>NC_058083.1:501600138-502800138 GCF_014858855.1 Bufo gargarizans | reverse complement strand
AAAGTCTGGACGGATCCGTATGAGGCTATTTTCACACTGCTGTTATATGCTAAAATAATGCAGACGGATCCGTACTGAACGGAGCCTCCGTCTGCATTATTATGATCGGATCCGTTCAGAACGGATCCGATCGAACGCTAGTGTGAAAGTAGCCTAAACTACAAAAACAGTGCCAAAACAGCTATTTCTTACCTTGCCTCACAAAAAGTGTAATATAGAGCAACCAAAAATCATTTGTACCCTAAAATAGTACCAACAAAACTGCCACCTTATCCCGTAGTTTCCAAAATAGGGTCACTTTTTTGGAGTTTCTACTCTAGGGGTGCATCAGGGGGGCTTCAAATAGGACATGGTGTCAAAAAACCAGTCCAGTAAAATCTGCCTTCCAAAAACCGTATGGCGCTCCTTTCCTTCTGCGCCCTGCTGTGTGCCCGTGCAGCAGTTTACGACCAAATATGGGGTGTTTCTGTAAACTACAGAATCAGGGCCATAAATATTGAGTTTTGTTTGGCTGTTAACCCTTGCTTTGTAACTGGAAAAATTGATTCAAATGTAAAATCTGCCAAAAAGTGAAATTTTTAAATGTTATCTCTATTTTCCATTCACTCTTGTGGAACACCTAAATGGTTAACAAAGTTTGTAAAATCAGTTTTGAATACCTTGAGGGGTGTAGTTTGGAAAATGGGGCCATTTTTGGGTGGTTTCTATTATGTAAGCCTCATAAAGTGACTTCAGACCTGAACTGGTCCTGAAAAAGTGGGTTTTAGAAATTTTCTGAAAAAGTTCAAGATTTGCTTCTAAACTTCTAGGTCTTCTAACGTCCCCAAAAAACAAAATGGCATTCACAAAATGGTCCAAACAGGAAGTAGACATATGGGGAATGTAAAGTAATAACTATTTTTGGAGGTATTAACATTTATTATAAAAGTAGAGAAATTGAAATTTGGAAATTTGCTAATTTTTCCAAATGTTTGGTAAATTTGGATTTTTTTTACTCAATTTTACCAGTGTCATGAAGCACAATATGTGACGAGAAAACAATCTCAGAATGGCCTGGATAAGTAAAAGCGTTTTAAAGTTATCACCACATGAAGTGACACATATCAGATTTGCTAAAAATGGCCTGGTCCTTAAAGGGACACTGACAGGCCCAATAACCATAATTAGCTGTACATATCCATGCACAGGTCTTCTAATGTGCATTAAAAACATATAAGTATCCCCCCTGTCCACATTATGAATACAGTTAACTGACGTTTTATAACCTGAAGTAATCGCTTTTCTTTCTGCCCAAGGGGCGGGGTTTCAGCTTCTCTTGCGTCCAGCCAGCATCAGCCCAACCGCTGTTTTTGAAGCGCCGCCCAGCTCATCAATATTCACTTCGCTGGGCGGCTTCTGCAGTCCCCGACCTTCCGAGATCTAGCGCATGCCCAATAGAAAGCTATGGGCATCGGACTCGGTTTCAGCTTCTGCGCATGCGCCCGGCACCCATAGCTTTCTATTGGGCATGCGCATGGATATGTACAGCTAATTATGGTTATTGCGCCTGTCAGTGTCCCTTTAAGGTGAAAAATGGCAGGGTCCTTAAGGGGTTAAATGAGAAGTTTTATTTGGGGAAAGCAAATACTGCATTACAGCATAAAAACTTTATCCCATCTGTGAAACATGATGGTGGTAGTATCATGTTTTGGGCCTGTTTTGCTGCATCTGGACGTTCCCGCAACAGGTGGAAGGAGATTGGTGAGACTGGCAACACGTGGTTTGAAATGACGACTGTGTTGTTTCTGGTGCTTGCCACACCTTCATTCCCCAGGTGTGGCTATTATGGTCATTTAACCTTCTCTATTTATTGTTGTTTCTCCCACTATGCTATGCGGTTTATAGCCTCTGTTGGAGTTGTGGATAGCTGGTGTGTGGATCTCGGCTGAGCCCCTGGTGCTGCCATAGCCACTTGAAGTTAAGTGTTTTTTTTTCCATTTTGTATTTTGTTTGGGTTATTTTGTGTGTTGCATTTCCCTGTCATTTGTATTAAGGCCTGAGGGAGACTCCTGTCCATCCTTCCTTTTGGAGGAACAGGTTGTCTCAGTCCTGACATTAGTACCAGGGTCCTATAGGGTGAGTTAGGACACTAGGTATTCTGGTGCATGAACTCACCTACATCTGGGGTCTGTTCATACTGGTAGTTAGTCAGGACTTTGATTACGGTTTTACTAAGGAGGTGTCCATCTCCTTTCCCTAGTTTCCAGGCCTACTTCCCTCACCCCTTTCCCTCCTATGTTCGGTGTGGTGTTTCCCTCCCACACTCGAACGTGACACTATCCACAATCCGTATGCAGTTACTGTGGCCCAGCTCCAACAAATATGGGAATCCTTATCATGTTCAAATCATCTACCTGATATGATGCACCTGAAAAAAAAATTTGTTACTAATAAAAAAGTTGATATGACATGCCTTTCTTCAAGTCACAACAGTTTGTATATAACATAGACACATCATAGAGGCATATCAAATGGACCTTTTTTTTTATTTTATTTTTTTTTCAATATATTTATCTTTTATTCTTTTTCTTTTAAATACCAAGTCATAGAGAGATGAGCACATATAACAATACATATGTCAATGCATTTAAAACGATATGTCACTTCCATATTATAACGACATACATGTATATAAAAACAGCTATATCCGAGGTTATCCTGACATTAAATCATTTCTTTGACACATATCAAGGCTCATCAACTCTACCCCCAAAAACACTAAAAAAAAGAGCCCACTTCCCCCCTCCCTTATCCCCCACCCACCCATCACATCTGGTCTGGTGTGGCAGCCCCCGCGGGGCGATGGAACACTCTTGCCCCCATCTGAGGTATCTCTCAAAGTTTTGTAATGTCAAGTCCAATTAGTATGGGCCGTGCTGGTGATATTTATTATCCAAAAATATGGAGCGTATTTATTAATGCGGGAGTGTAACCACAATGATAGCACTAGGGGGTCATCAGTTCCAGTCTGAAAATTTCTTCTCACCATATCCGCTCTCTCTATGCGCCCATTTCAGTAGCATAGTTCACCCCGCGTCGTTTCATACTCTCAAAGTTTGTTATTCTTGTCATTAAGGTTTGCCATTCATTAGTTGTCGGAGGTCTATCTTTCACCCACTGTCTCAGGATTATTACCTTGGCCAATAGAAAACCCTTCAAACAATAGGCCTGTTCATCTTTGGGGTTTTTTTTTTTGTATTCGGGGGGGAAAAGACCGAGCACAACTACTTGAATGGTTAAGGGGGGGGCTATCTCTATTTTGTGCCGTCATTATCTGAAATATACTATCCCAAAAGATCCTAATTACGGGGCAATCCCACAGCATGTGTACAAGCCCGGCGGCTACAAGGGAGCATTTCAAGCAACTAAATTCTAAACCTTTATTGCTATACACTTTGGATAAAAGGCTCGGAGTGACATATAAACGGTGTATTATTTTAAATTGTAACAATCGATATTGTCGTGAAGAGGAAGCCTTCTTGATGTTTTGATATATTTCCCGCCATTGTGAGGGATTACATTCCCCTATATCCGCATTCCACTTATCTACACTTTTAAATTTAGTGGTTGTACTTAGTTCCTCGATAAATCTCCTATAGATTGGTGAAATCTTAACTTTATTCCCAACTAAATTATAACAAAATACTAAAAACCCCGGAGTGTCTTTTATAGAAGGTGTTTTTTTAAGCGTGCATGCTAATGCGTGTTGTAGTTGAAAGTATCTATAGTGCTCTAATGCAGTTATTGGTGTCTGTTGAATCAGTTCCCTTATTGATTTAATTTTCCCTTTCGTATATATGTGTGAAACTAATGTGATACCTTTTCGAGTCCAATATTCATTTGCATTAAGTGTCAAGAATTCTGTTAACACGGGATTATCCCATATCGGGGAGAAGTCCAGAATTTGCGGGGCCAAAGTCAATTTCTTGATCTTATTCCAGACTTTCTGTAGCGCGGCCCCGATGGGGCAAGACTGATTTGCGCGCTGGAGAGTTCCGGTTTCAAGTATATTAAATATATTGTATGTGTGTTGTTGTCGTTGCCCTAGAATATGGGATAGTAATGCTCCATCTCCGGTGCTAACGCACCATTGTAGTTGTGCACACAAGTAGTATATTTGAAAATGAGGCAGACCTAGGCCTCCATTGCTAGCTGGCATTCGCAGGTATTGTAATTTAATGCGGACCCTTTTCCTGCCCCATATCAGGTCGTTTATCAAGCGATCAATCAGATTGAAAACACTGTCCTCAATCCAAGCTGGGCAAGAGCTTACCGTATACAGTATCCATGGCAGTAAAATCATTTTAATCAGCGCGATCCTATTTATCTGCGACAGTGGGAGTTTCTGCCAGATCCTTATTTTTTCTTTTATCTTCCCAACTAAAGGAATAATATTTAACTTGTTGTAATCCCTAATGGTGTTGCTAATTTTTATCCCAAGATAATCTAAATGATCTGTTGGAGCAATGATTCTGACCCGTAGGTCATTCGGGGGAGGCATCCGATTGAGGGGGAAGAGTACAGACTTTGCCCAATTTATCGCATAACCGGCAGCTCTGCCGAATTCCTCTGTTATCCGTATAACATCGGGGACATTTCTCCATCCATCATTCAGGTAGAGTAACACATCGTCTGCATATAAGCAGATCTTATCATCCGTGCCCTTCCCCCCAAAGCCCACTATGCCAGGTTCTGCACGTATCCTGCAGGCGAATGGTTCCATAAAGATCGAAAAGAGGAGCGGAGAGAGTGGGCACCCCTGGCGCGTCCCCCGCTTTAGGGAAACGGCAGGGGTGAGTACCCCATTAACCTTAATTCTGGCGGTAGCATCACTGTATAGCAATTTAACCCATCCTATAAATTTCTGACCCAAGTTCATCCTATACATAACGCGCCAGAGGAAGGGCCACTCCACCCGATCAAACGCCTTAGCGGCGTCTAATGACAGGATGGAGTGGTCCTCCCCCCCCCCCCCCAATCTGGATATTGAGAATGGTCCGACGTATATTAGTCTGTATCTGTCTCCCAGGTATAAATCCAGTCTGGTCAGCATGGACCAACCGGGCTATTACTTTTTTTAGCCTATTGGAAAGAACTTTTGCGATCACTTTATAGTCCGCGTTAAGCAGTGATATAGGGCGATAGTCCTCAACCTTATTGCCATTTTTTCCTTTCTTAAGGATCAGTGTGACTGTTGCCTCAGTCATGGACGGGGGCAGCTTTCCACATTCACTAGATCTATTCAGGACCTGTAATAATCCAGGGAGGAGTACCCCCGCGTGGCATTTATATATGCCAAACGGGAGTCCATCCGATCCGGGCACCGAGGAGCCCCGGGTCTCTTGCAAGGCCGCCTGTAGCTCCCCCAAAGAAATGGGGGAGCCCAGGGCGGCCGAGTCCGAGTCCGACAGTACCGGGATCTTGACCTGTTTTAGAAAATCGTCTATCTGAGGTCCTGCATCCGCCACACCAGAGCGATACAAATTATCAAAGTATTTAAAGAACTCTCCCTCCATCTCCACTCCTCCTTCCAGTCTACGCCCATCACCTGTCAGTAGTTGTTGGATCTTTTGGGGGGGTCTTTGATTCACAATAATAGAGGTCAGTAGCCTACCCGGAGTGCCACCCTCACAAAAGTCTTTATATCCCATGAAGAATAGTTGGTTCTGAGCTTTTTCCCTCATAAAGGTGGTGTATTGATATTTGGCAGATTTTAGCTTGGTGCGTATACTAGCATCATTTTGTGTTCGAATACAGCCCTCCAGGTATGCAATATTTACCTCCAGCTTTCTTTGTTCCTCAAAGAAAACATTTTTTTTCTTTTTTATTCGGGAGAAGTATATCCTGCGTATAAATGCCTTCATAGCGTCCCAGACATAATGAGCATGTGCGGTGCCGATGTTTTCCTGCCAAAATTGTGTAAGTTCTTTATCAATCCCAGCAGAGTCATTTAATATAGTTAGCCAGTGTTCATTCAATCTGAACGACCTGCTAATACCGGCTTGTTGTCCGGTCTTCATCACCAATAAAATTGGTGAATGGTCAGAGATGCCGTGTATCTCATATGTCATTTTTAGGATAGATTCAAGCATCTCACCATTGGCCAAGGCAATATCAATCCTGGACATAGCACTATACGCTTTGCTAAAGCAAGAAAACGCCTGTCTATTACCATAGAGCCACCTCCAAACATCTGTTAATCCCATCTCCTCACAAAACCCTCGAAGTAAGGCATACTTTCCCTGCGTACTTTTCCGGGCAGATGAAAATCTATCTAGCCCCGGATCCAGTACGCAGTTAAAGTCGCCACATATTAATACCGGAGACCGCTCCCTACTATGCAGGAAGAGCGTGAGTTGCTTTAAAACAGTCATTGTAAATGGTGGCGGGATGTACAAAAAAGCCAGGACACACTTTCTGCCATTCCATTGAGCGTAAAGAAAGATGAATCTCCCATCCCTATCGATCAACTGGTCAAGCGGAATAAAATCGATACTCTGATGTACATACACACTGATCCCACGGGAATATGGCGAGAAGCCAGAGTGGAACTGATGCCCCGCCCATCTCTTTATTAAGTATTCTGGAATGTTTGGTATAGCATGCGTCTCCAATTGGGCCACTATTGCAGGGAGGTGACGGTTAATCAAATCAAAAACCACTACCCGTTTCGTTCTATCCGCCAGCCCACGCACATTCCATATCATAACTCTATTTTTAATCATGTCATGAATTGTAGAGGAGGCGTCCATCGCCCCCCCGCGGGCAGCCGCACCCAGACCAGAGTCCACCCCCACCTACCACCCACCCCACCCACTTGGCACCCACCCCCTCGTATCCCCCTTACTGGTTCACTGATGCAAAGCATCTCGTAAACCTCTTACATTTCGCCCCTCCGTCCGTGGGCTGCCCCTATTGTTCCCCCATCCCCTTCATAGGATCAGCCTCCTGCCATGTCAATCAGAACTCAATATCTAATCCCTAACAGTATCTAACCACTCTAAGGTTTCTCTAGGCGAGTAAAAAAACATTACAGTGTCTCTATATATTACTCTTAGCTTAGCCGGGTATAGCATAGAATATTTGATGTTTCCATCCCGTAATCTTTTTTTAATATCAGAGTACTCCCTACGCTTATTCTGAGTGTCTTTGGAAAAATCGGGGTATATCCGTATCATATGGCCATCCAAAGTTGTCTCTGCTAATTCCCGCTTGCGTCGGAGAACCCAGTCTCTATCACTAGTCGATAGTATCCTAATTAGGAGGGGCGAGGGGGGCCACCCGGCGGGGTCTTTTTTACGGGGATTCTGTGCGCTCTCTCTACACAAAGTGCAGGAGTATCTCCACAGGATCCCAGCATTTCAATCAACCATTTTTGCATAAACGCCGCAGGGTTCCCCCCCTCTACTCCCTCTGGGAGGCCCAATATTCTAAGATTGTTTCGACGTGCTCTGTCCTCCATATCAGTCAATCTTGTATTAATCCGTTTATTTTCCTTATCTAATTCATCTATTTTTTTTTACGTTTGTCGCTGTTCTATTTGGACCTTAGATAGTTCGGTTTCAACTAATGAGACGCCAGCCCTAATTTTATTCATATCTTCTCTGATGTGAGTAAGCTCAATCTGTAATGTCTGTACTGTACTGGAAACATCTAAAACTGATTGATTGGTGATCTGCACTGCCGATAGTATGTCCACTAGTTTATTCTCAATCGTGTCAAATCGCATAGACTGCTCAATCTGAGCAGGCAGGTCTACCTGTGTTTCCACTGGCTCAGGTATTTTCCCCCCCCCCCCCTCTGTTTAGGTGGAGGTGATTTTAGATACTTATCCAATCTCGCCTGTGAACTATTATTATCACTTGCCCTAGGGGATCCCATACCCCCAGATCTCCTATTGTATTTAGGGGGCATAGTTCAAATATATAGATCACGGATACACCGTACAGGGCAAATGGGGGGAGGGAGAGAAAAAAAAAAAAAAAAAAAAAAAGGTAAGCAATTCAAAAGGCAAACACTCTTGTAGTGTCGTCCTCTGTCGTGGATACCCTAGCACCGTATCAATATCAGGTTTTTTTTTTTTTCTTTCAGCGCTGGTTTATCCAAACCCTTTTAGGAGGGGTATAGCTATAACCACCTATTTGAAACATATATATATATATACACATGCAATAACGACAGCAGTTGTTGACATAGCATTAAACCCAATAGATACCCAGGTCTTACAAAGGGTCAGTGAATAAAAGGGAGAATAGACGGAGGCAGGGCACCTAATTGTATCAATAGTACAAAAAAAAAAAAAAAATCAGTAGGGGAAAGGGGTCACAGCTCCCCTCATCACTCTCCGCGTATGTCCAGATTTGGCCTAACAATCATTTAAACCCCAAAAATGAAGTAGATAGACCATGTCCTTCCTTCCCCGAGGTATTTCAGGGTGATGAGCAGTAGTCTCCAGTAGTCTCCAAAAGTTTATATCAGGGATGGTCCAGCCAATCCAATCAAACTTAATACGACGCCACAGGGAGCCTCTATTGGCTTGTTATAGGGGAAAATATCCAGCGTTAAGCAATAGCCCCCCCATAGTCTCCTATGATTACACTCTTTTGCAGTGGCATAGTCAGTGCACGTTCACTGTAGAGGGGTATATATGGGTTGCAACCCTTAAGCAATTGGAGGTATAGGTCATCTAGGAGTAGGAGAATCACATGAGACCACACAATACCCCTATATCTGAGAGATATGAAGATTCCGGCTCTCTCTCCCCAGACACCAGCCTCACCGAGGGTTATCACAGAGTCATCCCCTATTGCCAATTAGCAGAAGTATACCGGAGTCATACACCCGACCAGCGCGGCGCCAGAGGTCAACAGGTAGAGAGTAAGTAAAAGAGCCGGGTCAAATAGGGGGCAGACTTCCATACACGCAAGGTTAGAATACAAGACGCTAGTTAGTAGGGGCGGGTGACAATAGGTAGCTATACAGGAACGGTCTCACCAGTTTTTCAGCCAGCCGGCCCGTCCAGGTGTATCGTCACCCCCACAGTGTATGCCTCTCCACTGCTATTCATCTGTAGACAGCAATCCCATTGATTGCGGCAGACGGCTCCCAATACTCTTTTTGGAGATCCACTCCTAGGTTAGCAGGCCGGCGTCAAACGAGTGCTGCTTCCAGGATCGCCCGAACCCATAGGGAAGGTACTGCTATCGCCCGGTAGCTTGGCAGGCTTCAATAACTTCAATAGCTCCCAGCTTCGGTCCGTTTTTTCAATAGGCCGCGCCGGAGAAGGCAGAGCAGGTGGAGGTGCCACAACGCCGAGACACCGGGTCAAGGCGGGCGAACAAAGGGGCGGTACCCATGCGGACGTGCAGCACGTCTACGCAGCTACTCCGCTACGTCATACCGCCAGAGCGTTCGATGGGTGACCATCAAATGGACCTTGATAAGCAGGTTTTCTAAAGGTAATGAGAGGGCTATCCCTAAAAGAGAATGCTTTTTTTTTTAAATGAAGCCGTGTGGTGATCAGCTGATTGCTGTGGGTGTGGCTTCTCTCTCTGCCAATGTTCAGCTGTTCAAATACGGTAGATAGGCGTCCATAACATTTTTGGTTCTGCCTGAGTAGGAGTTGGTCTCCCCTCTATGACAGCCAGATGACTAATAACTAGTAAATAACAAATAACAAAACTGAGTCTGCTTATATAGCACATACCAGTAGCCATTTGGCTCCAGGAGAAGTATATAGTGGGCTCAGCATACATGTTGGTACTTGCATCCCTGGATCCGGTGGAAGCTGTAATGGCACCGGACAGGGTAAAAGCAGAGTGTGCTTGGAGTGCATGCTGTACCTGCGCTCCCTGGACTTTGTGTGGCTGTCATGGCCCATAAAAGGTAGGAACTAGTGTTAGGGACCACTCATTAAGGCGACCTTGACGTGGTGAGTGGCTTATTACGCTTTGGCCAAAATGTACACTAATGCCTTATTCAACATCCAGCATAGAGGCAGGCAAAGTGCTGGTTTGCAGAGTGCGATTGCATTTGTGTTTTTGCGTTTGTATCTGTATTTCGCCATAGCAATGAGCACCTGCATAAGGTTGTGCGGGCTGAACCCCCCACATTTTTTTCTTTGAAATAACAAATAATATCCCATATACACAGTGATAGCAAACATGCAGGAGATCTTTTTTTTATTTTATTTTTATAACAAACATGTTACTTGGTACTGAGTTGTTTTCAAAGGTCAAACATCTCCAGGAACAAGGCTAAAACTTGGAGTTGTCCATTAAAATTAGGGAATATATGAACCATGCTCCCAGGGAACTCATCACAAATGTATAAAGTATAACGCAATGAAGTGATCTTTATTTCTTGTGAGCCTGCGGCTACCAATTGTTTTTCGCCATATTCTGCTCTACAAAACAGTTTTGGCAATTTTTGACAATTACTGATCACAAACTGTTTCACCACTGGGACCCCTAGTGATTAGCTGTAATCAGGGGTTGAAACCTGGTAGTAAGTGTTTCATTTTCATGCAGCGCCACCACAGGAGAAATTAAGCATTACGCAATTTCTATTTACAATGAATGAGATGTCTGTGTAATGCAGGACATGACAGTCCTCCAGAGAAAGATGTTCTTTATAACTGCTCTCCACTCTTGTCTAGGGCTCAGGGTACCCCCTTCTCTGAAAGTGGGATTTCTAAACTTGATATTTATATTGATATGGTGAGGTATCGTTCATGCGCATCCAACATGAATAGTGACAGGAAGCCCCTGTTCACTGCAAGTGGACCCCCGCAAATGGCAGATACAGTACCATCCAAGTATTTCATGGGAACATCCTTATACAAGTGTACAAAACAACAGGCTTTAATGTAGGGACACCTTAAAGGGGTTGTCCTTTTTTTTTATCTGGCTCCCAGCCATAACCTGTCCATGCATTAACTTGACATATGGAGACTGGAAGTCCACTGACGGCAGCTCAGAATTCAGGGCGCCGAAACCGAGCTTCACAGCTCTGGCTGGCTTAGGGTCAGATTTGAAAAAAAAACCTGGACAACACTTCAAGAACAGAGTGATTAGGTCATTCAGCCCTGAACAACTGCAATAAAAGTGCAGCACAGTGATAGATCATATTACAGATGGTCATAGCATACCAAATCTTTTGGATATTTGTGAATTTTGCTGCAGGTATGCCTCAGAGTATTGTGATGTGATCTACACGGCATTTGGACAAACCCTATGTGCAAAGTCGGACTGGCCCACCATAGTACCAGACGATTCTCAAGCTAAGACAATAATGGATTCCAGAGGTCCTAAAGAAGACAATCCAATTTGGAGATGACTTTTGAGTAAAAGGGATTCTCTGGGATTTCTATATTGATGACCAATCCTCAAATCGGTGGGGTTGCAAGTTTTAGGAGTCCTCCCGATCTCATATTGATGACCTATCCTGTAAATCCTGGACAATCTCTTTAATGACTTGGCACTAGACTGTAGTTCTTATATGATGATTCACATCTAATCTATTAGATCTTACTGATGATCAGCTGTTTGAGGAAGCTTCGACACAGAGCTCTAGTAAGCGCAGTAGTCTCCTCGCAGCTTACCAAGCAAGGTGCCATCTTCTTGATAGCGACTATGCTTGGTATCGTAGCTCAGCCCCATTCACACCTCTCTGAGCCTTCATATATAATCAGTGGCACATGGAGGTACAATAGGGTACAAAAAGCATTCAGTTCATTTAAAGCAAAGATGGTATAAGTCTTACGGGGGTAGTATGGATGCTAAAATATGGTGTGCTACAGCTTGGTCAGACCTACCTACAAAGTTGAGTACATTTTCAAATAAGTAGCTTTAGCGTTTTTGCCATTCCTTATGTTGTAATAGAGCTTTTTCCTTTAAGGAAACAAGGTTTTTCTACATGAGGTCCAAAGGCAGAGAAAAAAGCTATTATAGGTCCTGTGTCAACATACAATGGATTCCCCGGCCATTTCTAATAGATTCATGCTTCCTTCAGTCAACAGTTCCCTAAAAAAAAAATGTCTAATAGTAAATGTCCAAAGTTATATTATTCTGCACGTGACCTGTGACATTGATTACCGCTAATGCTCTGCATTTAAAGACACAGAACACTTGATGAGCGGGATAATGTTCCTTTAAATAGTATCGCAGGTTGACAGGTCTTTATAAATGTGAGGCCCACATGTATACTGCAGATGTAAACCACATGGACTAAGAGTTTGGCAACAGTTTCTACTCACAGTAACATCTGAGGTCTTCCAGGTTTCTCAGCTAGCAATTTATCAGCCATACAGTACATTTCATCGCTTTTTTTAATTAGGTCAAGTAGAATAGTGGAAAACTGTTCTCCAGTGCTGTACGATACACGCATATGGGGGACAATACTGTCCCAATGCTGCAGTGTAACCGCATGTAAAAATATAATTTCTTGCAAAAAAAAAATTGTGTCACTGAGCTTTCTAGAAGCCCGAACAGCAAATCTGTGCAAAAATGCTGCAATGCAGAAGCAAGGACGTATCACTAAATAACTTGCCATTTCCATTATGGAAGAGCTGGGTGACAACCCTTGTAGAGGACAAAAGAGGAACAATTATGGGTGTCATTCACCTTTCACAAACACATACAGAACTAAGAGCAAACCCAATAGACTTTTTAATGTACAGACACCTATCAATATCAGTACTGGATATATAGTCAGTAAAGGCTTCCAGCTGCAAATTATAGTCCATCTGTCAGCAGATTTGTACCTATGACACTGGCTGACCTGTTACATGTGCGCTTGGCAGCTGAAGGCATCTGTGTTGGTCCCATGTTCATATGTGCCCGCATTGCTGAGAAAAATGATGTTTTAATATATGTAAATGATCCTCTAGGAGCAATGGGGGTGTTGCCGTTACACCTAGAAGCTCTGCTTTCTCAGCAACTTCTGCACCCTCTGCACTTTAATTGACAGGGCCGGGCATGATTACGTTTTCAATGCCTGGCCCTGTTAATCAAAGTGCAGAGGGCATGGCAGTTGCAGAGCGAACAAGTGTAACAGCAACGCCCCCATTGCTCCTAGAGTCTCATTTGCATATATTAAGATATCATTTTTCTCAGCAATGCGGGCACAGATGAACATGGGACCAACACAGACGCCTTCAGCTGCCAAGTGGACATGTAACAGGTCAACCAGTGTCATAGGTACAAATCTCAGGGCTTATAGGAAAGACTGCAGAATCCCCATAGTAAACTATTGCAGTTGATGGTTGATGGTACAAGTCCCTTAGGGAACTGAAAAAAGTAAAAAAAATAATATGTAATATATAAAAACCAAAAGAAAAAAATGTAAATCGCTCCCCTTTTTCAAATTGACATACAAAGTAAATAGACAATAAAAATGTCCAAACTATTAAAATATAAAAGCATTTGTCTTATTTAACAAAATACATACTAGTCGAATTGAAATTTTTTGGTCACTGCGAATATAAAGCGAACAGAAACGTATATGCAACCTAAAATTGTACAAAAAGAACCAACAGCTTGCCTGCAAAAAAGAGCCCTTAGGTCCCTTTCACACGGGTGAGTATTCTGCGCGGGTGCAATGCGTGAGGTGAACGCATTGCACCCGCACTGAATCCGGACAAATTCATTGCTATGGGGCTGTGCACATGAGCGGTGATTTTCACGCATCACTTGTGCGTGGCGTGAAAATCGCAGCATGCTCCTCTTTGTGCGTTTTTCCATAGAAATGAATGGGGTTGTGTGAAAATCGCAAGCATCCGCAAGCAAGTGCGGATGCAGTGCGATTTTCACGCACGGTTGCTAAGAGACGATCGGGATGGGGACCCGATCGTTATTATTTCCCCTTAAAACATGGTTATGAGGGGAAATAATAGCATTCTGAATACAGAATGCATAGTACAATAGGGCTGGAGGGGTTAAAAAAAAAATATATTTTTTTTACTCACCTTAATCCACTTGTTCGCACAGCCGGCATCTCTTCTTCTTCATCTGTGAGGAATAGGACCTTTGATGACGTCACTACGCTCATCACATGATCCATTACTATGGTGATGGATCATGTGATGGACCATGTGATGAACGCAGTGACGTCATCAAAGGTCCTATTCCTCACAGATGAAGAAGAAGAGATGCCGGCTACGCGAACAAGTGGATTCAGTGAGTTAAAAAAAAATTTTTTCTTTTTAACCCCTCCAGCTCTATTGTACTATGCATTCTGTATTCAGAATGCTATTCTTTTCCCTTATAACCATGTTATAAGGGGAAATAATACAATCTACACTACAATTAACCCAAACCTGAACTTCTGTGAAGAATTTCGAGTCTGGGTACCACAGTCGTTTTTTTTATCACGCGTGGCAAAACACATTGCACCCGCATGATAAAAACTGAACATCGGAACGCAATCGCAGTCAAAACTGACTGCAATAGCATGCCTACTTGCGCGGGTTTGCTGCAATGCACCGAGACGCATCCGGACCTAATCCAAGGGGCCTTACACAGCTCTGCATATGAAAATATAAAAAAGATCGGTGTCAGAGCATGTTGCTGCAAAAATGTTTTTTTTTTAAAAGTTATAAAACAATAAAAACTATAAATCAGTAATACTAGAGAAAGCAAAAAGGTGGAACTGCCAAACATCACTAACAAATGCACCAGGTCCTCAACTACCTGTCTCTTTAAAAACACAAAAAGTGGTGCACAGCCACAAAATCAGGTACGATAACCATATGGAGAACAGTGGAATAGGCGGCACTCACCAGTGTTGATAAAACGATGCTTTATTCAATCATAAATAAAATCTTCAGGCAGGAGCATACGGTGCTGATAAACTCAGAAGAAGTTGGCCGCCAACTTCTGTGTTTATCAGCACCGTATGCTCCTGCCTGAAGATTTTATTTATGATTGAATAAAGCATCGTTTTATCAATAAAAACTATAAATTTGGCATCGCCTTAATCACACTGACCCACAGAATAAGGTCACCATGTTAGTTTTGGTGCACAGTAAATATAATTAAAAAAAACTCAAAAAACAATGGTGAATAGAATTGCATTTTTGTTTTTCATTTCACCCCACAAAGTATTGTTTTTCAACATAAAATATGGCAAATTAAATTGTGCCATCAAAAATGCAACCATGTGAACGTACATGTAAAAAACTTTATGCATCTTGGAAGGCAGGGAGGAAACAAGTAATACAAGGCAGAAGCTAATAGCACATATTGGTCTACGCTGGCTGGTCGGCTTCTAGGTGGTAAAGAGCATGGAGGACGTGTACTATTAATCTACTGTATCATCAATAACAAAGTGGTCACGACCTCCGTATCCCGAAACGCATTTTACATGTAGACTACCATTATTATAAATGAAATCGGACATCTAACCATGATGAATCACCTAAACCTGCTAATCAGGCTGAATGAAATGTCCACAAGGCATCCCTTGCACTTCCTCTCCTAGGTTAGACATTGACTTTCACTAGAGAGGGCGCACAGCCGCACACAGGCACAGCCCAAGGGACAGCATTTCATTGTTGACCCCCATCTGTCCTCTTATACAATGCTGAAGTATCTCCTTACTAACAACATCTTTAAATGCGCAGTGATTGTAGATTTGATAGCCTTAGCTTTACCCTCCTTTTAAGTACAGAGCTGTAATCCTAATTCTGCTGGTTGCTATCAGAAATGGTCTACAAGTTTGTTGTCAAGCCATTGGCGGATCCGGGGGGGGGGGGGGGGGGCAATGGGGCAATTGAAGTAGTGAAACATTCCGGGCCCTGCGGCGGTTGCAGTGGCAGGGAGAGATGAGCGCTTTCATTGTAGTAGCGCTCATCTCTCTAGTCATCTGTATCGCTGTCCGCAGATGAATGGTGCGGAGGAGCAGGGGAGAGCTGTCTCTCTTGCCCGTTCCTCTGATAGGCTACAGGCACGTCATCACGCCGCCTGAGCTGTAGAGAGCGGGACACAGGCTGGAAAAGGCCTGCATCGCATCGCAGTGTCATGGAAGTAAGAATACGTTTTTATTGTTTTAATTATTTTTAGTACAGTATGGCAGGAAGGGGGGTGGGGCCCTATATACAGGCACATTATGGGGGGGAGCACTATGGAGAGGGGGGAAAGATGCACTACTAGAGCATCTAATGGGGGGCCTATATACTGGCACATTATAGGGGGAGCACTATGGAGAGGAGGGGAGCACTATGGTGGCATCTAATGGGGGCCCTATATACTGGCACAATATGGGGGGCACTATGGCGAAGGGGGGAAAAGAGCACTATGGGGCCATTATATAGGGGCATTTAATACTGGCACCTATTTTGGGCACCTTAGCTCAACTGGGGGCACTAAGTGTTTTTTGTAGTGGCACACAGAACGGGTCATTGGAACACATGAGGGCATTCTGGGGACATTAACTGGGGGCACTAAGAGGAGTTTTTTTTTACTGCCACACAACGGAGCATTTTTTTGTACTGGCGCACATTATAAGGGGGCTTTATTACAACTTGGGGACTATGGGAGCATTATTACTTCTGGGACACAATTACTGTTGGGGGAACTTTAGGAGCACTATTACTACTAAGTGCACTATGGCACAGAATTATTACTATTTTTGGGATTTTGGGAAGCACTATTACTGTGGGGGCGCCCTGGCACAGTATCAGCTTAGCACAGTTATTTTGGGGGTAAATTATGGTTACACTATTGTCAGGGGCACTATTTGCTGGGTGCAGTTATTTTTTAGGGCACTGTGTGCCAATAATTATTGAAGGGGCGCTATCTGTGTGTAACTAGTATTTTCAGGGGGTTTATCTGTTTCTACAGTATAGTTTTGGGGGGCACAGCATCTGAGAATTTGGGGGTGCATAAAGGGATGTTGAGAAGGTGGGAGGAAAAGTAGGAAACTAAGATGTCTGTCTGAGATGAGAGATGGCTGAAAGAAATCATCATGGCGGTCTGGTATGAATGGAGAAAATGAAGAAAGAGAACATCACTGGATGTAAGAGGTATGGGTGCGATATATGGGTGGGGCTGTGTGTGGGTGTGGCTTGAGGGTGAGTAGGGACACAGGGACCCCATAATTTCCTATTTCCCGGGGAAGTGCCCCTCCAGAGACCAGGCTCTGGATCCGCCACTGTGTCAGGCCCACCCAGCTGAGTGATTATAATGCAGTGATTCAATTAGGTATACAATGACTAGTTTAGGGTATTTGTACTCAAGTTACAAATCACAACAGGAACTAAAAAGCCAAGGGATTTCAGCTCTGAAGCCAGCAGAATTATAACTTCATCCCTGGGCAGGTTGTAGCACAGAACTATAACAGTGAAAGTAATATATATTAATTGACAAAAAAGATAACACAACACAAGAAGTTATTGGAATGGAATGAAACTTTCTATCTGTGAATATAATGATGAGATATGGAAGTGATTACAATATTAGAGTGAAAGAAAACATTTAGTGGGGAAAACTGTACAATTAAAAGGAGGCTCCAGAACCCTGTTGGTCACCTCTAGTCTGGATACAAGCTGGCATACAGTTGGTCATGGAGGAATACAGGTTTCCTATGGAATCCTAGGGATGATGCAGCTGGGCCTGTAGATCCTGCACACTCGTAGGTTAGTGAATCTGGCATCCAGCTGGTCCTATAAAGGCTCGATTGGCGATAAATCTGGTGACCGGGCAGCCAAGGGCACCTTCCTGGGACACCCTTACTGTGTGCGGGCGAGCATTATCATGCCGAAAAATACCAGCTGGAAGCCCTGCCATGAGAGGAACACATGTGAACACAGGATGTCCTGCAAATATCCTGAGCTGTTAGTGCCCCTCGTATCACTACCGACTGTCTTATGCAATGGCTCCCCAGATCATCTCACCGGCAGTTGGGGCAGTGGGTCGCTCCACAACAAAGGCAGGATTGAAGAGCTCACACAAGGCCTCCATACTCTAACCCAACCATTGTGGGATCCCAAAGATGATATTCTTCCACTCCATAGCAGTCCAAATTTCTTGTACACAACACCACTGGCTGTCAATGGCAGCATACATAATAGGCGCCATGACACAAAATTTCCTTCTGCTAAGTGCCTGGAAATTGTCCAGACAGAGACAGGGTGTGTAATGAAGGTGTCTCCTGTGACTGAATGGAGGAAAACTAAAATGTGGGAGCTTATCCTTGTTAGGGCTCTTTCACATCTGCGTTCTTTTCTTCCGGCATAGAGTTCCGTCGTCGGGGCTCTATGCCGGAAGAATACTGATCAGGATTATCCTAATGCATTCTGAATGGACAGTCCGTCCTTCAGGATGCATCAGGATGTCTTCCGTTCCGGAACGGAACGTTTTTTGGCCGCAGCAAATAGTGCAGCATGCTGCGCTTTTTGCTCCGGCCAAAAATCCGGAACACTTGCCGCAAGGCCGGATCCGGAATGAATGCCCATTGAAAGGCATTGATCCGGATCGGGCCTTAAGCTAAACATCGTTTCGACGCATTGCCGGATCCGACGTTTAGCTTTTTCTGAATGGTTACCATGGCTGCCGGGACGCTAAAGTCCTGGCAGCCATGGTAAAGTGTAGTGGGGAGCGGGGAGCAGCATACTCACCGTCCGTGCGGCTCCCGGGGCACTCCAGAGTGACATCAGGGCGCCCCAAGCGCATGGATGACGTGATCGCATGAATCACATGATCCATGCGCATGGGGCGCTCTGACGTCACTCTGGAGTGCCCCAGAGCCGCACGGACTGTAAGTATACCGCTCCCCCGCTCCCCGCTCCTACTATGGCAACCAGGACTTTAATAGCGTCCTGGCTGCCATAGTAACACTGAAAGCATTTTGAAGACGGATCCGTCTTCAAATGCTTTCAGTACACTTGCGTTTTTCCGGATCCGGCGTGTAATTCCGGCAAGTGGAGTACACGACGGATCCGGACAACGCAAGTGTGAAAGAGGCCTTAGGCTACTTTTAAACCGCACACATCGTTTGTTTTCTGGCTAAATCCCGACATATTTGCCAGGTAGCAGCTGGATCTCCACCGTACCCCATTATAGTCAGTATGGCTGACGGGCATTGCGGTAACATCTGGCTATGCCAGATCCAGAGAGCATCAGCAGGCTGTAACACAAGTGTGAAAGAAACTTTAGCAAATCAATCTTCCCAATTGGGGCTCTGTCTGGGCCTTCCTAAACCTTTTCACTGGGTGTGCTTGGCCTCACATAACCATTGCTCAGAAACACCTCCTAATGGCTAGGTCAGAATGGCCTAGATGGCCGGCAATTTGTCAAAACAACCATCCTATCCTTCTTCTCTTAGTCCAGTGTAGCACCCGCTCTCAAAGTTTGTCTACTGGCCAAAATGTCCTTGAGAGTGTCACAGAGACTTGTTGAGCAGTCAACAATTTCTCATCATGAGGTACACTACCCAAAAGTAGCCTCTGAGATCCATTATAGGGTAGTGGGGGAAGCCCTTGCATGCCCGTTTGTGGCAACGCCCAGTGTGTAATCAGTTCACACCTGTAATCATTTAGATATCTGCATGAGACATAAGTGCATGAGAGCTGGTCTCTACTTATTGAGCCTGGACAGCCACTTTTGAGTAGTTACACAAGTTTGTTTTTGTTTGTTTGCTTTTTTTTCAAAATATTGCTTTTTTTGTAGCTGGGGTACCTGCATTGTTCCATGCCCAACTGTATATCACATTGTATCCAGACCAGAGGCAGCTCAACCTGTTTTCAATTGTTCCGTTTTTCCCAAAAACCTATTCTATGTTTTTGACTCTCAGCTGGTTTTGACTCACTGACGGTCACTCATGGAAATCACTGACCAAACACTGACCGTGTTAAAGCCGCCTTACATATATTATCATTACATTCACCCATATAAAGTATAATTCGATTACAACAAGTCCAACAAGGCATTATTTTATATCAATGAGAGTAAATAGTCAAGTTTCGAAACTATGGATCAATGTCAAACCCGTAAAATAACCCCCACTGCCAACTTACTTTTTTAATGTTAGGACTTTTGCATGCATTGACATCTAGGCATTTATTGAATTCTATGTATATGGTAAATCTACTCCACCTGCTGTTGTGTTGGGAGCCTCCACAGTCACTATAGTTTATTTTAACCTTTGTCCATCTGCTCTTTGAGAACATTTGTTTCTGCTTTGTAGAAGGTGGCACTAAATACCTTTCAGCAAATCTTGACCTTAAAAGCCCCGTGAGGTGTTTAGCTGGTCTGTGGCAGCTCTCCAATCCCTGACACATTCTTTCTCACTCTCAGAACAAAACCCTCCACCCTAGCTCCAACCGAAAAGCACTAATGATGGATAGACACAAATAAACAATCATTTTATGTGTTTATAGCTGCACAATAGTTTTCAAATTACAAGTGGACGCATCAGAAAGCGTCTGCCCTCCAGAAGTTCAAGACCCCATCTGGAATTCCATCTTCCTGATGAAAAGACATTCTTTGTCTCAATCAATTTTTAATAAAATAAACACAGATTAGAAATTCTTTTGAAAGACCTGGCAGATCTGTAATAGACAATACTGGGAGGGGCGGAGTAGTGAGGATGCATAATTCACTAACATTAAAAATTAAATAGAAGTAAAACAACAATACCATGTACAAATAATTTATAAGTTCAGTTATGATATGCCAACAATTGTCTGGTTTGGAGGATTCCTTCCAATGAACCACTTTGCTCCTCAGAACTAGTACCAAAATATGGAGCAGGCAGCCACCTAGGACCCTCGTAAGAGGGGGCTCAGGAGTAAATTTTGTCCACTGTACGTATACTTGATTGAAGTCAGCCAATGTTGAGCAGAAGTTAGTATACATAACAGGGAACTGGTAGATGGAGCTGTGAGAGGAAACATAGGAAATATTATGCACGATAGGGTGGCTAGCTGACTCTGAGATTTGCACATGTGTGCATGTTATGGAGGTGGAGGAAAGTGGAGATTCTTAACTATATCTATAATCATATAATGCTAGGGTATAGTGGGCAATAAAATGAATTAATATCCATCATGCTATTATACTGGACTTAAGGATCAAGTGTGAGCGCTGATTCTTAAACACTTGCTTTGGGTACCTAGAGAGTTATTTCCACCCATACAAGTCCCCCATGTATGTGTTAGTGGTGAAGCAGATAGTATTTATGTAGTTTTATTGGGCAAACATGTTATCCATTGTTTGTGATGAATTCGATATCTCAGAGGGCTGGACATAGTTCTTGGTTTTACAGTCAAGGTGTCCCTTCCTAACTTTCCTCTTGGCTCCACATATCCCAACTACTTGATTTTGTGATACTCTGTTCGGAGTATTCTATAATATACAGGGTCGGACTGGGAACTTATAAAAAAGGAAGCGACCCCATGTTGTTGACGTGTCTAAATTGACAGAAGGCGGTGCAACATGAGTAGGCAGGAACAACAGAAATAGACAGGGCCAGCAATACCACAGTGCAGTACAAAATACTGCCCCAGCAGAAGTAAATACCACAGTGTCTCACAAAATACAGCCACCCTTATCACAGTATTCAGCTGTATCACTGTCCAGACGACACAAATGCAGTTAAATTCAGGAGGGCATCTGTGGCTGCCATTGCCAACCATGTGCATAAGTACCTGATACTCCTACTTTTATTAATGCTGAGAGCATCAGATTGTTATGTACCCGACTGGTGACCATGAGAAGGGCTTGGGCAGCCTCACTGGGCATCGGCCCACCGGGAAATTTCCCTTTAGGGTCTATGGCCAGTCCACCCCTGATAATATATCTGTGTCTGTACATGGCCACCCAATGGTTGCAATGTGAATTGGAGCCTGTCACGGGTTTAGTTAACATGTTATCATATTGAACTTCAGGGTCAACCTTGGGTTCCAATTTTAAAGGGATTATCCAATCCCTATAATGATCCCCAGAATGCCCAGGCCCCTCCTCTAGAGCATACTTACCTGCTCCGTGGCACCCACATCCCTCTGGATCCCTGCACAGCAGTCGCTGCATCTCCCCATTGCGCAGATCAAAACATCCGGTGACTGGGGGAGCAGCTAATAGCAGGCTGAGACAGTGACCAGCCACCCTAGAGTCACCTGTGATGCTTGCAGGCTGCTCACTGTTGCAGCCTGCTACTGGATGCTCCCCCCGTTGCCCGGGCATTCTGGGGGGTCATTATAGGTATTGGATAACTTCTTTAAACCACTCTCTAGAGCAGGGATGCTCAACCTGTGGCCCTCCAGCTGTTGTAAAACTACAACTTCCACCATACCCTTCTGTAGGTTGATAGCTGTAGGTTGTCCGGGAATGATGGGAGTTGTAGTTTCCCAACAGCTGGAGGGCCGCAGGTTGAGAATGCCTGGTCTAGAGTATCTGAATAGTTTCTACCACAGACACTGGATGCCAGCCATTTATGTGTTTGTGGTGGAAGAGACAGTATTTATGCTGTTTCATAGCAAGCATTAGACATCCCTGTTATCCATTGTTTGTGATATCTAAGTTTTTGATATCTTTAAGGACTGGATATGGTTCTTTGTTTTAAAGTCAACAGATGGAACAGATGTGTTCTTCCTTAACTTTCCTCTTGGCTTAACATATCCCAAGATATTTGGGGAGAGATACTTAATGTTGTGATATTCTGTCAGGAGTTGTCTACGCTATATGTTTCTATATGTGGCCACCCAGTGGTTGCAATGTGAATTGCAGGCTGTCAATGGTTTTGCTGACATGTTGCCAGGGGTGTGACTACCATATTGGCAGACCATGCAACTACTATGGGGCCCAGGGCAAGAGGGGTCCCAGTCTTAGTTAGGATTATCTCTTCTTCTACTGGAGGTGAAAACTTGGTCAGGACTCTACCCTCTAAAGCAGGCATGCTCAACCTACGACCCTCCAGCTGTTGCAAAACTACAACTCCCAGCATGCCCGAACAGCCTACAGCTATCAGCCTGCAGCAGGGCATTGTGGGAGTTGTAGTTTTACAACAGCTGGAGGGCCGCAGGTTGAGCATGCCTGCTCTAAAGGAACAGCTTTTAGTAAATGAGGCAGTGGAAAAAAAATGGTCCAAGGGTCATTGTAAAGGGTTTAGGCAGAAACCCTTGTGTCCTATGTATGCCATTGCATGTTGCATAATTTATTGGATTTGTATAGGGTGAAAGTGGAGTCCTTACAAAATTTTCTGAAAGATCAGGGTAGGCACGTATCTACTTATAAAGACTTCACCAGTGACATTGGGTTATATACAGTTTATGTTATTGCTTGCGAACACAAACTTATGAGGAAAAATGCCACCATAAACTTGCATACAATTCTGAAGACTCAAGAACATTGACTTCAGGTAAAGAATGAGAATGGCAGGGATGTCCAAAATTTCCTTTCACATAAATTCGAGAAATTGATCAAGAATGGTCTGTGGTCTGTCACTTCATAGATTAACAACTGCTTAATGTCAAAAAGATGCAAAATGCTGGGGGGGACACCATAAAATCAGGGTCACAGGACAAAATTACTTGCAAAAAGCCGGCAGAGCTTTTCAATTAAGTAGCTGGTTTATAAATCCCATAAATTCTTAAATCTCCAGGACAATCCAAAAAGAATAAGCTTATCCTAAGAATATCAAGTATGTATGGGATTTTTTAGCCAGTTACATATTTTGAAAAAAAAAAACATAATGTCCTTATGTACAGTCGTGGCCAAAAGTTTTGAGAATGACACAAATATTAGTTTTCACAAAGTTTGCTGCTAAACTGCTTTTAGATCTTTGTTTCAGTTGTTTCTGTGATGTAGTGAAATATAATTACACGCACTTCATACGCTTCAAAGGCTTTTATCGACAATTACATGACATTTATGCAAAGAGTCAGTATTTGCAGTGTTGGCCCTTCTTTTTCAGGACCTCTGCAATTCGACTGGGCATGCTCTCAATCAACTTCTGGGCCAATTCCTGACTGATAGCAACCCATTCTTTCATAATCACTTCTTGGAGTTTGTCAGAATTAGTGGGTTTTTGTTTGTCCACCCGCCTCTTGAGGATTGACCACAATGTTCTCAATGGGATTAAGATCTGGGGAGTTTCCAGGCCATGGACCCAAAATGTCAATGTTTTGGTCCCCGAGCCACTTAGTTATCACTTTTGCCTTATGGCACGGTGCTCCATCGTGCTGGAAAAATGCATTGTTCTTCACCAAACTGTTGTTGGATTGTTGGAAGAAGTTGCTGTTGGAGGGTGTTTTGGTACCATTCTTTATTCATGGCTGTGTTTTTGGGCAAAATTGTGAGTGAGCCCACTCCCTTGGATGAGAAGCAACCCCACACATGAATGGTCTCAGGATGCTTTACTGTTGGCATGACACAGGACTGATGGTAGCGCTCACCTTTTCTTCTCCGGACAAGCCTTTTTCCTGATGCCCCAAACAATCGGAAAGAGGCTTCATCAGAGAATATGACTTTGCCCCAGTCCTCAGCAGTCCATTCACCATATTTTCTGCAGAAGATCAATCTGTCCCTGATGTTTTTTTGGGAGAGAAGTGGCTTCTTTGCTGCCCTTCTTGACACCAGGCCATCTTCCAAAAGTCTTCGCCTCACTGTGCGTGCAGATGCGCTCACACCTGCCTGCTGCCATTCCTGAGCAAGCTCTGCACTGGTGACACTCCGATCCCGCAGCTGAATCCTCTTTAGGAGACGATCCTGGCGCTTGCTGGACTTTCTTGGACGCCCTGAAGCCTTCTTAACAAGAATTGAACCTCTTTCCTTGAAGTTCTTGATGATCCTATAAATTGTTGATTGAGGTGCAATCTTAGTAGCCGCAATATCCTTGCCTGTGAAGCCATTTTTATGCAACGCAATGATGGTTGCACGCGTTTCTTTGCAGGTCACCATGGTTAACAATGGAAGAACAATGATTTCAAGCATCACCCTCCTTTTAACAGGTCAAGTCTGCCATTTTAACCCAATCAGCCTGACATAATGATCTCCAGCCTTGTGCTCGTCAACATTCTCACCTGAGTTAACAAGACGATTACTGAAATGATCTCAGCAGGTCCTTTAATGACAGCAATGAAATGCAGTGGAAAGGTTTGGGATTAAGTTAATTTTCATGGCAAAGAAGGACTATGCAATTCATCTGATCACTCTTCATAACATTCTGGAGTATATGCAAATTGCTATTACAAAACTTAAGCAGCAACTTTTCCAATTTCCAATATTTATGTAATTCTCAAAACTTTTGGCCACGACTGTACACCTTTCCAAACATTTCTTTAGAATTTTGCCAAAGCATCTGGAATATAAAAAAAAAATCTATTTAAGGGTGGGTTCACACTAGCGTTAGGGATTCCGCTATGACTTTAGGTTATAACATGGTTATAACGGAAAATAACGGAATACCCAGACAGAATGCAAAACAGAAGCTTTTAACAGGCATTCCATTTGCTTTCCGTCCTAATAGAAGCCTATAGGAAAGCATAACGGATCCGTCTGGGTCCCGTTATGCAAGACTGAAAATAAAGTCCTGTCAGCAGAAGGTCTGTACAGGGGAAGATAACAGAACAGCACACCTTTGCAGGAACTTAGCAAGCTATGAACCTATTGCTCAGGCACCCTCCCACAGCAGAAGGTTCCTTCAGTACCCTAAGGTTTTTTAGCATACAAATTTCTGTGACTGAAAGAAAATCATTTCTGTACATGTTATTGGGTTGTTTCTGCAGCATGTGCGTGGTTTTCTGCAAACCATGTTAAAAAAAAAAAAACGCTGAATATGAACACATGCATAGAGATTCATAATAAATAAAAAAAAGTCGAATTTTACATCAGCTATTCCCATGGTGACTGAATAAACCTACAAGAATTTCTGTGCTGGATTTTTTTATATTCTATTGCTGGTGATTATCACAGTTTTCCATGGAGGCCAACTAAACTGAGCCAGCTCCATTAGCACCATGTTTGAGGACGTGATTAAATACATGATTGTTAGGATAAGTCATTAATATTTAATTGATAGGGGACCTAATCCCAATCCTACAGGAACCAACTGAATTAAGGGGCTTCACAACACTCCCTTCTCAAAGGGGAATCCCATAAATGACTGGTAGATACCATAAATGTTGAATGGATAGTGGTCCTACCTTTGAGGCTTCCAGTTATCTCCAGAATTATGGGTTTCCCAACCTCACCTGGTAATAAATCCTCTCTTCAATCACCTCTATGGGAAACAGTTGCTAGTGTTTGCTCTTTGACTACTATAGTGAATAGTAAATTGAGAGAGCTAAACACATGGTTCACCTCTTCATTTATTCTTCTCATGGATGTGGTTGCCTCACTAGTTGGAACTGGGTTGGTAGACCCCTTTCTGGAGACATGTGCAGATCTCAGAGGTGGGACCTCATCTATCAGACATTTATGACATATGCCATAAATTTCTAGAATGGGAATAGCCCTTCAGATAGGGCATCAATATTAAATCCTGGAAGACTCCTTTATGATGTTCTTCATTCTTGCAGCATTGGGTGATCTTCGTTAATCTAGATTTGGGGCCGTGTGCCATAACAACTGGAATTCTTGACAACAGATTTCTCTTTTGTACTATGGACACTTTAAACCAAAATGTGGTTTTTAATGATGTAAGATAATTGCATTCCTAATCTGTACATGTAAACTTGGCAGGAACTGAATTTTTCAGCATTACTATTGATAAAATGTGTTAGAAAATAGTGTGGTATGAATGGAATCCAAAAGCAGAAGAACGAGATATGAACAACTTGTGTGAAAATGGCTATCTCTGCCAGGTCGGCTAAAGTCTCAGCTATTGAGGTAGTCTCCGTGCTGACTGCAGGTGCTTGTTCTATTGTGTATGAAGCATTTTGACTGACCTTTCAACAGCAATAGGCTTCCACATTGCAGTCTTCAGAGGTGTATTTCCTTACTTCTCGTCTTGGCGTCTCCATATGCCACGGAATATGTAGTGCAAGAGGACTAGCTTTGAAAAAACATGGTCTTGTTATACTCTGTCCAGAGAAATATATGCTGTAAGAGTGTATGTGTGGCCACCCAGTGGTTGCAGTGTGGACTGCAACCTGTCCAAGGTTTTGTCAGCATGTCATACTGTATTAAAGGGCATCTGTCTGCAGATTTGCACCTATGACACTGGCTGACCGGTTACATGTGAACTTGGCAGATAAAGGCATCTGTTTTGGTCCCATGTTCATATGTGCCCGCATTGCTGAGAAAAATAAAGTTTAAATGTATGCCAATGAGCCTCTGGGTGCAATGGAGGTGTTGCAGTTACACCTAGAGGCTCTGCTTTCTCTGAAACTGACATGCCCTCTACACTTTGAATGACATGGCCAAGCGTGATGACTTTGTCCCTGTCTGGCCCTGTCAATCAAAGTGGAGAGGGTGTAGCAGTTGTAGAGAGAGCCAAGCCTCTAAGTGTAACGGCAACACCCCCGTTGCTCCTAGAGGCTCATTTGCATTTATTAAAACTTTATTCTTATTAAATTTTTCTCAGCAATGCGGGCACATATGAACATGGGACCAACACAGATGCCTTCAGCTGCCAAGCGCACATGTAACAGGTCAGCCAGTGTCTTAAACTTGTATTTGGAGAAATTGGAGCCTTTAGGAAAGTCCATTGAGACTTAAAGGGAATCTGTCACCAGCGACCTCCCTATCCAAATGTCTGCATAGACACATAGCTGTGGTTTACGTGATTAAAACACCGTTTTCATTTGTTGATTCGAAGTTCCATTCCAGAGTTATGACTTTTCCCTAATATGCAAATTAGACATTTGGTGCCATAAAGGTATCACCATTGCTTTTGTTGCAGTCAAGCTCCACTTCTTTCTGCAGTCAGCTCCTCCACTTTAAAACCACTTTAAAACTTAGGCTACTTTCACACTAGCGTTCGGGGCTCCGCTTGTAAGTTCCGTTTGAAGGCTCTCACAAGGGCCCCGAAGATAAGCCTGAAAACCGAACTCGACTGGTACCTCGGAACCGAAGCAGAGTTCGGTTTTAAGTTTTAAAGTGGTTTTCCACTTTAAAAATCAACTACCGAAGTTATTCAATGAAGTCACACGCAACGCGAATAACTTACTTCGGATCATTGGAGCGCATAGATTCTAATTAGAGATGAGCAAATCGAAGTTGACGAAGTGGCTGCTGCAAGTGTTAGGACATGGAGCAAGGAACTCTGGGAAGGCGGGATCACCCACAATGCCATGCACGCAGCCAATCAGCAGCCAGACAGTCCTGTGATGTCACAGCCCTATAAATAGCCTCAGCCATCTTGGATTCAGCCATTTTACAGTGTACTTAGTGCAGGGAGAGACGTCAGCAGGCGCTAGGGACAGCGCTAGGAAAGACTTTAAAACTTTTATGTTGCTGTATAGAAGTTCAGGGAAAGGATAGGGAGGAATCATTCCACAGTATTGAAGCAGAACAGGGTCAGTAGGGCAGTTTACAGCCTGGGTAATAGGAACAATCCTATTGCTCCTTGCTGCACTGACTGCGGATCCAAATTGCCATTATCCAGCTCTGTAATTCCAGCAAACCGTTCTTATTATTGGGGTGCAAATGCTGTTTGATACAGGCATTAACAGGGTTTATTACAAGGAAATATTTCTACATCTTACTTGCCCTTGTGCGGTGCAGTTATATGTTCTAAAGTATTTTTTGGCTTGTATTAGTGGGAAAAAGGGGCTTAATAGCCGTTGTGTGGTGAAGTGAGAAAATTACAGCCCTTTTTGGCGTGTATTACTGGCAAAAAATATATATTTGCTGTTCAGCGGTGCAGTTATATGTTCTAAAGCCCTTTTTGGCGTGTATTAGTGGCACAAAAAAAGTATTTGAAGTTTTGTGGTGAAGTAAGATAATTGCTGACTTTTTTGGGGTGTTTTAATTTCCTTTTTATTTATTTATTTGATCTAACAGTATGTCAGACAGAGAAGTGCCAGGCGCTGCACAGGGGAGTGGCAGAGGCCTAAATGTTTCTGTCACAGGCACAGGTTGCAGCAGAGTAAGGGGCCGTGGCAGCAGGAGTCGCAGCGAGAGGCCTGAGCTCCCGTTTTCATCTAGCGGTCGTGTCTTGACCAACAACCCAGTGGTTCTTGAATGGTTGACTCGGTCATCCACTTTGTCCCAAGTGACATCAGACACCCCCAGCCAAGAGTCGGTGGGTTCGTCAGACACAACCATTAGTTGGCATGGCCCGGGAGCAGGCCCTGTGCACTTACCTGTCCTCAACATGCCTCTGTCCTTTTCTGTTCCCTCAGCCAGAGTAGTATTATATGCTGTGTGCTCAGCTCCACTATACAGCGAGGACGAGCTACTAGAGGACATTTAGCAGTTGCTGGCCAGCCAAGATGTGGAGGACATATCAGCCGCTTCCTCTGATAGGCGGGCAAGTAGTCATGAGGAGAGTGGCATGGGAGGTGGTGTTGCGAGCGGTAAGGCTCCTGAACCAGAGACCATTGAGGAGGACATTAGTGACCTGCAGATTATACTCAATGATGATGAGGTAGCTGATCGCACTTGGGTGCCGGGTGAATTAGGGACTTCATCATCATCGGGAGAAGAGGGTGGCAGCTTACCCGTGAGGCAGCGTTGGAGCCAGCTAGTCGCTAGCGTGGCCAGGAGTCAGCAGGCTATCAGCAGTGGGAGGTTGGGAGCCAAACGTGCCCAGGGTGAACCACCTGCTTCGCAGGAGCCTACCTGCCTGGAAAGTAGTGGTGCAGGGGTTCATGGAAGGGGGTAAAATCACCAACTCGGCGGTGTGGCAGTATTTTGTTAAGCTGTCGGAGGAGGTGAACATGGCCATTTGTAGAATCTGTGGGCAGAAGGTGAAGCTTGGCCAGGGTGCCAACGTTGGCACCACGGCCCTGTGTTAACATATGCAGCGTCACCATAAAGTGGCCTAGGAGAGCCGTGGCTCTGATGAGGTGGTCCAGCCTGCCGCAGCAACCGCTGCATCACCCGCTGCATCACCCGATTTCAAGCAGTCAAGGCTCCACCACCTCAGCTGAAGGGAGCTGTCTGTCCTTCCCATCATCTGCTGGTCTTGATGCTCCTGCTCCTTCTTCTACTCCTTGTCAATCATTCTGTCAGCAATCGATCACCAAAGCGATTGCCAAGAGACAACAGTATGCGTGCACTCATCCAGCGGCGCAGAAGCTGAATGTGTTCCAAGTGGTGGACTCTGCACCTGTCATTGAACTGATGGCTTGTGCCGAGCCAAGGTGGAGAGTCCCAAGCCGTCATTTCTTTGCCAAAAAGGCAGTACCAGCCCTGCACACACATGTAGAACAGAAAGTGGGCTAGTCCTTGAGTCTGTCAGTGTCTGCCAAAGTGCACGGCAGCGCCAACATGTGGAGCTGTAACTACAGACAGGGACAATAGATGTCCTTTATGGCCCACTGGGTGAATGTGGTTCCTGCACAGCCACACCAGCAACTTAGCTAGGTGACGCCGCTTCTGCCTCCACGTTCTCACGCCGTTGGTCCTGCGACAATGTCCGCCTCTGCCTCCTTATCCTCCACGGTGTCCTCAGCCTCCACTGCAGGGACAATTCACAGTGCCTCTCTAGCATACCACATGTGCAGGGCACGGCGGTGTCACGCTGTTCTGCACCTCGTTTGCCTGGACGAACGGAGTCACACGGGAGGAACTGCTCCGTGTCCTTCATCAAGAAATCAAATCCTGGCTTTCTCCGCAACAACTCAAAATCTGAACCATTGTGACCGACAACGGGAAGAACATGGTGTCGGCACGTCAAGGAGGGCTGAGCCATTCGCCCTGCATGGCACATGTGTTCAATCTGGTTGTCAAGCGGTTTCTGAAGTCTTCCACCCTTCTGCAAGACATCCTAAAAATGAGCAGGAAACTTTGCATGCACTTCAGCCACTCGTACACCACAAAGCACACCCTCCTTGAGCTGCAGCGGCAGAACGGCATCCCCCAACATAGGCTGATATGCGACATTCCCACCCGTTGGAATTCCACCCTCCATATGTTGGACCTAATATACTAACAGAGAAAGGCCATAAACAATTTCTTGATGATCCAAGCAGACAGTAGTACTCCCCTGTGTAACTTCGATGTCAGCCAATGGCAGCTCATGCGTGACACCTGCCGTTTGCTCAGGCCCTTTGAGGAGGCCACATTATTTGTCAGTTGCCAGGACTACGGGATAAACAGCAGTCATTCCACTGTTTCATGTCCTGGAACAGATGCTGGTAAATCTGGTTGGTCATGGGACTGGAGATGTGGTGTCTAGATCTCACGGCCACATGAGCCCTGTGGGGGCTGAACTGGAGGAGGAGGAGGACATTGGAGCACAAGCAATGTGTAGAGAAATGGGTGTTTTTTTAACACAGATGACAGGAGAGGAGGAGCAGGAGCAGCCAGAGGAGCTACAGGGCGAATGAGGAAGACGAGGCAGAGGACCCAGGCACACATGTGGCAGTATGCAGTGGAGATAGAGGCAGGGAGTCCCTCTGAGTCACTTGCACAAATAGCCCGATGCATGCTCACTTGCTTGCGTAGTGACAGCCGAATTGTCACCATTCGGCAGAGGGATGACTTCTGTCTCTCCACCTTGTTGGAACCCTCGCTACCGGTCCAAAGTGGGGGCTTTTTTTACACCCGCTGAGAGGTAGGACAAAGTAAACAACTATAGAGAAATTCTATGTAGTCAGTTGGCCGCTGCCTATCTTCTCCATCGTCCATCCTCTCGCAGGTCTGACCGGGGGGGGCCCTCTGCGCTCACATTCCTTTGCCATGGCTGCTGTGGCAGGGTGGGGGGGTCAGCATCAGTTCCAGCTCCATCAGCAGCATCCTGAGTCTAGAGTTGCCTGATGAGCAGCTTTCTTCACCCGCCTAGTCGAAGAAACTAGACACCATCAGCTGCTAGCCCTGGAGCAGGACCTGAACCACCAGGTGGTGGCATACTTGGACAGCACCTTGTCACTCCACATTGAAGATCTGCTGGACTACTGGGCAGCCAAACTGGATTTGTGGCCACAACTAGCAGAGTTTGCCCTGGAAAAGCTGTCCTGCCTGGACAGTAGTGTAGCATCAGAGTGGGCGTTTAGTGCGGTGGGAACCATAGTTACCCCACAAAAAACTCACCTGTCTGTCCACCCAAAATGTGGAGAGACTGACCTTTGTCAAGATGAATCAGGTGTGGATCAGCCAGGATTTCCACCCACCAATGCCTGATGCATCAGACTAGATCATCCATGGTGCCAAACCAACACTTTGACAAAAGAGACCGGTTTCTTCTGGCTATAGTACCTGCCTCAGCTACAATTCTGATGCTGCCACCCGCCTGATGCCACACATCTGATGCCAAGTGCTCCTTCTTTCACCAACCATCTTCAGTTGGTACTGGTATTGCCACCCACCTCCCCACTCTGTCACCTGGGTCACTCTGTGGTCTCCTGATTCTGCTGCCACCTCCACACTATGTCACCTTGCCACTCTGTGGTCTCCTGATGCTGCTGCCACCTCCACACTTTGCCACCTTGCCACCTTGTGGTCTCCTGATGCTGCTGCCTACCTTCACACTATGTCACCTTGCCATTCTGTGGCCTCCTCCTGATGCTGCTGCCACCTCCACATTCTGTCATTGTGCAACTTTGTGGTCTCCTTATGCTGTTGCTGCTGCTGCTGCCACCTCTACACTGCCATTATGCCTCCCTGTGGCCTCCTCCTGATGCTGCTGCCGCCACCTCCGCACTCTGTCATTGTGCCACTCTGTGGCCTCCTGGTGATGATGCTGCAACCTCCACACTTTATCATTGTGCCACCCTGTGGCCTCCTCCTTATACTGCTGCTGCCACCTCCATACTCTGTCATTGTTCCACTCTGTGGCCTTCTGATGATGCTGCTGCTACCTTTACACTCTGTCATTGTGCCACCTTGTGGCCTCCTCCTTATGCCGCTACCACCTCCACACTCTGTCATTGTGCCACTCTGTGGCCTCCTGATGATGATGCTGCCACTTCCCCACTTTATTATTTTGCCACCCTGTGGTCTCCTCCTGAAACTGCTGCTGCTGCTGCCGCCACCTCCATACTCTGTCATTGTGCCACTCTGTGGCGTTCTGATTATGCTGCTGCTACCTCCACACTCTGTCATTGTGCCACTCTGTGGTCTCCCCATGCTGCTGCTGCTGCCACCTCCACACTGTCATTGTGCAACCCTGTGGCCTTCTCCTGATTCTGCTGCCGCCACCTACATACTCTGTCATTGTGCCACTCTGTGGTCTCCTCATGCTGATGCTACTGCTGCCACCTCCAAACTGTCATTGTGCCACTCTGTGGCCTCCTCCTGATGCTGATGCTGCTGCCACCTCCGCACTCTGTCATTGTTTCACTCTGTGACCTCATGCTGCTGTTGCCACCTCCACACTGTCATTGTGCCACTCTGTGTCCTCCTCATGATGCTGCTGCCACTTCCACACTCTGTCATTGTGCCACCCTGTGGCCTCCTCCTGATGCTTCTGCTGCCACCTCCACACTCTGTCATTGTGCCACTCTGTGGCCTTCTGATGATGCTGCTGCTACCTTTACACTCTGTCATTGTGCCACCCTGTGCCCTCCTCCTTATGCTGCTGCTGCTGCCACCTCCACACTCTGTCATTGTGCCATTCTGTGGTATCCCCATGCTGCTGCTGCCACCTCCACACTGTCATTGTGCCAAACTGTGGTCTTTTCATGCTGCTGCTGTCACCTCCACACTGTCATTGTGCAACCCTGTGGCCTCCTCCTGATTCTGCTGCTGCCACCTCCACATTCTGTCATTGTGCCACTCTGTGGTATCCCCATGCTGCTGCTGCCACCTCCACACTGTCATTGTGCCACGCTGTGGTCTCTTCATGCTGCTGCTGCCACCTCCACATTGTCATTGTGCCACTCTGTGGCCTCCTCCTGATCTTGCTGCATCCTCCACAATCTGTAATTGTTCCACTCTGTGGCCTCCTCATGCTGCTGCTGCCACTTCCACACTCTGTCATTGTGCCACTCTGTGGTATCCTCATGCTGATGCTGCTGCTGCCACCTCCACACTGTCATTGTGCCACTCTGTGGCCTCTTGATGATGCTGCTGCCACCTCCACACTCTGTAATTGTTACACCCTGTGGCCTCCTCTTGATGAGGCTTCTGCTGGCACCTCCACACTCTGTCATTGTGCCACTCTGCGGCCTCCTCCTGATGCTGCTGCCACCTCCACACTCTGTCATTGTTCCACTTAGTGGCCTTCTCATGCTGCTGCTGCCACCTCCACACTCTGTCATTGTGCCATTGTGTGGCCTCCTTCTGATGCTGCCACCTCCACACTCTGTCATTGTTCCACTCTGTGGCCTCCTCATGCTGCCACCTCCACACTCTGTCATTGTGCCACTCTGTGTCCTCCTCCTGATGTTGCTGCCACTTCCACACTGTGTCATTGTGCCACTCTCTGGTCTCCTCATGCTAATGCTTCTGTTGCCACCGCCACACTGTCATTGTGCCACTCTGTGGCCTCCTCCTGATGCTGCTGCTGCCACCTCCACACTCTGTCATTGTTCCACTTTGTGGCCTCCTCCTGATGCTGCTGCCGCCACCTCCGCACGCTGTCATTGTGCCACTCTGTGTCCTCCTGATGATGATGCTGCAACCTCCACACATTATCATTGTGCCACCCTGTGGCCTCCTCCTTATACTACTGCTGCTGCTGCCACCTCCATACTCTGTCATTGTGCCACTCTGTGGCCTTCTGATAATACTGCTGCTACCTTTACACTCTGTCATTGTGCCACCCTGTGGCCTCCTCCTTATGCCGCTACCACCTCCACACTCTGTCATTGTGCCACTCTGTGGCCTCCTGATGATGATGCTGCCACCTCCACACTTTATCATTTTGCCACCCTGTGGTCTCCTCCTGATACTGCTGCTGCCACCTCCATACTCTGTCATTGTGCCACTCTGTGGCCTTCTGATTATGCTGCTGCTACCTCCACACTCTGTCATTGTGCCACTCTGTGGTCTCCTCATGCTGATGCTACTACTGCCACCTCCAAACTGTCATTGTGCCACTCTGTGTCCTCCTCCTGATGTTGCTGCCACTTTCACACTCTGTCATTGTGCCACTCTGTGGTCTCCTCATGCTGATGCTTCTGCTGCCTCCTCCACACTGTCATTGTGCCACTCTGTGGCCTCCTGATGATGCTTCTGCTACCTTTACACTCTGTCATTGTGCCACCCTGTGGCCTCCTCCTGATGCTGCTGCTGCCAACTCCACACTCTGTCATTGTGCCACTCTGTGGTCTCCCCATGCTGCTGCTTCCACCTCCACACTGTTATTGTGCCACTCTGTGGTCTCCGCAATCTGCTGCTGCTACCTCCACACTGTCATTGTGCAACCCTGTGGCCTCCTCCTGATTCTGCTGTTTTTTGGGGGTTATTGTTCTGACAGATCAGAGGAAGGGCAAAATAATCAGTGATGTCAACACTACCTTACTGCTGACACCCTCTCCACATTTAATAGAACAGGTTCTGTAGACATCTATGTGGAATCAACTGGTGACAGGGTAAAAGGAGTGCGCTTCTTCTTCACGCTAACATTGACCTGTAAGGCTGAGTTCACACTTGAGTTATTTTGTCAGTTTTGGCCCCGTAACTGCCCAAATAAGTGAAGTGTGCAGCGATTCTAACAGCGACGCCTTTCATCTACATGTCATACTGACTCACAGTATTGTTTCACTACCACAGCAGACTCCCTATGCGTGTTACTGCAAGGCACAGTGTTCTAAACTACTATAAAGGCTCTCTGCAGCCAGGAAATAGAAGTTTTTTAAACGCAATTCACCACAAATAAATTTGTATCAAACCAAATTAAAAATAATAATAATCTGCCGAACCGGCCGAATCGATTTTTTTTTGAAATTCGCTCATCTCTAATTCTAACACTGTACAGAGATGGATCTCTGTGCAGTATTATTCCGAAGTTTTAAATGAAGCGATTTCGGGTGAAGCATCTGAAGCTCGCTTCGCTCAACACTAGCTATATGTCTATGCAAACAGTTTTAAAGGGAGGTCGCTAGTGAACTTATCTGTAGAGCTTCAGTCAAAGGTAGGACCATGCAAAAAGTTGTGCTAACCAAACTGATTAACCTGGGTTGGTATTGGGTTTTCATAAGAAATAGAAAAAGATCATGTAATACATGACATCATATTTCAACAAAAGCTCAACAATTTTATCACCAACTTTATCTGAAGGTGATTACATCATTAACCATTAAGTAAGTGACTTGCTATTCAAAGGCATAGATCCCATAAGGATCATGTATGGGACAGCCACATGGTCAGGTTTTCTGATGCAGTTTTGAAGTCCAAAATTACGAATAAATAAAAAAATGAGAAGTCATATCTGTCCTTTATACTTTCTTTTCATTTATGATCCACTCCTGATTTTGGCTTCCAAAACTGCATAAAGAAACTAGACCGTGTATCTGTACCCTTAACATTTTTCTGGTTGTCATCCACTAGAGGCTTCTATGATAAAAAAAAAGGATCTGCTTTTCTAATGTAAAACTAGAGAAAAAAAAGATTTGTTGACACATTACAGCCAAGTATATGTTGAAAGGACACTCTCTTATCATACACTAGGAGAATGGAGCCTGCGGAAGCTTTGCCTATCTTAGTTCACATAAGCAATGTGATATGAGCCCTGCTACGATTGTTATGGCTCATTCACACGACCGTAGGTCATCCGTGCCCATGCTGCAGACCACAAATTGCGGTTTGCAATGCACCTCCACTGGCATGAATCCCGTATTCCGGTGCAGACCCATTGACTTGAATGGGTCCGCAATCCACAATGTATGGTAAAAGATAGGACAGACCCAAAAGCCAACGGAAGTGCTTTGTATGGCTTCCGATCCGTTCCTCTGTTCTGCACCACGCCGTATCTTGCGGATTGCAAACCCATTCAAGTCAACGGGTACGGACAGCTTACGGTCATGTGAATGAGCCCTTAGGGTTTGTTCACACCTGCAGCATGGCTCATCTTTGTACAGGATTGATGATAGATCCTAAATAGTCCATTAGGGATCGTCATCGTGATTCATCCACTGTTTTACCTCCATTCACATATTTATTTATTTATTTTTATGGTTAAAATTCTACCTTATTCTGGTCATGAAAAAGCAATGGAAACCTGACAGAACAGAACTGACACTAAATCTATAAAACGCCCCCAACTACCAAGTGGCATTTACAACACTGCAGTCTACCTATGCGGCAGCAGGACCTTTAGGTATCATCAGACACCATGGGCCAGATGCTACTGCTACGTCCACACCCCCTTATTGCAATACCCCTGCTCCAGCGTGAACAGAGCCCAACCAAGGAGATAATTGTCCATCTTATAAAAAAGATCATTGCTACTATGTAACAAGACGATGATGGAGTCTTCAATACCCATCTTTTTAGTAGTGTTGGGCGCGAATATTCGAATCGCAAATTTTAATTGCGAATATCGCTACTTCGAGAATTTGCGAAGATTTAGAATATAGTGCTATATATTAGTATTCGCGAATATTCTAGATTTTTTTCATTAGTAACCTCCCTTCTTGCTTGTGGACCAATGAGAAGGCTGCAATATCTTTGTCAGAGCTTAGCAACATCCCTAGCAACCAATAGGAAAGTTGCCTACCCCTTACTATATAAGAACCTCCCCAGCAGCTTTTTTCTGTAGTTTTATGGAGTTCTGAGAGAGAGAGAGAGCAGTGTCATTGCTGTGCTCTGTGCTTTACTGTTTAATTATATTAGACCCCCGTCTGTATTGTGCGCGCAATACGAGCATATTACATTGCAGATTTTCGCAATCAAGAAAATAATCGCAAATTCTCGAATTCACGAATATTCGCTCAAATATTCGCGAAATATCGCGAATTCGAATATTGCCCCTATTGCTCATCTCTACTTCTCAGTGAGTTTTATAGGGAGGATGGATCTGACCTATATTGTAAAACATTATTTGGACTGGAGAACAATAAACTTTAATAAATCATCTCACAAGCGGCCTCAAGCCCCCACGACAACTGTAAATCACCCATCAAACAGTACATACATATTGCACATGTACATATGTCGAGAAGGTTGTAGCCTCAAGGGAATGATTAGGTGAATGTGAGATGCAGAACAGATACACGGCACACTGTAACAAAAAGGCTCCACTGTTGTGTGTGCCTGCAAGACACCGCATACAGTAAGCTGATTAAGTAATACCATGCATTACAGAACACAGTACAGAACATTAATCCTAAAATATCCTGTGGGTGATAAACATGAAAAAAAAAAGTCATAAGATACATAATAGACAATTTATCGAAATTAAAGGGGTATTCCCATCTCAGACATTGATGGCCTATAGATAGGATATGCCATCAGTCACATAGATGCGGGACCCACTCCTACCTCCAGAACGGTGCCCCCAAAGTAAAGGAGAGCTCACCATTTGGAGCCTCCGTTGCAAATTCCATTGGACTTGTCAGGAGGAATAGGGCCTTATCCAAAATGATGGACTTCACAAAAGAACTGTGTAAAGCCATTGGGGTACATTGACACATATTACATTGGTAATCGTCATACTATGGATTTCACACTGTATCATGACTTCCGTTACAGATGTGACCTTAGCCTACAGGATCTGACTACATTGGGTTTGTTTGTAGTCTGTTACCATGGTGAAGCACAAGTCTGTATCAGAGCTGTCGACACATAATAATCAAGGCTATTTGCAGAGGTGCTTACATTTTTAGTTTAGATTAATTTGAGCAACAAATCAGTTGCAAAGGTGACCACACCCTATAATGTAATATCAGTAATGCCCTTCACATGTATTCTCTAGATGACAGACACATGAATATTCTCCATTTTATATTGTTTTATTCATTCCCGCCTTTATCCCTTGCGTGTGCTATCACATTTCTGTGGGCTTTGATGCACATGAACCTGCTGTGATTACAGCTCAGCGCTGTTTATTTGAATACATGATTGCATTTACTATTTTTAGTCTTTTACATTGAGTCGTGTTTTGGGCCGAGTGAAGTTGATTTGTTATTTTGTTGCAATTTTCTAAGTGTAACTTTGACCATTTTATCCATAACTTAGACCAGGAAATGGGGGGGAAACAATTTTAGATAGAGTGCTGAGAATTGGTAAGGGCCTGCCAGTTCCCTATCCACAAATTAGAAACAGGATCTGGGCCTCAGGTTTGGAAGGCATTCAGGAACAGGAAACAAAATTCAGCCAGGCATCAGTCTCACAGCTGTCGAGAGCCTTTATGTGGAGAGTTGAATGATCAAGTGCTGCCATCTGGAGGCAAAAGCAATCATTACCAAAGAAAAAGGCCAAGGAAATTTCAAGCAATTTCCATAAAAAATGTTTTACTTTTTTTATTTTACATTTTGTAGCTTTGGTGCAATTTAATCCTTTAGATTTATATTTTTCGTTTTTGCTGACTGATTCATACATTTTTAATTCTTTTTTTTATATATGATTTTATTATTTGCTGATGTTCGTACTGCATTGTCTAGTCAAATTCATAAATGTGAACCTTGTAGTAACAATTAGGTAATGTAAGAATATTAGGTCACTTTTTGGTATAAAAATTTACTTTAGGGCTCATGCACATGTCCTTACAACATTTACAGAGCCATAACAGGGCACTAAAATCCTCTATGATTATAAAAATTGGAAAATATTTGCAGCAGACTGTGGGTTGTTTGATATTTAAAGGTTATAACTAGAGTTAAGCGAACCCGAACTGTAAAGTTTCGTGTTCGTACCGAACTTTAGGTTTTTCGGCACCCGGACCCGAACATTTACGTAAAAGTTGGGGTTTGGTGTTCGGCGCTTTCTTGGCGCTTTTTGAAAGGCTGCACTGCAGCCAATCAACAAGCGTCATACTACTTGCCCCAAAAGGCCATCACAGCCATGCCTACTATTGGCATGGCTGTGATTGGCCAACTGCAGCATGTGACGCAGCCTCTATTTAAGCTGGAGTCATGTAGCGCCGCCCGTCACTCTGCTCGGATTAGTGTAGGGAGAGGTTGCAGCTGCTTTAAGGGAGAGATCAGGGAGAAATCTTATGAAGAACTGCTTTTTTACTCAGCGATCTACAGCAAATGTATTTTGGGGGTGCAGTGCACAATTTTTTTAAACCTGCCCTGAGCCAACTACTGCTGAAAACAAACTTTTTTTACTTCAGTTTGTCAATATCAATACATGATCGGCAGCCATTTTATGGAACGATAGTGCACCAGCACAGGATATCTGCATGTCTGCAAGTCCAGAAATACAGCTTTTTGCTTACTAAGGTTAAAAAAAAAACTTTTTTTCATATAGTGCACATCTAGGATTAGACATGCATAAGTTAGTGTCACATTTAGGCCAGAAATACAGCTTTTTGCTTACTGGGGTGAAAAAAATACATCTGTTTCATATAGTGCTCATCTGGGATTAGACGTGCATAAGTAAGTGAGTGTAAAATTTAGGCCAGAAATACAGCTTTTTGTTTACTGGGGTGAAAAAAAAACATCAGTTTCATATAGTGCACATCTAGGATTAGATGTGCATAAGTGAGTGTCACATTTAGGCCAGAAATACGGCTTTGTGCTTACTGGGGTGATAAAAATACATCCGTTTCATATAGTGCACATCTGGGATTAGACATGCATAAGTGAGTTTATGCCCTATGTGTTTCCATGGAAACAGACAATAAATAAATTATGTGTAGTCTGATCCTACAATCGAACTCCTTTCCATATGTCTTTTAATTCTTGCTGACCTACAGAATGTACAAAAGCCTAAAATAGTGGACAGCTAGAAGTACTATTGCAGAATCAGACTATACAAAGTATGTTTGTTATCTGTTACCATGGAGATAGATAGGGCTGCATAGGAGCTGTAAATGTAAACACAAGAAAAAGGGACGTCTTTCATTATTTTTAGCTGTAAAGGTGGATGTAGCCTATAATATAATGTCTCATGAGGAGCACATCATACCTCACAGACATTTAGTGTCTCTCACACCACCTCCTCGTTATATTCCCTCTCTGTTGGTGTCCCTCAAGGCTCTGCTCTAGGACCCCTGCTCTTCTCAATCTACACCTTTGACCTAGGACGGCTAAGAGTCCCATGGATTTCAGTATCACTTTTATGCTGACAACATACAAATTTACCTCTCTGGTCTAGATATCACCACCTTACTATCCAGAATCCCACAATGCCCATCTTCCATATACTCCTTCTTCTTATCTCGCTTTCTAAAAATTAACATGGTGTCACGGACGTACCGTGACATACGGACGTCCCCGCGACAGTGGGTGACAGAAGATCTGTGAGACCTGATCTGACAGGTTTCCTTGTGGATCAATAGACGTCTGTGTCGTTTATGATACTGGCCACACCTCTAACCTGCAGGTCTTGCTAGGACCTCCAGGTCATTTAACATTCCTTATTTATAGTTGCTTCTCCCACAATGCTGTGCGGTTTAGAGCTTCAGTTGTATCTGTGGTCTGCTGGTGTTAGGTTCTCGGCTGAGTTCCTGTTGCTGCCATAGCTACTGGAAAGTTAAGTGTTTCCTTTCCCTTTTGCATTTTGTTTTGATTTATCTGTGTGTTGTTTTTCCCTGCCCTTTGTTGTAGGCCTGAGGGAAAACTCCTGGTTGTCCTTCCTTTCTGGATGAACAGGTAGTCTCTGTCCTGTCACTATCTCCAGGATATTATAGGGTGAGTTAGGACTCTAGGTACTTATGCGTATTAATTCACCTACCTTTGGGGTCTGTTCATACTGATAGCCAGTCAGGACTGTGACTAAGGTGTCCTTATTTCTTCCCTTACTTTCAGGCCTTGTTCCTTGTTCCCTCTCCTTCTTGACGGGCGTGACAATATAAACCGCTAAACCGTCAATTTTTGTTAATTCGAGTGCGGCCATGGACCTGATTGCTGCACTGGCAGAAAAGCTACAGGGTCTATCTTTGAAAGTAGCTGATCTCCGCACGACCGTCTCTCAGATCCAGAGACCACAGGCTGTTGGTCCTAATGGTGGTGGTTAGCAGACCTGTCTGAAGCCTAAAGTTGCTCTCCAGGACAGATTCTCTGGGAGACGTGATAAATTCATTCTATTTAGAGAGGCGTGTAAATAATATTTTCGGCTACGTCCACACTCATCTGGTGATGAGGAACAGTGAGTCGGTGTGGTGAGTGCTTAAGGGGGATGCGCAATCATGGGCTTTGGCTCTCATCTATGATGACCTGGTTCGGACCTTCCTGGCTGAAACCAAGCTGCGTGGCCTTCATCAGGGAAATTGTTCTGTGGAAATTTATTGCTCAGAGTTTAGGACATGGGCTACGGATACTGAGTGTAATGATCCGGCTCTCCGTAGCCAGTTTTGTCAGGGGTTATCTGAGAGGCTGAAGGATGCTTTGGCCTTTCATGAAACGCCTGTGTCTCTGGAGGCTGTTATGTCTCTTGCCATACTCATGGATAGATGCCTGAGAGAGAGATCTAGGGGCCCCCCATTATCGGGACGTTCTATCACATGATGTATTGTCCTCCTCTGACACTGTGGGTGAAGATACTCCTGGGTTTATGTCTGTGGATGAACACATGCAATTAGAGGGAGCTACTCCTGCTTTTAAGCGTATTTGTCGTAGGAAAGGAGAGTGTTTTTTCTGCGGACAAAAGTGGCATTTTATCGATGTATGTCCATGCATTCAACGGTAAAAAAAAAAGAAAAAAAAGGGGACGTCTAATTACCATCTGACTCTTGAAGGGGTGAGAGGAGAGTCAAAGAACATGCATTTGTCTTTGACTGGTAGTACCCAAATTCTCCTGACTGCCGAGTTGGAGCTAGAGTCAAAGACTGTGGGGATTGAGGTGCCTATCGACAGTGGGGCAGGGGTGAACCTGATTGATGCTCAGTTCATTCGTATGCACTGTTTGAGCATTAGAGAAAAACATTTCTATTTTTGCTATTGATTCTGCAACTTTAGCTTAGAAGTGTTTGTCTCAAGTTGTGCATGATATCAGATTAAGAGTGGATGACTTTCATCATGATTTTATCTCGTGCTTTATGTTGGAGAGTCTCCCTGCTCTGGTGGTTCTGGGTTTACCGTGGTTAAGCAAGTGTAACATCCCGAAGTATGTTACTAAACTCTCTTTCCCTGATACAACATGTTAAGTGTAATTTCATTGTCCGTCTATATAATCATATTGTCATTAATGTCATTTAATGTATTTCTAGGAATGTTTTATATTATGCTGTAATTTACCTGTACACCAGCAGGTGGCAGCAATGTGTGATCAGGTCCATAGCCAGTTTAGTATTGCTAAACTGGAATAGTTCATTCCAGTTTTAGCTCCCCCTCCTCTGTGAGCAGAAGTGGGCTGGTCCCATGTCCTGTCTCATGGGGAGGAGAAGGAAGTTAAGTTAGTGTACCAGCTACCCCCGCTTGGGGTAGGCTGTGTTAGTAGGAGCTCCCAGAAACGGGGATCCCAAGACAGGATCTTGCCTCGGCTGAGGCCCAAGATCACTTTTCCCAGCCTGAGCCATCTGCCTCAGCTGGTTGACAAGAAAGCAGCCACCTCCAGCATCCAGGAAGAAGCATTCCCTGTGAGTTAAGCTGTGAGTACATATCCAGAGTCCAAGAGAAGCCAAATTTCTCCTCAGCTAGTCAGGCCCACACCAAGCAGAAGATAGACAGAGCAGAAGATAGATACCTGCCAGATTCTCCAGGCACATAGTATAGAAGCAGAAGAGATACTGATCCCTGCCATACATTGCCTATACCTGCTGGGACCCAAGATTATTGCTGTAACTTGTATGGATTTAAAGCTGCCATTCAGTAAAGACAAGTTGGATTATATTTCAAGTCTGGATCTCATTTACTGCTCATTTACCAAAGTTCCTCAATTACTCCTATTAACAACACTCATTTTATTGCAAGTGAGCCAGGATCCAGGAGTCCAGCCGTACCAAGGTAAGAGACACCGTTGACACTACCATATCTGCTATACAGAGACATTATCCCCCTCTGGCCTTCCTCACCTGGTACGTGAGCTATAACATCTTAAAGGGCCCTGCTACAGTACCTGCGCAAGCTGCAATTGGCGTCACGAACAAACCATAAACTTATATACACATATCCTGACCCACGGCATCATTGGCCATTGTACCAGTGTCCTGCTCATTGCATAAGCACAATCCAACCATTGATTGGCAGGCTAAACAGATTTTGGATCGGGGTGATTAATGGGTAGACAATTGTCTGAATACATCTTTTTCTGTTTTAACTACTAACTACCCTCTTTTATATCTGATTTTGCCAATGTATTTTCTGAGTGGATGTCAGGATTTGCCTCCGCATCGGGAATATGATTGTCCTATCAACCTTATTCCTGGAGATAAGTTACCCAAGTCAAGGCTGTATAACCTTTCTGGACCTGAAAAACTGGCCATGAGAGAATACATTGCTGAGAGTTTGGCTAAGGCCTCATGCACACGACTGTATGTATATTGAGGTCCGCAAAAACGGATCCGCAAAAAATACGGAGGACGTCCGTGAGCATTCCATATTTTGCGGAACAGCTGGCCCCTAATAGAACAGTCCTATCCTTGTCAGTAATGTGGACAATAATAGGACATGTGTCACGATTCTGTAGGGATAGTGCAGCCCTAAGCTCCACCTACCCCAATATCCCTACCTACTTGCATGGTCCGGCCTAACCGACGGTGCGCAACTGGACGGCAGTCCCTAGCTTACGTACGTTCAGGGGTCTACAGGGTGGGAGAAAACAAGGTGGAAGAAAACAAAAGACTAAGACAGAAACATAAGCTACCAGGCTGGGTAGTAACCAAACAAGCAAATAACCAACCATAAGCAAAACCAGAATAAAATGGAAGCCGAGGTCAAGTACCAGGAGGTCACATCAGTACAAAGGAATAACACAGGATAAAGGTCAGATACAAGCCGAGGTTAGGAGCCAGGAGATCACGTCAGTACAAAAGGATTACACAGGATCGAGGTCAAAATACAAGTCAAGGTCAGGAGCCAGAAGGTCACGTTAGTAAAAAGGGATTACACAGGATCAAGAGTCAAATACATGCCGAGGTCGAGTTCACAAGATCACACATGCAGGAAAACGCTAGTGGAGTAGTAAGACCAAACTTGTGGCCAGCAAGTTGCCTGTTAAATAGGCCAGACTGAATGATAACATGACATGGCCAGCGTCACATGATCCTGCGTCAGCCCCAGCCAAAACCCTGAGCGCCGACTCATATCTGTCGGCGCTCGTTCCTGCCCCTGCCCATTTCCGAGGGGATAGAGGACGCCGGCCGCGCTGAGGAAGCGTGCGCCGCCGTGTCCTCCCCACACACTTGTTGCCAGGGAGATGAGGACACGGGCCACGCCTGACGCTGGCTCCTCCTCCCTCTTTATCAGCGGGTCGTCGGCAGTGCTGCAAGGAGGGAGCACACCGTTGTACATGTTCTATTTTTTGCAGAACTGAAATACGGACATACGGAAACGGAATGCACACGGAGTAACTTTTTTTTTGCGGACACATTGAAATCAATGGTTCCGCATACCGTCCGAAAAAAAACGGAATGGACACGGAAATAAAATACATTAGTGTGCATGAGGCCTAAGGTACATGAGGCCTTCCAAGTCTCCAGTGGCAGCAGGGTTCTTTTTTGTTAAAAAAAAAGTCTTCCGTCTTCGGCCATGTCTGGATTTCTGTGAACTCAATCAGATTACTGTCCGTGATCCTTCCTTTGATTCCTGATTTGTTTAACCAGATTGTTGGTGCCAAGGTGTTCTCCAAGTTAGACTTAAGGGGGGCATATAATCTGGTCAGGATCAAGGAAGGGGATGAATGGAAGACGGCTTTTAATACTTCAGAGGGTCACTTTGAGAATCTGGTCATGCCTTTTGGGTTGACCAATGCTTCTGCGGTTTTCCAGCATTTTGGGAATAACATTTTTCGTCACCCAGTGGGGAGGTTTGGAGTCGTACATTTAGATTACATACTAATTTATTCTCAAGACTTGGAGACACATCAGGATCACGTTAGACAGGTGTTGCAGATCCTTAGGGATAATACGTTGTATGCAAAATTAGGTTTTCGAATGGATCCAGAAAAAGTCCGTGCAGTATGTGGTTTTTGGGGTTCACCAACTATTACCGAAAATGTATTCAGAACTATTCGACAGTGGTAAAACCCCTAACTGACATGACTGAGGGTACTTTCAGACTAGTGTTTTTCTTTTCCGGCGCTGAGTTCCATCATAGGGGGTCAATACCGGAAAAGAACTGATCAGTTTTATCCCCATGCATTCTGAATGGATAAATCAGGATGTCTTCAGTTCAGTCACTGAACTGCATTTTGGACGGAGGAAATACCGCAGCATGCTGCGATATTATCTCCGTCCAAAATTCCGGATCAGTTGCCGGAATGCCGGATCTGGCATTAAATTACATTGAAATGTATTAGTGCCGGATTCGGCATTAAAAATACCCTAATGCCGGAGAAAAATATTTAACGGATCCAGAGAGACGGATCCGTTCTTGCAATGCATTTGTAAGACGGCTCCGTCTACAACTGCTGTCCGTTTGCATGCAGATTGCTGGATCCAGCAGGCAGTTCCGGCGACGGAACTGCCTGCCAAGTGTGAAAGTAGCCTAAGAAAGGGACCGCCTTTTCTGCGGTTAAGGAGTGCTTCGCTTCTGCCCCTATATTGGTACAGCCAGATGATTCACAACCTTCCATTGTGGAAGTGGACGCGTCCAAGGTGGTGGTAGGAGCAATTGTATTGCAGGACCCGTCACCAGGTAAATAGCGTCCATGTTACTTTTTCTCTAAAAAACTCTCTACTGCAGAGAGAAATTACGATGTGGGTAACAGAGAGCTGCTGGCTATTAAGTTAACTTTTGAGGAATGGCGTCATTGGTTGGAAGGGGCAATTCATCCAATCACTGTGTTCACTGATCACAAAAATCTGGCCTACCTGGAGTCGGCAAAACGACTGAACCCGAGGCAAACTAGATGGTCGTTGTTTTTTACTAGATTCAATTTCACTGTCACTTATCGTCCGGGGGTTAAGAACGTTAAGGTGGATGCCTTGTCAGGTAATTTTCCTGGAGGTGGTGATTTTGAAAATCCAAATTCTACACTTTTTGGCAATATACAACATCTGGATTAGTCAGTGTGCAATTTAAGCTAGAAAAACAGCCATAATTTTCTGGGTTTTTAAAAACACACCTTTTTTTTTGCCAAAATCCACTATTTTACAGCAAATGTGAAATTCAAGTTTAATATATACAGCTTTCATATTCTGTTAGTAAAAAAAACACACTTTTTGGCAATATACAACATCTGGATTAGTCAGTGTGCAATTTAAGCTAGAAAAACAGCCATAATTTTCTTGGTTTTTAAAAACACACAATTTTTTTTGCCAAAATCCACTATTTTACAGCATTTGTGAAATTCAAGTTTAATATATACAGCTTTCATATTCTGTTAGTAAAAAAACACACTTTTGTGGCCAAAATACACCATTTTACAGCCCTTGAAGAATCAGCACGTGTGAAATTCAAGGGTTATATACTGCTGTCATATTCAGTTATTAAACGAACACCCGTTAGGGCAAAACAAGTTTATTTGGCAGCCTTTTCTGCATATGTCATTGTGAGATACACCCTTTATATATTTGGGTTATATTCAGATATTTAAAATACCTCCATTTTGTGCACAAATCTTTAATTGCGGCCTAGTGTGGGTCAGGGCGTGTGAGATACACCCTTTAACCGCCTCCCGACCGCTGAACGCACAGATGCGTCCGGGAGGCGGTCGATTCATTCCTCCTGGACGCATCCGTGCGTCATCTTGCGAGAGGCGAGATTTCCTGTGAACGCGCGCACACAGGCGCGTGCGTTCACAGGATCGGAAGGTAAGAGACAGGATCTCCAGCCTGCCAGCGGCGATCGTTCGCTTGCAGGCTGGAGATGCGATTTTTTTAACCCCTAACAGGTATATTAGACGCTGTTTTGATAACAGCGTCTAATATACCTGCTACCTGGTCCTCTGGTGGTCCCTTTTGCTTGGATCGACCACCAAAGGACACAGGTAGCTCAGTAAAGTACCACAAAACACCACTACACTACACCCCCCCTGTCACTTATTAACCCCTTATGAACCCCTGATCACCCATGATCACCCTATATAGACTCCCTGATCACCCCCCTGTCATTAATCACCCCCCTGTCAGGCTCCATTAAGATGTCCGTATGATTTTTACGGATCCACGGATACATGGATCGGATCTGCAAAACACATACAGACGTCTGAATGTAGCCTTACAGGGGGGTGATCAATGACAGGGGGGTGATCACCCATATTGACTCCCTGATCACCCCCCTGTCATTGATCATCCCCCTGTCATTGATCACCCCCCTGTAAGGCTCCATTCAGACGTCCGTATGATTTTTACGGATCCACGGATACATGGATCGGATCCGCAAAACACATACGGACGTCTGAATGGAGCCTTACAGGGGGGTAATCACCCATATAAACTCCCTGATCACCCCCCTGTCATTGATCACCCCCCTGTAAGGCTCCATTCAGACGTCCGTATGATTTTTACGGATCCACGGATACATGGATCGGATCCACAAAACACATACGGATGTCTGAATGGAGCCTTACAGGGGGGTGATCAATGACAGGGGGGTGATCAATGACAGGGGGGTGATCACCCATATAGACTCCCTGATCACCCCCTGTCATTGATCACCCCCCTGTCATTGATCACCCCCCTGTAAGGCTCCATTCAGACGTCTGTATGATTTTTACGGATCCACGGATACGTGGATCGGATCCTCAAAACACATACGGACGTCTGAATGGAGCCTTACAGGGGGGTGATCACCCCATATAGACTCCCTGATCACCCCCCTGTAAGGCTCCATTCAGACATTTTTTTGGCCCAAGTTAGCGGAAATTTTTTATTTATTTTTTTCTTACAAAGTCTCATATTCCACTAACTTGTGTCAAAAAATAAAATCTCACATGAACTCACCATACCCCTCACGGAATCCAAATGCGTAACATTTTTTTGACATTTATATTCCAGGCTTCTTCTCACGCTTTAGGGCCCCTAAAATGTCAGGGCAGTGTAAATACCCCACATGTGACCCCATTTCGGAAAGAAGACACCCCAAGGTATTCCGTGAGGGGCATATTGAGCCCATGAAAGATTTACATTTTTGTCCCAAGTTAGCGGAAAGGGACACTTTGTGAGAAAAAAAATATAAAAATTTCCGCTAACTTGTGCCAAAAAAAATATTATATGAACTCACCATGCCCCTCATTGAATACCTTGGGGTGTCTTCTTTCCAAAATGGGGTCACATGTGGGGTATTTATACTGCCCTGGCTTTTTAGGGGCCTTAAAGCGTGAGAAGAAGCCTGGGATCCAAATGTCTAAAAGTGCCCTCCTAAAAGGAATTTGGGCCGCTTTGCGCATTTAGGCTGCAAAAAAAGTGTCACACATCTGGTATCGCCGTACTCAGGAGAAGTTGGGGAATGTGTTTTGGGGTGTCATTTTACATATACTCATGCTGGGTGAGAGAAATATCTTGGTCAAGTGCCAACTTTGTATAAAAAAAATGGGAAAAGTTGTCTTTTGCCAAGATATTTCTCTCACCCAGCATGGGTATATGTAAAATGACACCCCAAAACACATTCCCCAACTTCTCCTGAGTACGGCGATACCACATGTGTGACACTTTTTTGCCGCCTAGGTGGGCAAAGGGGCACACATTCCAAAGAGCACCTTTAGGATTTCACAGGTCATTTTTTACACATTTTGATTTCAAACTACTTACCACACATTAGGGCCCCTAGAATGCCAGGGCAGTATAACTACCCCACAAGTGACCCCATTTTGGAAAGAAGACACCCCAAGGTATTCCGTGAGGGGCATGGTGAGTTCCTAGAATTTTTTAGTTTTTGTCACAAGTTAGCGGAAAATGATGATTTTTATTTTTTATTTTATTTTTATTACAAAGTCTCATATTCCACTAACTTGTGACAAAAAATTAAAAATTCTAGGAACTCGCCATGCCCCTCACAGAATACCTTGGGGTGCCTTCTTTCCAAAATGGGGTCACTTGTGGGGTAGTTATACTGCCCTGGCATTTTAGGGGCCCATATGCGTGAGAAGTAGTTTGCAATCAAAATGTGTAAAAAAATGGCCTGTGATATCCGAAAGGTGCTCTTTGGAATGTGTGCCCCTTTGCCCACCTTGGCTGCAAAAAAGTGTCACACATGTGGTATCGCCGTACTCAGGAAAAGTTGGGGAATGTTTTTTGGGGTGTTATTTTACATATACCCATGCTGGGTGAGATAAATATCTTGGTCAAATGCCAACTTTGTATAAAAAAAATGGGAAATGTTGTCTTTTGGCAAGATATTTCTCTCAACCAGCATGGATTTATGTAAAATGACACCCTAAAACACATTCCTCAACTTCTCCTGAGTACGGCGATACCAGATGTGTGACACTTTTTTGCAGCCTAGGTGGGCAAAGGGGCACACATTCCAAAGAGCACCTTTCGGATTTCACCGGTCATTTTTTACAGATTTTGATTTCAAACTTCTTCTCACGCATCTGGGCCCCTAAAATGCCAGGGCAGTATAACTACCCCACAAGTGACCCCATTTTGGAAAGAAGACACCCCAAGATATTTTGTGATGGGCATAGTGAGTTCATGGAAGTTTTTATTTTTTGTCACAAGTTAGTGGAATATGAGACTTTGTAAGAAAAAAATAAATAAAAAAATCATCATTTTCCGCTAACTTGTGACAAAAAACAAAAAGTTCTATGAACTCACTATGCCCATCAGCGAATACCTTAGGGTGTCTACTTTCCGAAATGGGGTCATTTGTGGGGTGTTTTGTACTGTCTGGGCATTGTAGAACCTCAGGAAACATGACAGGTGCTCAGAAAGTCAGAGCTGCTTCAAAAAGCAGAAATTCACATTTTTGTACCATAGTTTGTAAACGCTATAACTTTTACCCAAACCATTTTTTTGGCCCAAACTTTTTTTTTTTTATCAAAGACATGTAGAACAATAAATTTAGCAAAAAAATTATATATGGATGTCGTTTTGTTTGCAAAATTTTACAACTGAAAGTGAAAAATGACATTTTTTGGCATAAAAATCGTTAAATTTCGATTAATAACAAAAAAAGTAAAAATGTCAGCAGCAATGAAATACCACCAAATGAAAGCTCTATTAGTGAGAAGAAAAGGAGGTAAAATTCATTTGGGTGGTAAGTTGCATGACCGAGCAATAAACGGTGAAATTAGTGTAGTGCAGAAGTGTAAAAAGTGGCCTGGTCATTAAGGGTGTTTCAGCTAGGGAGGTTGAAGTGGTTAAATACAGGGCTTCTATTCAGGTATTTGAAATACAGCCATTTTGGACATAAATCTGTAATTGTGGCCTAGTGTGGGTCAGGGCGTGTGAGATACACACTGTATATACATGGGTTCTATTCAGGTATTTGAAATACAGCCATTTTGGGCAGAAATTTTTAATTGCGGCCTAGTGTTGGTCAGGGCATGTGAGATACACCCTTTAAATACAGGCCATCTATTCAGGTATTTGAAATACAGCCATTTTGTACACAAATCTTTAATTGCGGCCTAGTGTGGGTCAGGGCGTGTGAAATACACCCTTTAAATACAGGGGTTCTATTCAGATATTTGAAATACAGCCATTTTGCGCAAACAAATTTAATTGAGGCCTAATCTGGTTCAGGGCGTGTGAGATACAGCCTGTACATACTGTTGTTCTATTCTACTATTAATTAAAACCCATTTAGGGCAAGATCCTAAATTCGAGAAATATGAGGAGAACGTCAAATAAGGGACGTGACCCAGGTCGTGGTGCTGCTGGTGGAGCTCCTGTTGCAGGGAGAGGACGTGGTCGATCTGTGCCAGCTACACGCACAAGTGAAACCCCTTCCTCAGGTGCGAGTAGGCGACAGAACCTGCAGCGGTATTTGGCCGGGCCTAATGCGGCTCTACGAATGGTGAGGCCTGAACAAGTACAGGCGATAGTAGATTGGGTTGCTGACAGAGCTTCCAGTTCCTTCACATTGTCTCCTACCCAACTGAAAGATCAGAGTTGGCACCTGCAGCCCATGTCCATCAGTCTTTCACCTTACCCCCTTACAAATCAGCCAAGCAGTCTGAGCCCCAAGTCATGCAGCAGTCTCTTCTGCTTTTTGATGACTCTGTTAGCAGGGTTTCCCAGGGCCATCCACCTATTCCTGCCCCAGAAGTGGAAGAGATTGAGTGCACCGATGCCCAACCACTTATCTTTCAAGCTGAGTACATGGGAGGACCATCGCAGCACGTCTCAGATGATGACGAAACACAGGTGCCAACTGCTGGGGCTTTCGAAAGTGTGCAGACCGACAAGGAGGGCATGGATGAAGACTGGGTGGAAGATGATGTGGAGGAAGATGAGGTCCTCGACACCACATGGAATCAAGGTCATGCGAGTGACCTATGTAGTTTGGAGGAAGAGGCGGTGGTCGCACAGAGCCAGCACCACAGCAGAAGAGGGAGCAGGGTGCAAAAGCGGAGCAGCCGTCCCCTAGACAGTACGCCTGCTACTGCCCACCGCAACAAGGGACCGAGCACACCAAAGCCAGCTCCAAGGAGTTCCCTGGTATGGCAGTTCTTCAGACAATGTGCTGACGACAAGACACGAGTGGTTTGCACGCTGTGCAATCAGAGCCTGAAGCGAGGCATAAACGTTCTCAACCTGAGCACAATCTGCATGACCAGGCATTTAAGTGCTAAGCACAAGCTGCAGTGGAGTAGACACCTCAAAAACCAAGAAAGGTCTCTGGCTCCTCCTGCTTCCTCTTCCGCTGCAGTCTCGGCCTCTTCACCCACCTCTGGAGTGACAGTGCCACCTGCCACCCTGCAAACAGAGGATCTTCCAGTAACACCACCACCTGGGTCACCAAGCATCTCCACAATGTCCCACGGAAGCGTTCAGCTCTCCATCTCCCAAACGCTGGAGAGGTAGAGGAAGTACCCCCCTACCCACTCGCGATCCCTAGCCCTGAATGCCAGCATTTCTAAATTACTGGCCTTTGAAATGCTGTCATTCTGGAGACGGATAGTTTTAAAGACCTTATAACGGTGGCTGTCCCACAGTACGTTGTGCCCAGCCGCCACTACTTTTCCAGACGAGCCACCCCTCCCCTGCACAACCAAACAGGGGACAAAATCAGGTGTGCACTGCGCAACACCATCTGTGGCTAGGTGCACTACGGACACTTGGACCAGTAAGCACGGTCAGGGACGTTATATCTCCATAACAGCACATTGGGTAAGTGCAGTGGCGGCTGGGTCTGAGGCAGATAGCAGTTTGGCGCATGTCCTTCCGCCACCGAGGATTGCAGGGCGCTTCAGTTTGCCTCCTGTTGCTTCCTCCTCCTACTCCGCTTCCTCATCCTCTACTGACTCCTCATCCGGTAAGCTTAACACCTTCACCACCAACTTCAGCACAGCCAGGGGTAAACGACAGCAGGCAGTTTTAAAACTTATCTGTTTGGGGGACAAACCCCACACCGCACAGGAGCTGTGGACGGGCCTTGAACAACAGACCGATGAGTGGTTGGTGCCAGTGAGCCTCAAGCCCAGCCTGGTGGTGTGCGATAATGGCCGAAATCTCGTAGCAGCTCTGGGACTAGCTGGTTTGACGCACATCCCTTGCCTGGTGCATGTGCTGAATATGGTGGTGCAGAGATTCTTTAAAAATTACCCCAATATGTCAGAGCTGCTGCATAAAGTGCGGGCTGTGCGCGCTTTCGGCGTTCTCACCCTGCTGCTGCTCGCCTGTCAGCGCTGCAGCATAACTTCGGCCTTCCCACTCACCACCTCATATGTGATGTGCCCACAAGGTGGAACTCCACCTTGCACATGCTGGTCAGACTGTGCGAGCAGCAGCAGGCGATAGTGGAGTTTCAGCTGCCGCACGCACGGGTGAGTCGCTTGGAAGAACAGCACCACTTCACCACCAATGACTGGGCCCCCATGCGAGACCTGTGTTCCTTGTTGCGCTGTTTCGAGTACTCCACCAACATAGCCAGTGCCGATAACGTCGTTGGAAGAGGATGTGGCACAGGAGGAGGAGGAGGAGGAGGAAGAGGGATCATTTCGTAGGGTTTCCGGCCAGTCATTCTCAAGTGGCTCCGAGGGTGGGTTCCTGCACCACAAACGCCAGGTACACAATTGTCAGTTACATTTTCAGTTGAAATTCAACAGTTTTTGGGTGTGAAGTACCACTGCTATACATAGTAGACCGGAAAATAAAATAAAAAATTGTCAGTTACATTTTCTGGTGAAAGTCACCAATTTTTGGGTGTGAAATACCACTGCTATACCTAGTAGACAGGTTAAAAAAAATTGTCAGTTATATTTTCTGGTGAAATTTACCAATTTTTGGGTGTGGTGTACCACTGCTATACCGAGTAGACAGGTAAAAAAAAAATTGTCTGTTACATTTTTGGGTGAAATTCACAACTTTTTGGGTGTAATATACCTAGTTGACAGCTTAATAAATTTCAATAATTTTTCTTTTACATTTTCGGGTGACAATAAACAATTTTTTTCTGTCATAGACCCCCTGCTCTACCAAGTAGACAAATTAATACATTTTTGTAATTTTTCTGTTACATTCTTGGTTTGACATTATACAATTTTAGACGTGAATAAACCCCTGCTCTGCATAGGTGACAGGGAATAAAGTTTCAGAAATTCTTCTTTAATTGATGCGCGCCACCTCCTTTGATTCAATGCTTAAACTTTAACAAGTTGTACCACATTTGCACTTCAATAATTTGTCCCACATTTCCGCTTTACTCTTTTGGCCAACATTTGCTCTTCAATGCTTTGTCCCACATTTTCGCTTGACTCTTTTGGCCCACATTTGGGCTCCTGTAATTTGTCCCACATTTGCGCTTTAACAGCTTTTCCCCCATTTCCGCTCGATCCCAATTTTTTAAAATAAATTTATCTCCCTTAAATTTGGTCTCTTTTTCTCACGCTCCCTCTCCGGCATGGAACCCTGATTCGCCGATAACCGTGATCAACATGGAAGGCTCAGAAAAGAACATCGAAAGGTGATAGAGAAGATATCCAAATGGATGGTGGATGTCACTGGGGCACCTCTACATAGGTGACAGGAACATAAATTTAACAAAAATCGTCAATTACATTGTCAGGTGACATTTTTAAAATTTTGCCGGATAGAAACCCTTTGCTCTGCATAGTTGACAGGGAATAGCATTTTATAAATTCTTCATTAATTGATGCGCACCACATCCTTTCATTCAATGCTTAAACTTTTAAAAGTTGTCCCACTTTTACACTTTAATAATTAGTTCCATAATTCCGCTCTATAATTTTTAATTTGAAAAAATGAATCCTCCCTTGGATGTAGTCTCTTTTTCTCACGCTCCCTCTCTGGCCCGGAACCCTGATTCCCCGCCACCTGTAATCACCATGGTAGGCGCAGAAAAGAACATTGAAAGTTGATAGAGCAGATATCAAATTGGATCGTGAATATCACGGGGACGTGCGACATGGTGGGGCAGTAAGTGTGCACACGCCTACACGAACTGACTGACAGGGGTCAGCCCCTAGAACTTCTGCGTCTCCAAATTGGGCACATGTCCTGATCTTGCCCTTTAGGCCTTGGAGGTTCTGATCTGCACTGCAGCCAGTGTATTGTCTGAACGTGTGTTTAGCACGACTGGAGGGGGTTATCACAGGTTATATTTCCCAATGTTTTGGGGTGTACCCTAATTTAAAAGAATATAAATAAATTTAAAACCAAAAAGCAGTGTAGGCTACCTCCTCTTCCTCCACCGCCGCTTCCACCTACACCGCCATATCCACCGCCTCCTCAACCTCCTACTCCATATAGACTTCTTCCTCCTAGATCAAGATTATAATTTTTTATTTTTACTTATTTTATGTTATTTAAAGTCATTTCCCTATCCACATTTGTTTGCAGAGCACTTGCCATGCTCTTAACCGCATTTTGATGCCATTTGCAGCCCTCTAGCCTTTTCCATGACATTTTTACAGCCATTTTAGTGCTCAAAAGTTCGGGTCCCCATTGACTTCAATAGGGTTCAGGTTCAGGGTCAAGTTCGGGTCAAGTTCGGGTCCCGAACTCAAACTTTTTTCTGAAGTTCGACCGAACCCGAACATCCAGGTGTCCGCTCAACTCTACCCATGATACATCCATCAGGTGGTACAGGACAGCTAATTGAAACATTTCAGCACATGGACACACCCCCTACCTTATAAATAAACCCGATCTGGCCGCCATTTTATATTCAGTCTTTTGCCAGTGTAGGGAGAGGTTGCTGTGTGGAGCAGGGACAGACTGTTGGAGACACCAAACGCTAGCTAATAGGGCCACAAAAGTCCTTTTAAGGACTGGTATAGGTGTGCTATCGATAGGTGTGATATACAGAGGGGTGTCATATACTTATAATATACTTTTAAGATAGAAAGTATATTATAGTGTATTTGTATTGTGCAGCAGTTGTGTGTGGTTCTGCTGCGATACTGCAGCTATACAGAGGGGTAAACGCTCTTGGAACAAATAATTTCAACTGGTGTGATATACCAGTTGCCCCCCCCCCCCCCCCAAAAAAAATGATTGAGGCAGGGGTGTATATAACACCCCTGCCTCAATCATTTTTTTTGGGGGGAGGCAACTGGTATATCACACCAATAATATACTTTCTATATATTGCATTTGGGTAGTGCAGCATTTGTTCGTGGTTTTGCTGCGTTACCGCTGCTACAAAAAGTGACAAACGCTATTGGAACAAATAATTACTACTGGTGTGATATACCAGTTGCCCCCCAAAAAAAGTGATTGAGGCAGTGGTGTTATATACCAATAATACACTTTCTATATAGTGCATTTGGGTAGTGCAGCATTTGTTTGCGGTTTTGCTGCATTACCGCAGCTACACAGAGTGACAAACGCAATAGTCTGTATTTTATCCAGTTTATTTTATCTGTTCACTGCATTGTTATTGTATGTATATTTTGTTTTTATCTTTTATCTGACACTTTCTTTTTGTATTGCACTGCACTATTGTGTATTAAATTTAAACATTAATAAGTCCCTTCCTTGTGGTGTTATAGGACTTGCTCTTTCGGAGGGAATAACGTTACCAGTAGTGTTTCAGAGGATTTTAGGTCCATATAGATAACTTGTGTTACAGTGTTAAATTTGGGTTGAGAGAATATCTGAGCATAGGCCCCTATTGCCTTATAGTATAGGTGGTGGCAGCTATTGTGATAGAAAATATTGGGGTGTTAGAATCTAGGGGAGTAAGTTAGTATAATTCTGTCATCTAGAATAGGTGGGTGGGAATTTCTGTGGTAACTTGATGAGCTCACTAGCATAATTCACCCCAGTGATGTGACCCGAGAGTAGGGGTCATCACACCCCCCAAAAATTGTGATGGAGGCAGGGGTGTGATATACTAATAATATACTTTCTATATAGTGCATTTGGGTAGTGCAGCATTTGCTTGCAGTTCTGCTGCGTTACCGCAGCTACACAGAGTGACAAACACTATTGGAACTAATAATTTCAACTGGTGTGATATACCAGTTGCCCCCCCAAAAAAGTGATTGAGGCAGGGGTGTGATATACCAGTAATATACTTTCTATACAGTGCCTTTGGGTAGTGCAGCATTTGTTTGCGGTTTTTCTGCTGTAAAATTGATATCCAATGACCGTGTAATCTACCTCCAGCCACATACTTACTTGTTCTTTTCTGTACGGTGAATGACTAATTCATGGGGCCTCTGAGGAATTCAACACCAGTGACGACCACATTTTTTTGAATTTTAACTATTATCATTAGTTTTTTTTTCAAGAGGGGGGATTTCGCTAGCCTTGTTTTTAATCCAATTATATATTTTTAGTTCTTTTAAACATATGTATTTGACCTGTATTTGTACTGGCCTGCAGGAAAATTGTTATCCATTGACTGTGTAATATACCTCCGGCCACATAATCACTTGATATTTTCTGTCCGGTGAATGCCTAATGTTTGGGGCCTGTAGTCCAGTGGCCTACAGTAACATTTTTATCCATTGACCGCATAATGTACCTCCAGCCACATAATCAGAATTTATTTTATGTCAGGTGAATGCCTAATTTTTAAGGCCCATACTCCCATGGCCTAAAATAACACATTTCTAGGCTCCGACAGCGCACATTTCAGAGAATTTCCGTTTAAGACGCATAAAAATGTCCCCTGATTAAGATACATATTTTTTGTTGGAATTTTTGGCATTGATCCCCCTCTGGTATGTCACTGTCCATGTTGTGGGACTATTTGTGCATTTCTACTAAGTATTTGGTGGCTGCAAATATGACCTGAAGGTTTTTTAAGTTCGTCTGCCATTAAAGTGAATGGGGCCCGCCGCAAACTTGCGGTTCGCGAACATTTGATCATGACTACATATAAGGCCATCCACAAACTGTCCTCCCCGTACATCTCTGAGCTACTTTCCCGATACATCCACACATGTAATCTATGATCCTCACAAGACTTTCTTCTCTACCACTGATTCCCACAATTGCCCCCATGATTTCTCCCTTGCATCCCCCATACTCTGGAAATCTCTACCCCAACATATAAGACTCTCACCTACAGTGGAAACCATCAAAAGAAACCTGAAACCCACCTCTCCAGACAAGCCTACAACCGTCGACCCTGCTGCTATACTGCCATGACCAGCTTTACCGTAACCTACTGTGTCCTTCTCCCATACCCTGTAGATAGTGAGCCCTCATGGGCAGGGTCTTCTGTCCATTTGTACCAGTTTGTAACTTGTCTTCTTCATGCTTATTGCATTTGTTTTGTTTTATGAGTGTATACCCCTTATGATATGTATAGCGTCTTTGAATGAATGTCACTTTCAGAATAAATAACAATGAGAAGCACAACATTTTTAGTAATTAATATCCACCATGGATCTCCAAGTCCTGGCCAGACAACAAAGGGTACTTTCACACTTGTGGTAAACTTTTCCGGTATTGAGTTCTGTCCTAGGGGCTCAATACCGGGAAAAAAAATGATCAGTTTCATCCTAATGCATTCTGAAGGGAGAGAAATCCGTTCAGTATGCATCAGGATGTCTTCAGTTCAGTCACTGTACGGTTTTTGGACAGAGAAAATACCGCAGCATGCTGGGATATTTTCTCTGTTCAAAATTCCGGAACACTTGGATTATTTTCTATTAAAATGCATTAATGCCGGATCCGGCCCCAAGTGTTCTGGAAAAACGGAACCGGTTTTGCGGTCTCCGCATGCGCAGACCTTTAAAATTTTTAAAAGATTTGCATACAGAATGCCGAATCCGGCAGGCAGTTCCAGTGACGGTGAGAGGTGTCTAGAGCGACAAAGGGGTATTCAGCAGGCACGGTAAGCACTTTTCCTAACAGCACGCCAATAAGATCTTACATCGGAAAAGTGCAGCATTCAGAACAGTTCAGCTGACTTATAAGTATAGCTGGGACGCCGCTAAACTTTTACTTACCGAGAGTACTGTAAAGCAATATATCGGGAGTATGTACTATTGACTAAGACTGTCTATACCATCCATGAACATTCTGGAAACAGTAGCACGGGCTTGATACTAAGTCAGTGATGAAAAACCTCATAGAAGTCTATCTTGTATAATACAAGAGAAACTTCTATGCTGTCTTTAACAGAAGAGAAACTTCTATGAGGTTTTTCAGCACTGTCATAACATTGAGCACTATAGCCCAGTGGTTACGGTTCTTGCTCTTAATGTCGAAGGTTGTGTGTTCAAATACCTACAGAAACTTTTCAAAAATAGAGGGTAAATAAAACTTAACTACGCAGGGTGTTCCCAACAGTGAAAAATTAGATTTTATTTAGAAACAAATAGAGCAAAATGTAAAATATGACCAAGTAACACCTGTATTAGCCTACACCAACCTTTTTAACTTGTGTAACCAGTTTTTTCTGTTTTTAACAGAAGAGAAACGTCTATGAGGTTTTTAAGCATTGACTCAGCATTGACTCAGCATTGAGGGAAAAAAATGAAGCAAAACATAAAATATGATCAAATAACACCCGTATTAACCCACACCAACTTGTGTAACCAGTATTTTTTGTTGGGAAAGGTGGCAATCCTAACAGCCCCTCCCCCCCACTCAGGACGGACCTTCATAGGCCCGCTCACTGCAGCAAGCTAAGCCTCATCAGGACTCACTTCATAACATTTATATTTTTTTTTCATCATGATATTCTGACCGTCATAACTTTTTTATAGTTATGTCCACGGAGATATGTGGGGGCTCATTTCTTGTGGGACGATCTGTCATTTTTGACAATACCATTTGGGTTGTGTATGAATTGATCACTTTATATAAAGTGATGAAAAAACTTGAAACAGACATTTATTTATTTTTTTACTGTTACGCCATTCACCATATGGGCTACCTTTTTTAAATATTTTAATAGTATGGGCGCTTTCGCTTGCGGCAATGCCCATAATTCAAATTTTTTTGTTACTTTTTATTTTGGGGAATGGGGGTGATTTAAATTTTTATGGTTTTGTATGTTTTCAAAACTTTTTTTACATTTATTTTTTTATTTTTGTTAAGTCCCCCAAATGGACCACAACTTACAATCATCAGATGTAAATTGCTCCATTATTCTGTATAGAAAGAACTTTATCACAGTTCAGTGCTGCCATCTAGTGGCCTGAACTGGGCTATACTAACAATGATCCTGGAAGACCAGTACAGGCTGCGACTCATTTTTAGAACAGGGTGCTTTCTCTGATCTCCTCTGGGGGAAAGCGCGTCTGAAGAGGAATCCTGCGCTTCCGTTTTTTAACACTCTCAGATGCTGTGAGTAAAGGGAACTTATTGCTGTGAGGGGAGGGAGCATGTGGCATATTCTAGGTACCATGAGGGTGTAGAACTGTGTGAGGAGCTTAACGGGGTATAAATCTGGGAGGGAGCACCTGAATCGACAGAATGTAACTTTGTTGTTAGTACATTATTACAAGATTGGGGGCCCCACTTGTGATTTTGCCCAGGGCCATATTTTGTCTAAAACCGGCCCTGCATATACGCATACATGCTGTTTTTTTACCCCCGGGAGCGGATGGGATCTACCAGCAAGACAATGCGACATGTCACATGGCTAGATATGTCTGACATTGTTTAAAAAGCATGACCAAGAGTAACAAGTACTACCCTGACCACTAATTCCCTAGACTGGAACCCAATTGAGCATCTGTGGAACCACCTCGATGGTTGTGTTGTCTCTATGGATCCTCCCCATGTCCCCTCCAGCAGCTGTGGGATGCAGTCAGCATGGCTGCCAGATACCTGTGACAACCTTATGGAGTCAGTCCCAGCCCATCTAGCTGCTGTCCATGCTGCAGACAGTGGTTACTCTGGATATTAGTTGGTGGTCAGAATAATGTGACTCCACTGTGTATAACAGAACATGAGAATGAGCTGCATTTGGTGAGCGATGGTTGTCTGTACTCGGTTTGGGTTAGAGTCCCAGAACAGAACAAACATTTATTTTACCCAATAAGTATTTCATTACTTTGGGCTGCAACTACAGAGACTTTTCAAATTCAACCCGGCTATTGAATTATGCTAAATGTAATACAATGCAGAGACAATTACATGCAATTTTATTTTATTAATGGATGTAATTCACTTAGCTTGTTAAATGTAAAGTGAATGTTTGCCCTCAAACCTTTTTTTTGTAATCCAAAGAAATACAGCCCAGTTTTATTTCTTAATACAATATATTAATAACGGGTGGAGCTAAAAATTCCCTACAAAGGCATAGATTTAACCCCTTTGGGACACAGCCTTATTTCACCTTAAGGACCAGGCAATTTTTTGCAAATCTGACCAGTGTCAATTTAAGTGGTGATAACTTTAAAACGCTGCCTTTGACTTATCCAGGCCATTCTGAGATAGTTTTTTCGTCACATATTGTACTTTATGACACTGGTAAAATGAAGTAAAAATGTTAATTTTTATTTATAAAAAATACCAAATTTAACAATTTTTTAAAAAATAGCAAATTTCCAAGTTTCAATTTCTCTACTTCTATAATACATAGTAATACCTTCAAAAATAGTTATTACTTTACATTCCCCATATGTCTACTTCATGTTTGGATCATTTTGGGAATGATATTTTATTTTTTGGGGATGTTACAGGGCTTAGAAATTTAGATGCAAATCTTTAAATTTTTCAGAAATTTTCAAAAACCCAATTTTTAGGGACCAGTTCAAGTCTGAAGTCACTTTGCGAGGCTTACATAATAGAAACCACCCAGTTCTAGAAACTACACCCCTCAAGGTATTCAAAACTGATTTTACAAACGTCGTTGACCCTTTAGGTGTTCCAAGAGAATTAATCGAAAATAGAGATACAATTTCAAAATTTCACTTTTTTGGCAGATTTTCCATTTTAATAATTTTTTTCCAGTTACAAAGCAAAGGTTAACAGCCAAACCAAACTCAATATTTATGGCCCTGATTCTGTAGTTTACAGAAACACCCCACATGTGGTCGTAAACAGCTGTACGGGCGCACGGCAGGGTGCAAAAGGAAAGGAATGCCATACGGTTTTTGGAAGGCAGGTTTTGCTGAACTGGTTTTTTGACACCATGTCCCATTTGAAGCCCCCCTGATGCACCCCTAGAGTAGAAACTCCATAAAAGTTACCCCATCTAAGAAACTACACCCCTCAAGGTATTCAAAACAGATTTTACAAACATCGTTAACCCTTTTAGTGTTCCACAAGAGTTATTGGCAAATGGAGATGAAATTTCAGAATTAAAATTTTTGGGCAAATTTTCCATTTTAATCCATTTTTTCCAGTAACAAAGCAAGGGTTAACAGCCAAACAAAACTCAATATTTATGGCCTTGATTCTGTCGTTTACAGAAACACCCCATATGTGGTCGTAAAATTCTGTACGGGCACACGGCAGGGCGCAGAAGGAAAGGAATGCCATACGGTTTTTGGAATGCAGATTTTGCTGGACTGGTTTTTTGACACCATGCCCCATTTGAAGCTCCCCTGATGCACCCCTAGAGTAGAAACTCCCAAAAAGTGACATCATTTTAGAAACTAAGGAATAGGGTGGCAGTATTGTTGGTACTAGTTTAGGGCACATATGATTTTTGGTTGCTCTATATTACACTTTATGTGAGGCAAGGTAACAAGAAATAGCTGTTTTGGCACGGTTTTTATTTTTTGTTATTTACAACTTTCATCTGACAGGTTAGATCATGTGATATTTTTATAGACCAGGTTGTCACGGACGCGGCGATACCTAATATGCATATTTTTTTTATTTATGTAAGTTTTACACAATGATTTATTTTTTTAAACAAAAAAAATCATGTTTTAGTGTTTCCATAGTCTGAGAGCCATAATTTTTTCAGTTTTTGGGCGATTACCTTGGGTAGGGTATGATTTTTGCGAGATGAGATGACGATTTTATTGGAACTATTTTGGGGTGCGTGTGACTTTTTGATCGCTTGCTATTACACTTTTTGTGATGTAAGGTGTTTTTAAACAGTTTTTATTTTTTACGGTGTTCATCTGAGGGGTTAGGTCAGGTGATATTTTTATAGAGCTGGTCGATACGGACGCGGCGATACCTAATATGTATCCTTTTTTTTATTTATGTAAGTTTTACACAATAACAGCTTTTTAAAAGAAAAAAAATGTGTTTTTTTTAGTGTCTCCATATTCTGAGCCATAGTTTATTTATGTTTTGGGCGATTGTCTCAGGTAGGGGCTCATTTTTTCAGGATAAGGTGATGGTTAGATTGGTACTATTTTGGTGGGCAAACGCCTTTTTGATCGCTTGCTGTTGTACTTTTTGTGATGTAAGGTGACCAAAAAATTGTTTATTTAGCACAGTTTTTATTTTTTATTTTTTACGGTGTTCATCTGAGGGGTTAGGTCAGGTGATATTTTTATAGAGCTGGTCGATACGGACGCGGCGATACCTAATATGTATCCTTTTTTTTATTTATGTAAGTTTTACACAATAACAGCTTTTTAAAAGAAAAATTTTTTTTAGTGTCTCCATATTCTGAGCCATAGTTTATTTATTTTTTGGGCGATTGTTTCAGGTAGGGGCTCATTTTTGCGGGATGAGGTGATGGTTAGATTGGAACTATTTTGGTGGGCAAACGCCTTTTTGATCGCTTGCTGTTGTACTTTTTGTGATGTAAGGTGACAAAAAATGGTTTATTTAGCACAGTTTTTATTTTAAATTTTTTACAGTGTTCATCTGAGGGGTTAGGTCATGTGATATGTTTATAGAGCCGATCAATATGGACGCGTCGATACCTAATATGTATACTTTTTGTTTCCCCCTACTTTTTACCAATTTTATTAACTTTATTTGGGGAAAATTACGTTATTGTTTATTTTTACTTGAAACTTTTAATTTTGGGGGGGAAAACTTTATTTTTTCAACTTTTTATTTCACTTTATTTTTTGTCCCACTTTGGGACTTGAACTTTTGGGGTTCTAATCCCTTTACAATGCATTCCAATACTTTTGTATTGCAATGCATTGGCAGTATGAGTAATACAGTGAGTATTACTCATACAGCTTCCGGCCTGTGAGATCCACGGGTCCCCCCTACAGCCACATGGGGACCTGATGGTACCACCCGCCGCAACCACAGGAAAAAGCTGCAAACCGCAGGTCTGAACTGACCTGCGGTTTGCGGCGATCGCCAACACGGAGGTATCACGGCCCCCCCCCCCCCCCCCCCGCATTTAGCCAAGGTGCCTGCTCAATGATTTGAGCAGGCACCTTGTTCCGATCACCGCCGGACGGCGAGGATCGGAAATACACATGACGTATCGGTACGTCATGTGTCCTTAAGTACTAGGACAACATGCCGTACAGGTACGTCATGTGTCCTGAAGAGGTTAAATGATTAAATTCTGACTGACCATGGCCAAAGAGCTCAAAGGGATTGTTCACCCCTTTGGACCACTTCTACAAAAGCCCCAAGCATGGCTGGACCCGTGGTCGTAATCATACTTACTTAATACCCACTGCTGGATTCTGGCTCCATGACTGCCCTGCCAGCTCTGCTGATCCCAACTCTCCTCGCGTCAGCATCCAGTAACAGATAACATGTCCACTGGAACCAATGATTGGCTGCAGTGGTAACATGTTACCCATGTGTCATGTGACCTAGTGACATGCACTCATAGGCTGCGGCTGTCACATTACACGTCAAATCGAATTGTTGACACAGAGAGTCCCGAGACCTGCAGAGGGTGGCGGGGAGTCCAGCCACGCAGGGAGAAGGGGAGAGGTCCGTAGAAAAGGTCACTAGGGGAGAGCAATCCCTTTAAAGAGCACCTGTCAGCAGGATGAACCTTACTAAGTCACACATAATGAGTTGCATTGAAGGGACTGGCTCCTCGTTGCACTTCAGCACCTCAACTTTCTAGTATCAGCCATACCCCTCAGTGCAGTAAAACCCTTGTTTGCATAAAGAATAAAGTATTTTTTGGTTTCTCTGGAACATCTCAACCAATTTTAGCTAGACAGGTATCATTTAATCACCAGGATTAACCCTACAAGAAAGTAATAGGGTTGATCCTGCTGATGGTCGCTCTTTAATGTATATTTTTATATTATTGAGTTAAATGATAGACAGTATGCTGTAAACTCCCTCTAGTAGCAGATTCGGACAACCAGAAATGTATAATTTAAAGGGACTTTCCCCTGAGGAGTGCAAAATTGCAATGTGAGTCAGTAACCTATAGTACACACTTACCTACTATTTACTTTCCTCAGATGTGGCTGTGTCCCTGCTTTTTAGCTCAGATATATTCGGGCAGAGCAGTAATCAGTGACTACAGGGAGTCTGAGGCACACCTCCTGTCTCATGATTGGTTCAAGCTGCTGTTCTCTCCCTCCCCCTAAATCTCTGTCTTCTCTCATTGGCTGCTGTTTATTAATATAAGTCCGTCATAGGCTCACCAGGAAGTCAGTGCATGAAGAGTAGATTTCTAGTGGAGGGAAAAATCAATGGCATAAACAGGGTTTCATGTAGGTACCATACATAGAACGAGCCCTAGCAAGGGGCAGGCTGGAGGGTCACTTTAATTCTTTAGCTAGGCCAAATCACACACTCACTCAACCCCCGATGCCACCTATGATTTTCTGCCCACTACAGTAACAACCTATTTGCCCATTTACTGTCCACTAGTGATGAGCGAATCGAAGTCAAACTAATTGAATACGATTCGAATTTCAGGAAAAATTTAATCGCCACGAATCCAAATTTCCCTGCGCTTCGTGGTAAGAAATCAATTTTTCCGGAAATGGTGGGGGGAAAAAAAATATTCACCTCATCCATTTGCGTGTGAAGAGGCCGCCGCAGCCCTCTTGATTAACCCTTTCATAACCAAGGGTCATTGATGCCCCAGTGTCCAGGTCAAAATTTACAAATCTGACATGCGTCACTTTATGTGGTAATAGCTTTGGAACATTTTTACTTATCCAAGCAATTCTGAGATTGTTTTCTCGTGACACATTGTACTTCATGATAGTCATATATTTGAGTCAATATATTTCACCTTTATCTATGAAAAAATACCAAATTTACCAAAAATTTAGAAAAATTCACAATTTCCCAAATTTCAATTTCTCTGCTTCTAAAACAGAAAGTCATACCTAATAAAATATTTATTACTTAACATTCCCCATATGTCTACTTTATGTTGGCTTCATTTTGGAAATGTCATTTTATTTTTTTAGGACGTTAGAAGGCTTAGAAGTTTAGAAGCAATTCTTACAATTTTTAAGAAAATCTCCAAAACCCACTTTTTAAGGACCAGTTCAGGTCTGAAGTCACTTTGTGGGGCTTACATAGTGGAAACCCCATAAATGACCCCATTGTGGAAACTACACCCCTCAAGTTACTCAAAACTGATTTTACAAACTTTGTTAACCCTTTAGGCGTTCCACAAGAATTAAAGAAAAATGGAGATGAAATTTCTAAATTTCACTTTTTTGGCAGATTTTCCATTTTAAATTTTTTTTTTTCTTTAACACATTGGGGGGTTAACAGCCAAACAAAACTCAATATTTATTACCCTGATTCCGCGGTTTACATAAACACCCCACATGTGGTCGTAAACTGCTGTACGGGCACACGGCAGGGCGCAGAAGGAAAGGAATGCCATACGGTTTTTGGAAGGCAGATTGTGCTGGATTGGTTTTCTGAACGCCATATGTTTTTTATTTTTCTGCCGATAGTCTTGTGCAGGGGCTCGTCTTTTGCAGAAAGTGTTGAGGTTTTTATTGGTACCATTTTTGGGTACATAGGATTTTTTGATCATTCATTATTACACTTTATGGGGCAAGGTGACCCAAAAATTGGCTGTTTTGGAACAGTTTTCATTTATTTATTTTTCCAGCGTTCATCTGAGGAGTAAGGTCATGTGATAGTTTTATAGAGAAGATCGTTACGGACGTCGCAATACCTAATATGTATACTTTTTCTTATTTATTTAAGTTTTACACAATAATAGCATTTCTGAAAGCAAAAAAATAATGTTTTAGTGTCTCTATAGTCTGAGTGCCATAGCTTTTTTATTTTTTGGGCGATTGTTTTAAATAGGGTATCATTTTTTGCGGGACAAGGTGACGGTTTGATTGGTACTATTTTTGGGGTCATACGCCTTTTTGATCGCTTGCTGTTGCACTTTTGTGATGTAAGGTGACAAAAATTGCTTTTTTTACACCGTTTTTTTTTTTAATGGTGTTTATCGGATGGGGTCTATCATGTGATATCTTTATAGAGACGGTCGTTACGGACGCGGTGATACCTAATAGTTGTATTTTTTTTTTTTTTTTTTTATAGGAAAAGGCAAATTTTTTATTTTTTTTTTACATTTTTATTTATTTATTTTTACTTTTATTTTTTTATCAAGTCCCTCTTGGATCATGAAGATCCAGTGGGGCTGATGGCTGTACTATACTTTGCAATGCTCTTGCATTGCAAAGTGTAATACATTCAGATGGAATGGAGCCGCCGCCATCAAACACAGCAGGGGGGCAGACCGAGCGGGGGGCAGCGCTGGAAGGGGTGGAAGGGGGGGGGGTGGAAATTGTCACGGCCAGCAGGAGGAATGGAGGGGGCGGACTCAAGGAGGGGGCACTGTGGACACAAGATGCCGCACAGATGTAGGGGGCACAGATGGGGGGCTGCACAGATCGGGGGCGGCCTTCACAGATCGGGGGGGCTGCATGGATCGGGGCTGCACGAGGACACTGTGATTTCAGGCTCTGATCTGATACTTATACAGTATATAGCACTATATCGAATATAGTGCTATATATTCTTTTTTGACCCACACCTGTATTGATCACCTAATATTATTACGTGATCATTACATTGCCGATTTTTCGAGTAAAAGAATGCCGAATATTTGAAAAAATAAATAAATACATATATATATATATATATATATATAGCGCTATATTCAAAATATTAGCAAATTTTTGAATTTGCGATATTCGCAATAAATATTCGTAATTCGATTATTTACACCCAACACTACTCATAAGTGTAGTGTTTATGCTTTTACGTAAGGTATGCACAATAAAATGCATTTTATGTAAAATAATTAGAGATGAGCGAATCAAAGTTGATGAAGTGGAATTTGATCCGAATTTCTGGAAAAATTTGTTTTGCACCGAATTTGAATCTCCTCACGCTTCGTGGTGACAAATCACATACTAGGAAAGACTTCTGTCACAGGTAATGTGGTGGGGAAAACACCATATAACACACAGAAGGAAATTGTCACAAGTTAAGGGAAAGGGAAAACACAAAATACGGTGAAGAGCCACATAATTTGGCAGAACTACTGTAAGGAGGCACATAATCTGGCATAACTACTATGAGGAGGCACATAATCTGGCATAACTACCGTTAGGGAGCACATATCTGGGCATATCTACTGTGAGGGGCACATAATCTGGCATAACTACTGTTAGGGGCACATAATATGGCATAACTACTGTGAGGAGGCACATAATCTGGCCTAACTACCTTTAGGGGGCAGATAGCTGGGCATATCTACTGTGAGGGGCACATAATCTGGGGACTGAGAGGCATAATGGGGGCTGGCTGAGAGCAATAACGGGGGCTGAGAGGCATAATGGGGGCTGAGAGGCGCATAATGGGGCTCTCATCTGAGGTCTGATTGGGGGTAATTTACATTGGGGTCTGAGCTGAGGTCTGATTTGAGGTCTTATTGTGGTCTTATTTACATTGGGGGTCTGATTGGGGCTGTCAGCTGAGGTACGATTAACATTGGTATAGTCCAAGCACTCACATACGGGCATAAGGAACGAATATCATTAGTATGAATAAAAACATTTAATAAACATCAGAATACAATACAATATAAAAACTGAAAACAAAAATAAAACTCAGATAATGAGACTCCAGTTAAGGGGGGCTTGGTTGGAAATATACTCTATATAAAGTGCTTGGTTGGAAATATACTCTATATAAAGTGCTTGTGCTTGAAAGTGTATTTCCTAAGAGAATAAAACCTGAAAACGATGAATAAAGTCAATACAACGTCAAACGGGCTGATGCAAATGAAACACCATGGATGTGCACAGATTGACTCTGAAAAAACCTGCCAGTCAAAAGGACCTGTCAGTCATTCCATCAGCAATCGATCACCAAAGCGATTGCCAAGAGACAGCAGTATGCGTGCACTCATCCAACAGCGCAGAAGCTGAATGTGCTCCTGTCCAAGTTGCAGGTGCTGCAGTCCCTCCCTTTCCAAGTGGTGGACTCTGCACCTTTCAGAGAACTGATGGCTTGTGCCGAGCTGAGTTGGAGAGTCCCACGCCGTTATTTCTTTGCTAAAAAGGCAGTACCAGTCCTGCACGCACATGTAGAACAGAAGATGGGCCAGTCCTTGAGTCTGTCGGTGTCTGCCAAAGTGCACGGCAGCTCCGACATGTGGAGCTGTAACTACGGTCAGGGACAATAGACATCTCTTTACGGCTCACTGGGTGAATGTGGTTCCTGCACAGCCACACCAGCAACTTGGCCAGGTGACGCCACTTCCGCCTCCACGTTGTCATGCCGTTGGTCCTGCAACAATGTCCGCCTCTGCCTCCTCATCCTCCACCATGTCCTCAGCCTCCACTGCAGGGATAATTCCCAGTGCCCCTCCAGCATACCACATGTGCAGGGCACGGCGGTGTCACGCTGTTCTGCACCTCGTTTGCCTGGGCGAACGGAGTCACACAGTGGAGGAACTGCTCCGTGTCCTTCATCAAGAAATAGAAACGTGGCTTTCTCCGCGACAACTCAAAATCGGAACCATGGTGACTGACAACGGGAAGAACATGGTGTCGGCGCTGCGTCAAGGAGGGCTGAGCCATGCGCAGTTCAATCTGGTTGTCAAGCAGTTCATGAAGTCTTCCACCCATCTGCAAGACATCCTAAAAATGGCCAGGAAACTTTGTATGCACTTCAGCCACTCAAACACCGCAAAGCACACCCTCCTTGAGCTGCAGCAGCAGAACGGCATCCCCCAACATAGGCTGATATGCGACTAGAGATGAGCGAATCAAAGCTGATGAAGTAGAATTCGCTGCGAATTTCAGGAAAAATTCGATTTGCAACGAATGCAAATTTCCTCGCTCTTCGTGGTAACGAATCGCATGGAGGACATGGAGAAAGGAAGTCTGGGAAGGCGGGATCACCCAGACTGACATGCATGCAGCCAATCAGCAGCCAGCCAGCCTTGTGATATCACAGCCCTATAACTACGGTGGCCATCTTGGATTCAGACATTTTCCAGCGTTATGAGTGCATAAGTGCAGAAACCAATGTGAGAAGGCGCTAGGGACAGCAATAGGAAAAACCTAATTGTGAAAAAAAAAATGAAAAAGCGATTTGCAGGGAAAAGATAGGGAGGAATGATTTCACAGAATCTTAGTGCAGGGAGAGTCGTCAGAAGACACTAGGGACAGTGCTAGTAAAGCAATTTACAAGTGCAGGGAAAGATTATTTGGGGATCCAAATAGCCATTATACAACTCTGTCATTCCATCAACTTGTTCTTGTTATTGGGGTGCAAGTGCTATGTTGAAAAGCCTTTAGTAGCCTATTTCAGTACAAAAATAAAAATATATACGCACTTTACTGTTGCAGTTATTTGTGGTGAAAGCGTTTAGTGGCCTATTTCAGTACAAAAAGAAAAATATATTCTCAGTTCACTACTGCAGTTATATGTGTTGAAAGTGTTTAGTGGCCTATTTCAATACAGAAAGAAAAATATATACACACTTCAGTGTTGCAGTTATTTGTGCTGAAACCATTTAGTGGCCTATTTCAGTACAGAAAGAAAAATATATACGCATTTCACAGTTGCAGTTATATATGGCGAAAGCGTTTAGTGGCCTCTTTCAGTGCAGAAAGAAAAATATATACGCACTTCACTATTGCAGTTATTTGTGGTAAAAGCATTTAGTGGCCTATTTCAGTACAAAAAGAAAAATATATATGCATTTAACTGTTGCAGTTATTTGTGGTGAAAATGTTTAATGGCCTATTTCAGTACAAAAAGAAAAATATATTCTCAGTTCACTTCTGTAGTTATATGTGATGAAAGCGTTTAGTGGCATATTTCTGTAAAAAAAGAAAAATATATACACAGATCACTGTTGCAGTTATTTGTGGTAAAAGCGTTTAGTGGCCAATTTCAGTACAAAAAGAAAAATATATTCTCAGTTCGCTTCTGCATTTATTTGTGGTGAAAGCGTTTAGTGGCCTATTTCAGTACAAAAAATATATATTCTCAGTTCACTTCTGCAGTTATATGTGGTGAAAGCGTTTAGTGGCCTATTTCAGTACAGAAATAAAAATATAAAATATATACGCACTTCACTGTTGCAGTTATTTGTGGTAAAAGCGTTTAGGGGCATATTTCAGTACAAAAAAATAAATATATTCTAAGTTCACTTCTGAACTTATATGTGGTGAAAGCATTTAGTGGCCTATTTCAGTACAAAAAGAAAAATATATTCTCAGTTCACTTCTGCAGTTATATGTGGTGAAAGCGTTTAGTGGTGTTTTTTAGTACAAAAAGAAATATATATATGCACTTCACTGTTGCAATTATTTGCGGTAAAAGCGTTTAGTGGCCTATTTATGTACAAAAAGAAAAATATATTATCAGTTAAATTCTGCAGTTATATGTGGTGAAAGCGTTTAGTGGCTTATTTCAGTACAAAAAGAAAAATATATTTGGCGCTTTCAGGGGTGTTTACATTTAATTTTTATTTGTTTAGTTCAGCTAACAGTATGTCAGACAGAGAAGTGCCAGGCTCTGCACAGGGGAGTGGCAGAGGCCTAAATGTTTCTGGCGCAGGCACAGGTAGCAGCAGAGTAAGGGGGCGTGGCAGCAGGGGTCACTTCGAGAGGCCTGAGCTCCAAGTGTCAGCTAGCGATCAGATCTTGGCCAGCAACCCAGCGTTTCTTGTTTAGTTGACTCGATGTTCGACTTTGTCACATGTGACAGCAGCGCCAGCAACCTGAGTCTAGAGTCGCCAATGAGCAGCTTTTTTCACTCGCATAGTGAAGAAACTACTCACCAGCAGGTAGACATAGAACAGAACCTGAACCAGCAGGTAGTGGCATACTTGGAGTGCACCCTGCCAGCTGTCATTAAGGATCCGCTAGACTACTGGGCAGCCCAATTGGATTTGTGGCCGCAACGGGCTAAGTTTGCCCTGGAAAAGCTGTCCTACATGGCCATTAGTGTGGCTTTAGAGCGGGTGTGGAGAGACTGACCTTTGTCAAGATGAATCAGGCGTTGATTAGCCAGGTTTTCCACCCACCAGTGCCTGATGCATCAGACTAGTTCATCCATGGTACCACACCAACACTTTAACAAAAGAGACCGGTTTCTTCTGGCTACTTGCCTCAATAACTATTCTGATGCTGCCACCCGCCTGATGCCCCACATCTGATGCCAAGTGCTCCTTCTTTCACCCATCATCTTTAGCTGGTACTGGTATTGCCACCCACCTCCCCACTCTGTCACTGGGTCACTCTGTGGTCTCCTGATGCTGCTGTCACCTCCACACTATGTCACCTTGCCACTCTGTGGTCTCCTGATTTGGCTGTCACCTCCAGACTATGACACCTTGCCACTCTGTGGTCTCCTGATATTGCTACCACCTACACACTATGTCACCTTGCTACTCTGTGGTCTCCTGATGCTGTTGTCACCTCCACACTATGTCACCTTGACACTCTGTGGTCTCCCGATTCTGCTGTCACCTCCACACTATGACACCTTGCCACTCTGTAGTCTTCTTATACTGCTACCACCTACACAATATGTCACCTTGCCACTCTGTGGTTTCCTGATGCTGCTGCCACCTCCCCAGTATGTCACCTTGACACTCTGTGGTCTCCTGATTCTGCTGTCACCTCCACGCTATGTAAACTTGCCACTCTGTGGTCTCCTGGTGCTGCTGCCACCTCCACATTATGCCACCTTGCCACTCTGTGGTCACCTGATGCTGCTGCCACCTCCCCACTATGTCACCTTGCCACTCTGCAGTCTCGTGATGCTTCTGCCGCCACCCCCACACTCTGTCATTGTGCCACTTTGTGGCCTACTGATGCTGCCGCCACCTCCAGACCCTGTCATTGGGGCTCTCTGTGGTCTTCTCATGCTACTTCCATCTCAACACTATGTCATAGGGCCACTCTGTGGACTTTTCATGTTATTCTCACCCTCCCTACTTTATGACTGGGCCCCTATTTTGCCTTTTCAGCCTGGCTGACATCATGATTTATTTGACCCTTCTTCTGATCTGTCAGAAGGAAGTAAAATTAGATGCACAACGGATCCTGTCTGTGTAGCAGCTGTAAGGCCTGTATAGTCCCTTCAAAATTGGCTTGTGATTTGATAGCCAAAAGCAAGAGTGGGTACAAAACACAGAAGACATGCAAATATTCCATTCACGTGTCTTCTCTGTTTTAGATCCACTCCTGTTTGTTTTTTTTGGTATTAGCAATACTGATGGATTACTGACCAAATGCTCACTGAGTGAAGGCAGATGCTCAATAGACAGGATCTGATTTTTGGGGGTTATTGTTCTGACGGATCAGAGGAAGGGCAAAATAACCAGTGACGTCAACACAAACTTACTGCTGACACCCTCTCCACTCTGTCGGGGGGCTCTACTTGTATAAGCATTTAATAGAACAGGTACTGTAGATATCTATGTGGAATCAGTTGCCGACGGTGTAAAAGGAGTGCGCTTCTTCTTGGTGCTAACATCAACCTGTAAGGCTGAGCTCATACTTGAGTTATTTAGTTAGTTTTGGCCCTGTCACTGCCCAAATAAGTGAATTGTGCAGTGATTTTAAGAGTGACGCCTGTCATCTGCATGTCATACTGACTCACAGTATTGTTTCACTACCAAAGTAGCTTCCCTATGCATGTTGCTGCAAGGCACAGTGTTCTACATCACTATAAAGGCTCTCTGCAGCCAGGAAATAGCCTTTTTTTAATGCAAATAAATTTGAATCAAACCAAATTCGGTCAACCAGCCATATCTAATTTTTTTTAAATTCACTCATCTCTAAAAATAATCAGTTATTTATTATTTTTTTAGCGTTTTTAATTAATATTTTTATTAACATAAAAAAAAATATAATCCCAATAAAACATTACTGTTGTATAAGATTATTTTATACTTATAATGTATTGGCATATTCCTGTCAATGTTGCTCTGTGTCTCTTTGGCACAGACTGCAGTTAGGGCAATACTAGCGTACCCTAACAGCAGGATTACTTAACTTATAGTCCTTGGGTCCTTTCTAGGTCCCAAGGGCTGACTGCAGAGGGCTTACCTAGCCTCCCAACATCATTCCTTTTGATCGTGCCATTGTCACAGATTGCAGTAGTCAAAAGGTTAACCTCTGCTCTCTCTAAAACAGCTATGAGAAAAGTTAGTGTGTGGTCAGTAAGGGGTTAAGCTCGCGTGTATGGCCAACTCAGGCAGCAAATGTATGAGAGGGTATCTGGACTTAGGCTGGACAAGAAGCATTGGCTAAGTAGGTAGTAACTAACACATGGAGTTAGGTCCTCAAGCTGAAGTTAGGATACGTTAGATTCACAGTTTATTTTACCATTGTCAAAATGAAGGAGGTGCAGTAGTCACCACCATTATATACAGGTCCTTCTAAAAAAATTAGCATATTGTGATAAAGTTCATTATTTTCTGTAATGTACTGATAAACATTAGACTTTCATATATTTTAGATTCATTACACACCAACTGAAGTAGTTCAAACCTTTTATTGTTTTAATATTGATGATTTTGGCATACAGCTCATGAAAACCCAAAATTCCTATCTAAAAAAATTAGCATATTTCATCCGACCAATAAAAGAAAAGTGTTTTTAATACAAAAAAAGTCAACCTTCAAATAATTATGTTCAGTTATGCACTCAATACTTGGTCGGGAATCCTTTTGCAGAAATGACTGCTTCAATGCGGCGTGGCATGGAGACAATCAGCCTGTGGCACTGCTGAGGTGTTATGAAGGCCCAGGATGCTTCGATAGCGGCCTTAAGCTCATCCAGAGTGTTGGGTCTTGCGTCTCTCAACTTTCTCTTCCCAATATCCCACAGATTCTCTATGGGGTTCAGGTCAGGAGAGTTGGCAGGCCAATTGAGCACAGTAATACCATGGTCAGTAAACCATTTACCAGTGGTTTTGGCACTGTGAGCAGGTGCCAGGTCGTGCTGAAAAATTAAATCTTCATCTCCATAAAGCTTTTCAGCAGATGGAAGCATGAAGTGTTCCAAAATCTCCTGATAGCTAGCTGCATTGACCCTGCCCTTGATAAAACACAGTGGACCAACACCAGCAGCTGACATGGCACCCCAGACCATCACTGACTGTGGGTACTTGACACTGGACTTCAGGCATTTTGGCATTTCCCTCTTCCCAGTCTTCCTCCAGACTCTGGCACCTTGATTTCCGAATGACATGCAAAATTTGCTTTCATCCGAAAAAAGTACTTTGGACCACTGAGCAACAGTCCAGTGCTGCTTCTCTGTAGCCCAGGTCAGGCGCTTCTGCCGCTGTTTCTGGTTCAAAAGTGGCTTGACCTGGGGAATGCGGCACCTGTAGCCCATTTCCTGCACACGCCTGTACACGGTGGCTCTGGATGTTTCTACTCCAGACTCAGTCCACTGCTTCCGCAGGTCCCCCAAGGTCTGGAATCGGTCCTTCTCCACAATCTTCCTCAGGGTCCGGTCACCTCTTCTCGTTGTGCAGCGTTTTCTGCCACACTTTTTCCTTCCCACAGACTTCCCACTGAGGTGCCTTGATACAGCACTCTGGGAACAGCCTATTCGTTCAGAAATTTCTTTCTGTGTCTTACCCTCTTGCTTGAGGGTGTCAATGATGGCCTTCTGGACAGCAGTCAGGTCGGCAGTCTTACCCATGATTGCGGTTTTGAGTAATGAACCAGGCTGGGAGTTTTTAAAAGCCTCAGGAATCTTTTGCAGGTGTTTAGAGTTAATTAGTTGATTCAGATGATTAGGTTAATAGCTCGTTTAGAGAACCTTTTCATGATATGCTAATTTTTTGAGTTAGGAATTTGGGGTTTTCATGAGCTGTATGCCAAAATCATTAATATTAAAACAATAAAAGGCTTGAACTACTTCAGTTGGCGTGTAATGAATCTAAAATATATTAAAGTCTAATGTTTATCAGTACATTACAGAAAATAATGAACTTTATCACAATATGCTAATTTTTTGAGAAGGACCTGTAGGGAGACTGTGGCTGCCCACAGGTGGATGGGAGCAAGTACAGCACTTGGCTATAAAGACTGAATGGACCGGCAGTGTGCCTGCATGACCTGCCGCTCCATCAAGAAGGTGGGAACGGAACCCCATTCTCGTGATCGGTGGAGGTCCCAGTGATCAGCTAGTTATCCCCTATCTCTACCCTATAACTTAAAAACTTGACACAACCCCTTTAACCTCCTTAAAGTTAAAAAGTACATATAAATCTAACTTGAAAATAAAGAACAATCCGAGTACATTCAGACATGAGAACTTTATTTTTCATCAAGGAAGGGTCAAGAATATGTTTTACACTGAGTTATGACATGTTGGACCCCATTACTTGTTTATATTGGACGGCGTGTAACTGTTTCGCCCTTCAGAGGCATTCAGGAATTGATCATCTGCTGCAAGTAGATTATTTGTGACTGTAATTGGTACAGTTCCTCGGCTCTTTTGTATTTGCTGTTATCCACGTAAACAACAGAAAACAAGCAAATCAACAAGTATTCCGGCGTGTTTGTTTGAATGTGCTGGATGTTTACATGCACTGATATATTCCACATTATTATTTCCTGTTTCTGATATAGCGCCAACATATTCTGATCACAAACAGTCATCGTTCACATCAGTCCCTGTTCCCAATAAGGCTCAAAAATCTAATTCTCTTGACAGATAAACACTAGGGAGAATTTCGTAGGAAGCCAGTTAGCTTACCGGTATATTTTTAGAGTGTAGGAAGAACATATAAACTTCATGCAGATGTTGCCCTTCATCAGACTCCAGCGCGGAAACGCAATGGCGGTAGCGAAAGCCACAGTTCTGCCCATACTGTACCTTTTCCACTAAATTTAAGAAAGACTAGGTGACCCTGTGTGTCGCATTTGGCTGCAGTGGATCTGCTGCAAAATTCACACGGTACATGATTCGCTGTAGACTTGTTACTTATTTTAACTTTTGCATTGCAACACATGCGGAATTGACTGTGGATTTAATGTGGCCAAATTGAAAAATGTGCCATGTGTGAAACCACGATAAATCAGCCTATGCCTGACAAGGGTGTCTGAAGAGTGAGTGATCATGAGTGTCTGTTAGGAGCAACAGGGATTTCCCTGTTGCTTCGTGTTCCACTTGTTACTAAATTTGTTTAGGCAGTGGCATTGCCACTGCCTTAAATATTAATATTGGTTTGGTTATCACCTATCTTACCAAGTACCCCCTTAAAAAAAGCTAACGCGAAACGTGCGTTGGGGAGTGGACTGGTGGTGGTCGGGCGCGGTGTTCAAACTTGGTTGGTCAGTATTTGCTATGTGCTTATGATATTTTGTTGCTCCTTTGCTTTAGTCACTTTTTGTGGTGTGTTACATCACCCACAGGGCAATGTGCCTGTTTTATGTCTCTGTAGATGAATTTTGTTATAATGTACTATTAAGCCATAGTTGTTTGGTTTAACCAACTGTTTTACTAGTGGCCAACAACGAATATTGCACTTGTGCTTTTTTTTAAATATACACCGACAGCCCACCATCGGTCCTCTTGGTTTTTAATGTTTTAAATGTATCGTGGCTTGTGTAAATTATTTATTGTGGTTTGTGTCAATCATGTCTTTATGTGATTTTCAATAAAAATTATGTTATTTTGTGATTACTCCGGTTCTACATGTGCTTTTGTACTTTAAGTGACCCATCATCTTTTGTTGGTTCTTATCACCTATCTCGGCCTGGTTAATTAGGGTGAAGTTACTTATTGTTGAGGTTTTATATATCCAGGCCTTACTCTATTCTAGTTGTCGGGTACAGTGTTTACTATGTGCATTTCTTTTCAGATATTTTGTACTGTATTCTGGAATCTCTATTTTCATGGTTTGTATCTTGCTCTAGTTTAGTGTGTTTTGTGTATTTATTGCTGTATCTTATGATTTGTTTGTTACTGTGCTCTTGTACTGTGGCAGAATATGTGGTGAAAAAATGTGCCACATGTGAAAACATAGTAAATGAGCTTATGCCTGACCAAGGGTGTCTGATAGAGTAAGTGACCATGAGTGTCTGTTTTGACCAATAGGGGGAAGTTGCTTATTGTTGAGCCTTTATATATCCATGACTTACTCTATTCTAGTTGTCATGTACAGTGCTTTCTATGTGCATTTTCTTTCAGATATTTAGTATCTTGTTCTGTATTCTGGGATATGTGGTTCTATGGTTTGTATCTTAGTCTAGTCTAGTGTATTTTCTGTGTATCCCATGGTATTTCTAGTCGCATTTTAGGATTTGTTTATTGTGCTCCTGTACTGCCTTGGTGATTTGCAGGACTGAATTCAAATAGGGTCAGTTCAGAATGGCTCCATTTCTATTCACTGTCATTCATCCACTATCTACCTGTTTGCCACATATCTTCCATCCACTTCCAATCATTCCTGTGAGTTTAATTTAGCATCTAATGTACTTAGGAAAGGCGACAACTATAGGAAAAGTCCTGTTCTGTGGTCTTACTCAGAACCAGCTTTGTTACAGTGCCTGGCTTTTAATGAATAAGCAACTATCTAGCCCTGGGTGTCTGAGGGACTGCACGTCTGAATCCTGGGGCCTGGTAATACAGGTGAAACTCGAAAAATTAGAATATCGTGCAAAAGATTATTTATTTCAGTAATGCAACTTAAAATGAGAATATTATGAAAAGGTTCAATATTCTAGGCTCAAAGTGTCACACTCTAATCAGCTAATTAATCCATACCCCCTGTGCAAAGTGTACCTGAGATTGTGACTTTGGGGTTTCATAAGCTGTAAGCCATAATCATCCAAATCATGACAAATAAAGGCTGGAATATCTCGCTTTGCATGTAATGAGTCTCTCATATATTAGTTTCACCTTTTAAGTTGCATTACTGAAATAAATGAACTTTGCACGATATTCTAATTTTTCGAGTTTCACCTGTATGTGGACATTTCATGGAACTGTTTCTTATCCCTGTTCGAACTATTATTTGAACACTTAGGTACTGGTTATTGCTATTTCTCCATAATATCTATCATATTTTTGTTCTGTGTGGTGCTGTTATTTCTATGAGATATTTTTCTGTTATGTAGGACATGTTTGGGGTCTACATTATACTAATATCGTTATTGAACTGACACTTTCTGACACTATTTTATTGTACTCTTATTCGTGCTCTATTTGGACATGTACTACAACGTTATATGTACATTGTATAGTCCTATCATATGCTTGTATGACAGTTATTTATGCTTTGTAAGGCACTATTATGTAGACACTCTCGCACAGTTAGTTGCTATCTCTCTATGGCACTGTTTCTTGTTCTTGGCATGAAGTGGTGCCCCAAAAAATGTGTGCGCAATATGTATGATGTAGCATTGTTTTTACCATTTTGACGCTTTTAGAGGGTAGGTTTAGGTGCCGGGCCCTGCAGGCTACACCTCTGGGCAAACCCATAAACATCACATCAGGACACACAGAATATACATTTACCCTACTAATTTTACAACATCCACAGGGTATGTCAAGTATGACATGGAGGCTGGTCTCTGATTAGACTGATTAGACCCTATCCCAGGTTTGCTGGTAATTTCTGCCAACCTTTGTAAAAAGAGTGAGCATGTTTGTCTGTAATACAAAGAGACAGCCTGGACTGAACTAGCAGCAGTCTAATTGAATCCTCACATTTGTGACACCAACAGCATTTCTAAACTCCAGGGCGAAAATAATGTTTTCTTAAGTGAAATACATTTCACTCTGGAGTTTTACCACATATTTCATGCAAATTGGATGCGATGCCTGGACCGGATGATGGGAGTACACACTGTAACTACAGTATACTCGTTTTATGATTGCACCCTATTATGCACTTAAAATAAGCACATAGTAATTAATAGTCAAGATAAATGCTTTTTCTTATTTCCTTCAAATATATTTATCTACTTGTCCTTGGGATCCCTCGTACCCGCGCCGCTGCCAAATAGTTCAGCTGACACAGAACACTGCTTGAATTTGCTGTTATTTTAATGGTTCTGCAGCCAGTTAAAACAAACAGAATGGGTCGCTTTTAGAATGTGTTGTTCCCGACAATTTTAAGCAGTAAAGTGCACATGTGCATATATTTTCCTGTATGTCAATTTTAAAATAAATCTAAGGGGAAAAAAACTCTGAATTCTGGGAAAAAAAATTGTAAAACGAAAAGTAATTTGCTGAATAGCATATCATATAAACATTGCACCACTACTCACAGGTTATATGAGTTATCCGGGATTAGAAAAACATAGATGTCTTCCAAAAACAGCACATGTCCACAGGTTGCATGTGGTATTGCAGTTCAGTACCATTCAAGTCAATGGAGTTGAGCTACAATGCCAGATCAAAGAGCAGGTGTGGTGCGGTGTCCTTTTTTTTAAATCACAGACAATTAGGCTCTTCTTGCACCATTCAATCCCATGGATATGTTTACACAATAGATTTTAAAAAAATCTGCCTACAAAATTCAGCACAACATTTTTCAACAGTTTTTTTTTTTAGCCAATGAGTGTTTACTTCAATACAAAACTGCAATTTCAGCGTGTGATTTTTGACGCAGAAAAAACCCACAGAAATGCACAAAAAGTGCACCGACATATACGGAACGGTTTTTTGAAACTTCTCATTCATTTCAATGGGAAAGTCAATACGGATTCCGCCCCAAGATAGGCCATGCCGTTTCTTTTTTTCAAGTTACTTTTTTCCATAATGAAGAAAAAGAGAGTGTTACTCTTAAATGAATGAAAGGTTGTTTTGAAGCATTTTCAGAGCTTATTTTGAGGCATAAACATGGCAAAATCAGCACAAAAAACTTACTGTATGATTCGCACTATATCATTGTGCTGTCTTATCTAGTAGAGCTGTCATTAAATCCACTGCCTTCTACAGATGATGAAGTGACTCCGCTCATTCAGCTCCAGCCTATACAGACAATGACAGCTGTACTAGATAAGACAGCACAATGATATAGTGCCAATCATACAGTAAGTTTTTTGTGCTAATTTTGCCATGTTTCTGCCTCAAAATCAGCGGCAGAAACCAAAAACTGTCAGACTATTGTGACTTCACTAATGCCTAATGTTAAAGCTGGAATATTTCAAGATTTTTTTTAAGTGCAAGAAAAGCTATATATAACATGTTACATATTGTTTTAAATACTTCTGGGATTTTCACATTGATTGCCTATCCTCAGGATAGGTCATTAATATGAGATTGGTGGGTGTTTGTCACGACCATGTTTATGGCCGTGACTCCTTGGGAGCCGCATACAGTTGCCCGCGGTTTGGGTTGTAGTGTCAACCGCAGCTGGAGGCATAATGTGGTTAGCCTCAAGTGCAATTGCCGCGGACAACAGCTATGTGTGCGGTTCCCTTGGAGTTGTGTGCGTGTTTGTATTACACTTTTGTATGTCTGTGTGCACTCTGTTTATGTTTGGTGTGCACTGACATCCTTCCCTTCACTGTGGCTGTCCGTGGCAACGTTCGGTTGTATAGTGTACATGTGGTGGCAGTGTCCCGGCCTTCGGGCTGACTCCCAGGACACGGTTGCCACCCATGTCATTGCCTGCGGCAACAGCCACAGTGTGTTTGTTGTTTTGGACACTTCCCCTTTAAGTTGTCTTTTCCCTTCTGTGGTTTTGGAAGGGTTAACTCCCTTTCTGTGGGTGTGAGTCACGGGGTTTGTCTGATTGTTGGGTGTGGCCTCTTGGCCCTATATAGCCTCAGTTGTAGGCAGTAGCCAGAGAGGGTGCTTCAGTCTTGCTGGCTGGAGACATCCTCCTGGTTACTTACCAACTGCCAGTGGGGGCCATCCTTCTGGTCATAGCAAATATAATATCTCGTTTGGTGTCTTGAAGAGGTGTTTGGTTTTATGTTTTGTTTATTGCACCTATGGTCCTGGGTTCCCGTGTGTAGTGTGTTGTGTGCTGAGTCCTGTTGTCTGTGGGCTGTACTTCCACATGGGTTCCAGGCTTTGTGTCTATGGCAGGTGAGAGTTATGTTTGTGGCAAGTACCTGCCATTGCCATAGGTTGCATTTGTTCTCCTTTCCTTGCAGCTTGGCCAGTGAGACCCCTGTTCCTCCGTATCCAGAAGGAACAGGTCGTCTTACCCTGACTCCTAGCCCAGGGACCGGTCGGAGGGTGAGTTAGGGCTCCGAGGTTCCTGAGCATGGGTCCTCTTACCTTAAAGGTCGGCCCATGCAGCTAGGAGTTAGGGTCAGGTTAGGGACGCGATAGGAGGTGACCTGCTCCCTAATCCTGTGGTCCTGGCCGAGCAGCGACCATCTTCCGCCAACGCACGGCTGAGGGTTTTCCCCATCCTCAGCCGTGACAGTGTCCAACTCCAAGAACTTGTGCCGATCAGTTGTATGAAGAGACAGTGGTATTCCTTGATCTCTTAGGCCTCTTCCTAGATGATGTGACGTGACGCTCATCAGTCATATGGCCTTGGATCAGCTCAGTCCTATTCAAATGAATTGGGCTGAGCTGTGATACCATGCACAGCTACCTTCTAATGGACAGCGCTGTGCTTGGTAAGCTGTGAGGAGGCTGAGGTGCTTGCTCACCAGAGCCATGGATTCCTCAAACAGCTGATTGGCGAGGGTGTCAGTAGTCGGACCCCCACCCATCTGATATTGATGACCTAACCTGAGGATAGGCCATCAATATGAACATTCCAGAAAACCCCTTAAATTATACAAAAGTATTAATTGTTATTTTCACATAATACATTGCCTTTAAGCATATCCCAGCTCAGTCCAGTCCCCAGTTTCAATGGAGAGTTATATCTAGTCACACTGTATTAAAAATTAGGTCAACAAACATCTACAAAGAAGATCTACAAGTGACCACTTCTAAAATCAGGGATCAGGTTCATAACCAGAAATCAAACTCATCAATGAACCCTTTTTAAATGATTTAACTTTTTTTTAAAGTAATTCCAAGGTTTTGTAAGTACATTAAACTAATAAACGATTATTCATTTTTGTAATTTGATAAAATGAACTGATTTTTCCATTTAAAACCAGATGCAATAATCTCATTATTATTAATCATTAAACCCTTCATCTTCATCAAGTGAAAATGAAAACATTCCAATTTAATTCAGTCAAAATTATGCTCATAAAATGTCAGAATAATGTATCAACCAACATAATATCCTACAAAAAAAGTCACGAATAAAATGAAATCTCATTAGGATTACAATATGCCATCAGACTGCAGAAGATCGACCACAATTCTAAAAATAGAAAAGGTTTCATATATAAAAAGTTGACTTGTCTTAAACATGAAATGTGAAACGTGGAATAATTAGCGCATAAGAAAAGAAAGCAGGAAATCTGGCAACCTATCTGTTTTTTTTCTGCAATTTACCTTAATTGCATCATTGCAAATATAATTATTGCATCTGGAGTTTCCAACGTAAACATTGTTTGAACTGCGGACTCCAGACACAGAAAACTAGAATGATAGATGACACTTTGTATCAAGTGATTACATTCCAAGACATTTCCACAGTCAAATTATAGGTCATTTTTAATTCTGAATATGGGACTGTTTTTTTAGGTTTTATTCTAGATTCTAGACTGGGCAACGTACAGCGCTCTGGTGTGTGCCAAGGCACCAAGCGTGGTTGGAATTAATAGAATATATGTAAATGCATGACTGGACATTTCTGCTATATTTCATTTTTTTTCTTTCTTACTATAAATCATTGCACACATTTGGCAATACATAAGAAACCAAAAAATACTATATGTCCATAAATGGGTGAAATTAAATGGAATGGGTCATCAGAAAGTGACCTATTGTTTAAATGGTTAACAGATTTTTAAATAATTTTTTATGTTTTTTTGAAATTTTCCATGTTAATATATTTAAACAACCATAAAAGGTTGCAGTTTTTGCACTGGCCACTAGGCCTAATAATAGGCACCACTTCTTTACTGCAGTTACCTGCTTATCTGCCATTCTAATCCTGCCTGTAATGATATCACCTCTCTGTATAGATAAGCCAGAATCTACCATTCACAATAGGTGATGGTCAAAGCTCATCTACAGTATTCTTTCCTTGTACAATCAACTCTGCACAGGTCACAGAGCATGCCCAGAAAACTCTCTATAGAAGTCATTGTGGTCCCCTCCTGACCATTGTGTCTATGGCCCATGTAGCTGCTGTAAAGCAATGTTCTTAATGCTCTCTAAATGCTGTTAAGAAGAGCTCAGGAAAGATAGCCGCCCCCCTAATCATGTTCACCAAACAGCATTAAAAAAAATCAGCAGAAAATAAAAACAGATTACAAAAAAAGGAGTCACTTTGTGTCACTATCTGGTTTTAACTGACAGACACATTTTTTGGTGACATTTCCTTTAAAATATCTACCCTACCCAAGCCAGTACATATAGAAATGTCAAATGGAGACAAATTTCAGCCAAGTGTCACGGCCACGGTTATGGTCGTGACTCCTTGGGAGCCGCATACAGTTGCCCGCGGTTTGGGTAGTTGTTTCAACCGCAGCTTGAGGCATGTTGTTGTTTGCCTCAAGTGCGGTTGCTGCGGACAACAGCTATGTGTGCGGTTCCCTTGGAGTTGTGTGCGTGTGTGGATGCACTGTGTTTGTATGTCTGGTGTGCACTTGGTGTTGTTTGGTGCGCACGGACATCTTCCTTTCACTGTGGCTGCCCGTGGCAACGTTTGGTATGTTGTACATGTGGTGGCAGTGTCCCGGCCTTCGGGCTGTCTCCCAGGACGGCTGCCACCCATGTCGTTGCCTGCGGCAACAGCCACAGTGTGATTAGTTTGGACACTTTCCCTTTAAGGTGTGTTTCCCTTTCCTGTGGTGCTGGAAGGGTTAACTCCCTTCCCAGTGTGTGTGAGATGTCACTGGGTGTGTCCGACTGTGGGGTGTGGCTTCTTGGCCTATATAGCCTGAGTGTTTAGCATGGCTCAGTGGGTTGCTTCAGCCATGCTTGCTGGAGCAGCCTCCTGTGACCTCCATCTTCCTTGCCAGTGAGAGCCACCCCTGTGGTCATAAAAGTATTGTTGCTGTGTTAAAGTATTGTCGTGTTGTAGATGTCTTTATGTGTATGATGTTGTATGTGATGTTTGTTATGTTCTGTTGGGACCTTCCTATGTCTTTGGTGCAGCTAATGGTTCTGGATTCCTGTGTGCTCAGGGATCCAGTCAGCAAGGCTGTGGCAGGTTGGTGGAACTACTTAGTTAGCCTGCCATTTCCATTAGTCTGTTTATGTCCCCTTTTCCCAACAGCTTGGCCATTGAGACTCCTGCTCCTCCGTGCCAAGGAGGAGTAGGTCGTCTTACCCAGCTCCTAGCTCAGGGATCTGCGGAGGGTAAGACAGGGCTCCGAGGTTCCTGCGCATGGGTCCTCCTACCTTAAAGGTCGGCCCATGCAGGTTAGGAGTTAGGGTCAGGGTAGGGACGCTGTAGGAGGTGACCTGCTCCCTATCCTGTTCTCATGGCCGAGTAGCCACTACATCATCCGGCAGCACACGGCTGAGGGTTTCCCCCATCCTCAGCCGTGACACCAAGATTAGGAGCAGAGACAAAGTACTGATCAGTTTTTCAAAGAACTTGGTAAAGTGGCTCAAAGACTGGACCTCTATCCTTCATGGACTCCTCAATAGTGTTGAGCGCGAATATTCAAATTCTGAATATTTATCTTGAACATTGCAACTTTGAGAATATGCAAATATTTCAAATATAGTGCTATATTATCGCTATATCGAATATTCGTCATTTTTTAACATCTGAAAACATGATTCCTCCCTGCTTCTTGCTTATGGGCCAATTAGTCATTGACCCACAAGCAACTTAAGCAGGGAGGAATCATGACTTTAGATGGGAAAAATTCTGAATATTCTAAAAAACGAATATATAGCATTATATCGAATATATAAGTTTTTTAGAATTATTATTATTATATATATTTTTTTTGAATCTGTACAGTTGTTCCACTTCGGCATACTCCTCCCCGACAAGCGTCCCCGTCACCATTGGAACGCCTGGGGGTTAGAATATACCATCAGATATGAGTTTTCATGATCTCTGAAGCTCAGATTGGAAAAAAATTACAACTATTAAAAAAAAAGATTATAGCACTATATTAGCTAAATTGCTCTACATTCTTTTTTTTTTTTCGAATATTCGCTATATTGCTATATATTTTTGTTTTAAAATATTACGAATTTTCAGAAAAACGAATATAGCACTATATTAGCTATATTGCTCTATATATTAGTTTTTTTAGACTATTCGTCATTTTTTTTCCATCTGAAGTCATGATTCCTCCCTGCTTAAGTAACTTAAGCACAGAGGAATCATGACTTAAAGGGCTTCTGTCACCCCACTAAAGTCATTTTTTTTTTTTTTTGGGGCTAGTTAAATTCCTTATACTGCGATATATGAAAATATAATGGTGTTACTTACTTTCCTTCAGCAGTTTCTTATAAAAACGAACTTTTATAATATGTAAATTCGGTCTCTACCAGCAAGTAGACGCCCTACTTGCTGGTAGAGACCTAATTTACATATTATAAAAGTTCGTTTTTATAAGAAACTGCTAAAGGAAAGTAAGTAACACCATTATATTTTCATATATCGCAGTATAAGGAATTTAACTAGCCCCCAAAAAAAATGACTTTAGTGGGGTGACAGAAGCCCTTTAAGATGGAAAAAAATGACGAATATTCTAAAAAAACTAATATATAGCACTAAATTCTATAGTGCTATATATTACTTTTTGACCCACACCTGTATTCATCGCGTAATATTCACATATTACGCTATCATTACCTTGCTGATTTTTTGAGTAAAAAAAAAAGTAGAATATAACGATTATTCGAATTCGCAAATAATCAACGAATATTCTGAAAAACATTTGCAAAATATCGCGAATTCGAACAGGACCCCTGCCGCTCATCACTACTCCTCAACAGTCTCATACCTGGACCCTGGCAAACACTGATATATTTCACAAAAAATTGCTGTGCCTGGTGGTCCTACCACCAAAATGGCTACAGACAAATGTTTGTTAATATTATTAGCAAAATATTTTAACATTTGAACCAAAATTGACATATTTTGTAATTATAGGAGAACATTTTTGTTACATTTTAAAAGTATCCAGTATACTGAATGGGTAACGTCAACATCTTCTTAGAATAAAGCTACCCTTGTGATCAGTTGATCACCATAGTAACATAGTACATAAGGCCGAAAAAAGACATTTGGCCATTCAGTTCAACCTGTCATCCTGCAAGTTGATCCAGAGGAAGTAAATTTTCCCCACTTTAGGGGAATAAAAAAATCCTTCCCGACTCCAATCAGGCAATCAGAATAACTCCCTGGATCAACGATCAACGACCCCTCTCTAGTAGCTATAGCCTGTAATATTATTACACTCCAGAAATACATCCAGGCCCCTCTTGAACTCTTTTACTGAACGCACCATCACCACCTCCTCAGGCAGAGAGTTCCATAGTCTCACTGCTCTTACCGTAAAGAATCCTCTTCTTGTTTGTGTACAAACCTTCTTTCCTCCAGACGCAGAGGATGTCCACTCGTCACAGTCACAGTCCTGGGTCTGGTTTCTACACCGCCAAGGAAGACTCTGTGCCGCAACACATTTTCTTACAGTGGCCACTGCTGGGGGAAAATAGTATTACATGGCATTTATTCAGATGAATGTAAGTTATGTTGAGTCTACTAAAGTGGAAGACACTTTTTTTGCATCAGCGATACACTGTGGTTCATAAAAAAAATACTCAGTGAAATCATTTGATGTCTCATATATGTCTCATATATGTCCATAGAGTATTAATAAAAGTGGTTATCCCAAGAATTCAAAGAATTTAAAGCTCTTTTTGGAGGAATTTCTTCCCTTTCTGAGCGTGGGCAGCAGCACATTACATGAGACAATCAAGCAACAGCATCTCCCAGGATGCATTGCAATGAGCTCTTGTTAACCCTATCCTCCCCTGCATATAAAACATGCCCTCAAATAGTGATGGCCAGTTCGCAGTGTTCGCGGACGAACACATGCGATCTGCCATCTTTATTCCCAAGCCCGGCGATGCAGAGGTAAGTCCTTACCTGTGCCGCGAGCCACTCTGAAACACATGCGGTCACCGGGAGCAGGCAGTTCCGAGAACAGCCTTCATCGGGCTGTTCTTGGAACTGCCTGCTCCCGGTGACCGCATGTGTTTCAGAGTATTTGGATCACTTTAACTGCTTCTTTATGATATCACTACACCAACAGAGAGGGAGGAGAGAAGCTTCTGAGCATGTTGGTCTACCACCGAATGCAGGAGAAGGTAGACCAAAAGAATGAACAGCAGAAGGTGCTACCAGAGAGGAAAATGTAATATGCAGAAAAAATTTATGATATTTTTATTGCATTTACTGAGATGAGTGAGCAACTATGTGATGTATAGTTAGGTTGAGTCATAAGAAGAGACCCAAGCATGTCATGTCCTTTGTGATGTCTATTAATTAGGCAACAGATCATCACATGAGACAATCGAGCACCTGCATGTCCCAGAGTACATTACAATTAGCTCTTGTGAAAAAGGGTTTTCCAGGATTTTACTACTGATGACCTATCTTCTGGAAAATTAAACTATTAAAGGGGGGCAGTAACTAAGTAAAATATCACTTTTAATCATATTAAGGGTAAAAAAGGCCCCTACAGACAAACAAACATGTAAGAAATGGTGATATAGAAACCCATATGGTCATGGATATAAAGACCATGTAGGGCTTCGATAGGACCATCAGGTGGAAAAAGTAACCACACAGTGCAAAGCGCGAAGTGGAGCGCTCAGCTAGGTACCTGGAGAGGAAATACCGGGAAGAAGCTGAAATTGTCAGCGTGAGTACTGGTAATGGACTAGCAAATGATAAATGTCAAGTCAGGGAATGATGGAGGGTAATGGTATGGTGTATACACTAACCCTGATAGGTCCCTACTTGTCCTAGTCCACCCTACAAATGCATCCTTGGAGCAGGGTCCAAAAAGGGCTTTCCATCCAGGTGGACACCATCACCTTGGTTCTCCCCTCTATTGGGTCTACAGCCATATGCAGACTGCAGCCATCAAACAGCTACCCCTTTATTGTTGAGCCATACGCCAGCTGGGGTCACCATCAATATGCCCCGTGTCCCCTGAAGAATCTAGGGGCTTATTTCGAGGAAACGCGTCGGGACACTTAAGTACTTGTTGTTACAAGCCTAATTAGGCTTTTTGGGACAGTTTTTACCACAAGCTTAATTGAGTTTTTTTAGCCTAATTTGTATCCCATTATGGGTATATGGTTCTTACATCGCTGTTTAGGGCCTCAACAGGGCATCCAGCGTAGGACCAGAGTTCCAGTCGGGGCCACCCCTTGCGGGGCTTTTTGGACCCCGCTCCAAGGATGCATTTGTAGGGTGGACTAGAACAAGTAGGGACCTCTCAGGGTTAGTGTATACACCATACCATTACCCTCTATCATTCCCTGACTTGACACTTATCATTTGATAGTCCATTACCAGTGCTCTCGGTGACATTTTCAGCTTCTTCCTCGTATTTCCTCTTCAGGTACCTAGCTGAGCGCTCCACTTCGCGCTTTGCACTGTGTGGTTACTTTTTCCACCTGATGGTCCTATCGAAGCCCTACATGGTCTTTATCTCCATGACCATACGGGTTTCTATATCACCATATCTTACATGTTTGTTTGTCTGTAGGGGCCTTTTTTACCCTTAATACAGGGAGTGCAGAATTATTAGGCAAGTTGTATTTTTGAGGATTAATTTTATTATTGAACAACAACCATGTTCTCAATGAACCCAAAAAACTCATTAATATCAAAGCTGAATATTTTTGGAAGTAGTTTTTAGTTTGTTTTTAGTTTTAGCTATTTTAGGGGGATATCTGTGTGTGCAGGTGACTATTACTGTGCATAATTATTAGGCAACTTAACAAAAAACAAATATATACCCATTTCAATTATTTATTTTTACCAGTGAAACCAATATAACATCTCAACATTCACAAATATACATTTCTGACATTCAAAAACAAAACAAAAACAAATCAGTGACCAATATAGCCACCTTTCTTTGCAAGGACACTCAAAAGCCTGCCATCCATGGATTCTGTCAGTGTTTTGATCTGTTCACCATCAACATTGCGTGCAGCAGCAACCACAGCCTCCCAGACACTGTTCAGAGAGGTGTACTGTTTTCCCTCCTTGTAAATCTGACATTTGATGATGGACCACAGGTTCTCAATGGGGTTCAGATCAGGTGAACAAGGAGGCCATGTCATTAGATTTTCTTCTTTTATACCCTTTCTTGCCAGCCACGCTGTGGAGTACTTGGACGCGTGTGATGGAGCATTGTCCTGCATGAAAATCATGTTTTTCTTGAAGGATGCAGACTTCTTCCTGTACCACTGCTTGAAGAAGGTGTCTTCCAGAAACTGGCAGTAGGACTGGGAGTTGAGCTTGACTCCATCCTCAACCCGAAAAGGCCCCACAAGCTCATCTTTGATGATACCAGCCCAAACCAGTACTCTACCTCCACCTTGCTGGCGTCTGAGTCAGACTGGAGCTCTCTGCCCTTTACCAATCCAGCCACGGGCCCATCCATCTGGCCCATCAAGACTCACTCTCATTTCATCAGTCCATAAAACCTTACAAAAATCAGTCTTGAGATATTTCTTGGCCCAGTCTTGACGTTTCAGCTTGTGTGTCTTGTTCAGTGGTGGTCGTCTTTCAGCCTTTCTTACCTTGGCCATGTCTCTGAGTATTGCACACCTTGTGCTTTTGGGCACTCCAGTGATGTTGCAGCTCTGAAATATGGCCAAACTGGTGGCAAGTGGCATCTTGGCAGCTGCACACTTGACTTTTCTCAGTTCATGGGCAGTTATTTTGCGCCTTGGTTTTTCCACACGCTTCTTGCGACCCTGTTGACTATTTTGAATGAAATGCTTGATTGTTCGATGATCACGCTTCAGAAGCTTTGCAATTTTAAGAGTGCTGCATCCCTCTGCAAGATATCTCACTATTTTTGACTTTTCTGAGCCTGTCAAGTCCTTCTTTTGACCCATTTTGCCAAAGGAAAGGAAGTTGCCTAATAATTATGCACACCTGATATAGGGTGTTGATGTCATTAGACCACACCCCTTCTCATTACAGAGATGCACATCACCTAATATGCTTAATTGGTAGTAGGCTTTCGAGCCTATACAGCTTGGAGTAAGACAACATGCATAAAGAGGATGATGTGGTCAAAATACTCATTTGCCTAATAATTCTGCACTCCCTGTATGATTAAAAGTGATATTTTACTTCATTACTGCCCCCCTTTAATAGTTTATTTGTCAGCCTTGGAGCAGTGTTCAGGAAGGGCCCTAACCGCCCATCCTGTTTGACCTTCTTTATTGTCCTATCTTCTGGATAAGTCATCAGTATCTGATTGGTGGGGGTCCGACACACGGGACCCCTGCCGATTAGCTGTTTAAGAAGGCAGTGGAGCTCTTGTGAGCGCCGGGGCCTTCTCTCAGCTCACCAAGCACAGCGCCATACATTGTATAGCGGCTGTGCTTGGTATAGCAGCTCAGCCTCATTCCCTTCTATGGGGCTGAGCTGCTCCTAGGCCACATGACCGATGAATGTGTCATCACTCGGCCTAGGAAAAGCTGAGAAAAGGCTGCAGCGCCCACAGGAGTGCCAGTGCCTTCTCTAACAGCTGATTGGTGGGGGTCCCGGGTGCCGTTACCCCACCGATCCGATTTTGATGACCTATCCTGAGGTAATCAGTATAAAAATCTCAGAACACCCCTTTAAGTCTCCCCTCCTCTGCATAGAAAATCGTCCCTCACATACAGCTCCAGAGATACATATGGCATGTCTAGAAAAAGATATAGCCATATAATCTATGTATTTGAAAGGTGTTTGGACCACTTCACCTGCTTCACTATGAGATTACTACATCAGCACTGAGGGGAGGGAGGAGAGAAGCTACTGAGCATGTTAGTCCACCACTGAATGCAGGAGAAGATGGACCAGAAGGAGAAACAGCAGGGGGTGCTACCAGAGAGGAGAATGTAATGTACAGACCGGATTCCAAAAAAGTTGGGACACTATACAAATCGTGAATAAAAACTGAATGCAATGATGTGGAGGTGCCAACTTCTAATATTTTATTCAGAACAGAACATAAATCACGGAACAAAAGTTTAAACTGAGAAAATTTACCATTTTAAGGGAAAAAAAATTTGAATCAGAGATTCATGGTGTCAACAAATCCCCAAAAAGTTGGGACAAGGCCATTTTCACCACTGTGTGGCATCTCCCCTTCTTCTTACAACACTCAACAGACGTCTGGGGACCGAGGAGACCAGTTTCTCAAGTTTAGAAATAGGAATGCTCTCCCATTCTTGTCTAATACAGGCCTCTAACTGTTCAATCGTCTTGGGCCTTCTTTGTTGCACCTTCCTCTTTATGATGCGCCAAATGTTCTCTATAGGTGAAAGATCTGCACTGTAGACTGGCCATTTCAGTACCCGGATCCTTCTCCTACGCAGCCATGATGTTGTGATTGATGCAGAATATGGTCTGTCATTATCTTGTTGAAAAATGCAGGGTCTTCCCTGAAAGAGATGACGTCTGGATGGGAGCATATGTGTCACGGCTGTTTAAGGGTAACCAGAGCATACACAGTAAGAAGAGCTACTGACCGGACCCAAACTAGGGAAGAGAAAGGGTGACCCCTGTCAGACCCTCAACACTCTCCCTATGCTGCTAAAGCACATGCCCGGATCCAAATGGTGGAACGAGGCATGCCCGCGTACCTTAGACTGATGAGCCCTGTAACCCCTACAATAGTGGAAGGGGCACGGCCACCGATGCCCTGCTCAGAATATGGAGGGAACCGTGGCCACCTCAGATCCAGTCAGGAAATCACCAGGTACACAACAAAGTCTGCACACTTAGCTGATGGAGCTGCAGCCGCAGAGAAGACGGATCCAAGGGCCGCTGGCAATATCCGGAGTGCTTGCAGCAGCAGAACACAGGTCCAGAGAACTAGTAGCTTAAGAAGTGAAGATACTCAAGGCAGAGCTACAACTGAAAAGAGAAATATAATCCACGCCCTGCAATAGGAGGAGGGGTGATTTAAAGGCAGGGAAATCAAACGCAGGAGAGACAGCTGGGAGTAAAGACCTCATCACAGGGGCGGAGAAACAGAACAGTGAGAACACCTCCAAACTCTAAGTGACATCATCACAGGGGTGGAGACACAGAGCTGTGAGAACGTCTCAAAGCTCTGGTAGTGACAGTACCCCCCCCCCTCTACGGGTGGACTCCGGACACCCAGGACCCACCTTCCCAGGATGAGCCCTATGAAATGCCCTGATAAGGCGAGTGGCTTTAATGTCCGACATCGGAACCCACATCCTCTCCTCAGGACCATAACCCTTCCAATGAACGAGGTACTGAAGAGAACCGCGGACAATGCGAGAGTCCACAATTCTGGAAACCTCAAACTCCAGATTGCCATCAACCAAAATCGGAGGAGGAGGCAAAGAGGAGGGTACCGTGGGCTGGACATATGGTTTTAAGAGAGATCTGTGAAATACATTATGTATCTTCCAAACCCGTGGAAGATCAAGACGGAAGGCAACAGGATTGATGACTGACAAAATTTTATAAGGCCCAATAAACTTGGGACCCAATTTCCAGGAGGGAACCTTCAGTTTAATATTTCTTGTAGACAACCACACCAGATCACCCACATTCAGGTCCGGACCAGGCACACGTCTCTTATCAGCCACACGCTTATACTTCTCACTCATCTTTCTGAGATTACTCTGAATCTTTTGCCAAATGGTAGACAAAGACGAGGAAAATCTCTCCTCCTCAGGTAAACCAGAAAGAGCCCCTCCCGAGAATGTCCCAAACTGCGGATGGAACCCATATGCACCAAAAAATGGTGACTTATCAGAAGATTCCTGACGACGGTTGTTCAAAGCAAACTCAGCAAGAGGGAGAAATGAACACCAATCCTCCTGGTTCTCCGCCACAAAACAGCGCAAATATGTCTCCAGATTCTGATTGAGGCGCTCAGTCTGACCATTCGACTGCGGGTGAAAAGCAGAAGAGAAGGACAGCCGAACCCCCAGGCGAGAACAGAAAGCCTTCCAGAACCTGGACACAAACTGCGTGCCTCTATCGGAAACAATATCAGAGGGAATGCCGTGCAATTTAACAATATGGTCGACAAAAGCTTGCGCCAACGTTTTAGCATTGGGTAAACCAGGGAAAGGAACGAAATGAGCCATCTTGCTAAAACGGTCCACGACCACCAGGATCACCGACTTCCCCGAGGAACGAGGAAGATCCGTGATAAAGTCCATGGACAGGTGTGTCCAAGGACGGGAAGGTATGGGTAACGGGAGAAGGGAACCTGAAGGTCGTGAACGAGGGACCTTAGCGCGAGCGCACGTCTCACAAGCAGCCACAAAACCCTCCACAGACTTACGAAGAGCCGGCCACCAAAATCTCCGAGCAATGAGATCTACCGTGGCTCTACTCCCGGGGTGACCAGCAAGAACCGTATCATGATGTTCCTTAAAGAGTTTGTGACGTAGCTCAGGAGGCACGAACAACTTCCCGGAGGGACAACGGGCAGGTGCCTCAGTCTGGGCAGCCTGGACCTCGGCCTCCAAATCGGAATATAGAGCAGAAACAACTACCCCCTCCGCCAAAATGGGACCCGGGTCCTCGGAGTTTCCTCCTCCCGGAAAACAGCGAGAGAGAGCATCAGCCTTCACATTCTTGATCCCAGGGCGGAAAGTAACAACAAAATTGAATCTGGAGAAGAACAGAGACCATCTGGCCTGTCTCGGATTCATACGCCTGGCCGACTCCAAGTACGCCAGATTCTTATGGTCGGTAAAAACGGTGATAGGGTGCCTGGCCCCCTCCAACCAATGGCGCCATTCCTCGAAAGCCAACTTGATGGCCAACAACTCCCTATCTCCCACATCATAGTTTCTCTCTGCCGGGGAGAGTTTTCTAGAGAAAAAGGCACAAGGTCGCCATTTGGCAGGAGAGGGGCCCTGGGACAAAACTGCACCCACACCCACCTCGGAAGCATCCACCTCAACAATAAAAGGTAAGGAAACATCGGGATGCACCAAGATGGGAGCAGACGCAAAACTCTCTTTAATCTTAGAAAAGGCTGCAAGCGCCTCCTCCGACCAAGAGGAAAAATCCGTCCCCTTTTTTGTCATGTCAGTAAGGGGTTTGACAATAGAGGAATAATTCAAAATGAACTTTCTGTAGTAGTTAGCAAAACCCAGAAAGCGCATCAATGCCTTCTGATTTTCAGGAAGCTCCCACTCCAGCACAGCACGGACCTTCTCCGGATCCATGCGAAAACCAGAAGCAGAGAGGAGAAAACCCAGAAATTGAATCTCCGATACCATAAAAAGACATTTCTCCAGCTTGGCATACAGTTTATTCTCCCGCAGTATCTGCAGGACCTGAAAAAGATGATCCTGATGGGTCTGAACATCAGGGGAAAAAATCAAAATATCATCAAGATACACCAATACAAATTTCCCCATTAAATGATAGAAAATACTATTAACAAAATGCTGAAAGACGGCCGGAGCATTCATCAGGCCGAAAGGCATAACGAGATTCTCGAAATGCCCGTTAGGGGTATTAAAGGCCGTTTTCCATTCATCCCCCTCTCTGACCCTGACCAGGTTGTACGCGCCTCTCAGATCCAATTTGGAAAACACCTTGGCCCCAACAATTTGGTTGAAGAGGTCCGGGATCAGAGGAAGGGGATAGGGATCGCGAATCGTGATACGGTTCAGCTCCCTAAAATCTAAACAAGGTCTCAGAGAGCCATCTTTTTTTTTAACAAAAAAAAAAACCCGCGGCAACAGGTGACTTTGAGGGACGAATATGCCCCTTCTCGAGACTCTCAGAGATATAGGTTCGCATTGCGAGTCTTTCCGGTTGTGAGAGATTGTAGAGGCGTGCTTTTGGCAGCTTGGCGCCGGGAATGAGGTTAATGGAACAGTCAAACTCCCGGTGAGGAGGTAGCTCCTGAACACCGCTCTCGGAAAACACATCCGAGAAATCAGAGAGAAATGATGGCACAGTTTTAGTAGACACCTCTGCAAAAGTCGCTGTGAGACAATTCTCTCTACAAAAGTCACTCCACTCATTTATTTGCCTTCCTTGCCAATCAATAGTGGGGTTATGTCTAGTGAGCCAGGGTAGCCCCAAAACTAGAGGAGAAGGCAATCCGTTAAGGACAAAACAAGATATCTCCTCCACATGAGTGTCACCTACAGCTAGCCGGATATTGTGAACAATGCCTTTCAGAGATCTCTGCGAGAGTGGAGCAGAGTCGATAGCAAAAACAGGTATATCCTTTTCTAATGTACAAACCTGAAAACCATGCAAGGCTACAAATTGAGTGTCAATAAGATTGACGGCCGCTCCACTATCGACAAAAATCTCACAAGGAATGACTTTGCTCTCTAGCGCCACCCTGGCAGACAGGAGAAAATGGGAACTGCAGGTCAGAGGAATAGAATCAATTCCCACATCAACTTTGCCCAAAGTAGCAGATGAAGCAGAACTTGATGATCTACCTCTTGAGGTTTTTCTCTTATTATCGCTCTTAGTACAGTTCAGGAATCTTCTAGACGGACAAACATTTGCCAAATGACCTATGCCCCCACAACAAAAACACACCATATTCTGAGGACTAAATCCTCTTTTATCAGGGGCAAGTCGGCCTAGCTGCATGGGCTCCTCCTCAGAGGGGAGCGAGACAGGATGAGACCCCTGCATACTGAATGAGTCCGCGCCATTGCCCCTAGACTGACAATGGCTGGACGGAGAGGTCTTGTTTCTTTCCCTTAGACGCCTGTCAAGGCGTACCGCCAATGACATGGCAGACTCTAAGGACGTTGGTCTCTCATGGAAAGCAAAGGCATCTTTCAAACCCTCTGAGAGACCATGACAGAACTGACTTCGGAGTGCAGCATCATTCCAGCCTGAATCAGCTGCCCATCTCCGAAATTCAGAACAATAAAGCTCCGCAGACAGTTTGTTCTGGCATAAAACACGTAAGTTCGATTCTGCCAGAGCAACACGATCCGGGTCATCATATATCTGCCCCAGGGCCACAAAAAATCTTTCCACGGATCGAAGGGAGGGATCCCCTGATGACAGCGAAAAAGCCCAAGTCTGAGCATTACCCCTGAGCAGGGAGATGACAATCCTCACCCTCTGTTCCTCATTACCAGAGGAGTGGGGACACAAACAAAAATGGAGTTTACATGCCTCTCTGAAGCGAACAAAATTCTCACTGCCCCCGGAGAACGTTTCCGGAAGTGAGACCTTTGGCTCGCAACGGACTCCATGAGCCGGAGCAGAGCCCAATGTTTGTAGCTGAGTCACAGATTGACGGAGATCCGCTACTTCCAAAGAAAGACCCTGCATGCAGTCAACCAAGCCAGAAAGCGGATCCATGTCAACAAGGACGGTTTTGGTGGATTATAATGTCACGGCTGTTTAAGGGTAACCAGAGCATACACAGTAAGAAGAGCTACTGACCGGACCCAAACTAGGGAAGAGAAAGGGTGACCCCTGTCAGACCCTCAACACTCTCCCTATGCTGCTAAAGCACATGCCCGGATCCAAATGGTGGAACGAGGCATGCCCGCGTACCTTAGACTGATGAGCCCTGTAACCCCTACAATAGTGGAAGGGGCACGGCCACCGATGCCCTGCTCAGAATATGGAGGGAACCGTGGCCACCTCAGATCCAGTCAGGAAATCACCAGGTACACAACAAAGTCTGCACACTTAGCTGATGGAGCTGCAGCCGCAGAGAAGACGGATCCAAGGGCCGCTGGCAATATCCGGAGTGCTTGCAGCAGCAGAACACAGGTCCAGAGAACTAGTAGCTTAAGAAGTGAAGATACTCAAGGCAGAGCTACAACTGAAAAGAGAAATATAATCCACGCCCTGCAATAGGAGGAGGGGTGATTTAAAGGCAGGGAAATCAAACGCAGGAGAGACAGCTGGGAGTAAAGACCTCATCACAGGGGCGGAGAAACAGAACAGTGAGAACACCTCCAAACTCTAAGTGACATCATCACAGGGGTGGAGACACAGAGCTGTGAGAACGTCTCAAAGCTCTGGTAGTGACAATATGTTGTTCTAGAACCTGAATATATTTTTCTGCATTGATGGTTCCTTTCCAGACATGCAAGCTGCCCATGCCACACGCACTCATGCAACCCCATACCCTCAGAGATGCAGGCTTCTGAACTGAGCGTTGATAACAACTTGGGTTGTCCTTGTCCTCTTTGGTCCGGATGACATGGCGTCCCAGATTTCCAAAAAGAACTTCGAATCGTGACTCGTCTGACCACAGAACAGTCTTTCATTTTGCCACACTCCATTTTAAATGATCCCTGGCCCAGTGAAAACGCCTGAGCTTGTGGATCTTGCTTAGAAACGGCTTCTTCTTTGCACTGTAGAGTTTCAGCTGGCAACGGAGGATGGCACGGTGGATTGTGTTCACTGACAATGGTTTCTGGAAGTATTCCTGAGCCCATTCTGTGATTTCCTTTACAGTAGCATTCCTGTTTGTGGTGCAGTGTCGTTTAAGGGCCCGGAGATCCCGGGCATCCAGTATGGTTTTACGGCCTTGACCCTTACGCACAGAGATTGTTCCAGATTCTCTGAATCTTCGGATGATGATGATGTTATGCACAGTTGATGATGATAGATGCAAAGTCTTTGCAATTTTTCGCTGGGTAACACCTTTCTGATATTGCTCCACTATCTTTCTGCGCAACATTGTGGGAATTGGTGATCCTCTACCCATCTTGGCTTCTGAGAGACACTGCCACTCTGAGAAGCTCTTTTTATACCCAATCATGTTGCCAATTGACATAATTAGTGTTAATTGGTCTTCCAGCTCTTCGTTATGCTCAAATTCACCTTTTCCAGCCTCTTATTGCTACTTGTTCCAACTTTTTGGGGATTTGTTGACACCGTGAAAATTTGAATCAACGTATTTTTCCTTTAAAATGATACATTTACTCGGATTAAACGTTTGATCTGTCATCTACGTTCTATTACAAATAAAATATTGACATTTGCCATGTCCACATCATTGCATTCAGTTTTTATTCACAATTTGTTTAGTGTCCCAACTTTTTTGGAATCCGGTTTGTACATTAAAAAAAAAAATATATATTTTTATTGCATGTATAGTGCAATAATACTTAATTTGCTATTTCGTATTAATTGTAATAGTTTCTGTGGGATAAACCCTTTACATACAAAACACCATCAAATATAATAAAACCTATAAAGTTGTTACATTTTCATCTCAGGATATAAGGACCTATACATTTTAGGGTAGCTAGTAGGGTTGATCGTATCGAACTCCACAAAGTGGAATTCGATCGTAAATTCTGAGAAAATTCGATTCGCCGCAAAGCCGAATTTCCTCATGCTTCATGGTAGTGAATTTTCCCTGAATGGTGGTAAAAAATTAAAATAAAATGATATTTACCTCATCCGTTTGAGCGCGAAGATCCAGCCACCATCTTGATTGAGGATTAAAGATATTGCACGAAATCCTGTGTGTGGTGACGTATGGATGAGGGTAAGTATGATTTTTTTATTTTATTTTACACTATAAGGGCTCATGCACACGACCTTATGTATTTTGCAGTCCGGATGATGTCCGTGTGCATTCCGTATTTTGCAGAACGGAACAGCTGGCCCCTAATAGAACAGTCCTATCCTTGTCCATAATGCGGACAATAATAGGACAAGTTCTATTTTTTTGCGGAACGGACATATGGAAACAGAATGCAAACAGAGTAACTTCTGTTTTTTTTTGCAGACCCATTGAAATAAATGGTTCCACATATGGTCCGCAAAAAAAACGGAACGGACATGGAAAGAAAATACGTTGGTGTGGCATGAGCCTTAATTGTTGTTTATAATTGCTATAAACGTGACATCTGAGGGGTACAATGATGGGGGGGGGCACTGCAAGCGTCGCTCCCTGTCGTTACACCCACTACTTACAAAGAAATGCTCTTCGTGATGAAGTAATTCATCACAAAACAATTTTTTTTGTCAAATTTGGCGATGCAGGCGAATTACATTTTTCAATACTTCGCTTATCACGAGTAGCCAGTTACTGGGATTTGTGATGTGCATGGCTGAAATTTGGGAGAAAAATTTATTTTTTTATGAATTTGAAAATTTTGAACTTGATAGAAGGTTATATTAATGGAGAAGTCTGGTCGTCATTGTCGGTAGTGTCCCAGCTGTGAGGATTTCAGGGAATTATCACTTCTCCCTTCTAAGACAAGCTCACATTCAGTAGCGTCTGCAGTAAACAGAGGAGCAGATGTAAACAGATCTGAACAGCGAGACTGCTCTCCTGCACAATGCTCTCTCAAATTCAGCGGCTGTTTCCACCTCGCTTTAAACTTGTGTAGGGGCCTATGTTCTGAGGCAGACACTCTGGCCACCAAGATACCGTAGGGAAAGGAAGGAAAGCTGCAGTAATGGATTTAATAATCCTTAAATAAATGAAACATTGGTTTACATATTGAATATTTACTTAAGAAAAGTCCAGGAAAAATATTCTGAACATTTTAAAACTTGGCAAAGTTGGGGAAAAAAAAAAGTTTAAGGCCATCAATCATGTGATGTTCCTCATGGATTACTGGCGTTTTTTGGCTTACATCTTTGCACATCTGGACGGCTAAAATTAAAGAGCCCAAGTGTTCAGATTATAGAAGAAATAATGTTTAGAATGATCCTTTGTATCTATAGGGTTGTGACAAGAGCAGCGTTTTTCTGCAACTGATAATTGGTTCTGAAGGCCCTAAAATGTCATCTCAACATAAGAAAAAGGTGGAAGAGTAAGGCCCCTTTCACACGGGCGAGTATTCCGCGCGGGTGCAATGCGTGACGTGAACGCATTGCACCCGCACTGAATCCGGACCCATTCATTTCTATGGGGTTGTGCGCATTCACTTGTGCGTTGCGTGAAAATCGCAGCAAGCTCTATTTTGTGCGTTTTTCACGTATGCCCCATAGAAGTAAATGGGGCTGCGTGAAAATCGCAAAGCATCCGCAAGCAAGTGCGGATGCGGTGCTATTTTCAAGCGCGGTTGCTAGGAGATGATCGGGATGGGGACCCGATCATATTATCTTCCCTTATAACCATGGTGATGGATCATGTGATGGACCATGTGATGAACGCAGTGACGTCATCAAAGGTCCTATTCCTCAAAGAAGAAAACAGAAGGAGATGCCGGCTGCGCAAACAAGTGGATTAAGGTGAGTTAAATTATTTTTAAATTTTTTTTTTTTTTTAACCCATTCAGCCCTATTGTACTATGCATTCTGTATTCAGAATGCTATTATTTTCCCTTATAACCATATTATAAGGGAAAATAATACAATCTACAGAACCTTAAACCCAAACCTGAACTTCTGTGCAATTGGGTACCTACTCACACGGGTTTGCCGCAACGCCTCCGGACCTTATCCGGACAAGCTCGTGTGAAAGAGGCCTAAGAAGAAAAAAGCACAAAACTGATTCAAATAAATCAATAACTTAAATATAAAAGTCCCAGCTCCCGGAATCTGTACATCACACACATTCTAGGGGACCTGTATATACAGTATATCCCCTTAAAGTGTTCCTAAAGTGTTCCTAAACTTGGAAATAAGGACTTGAGCCTCTTCTACTTACAACTTAAACAAGCTCTACGAGCGTCGTTAGGTAGGGGGATACAAATTGATACCCAACCACCTCCCCCAAGCCAATATTTCTAAATTAAAATCAGGAAAGAAATTGGTGTCCAAGATATATGAAAGTCTGTTATATCAAAAAAACAAAAAAAGTGCAGTTAACTGCCTAAGGTATTAATGGCAGGATGTTTTGGAGCCTCAACAGGAGGAATTCTGGGAAAAGGTGATAAGGCCAAAAATGGGGTCTCAAACTATTTCTTCCATAGGATTACTCAATTTAATATAATATATTGCCTATATTACTCCCCTAAAAAGCTGATGCAATATTATAAAACCAAGGAATTTAGCTGCAAAAAATGTGGGCAGTTAGGGGTGGATGATGTGCATATACTATAGACATGTATGAAGATTAGAGAATTTTGGTGGAAGGTGCACGAAATAATACAAGAATATTATGGGTTTAGAGTTCCTTGGGAATTTGAAACTTGCATATTGGGGAGGCTGGATGGGATAAGGTCTGTTAAGTATCGGGAGATATCGTCCAAACTTTTATTCCAAGCTAGGAGATGTATCGTAGCACATTGGGGAGATAGTGCAGTCCCTGAGGCCAGAGAGTGGGAGAATCAGGCCAGAGTCTCACTTGCAAGAGAGAAATTTAATTTGGTATCTAGAAAAAAAAAAAGCTAGATTTGATGGGCTCTGGCAGAAATGGCTAAAGTGACTTGAGATGAGAGGTTGGAGGGGGACTGGGGAGGAGGGAGAGACTTTTTTTTTTTTGCACATGCAGTGGGGAGGGGTGGGAATACTATATTTATGTATATGTGTGGATATGCTGTTGTTTGATATAAAACAAACTAGATTGCATATTGTATTATAAGTGTAAATTATAATAATAATTGTATTTCCTATTGGTTTAATGTATACAAATGTGTAGCACTCTACATTTTTGTATCCTGCAGAGTCCATTAAAAAATGCATACGTTTTTCTACCATGGAACTATATGGTGAACGGACAACACTGTACGGCATCAGTCTGAAGGCGTCTGTTAACGCATACATTTTGGTATGCATTAAATGGATGGCAAAAATTACATGTGAACCCAGCCCCAGTGTCAGAATAAGCACCAGTACACAGCGGAGCAGCGTGGCAGAGAGGGGAGGCCGCCATGTACTGACAGAGAACTAACTGGTGGTCAGGAATGAGGACTGTGTTTCCAAAGGATCATTTTCTACTGGAAAATACAGGGCACAGTATAATACACTAGAATCTATATAATATAAAGATATTAGCTCTACCCCCGAATAATAATACAATTAGGTGGTCATTTATTATAAAGAAATACATCTATGTTAGGTATATTTCTGACACAGATTGTGGCACAAAGGTCCTTAGCACCGCAATCTGCATATTTTTCACACTCATGCCAGGTCTAAAAAAGGATGGCGTTGGCAGGGAAAGGGATACAGGTATCGCCATCCAGTTATTGGATACCACCGCCATACATTGACCGGATAACACCTCTGTACAGTGACCGGATAACACTGCCATACCGTGACCGGATAAAAGGGTATAGGAGGGCACAGTACAGAAAATGAGTAGGGGCACTGCACAGGTTGTGGTAAGAGGGCACAATGCAGGGTATAAGAAGGCACAGTATAGGGTGAGGGGCACAGTATCTGGTGGGGGGCACAGTCACATGACCCTGTGACATTAGAAGGTCCTTATGGTGAATGCGGTTCTTACGCCACCATAATGAGAGACAGAGGAGTGAGACAGGAGTGTGATTATGTGGCTAGAGATAAAAACATTTAACTGTCTGTCAGTACAGGCCACAAAAATTAGGCAATAGACATTCACCTGTCAGCAAAGAACTTTGGATTCTGTGGCTGGAGGTGTATTAGGCGGTCACAGGATAAATATGTAACTGTCGGCCTGTACAGGCCCCAAAAATTAGCCAATAGGCATTAACCTAACAGCAAAGAACTTTGGATTCTGTGGCTGGAGGTACATTAAGCGGTCACAGGATAAATATGTAAATGTCAGCCAGTACAGGCCCCAAAAATTAGGCATTTATCTGACATAAAAGGCCTTTTATGCCGCTGTATATACATAAGGCAAGGACCATTCTTTGTTCTGGGTGGTGGCGGATATGTGTGGGCTGGCATAAGGAAATTCTATTACACGTGGTCATCACATATGTTGAATTCCTCCGAGATCCATGCCTCATTCATTTTAAAAAATGTGAGGTAGTCCACACTGTCGTGAGCTAGGCGTGTGCGCTTTTCGGTCATGATCCCCCCTGATGCGCTGAACGTCCTTTCGGAGAGGACTTCGGATGAGGAGCAAGCCAGGAGTTCCATGGCAAATTGTTCCAGCTCTGGCCACAGGTCAAGCCTGCACACCCAGTAGTCAAGGGGTTCCTCGCTTCTCAGAGCATCTACATCGGCAATTTACCCAATGTAATCGTACACCTGTCTGTCTAGGCGTTCCCTGAGGCTTGATCCGGAGGGCGGCTGTTCATGGGTTGGTTGCAAGAATGATCTCATATCCGAAGTGACCAACACATGTTCAAACCTCCCTCTTTTTGCAGGTGCGGTAGGATTGGTAAACACACCTATTTCGCCAGTGCCCGCAAAAGCAGAATGCAGCATTTCTTGCAAGTCCTGGAAATGATGCATTCTGACAGCCTTCTGTAATGCTGGTGCAGTGACCAGGACCGTGGGTACAGTTACACGGACGCCAAATTATGCAGTGGGTCAAGATATGTGTATAATAGTCTATTGTTTGTTCGTGACGCCAATTGCAGCATGCTCAGGGTACTAACACAGGGTCCTTTAAGGTGTTGTAACTCACGTACCAGGTTAGGAATGTCAGAGTGGTGTAATGTCTCTGTATGGTAGTGGTAATAGACTCAACGGTGCCTCCTACCTGGGTACGGCTGGACTCCTGGATCCTGGCTCATTTGCAATAAATTGAGTGTGGTGCTAGTAGGAGTAATAGAGTAATTTGCAGCAGTAATTGAGATCCAGACCTTTGATAAAGTTCAAACTTGTCTTCACTGGTGGTAACTTTTATCCAAGCAAGATACAGCATTAGCCTTTGGCCGCAGCAGGTATTGGCAATGTGTGGCAGGAATATATCTTCTGCTCTCTCATGTACCTGGAGCTTTGCTAGGAAAGGACGTCTGCTTAGTAGCTCTGTAATGTGGCAGGAATTTGGCTTCTGCACTTTCTATCTTCTGCTGTCTGGGGACTGACTAGCTGAGGAGGAATATGGCTTCTCCTGGGGTCTCTGGTCTGTACTCACAGCTATTGTCTCAGGGTATGCTTCTTCCTGGAACCCTGGAGTTGTCTTCTTGCTTCTTCCAGCTGAGGCTGCAAGGCTCAGGCTGGGGATCATGATCAATGTCTCAGCCGAGACAAGATCCTGGCTTTGGATCCCTATATCTGGGAGCTCCTACACGCACAGCCTTCCCCTAGCCGGGGTGGCTGGCACACTAACTTAACTTTCTTCCCTCCCCATGAGGCAGGATATGGGCATAACCCACTTCTGCTCACAGAGGGGGGAACCAAACTGGAACAAACTATTCCAGTCTAGAAACACTAAACTGTAGCTGACTCCTTGCTAACACCTTGCTGCCACCTGCTGGTGAAGATGAAAATTACAGCAATATACAGGTAACAAGGCTTTCAATGCACATTTGTGAGGATAATATGTAAAATCACATTAGATGACAATGTTAATTCTCTTAACAGGTTGTAGCGGGGTAAAAGAGTTTCGTAACACAACTCTGGGGTGTTACACTGGTAACATGTCCGCCATTTTGTGTTTGCACCGGGGGTCTAAGTACATTGCCACCCAGTACAGGTCCTTGACCTTTATACTTTTTATACGGGGTCCCTCTTTAAACACTGGAGCATGAATGCCCCTATTTGCACTAAATTGGAAGCGGTGGATCGCCCTGGCTCCTGCTCATCGCCCAGGAGAATGTCTTCCTCCGTCTCTTTCCCCCAGCCATGAACAACACCAGGGATCCCCGAAAAGTTTAAAGCCTGCTCTTCTTGCTCCTCCTCCTCCCCCCCCCCCCCCAGCCACCATCTTCCTCTGACTCCTCTTTAGACTGCTGACTTGTCTCAGATGGAGTAGCCCCCCTGGGAATTCATTCAACATTGCGACTTCCTTATCTTCCACCTCCTGCTCCTTGACGGCTTAATTAATGACACGACGCAATGCACACTCCAGAAAGAAGGCATAAGGTACAATGTCACTGATGGTGTCCTGGCTGCGACTGACCAGTTTGGTGATCTGATCAAATGATTGCAGAAGTTTGCATGTGTCGTGCATGAGCAGCCACCGGTGCAGAGAAAATAAACCAAGCTCCCCAGAACCTGTTCTGCTGCAGAGTTCGTACAGGTAGTCGTTAAAGGCACATTTCTGCTGGAGCAGCCTATCAAGCATATAGAAGGTGGAGTTCCAGCGCGTCGGGTAGTCACAAATCAGACGTCTGACGGGCAGGTGGTGTCGCTGCTGAATGTCAGCAATGAGAGCCATGGCTGTGTAAGATCTTCTAAAATGGCCAGAGATTTTCCTGGCCTGCCGCAAGACGTCCTGGACCCTGGGGTATTTGGCAACTAATTGCTGCACGACTAAGTTCAGGAAGTGTGCCATGCATGGCACGTGTGGCATTTTGCCCTGTTTTAGCGCGCTCAGCAGATTGGCACCGTTGTCGCACACCACTTTACCAACTGTCAAATTGAGCGGGGTTAGCCACTGATCTACCTGTGACCGCAGAGCTGAAAGCAGTGCAGGACTGGTTTGGCTCTTGGCTTCCAGGCACAACAGCCGCAGCACAGCATGGCAACGTCTCACCTGGCATGTCGAATAGGTTCTGGGGGGCTTGGGGGGTGCAGCGGAAGAGGCGGTAGCAGTAAAAAAGGAGGAGTCAGACGAGGAGGAAACGGAGGATGCAGTAGGAGGAGGAGAAGAAGAGGCCGGCCTGCATGCAATCCGTGGCGGTAACACTAAATCCACACGGGTGCCACGGGTTACATGCTTGATGGCCGTCAGAAGTTTCACCCAGTGGGCAGTAAAAATGATGTACCTTCCCTGCCCGTGTTTGCTAGACCACGTGTCTGTAGTCAGCGGTATCTTGGCACCGACACTGTGTGCCAGATATATATTAACTTGCCGCTGAACGTGGCCATATAATTCAGGGATGCCCTTCTGGGAGAAATATTTCCTGGAGACATTCCATTGCCGTGTGCCAATGGCCACAAATTTTCTAAAGGACTCCGAGTCCTCCAATTTATATGGAAGTAGTTGGCGGGCTAGCAGTTCCGACAAGCCAGCGGTCAGCCGTTGGGCAAGAGGATTATCCGGCATTATCATTTTTTTACACTCGAACATTTGGGCCATGGAAGCCTGCCTTGTGCCAGATGAACGCAAAGACAGTGCAGTGGAAGGTGGAGTGGAGGAGAAATGGGAGGAGAGAGGAGAAGGAGAAGAGGCAAGAAGTGGAGTGCCAAAAGAGTGGCTTTGTGGGTTCTGACGGCGTTGCTCCCACTGGGCTTGGTGATGGGAGGCCAGGTGCCATCTTAAGGCGGTCTTCCCTAGATGAGTGTTGGGCTTACCGCGACTTATGCGTTGACAGCACAGGCTGCAGATGGCAACACTATTGTCAGCAGTTGACACGTTAAAAAAAGCCCACACTGCGGAGCCATGTGCCGGCATCCTAGGAGCGCAAGATGTGATCGTGCATGGTGGATGGCTCACTCTAGATACATTTGCAGTCTGCTTTTTGCCTCATGTGCACTGCGATTTCTGCCTGCTTCTCCTCCTTCTCCTCCCTATCTGCTGCTCCTTCTCTCCCTCTGAACTCCCCTCCTCTTCCTCTCTTGTGGGCACCCATGTGACATCCATCAACATGTCATCATCGTCACCTTCACCACCACTGTCCACTAGACATCTCAGAGTAGGCAGCAACAGCGGGAACCACACTCCTTGGGCTGATCTGGGTACTGTCGTCAGACCGCTGGGTGGCGGCCATTGCTAATTCCTCTTCCTTATCCGATGCCAAGAAATGGTCTGGAAATGGATGGGAAAAAAATCAACCAACTCTAGTGCGTCCTTTGACATAATTGCACACACCTTCTCCAACTTCCCACTTAGGCTCTGGCCTGGTGCACCTGCCTGACCCCTCAGCCTGCCTCTTCCTCAGCCTGTCATTTTCAATATGACCCTGTGCTAAAGTCCCTAGAGAAGAGTAGTATTTGTGGAAGCTGATATATGGCAGGCCTCAATCAGTTTTTAGTTGAAGCAGGTATATCACCCTCAAGCAGTAATTTTGTGGACGCAGGTATATGGAAAACCTCTATCACTATTTTGTGGAAGCTGATATATGGCAGGCCTCAATCAGTTGTTAGTTGAAGCTGGTATATAACCCTGAAGCAGTAATTTTGTGGACGCAGATATATGGAAAACCTCTATCGCTATTTTGAGGAAGCTGATATATGGCAGGCCTCAATCAGTTTTTAATTGAAGCTGGTATATCACCCTCAAGCAGTAATTTTGTGGATGAATGTATATGGAAAACTTCTATCACTATTTTGTGGAAGCTGATATGTGTGCAGTGACCAGGAACGGGTTCGCTGACGCCACTTTTAGTGCAGTGGCCGTGTCAGGTGGATAATATATCCTTTGTCGTGACGCCAATTGCAGCATGCTCAGGGTACTATCTCAGGGCCCTTCCAAGGTGTTATAAGGCACGTCCCAAATTAGGAATGCCAGAGTGGTGTAATGGCCTATAATGTCTCTATAGTTTTGTGGGAGTTTTGTCACGGTGTCTCCTACCTGGATACGGCCGGACTTCTGACTCACTTGCAATAAATTTGAGTGTAGTGATAGTAGGAGTAATAGAGGAACTTGGCAGGATAATTGATGTCCAGACCTTTAGATGAAGTTCAAACGTTTCATTACTTGATATCATTTTCATCCCAGCAGTAAACAGCTTTGGTCTCTTGGTCCCAGCAGGTTTTGGCAATCATTGGCAATCACTGCTTTAAATGTGGAGCTTGCAGGATAAAACGTCTGCTTGGTAGCTCTGTAATTGTGGCAGGGTTAGCTTCTGCACTTATCTGGTACCTTCTGCTTTGTGGAGACAGACTAGCTAAGGAAGAATTGGCTTCTCCTAGGCACTGGACTTATCTCACAGTTGGATTCTCAGGGGATGCTTTCTTCCTGGAACTCTGGAGGTTGTCTGTAGTTTCTGATTTTCTCATCCAGCTGAGCTGAAGGTGCTCAAGCCGGGTATATGGCCAAGTCTCAGCCGAGACTAGGTCCTTGCTGTCTTCCCTATACAGGGGGTTCTCCTGGACACTATCACACAGCTTTCCCCTAGCAGGGGGGAGCCTACACTCACTCTAACTTCCTTCTCCACCCATGCTGCAGGATGTGGGACCAGCCCACCTCTCCACAGAGGGGGAGGTAAGGTGGAATAATCCATTCCAGCTCAAATACACTAAACTGTAGCTTGTACCTGCCAATGTGTTGCTGCCACCTACTGGTAACCAGGCAAATTACATGAACAATTGCATTTAACATAGGTTTATATGCACATTTGTGCAAGACATAATGTCAATTATATCAGATGATAGTATAAAGGCTCTTAGAAGATAGTAGCAGGTTAGAGGAATGTAGTAACACAGCTCTGGGGTGTTACATATTAAAGGCCTCAATCAGTTGTTAGTTGAAGCAGGTATATCACCCTCAAGCAGTAATTTTGTGGATGCAGGTATATGGAAAACCTCTATCACTATTTTGCGGAAGCTGATATATGGCAGGCCTCAATCAGTTGTTAGTTGAAGCTGGTATATCACCCTCAAGCAGTAAATTTCTGGATGCAGGTATATGGAAAACCTCTATCACTATTTTGTGGAAGCTGATATATGGCAGGCCTCAATCAGTTGTTAGTTGAAGCAGGTATATCAAAACCCGCAAGCTGTATTTTGTGGACGCAGGAATATGGAAAACCTCTATCACTATTTTGTGGAAGCTGATATATGGAAGGCCTCAATCAGTTGTTAGTTAAAGCTGGTATATCCCCTTCAAGCAGTAATTTTGTGGACGCAGGTATATGAAAAACCTCTATCACTATTTTGTGGAAGCTGATATATGGCTGGCCTCAATCAATTGTTAGTTGAAGCTGGTATATCACCCTCAAGCAGTAATTTTGTGGACGCAGGAATATGGAAAACCTCTATCACTAGAGATGGCCTTGCGGTTTGCCCAGCGGACGTTTCGCGGCAAACTTTGCGTGTTCGCGATTCGCTGAACATGCGAACATATGGAGAAATTCAGTGCCCGCCATATTCTTCTACATTATGAAGAACTTTGACCCATGACACATCCATCAGGTGGTACAGGACAGCCAATTGAGACATTTCAGCACATGGACATACCCCCTACCTTATAAATAAACCTGATCTGGCCGCCACTTTACATTCAGTGTTTTGCAAGTGTAGGGAGAGATTGCTGTGTGGAGCGGGGAGAGGCTGTTAGGGACACCAACCGCTAGCTAATAGGGCCACAAAAGTCATTTTAAGGACTAGTATAGGTGTGCTATCGATATGTGTGATACATAGAGAGGTGCGATATACTTATAATGTACTTTTATAATGAGTCAAAAACACATAAATCTATATAGTAATCACCTGGAAGTCAGGGGCCTAGGTGCTAGGGGCTTACTAGGGCCTTTTTTATATAGGGTAAGGTTCCGGACGGGGTCGCTCTAATCAGGGCGGGTGGTGTGTGGTTAGGCTATCAGGGCCAGAATAGAACCCCCTGTAGGCCAATATCAGGGACAGTTCTTTGCCCACCCTGTCCTTCAATACCACATCATCATCTAGCCCAGGGATAGATGTTTTTTGCTTTCCCTCCGGGATTCATGGATGTGCACTGGAACCCCCGGATTGTGGTAGGACATATGGTTTCTGATTTTGTGCCGCAGAGCACCTCATTTAGTGCTGCCGAGCACTTGTTATTGCCGACCACATCTATGCTTTTTGCTTAACTTTAATAATTTTATTTATTTTAATTTTGAGGGATATCTTTTCCATTCACACGTCCGCAAAATGGGTCCGCATCCGTTCCGCAATTTTGCGGAACGGATGCAGACCCATTAATTTTAATGGGGCCAGAATGTGCTGTCCGGATCCGCACTTCCACATCTGCTCTTCCGTTTCATCGGAATAAAAAAGGACATGTCTTATTCTTGTCCGCAATTGCAGACAAGATTAGGCATTTTCTATTATAGTGCCGGCGATGTGCGGTCCACAAATCGCGGAATGCACATTGCCGGTGTCTGTGTTTTGCGGATCCGCAAAACACTTACGGACATGTGAATGGACCCTCATAGTAACATTATTAAAGGTTACGTTTTATCTTTATGTATATTCTAATGGATTGCCTTCCTTGTACAATGTTATAATATACTTTCCATCTTAGAAAGTATATTATAGTGCATTTGTATTGTGCGGCAGTTGTGTGCGGTTCTGCTGTGATACTGCAGGTATATAGAGGGACAAGCGTTATTGGAACAAATAATTTCTACTGGTGTGATATACTTGCCCCCCCCCCCCCCGAAAAACTGATTGAAGCGGGGTGTTATATACCAATATACTTTCTTTATACATTTGGGTACTGTATATCGCATTTGCACATTCGCGTACGCGAAAATTATATTGCCAATATTTCGCATTGAAAAAAATAATGAATGGAGGTCGTAAATTTGAATAATACATCTGGTATGTCACTTTCCATGTTGTGGGACTATTTGTGCACTTCTAGTAATTATTTCTTGGCTGCAAATATGAGCTGAAAATTTTTCAGGTTCGCCTGCCATTAAAATGAATGGGACCCGCCACGAACTTGTGGTTCGTGAACATTTGATCGCGTTCGCGAACATTCCTGGCAGATGTTTGTCTATCACTTACTATCACTATTTTGTGGAAGCTGATATATGGCAGGCCTCAATCAGTTGTTAGTTGAAACTGGTTTATCACCCTCAAGCAGTAATTTTGTGGACGCAGGTATATGGAAAACCTCAATCACTATTTTGTGGAAGCTGATATATGGCAGGCCTCAATCAGTATTTTCTGGAAGCATACAAATGCACTATAATATACTTGGAATGTTAGAAAGTATATTATAAGTATATCACACCCCTCTGTGTATCAGACCTATCGATAGCACAACGTTACAAGTCCTTAAAAGGACTTTTGTGGCCCTATTAGCTAGCGTTTGGTGTCCCTAAGTTCCTAACAGCTTGTCCCTGCTCCAAAATGCAACCTCTCCCTACACTGGCAAAACACAGAATGTAAAATGGCAGCCAGATTGGGTTCTGTTATATGGTTGGGTGTGTGTCCATGTGCTGAAACGTCTCAATTGGCTGTGCTGTCCCACCTAATGGATGTGTCATGGGTCAAAGTTCGGCGCAATGCAAAAGAATATAGCGCAAGCACACATCGCCATATGTTCGCATGTTCGGCGGATCGCGAACACGCAAAGTTCGCCGCAAACCGACAGCCAGGCGAACTGCAAGGCCATCACTACTCACATGGATCCAGAGATCTCCCGATTCATTGCTTTAATTGTTCTGCTAGACTGACTTTCTCAGGGGGCATGTACTTTATACTGCAGCTGGTGGTAGTTGAAGGATCGAACTGAGCATGTGCTGCCATCCCAGTGAGCAAGACAGAGAAATTAGAAAAAGAGCAAAGAGCAGGTGGCGCTATACAGAGAGATTTCATTGGATAACCCAGTAGCTGAGTAGTGTAAACTGTAGCATATTATTCATCGGACAACCCCTTTAACTAAACTTTATTAATTTATTAATTATTTTAAATGTGGTAAAAATAAATTTTATAATATATTTACATTTTTTTACTTTTCTTGTAAAATAGGCACCTGAAGTGCTTTTATATTTTTTAAAGACACCATTTAATTTAGAATAGCGTGTATTGGAAAATGGGGGGGGGGGGGATTATTTGTGAGGTGAAAATGAAAAACAACTACTTTTTTTAGGTTTTATATTACGGCATTCACTGCGCACTAAAAATGACATGACAGCCTTATAAAGCTGGGCAGTACCATTACGGCAATATCAAATTTGTATAGTTTTTATTATGTTTTACTTAAATATATAAACCTTTGAAAAAATAAACATTTTCTTTGCATCCTCATTTTCTGACAGCCATAACTATTTTATATTTCCGTCTACAGAGCTGTATGAGGGCTTATTTTTGTGGGGCAAACTGCATTTTTTTAATACAATTTTTGGGGTGCAGATGACTTTTTGATCACTTTTCAATTTTTAGGGGGGATAAGGTGACCAAAAAATGGTGAATTGCACGTTTTTAATTTTTTTCCCCATTACAGTGTACACCACCCAAGAAAAATATTTTTATAGTTTAATAGTTCAGATGTGCTGATTTTTTTTATTGTTTATTTATTTTTATATGTAAAATTGGGAAAAGAGAGGTGATTTGAATTTTAATTATTTTTTTGTGTTTTTTTTTATTTATTTTTCCTTTTCTAAATCTTATTTTTAGTTCCCTTAGTGGACTTGAACATGCTATCTTTCAATCACTTGTCCCATAGATCGCAATGGAATACTATTACGGTCTATGGGACTCTGCTATACTGCCTTTGAAGCTATGCCTCAGACAGCTATACATACCAAAACAGGCTTGGGGAGCTTCTCAAGGCCCCAGACTGTCATGGCAATCAATCAGAGCTTAGTGATTTCACAACGTAGACTCCAATATATATATATATATATATATATAAAGTATAAAAATCTACCGGCAGCACCACCTATAGAAAAATTGGGTGCAGAGTCCAAGGATGGCAACTGGAGCTTACCCACAATAGACAATGGAAAAAATTGGACAGCACTCCAGACGGTATCTTCGGTAAAGCAGATAAAGTTTGATCACCCATGTGGTGGCAGCAAAAAAGCAACGTTTCGGCTCTACATGAGCCTTTCTCAAGCCTTGAGAAAGGCTCATGTAGAGCCGAAACGTTGCTTTTTTGCTGCCACCACATGGGTGATCAAACTTTATCTGCTTTACCGAAGATACCGTCTGGAGTGCTGTCCAATTTTTTCCATTATATATATATATATATATACAGTACAGACCAAAAGTTTGGACACACCTTCTCATTCAAAGAGTTTTCTTTATTTTCATGACTATAAAAATTGTAGATTCCCACTGAAGGCATCAAAACTATGAATTAACACATGTGGAATTATATACATATCAAAAAAGTATGAAACAACTGAGAATATGTCATATTCTAGGTTCTTCAAAGTAGCCACCTTTTGCTTTGATTAATGCTTTGCACACTCTTGGCATTCTCTTGATGAGCTTCAAGAGGTAGTCACCTGAAATGGTTTTCACTTCACAGGTGTGCCCTGTCAGGTTTAATAAGTGGGATTTCTTGCCTTACAAATGGGGTTGGGACCATCAGTTGCGTTGTGGAGAAGTCAGGTGGATACACAGCTGATAGTCCTACTGAATAGACTGTTAGAATTTGTATTATGGCAAGAAAAAAGCAGTAAAGAAAAATGAGTGGCCATCATTACTATAAGAAATAAAGGTCAGTCAGTCCGAAAAATTGGGAAAACTTTGAAAGTGTCCCCAAGTGCAGTCACAAAAACCATCAAGCGCTACAAAGAAACTGGCTCACATGCGGACGGCCCCAGGAAAGGAAGACCAAGAGTCACCTCTGACTCGGAGGATAAGTTCATCCGAGTCACCAGCCTCAGAAATCGCAGGTTAACAGCAGCTCAGATTGGAGACCAGGTCAATGCCACACAGAGTTCTAGCAGCAGACACATCTCTAGAACAACTGTTAAGAGGAGACTGTGTGAATCAGGCCTTCATGGTAGAATATCTGCTAGGAAACCACTGCTAAGGACAGGCAACAAGCAGAAGAGACTTGTTTGGGCTAAAGAACACAAGGAATGGACATTAGACCAGTGGAAATCTGTGCTTTGGTCTGATGAGTCCAAATTTGAGATCTTTGGTTCCAACCACCGTGTCTTTGTGCGACGCAGAAAAGGTGAACGGATGGACTCTACATGCCTGAAGCATGGAGGAGGAGGTGTGATGGTGTGGGGGTGCTTTGCTGGTGACACTGTTGGGGATTTATTCAAAATTGAAGGCATACTGAACCAGCATGGCTACCACAGCATCTTGCAGCGGCATGCTATTGCATCCGGTTTGCGTTTAGTTGGACTATCATTTATTTTTCAACAGGACAATGACCCCAAACACACCCCTAGGCTGTGTAAGGGCTATTTGACCATGAAGGAGAGTGATGGGGTGCTGCACCAGATGACCTGGCCTCCACAGTCACCGGACCTGAACCCAATCGAGATGGTTTGGGGTGAGCTGGACCGCAGAGTGAAGGCAAAAGGGCCAACAAGTGCTAAGCATCTATGGGAACTCCTTCAAGACTGTTGGAAGACCATTTCAGGTGACTACCTCTTGAAGCTCATCAAGAGAATGCCAAGAGTGTGCAAAGCAGTAATCAAAGCAAAAGGTGGCTACTTTGAAGAAACTAGAATATGACATATTTTCAGTTGTTTCATACTTTTTTGATAAGTATATAATTCCACGTGTGTTAATTCATAGTTTTGATGCCTTCAGTGTGAATCTACAATTTTCATAGTCATGAAAATAAAGAAAACTCTTTGAATGAGAAGGTGTGTCCAAACTTTTGGTCTGTACTGTATATATATACAGATTAAAGGAAAAGTAATTTTGTTTTATCTAAAGGTGGCCACACACATTAGTCTAAAATTGGTCAAAACGGACGATTTCAACCAAAGCAAAGCATTCCTGGTGTCACTGAACATGTATAGCCAGTTTGAACAACTGTACAGGCCCCTATATACATTAGCGTATTGTTAGCCAAACCCTTAGCAGGTTGGGCCAACAGTCTAATGTGTATAAGAAACTCCTAACTCTCCACGTTTATTCTACATCAATCCACGTTTATTCTACAAATGGAGAAAATTCGGGATTTTAGCTAATCTCCTAAGAGTGGGTGTTAAGATTACTTAAGGAGCACAATGGACAACCCTGAAGGAGATCAGAAAGAACCCAATGGTAACATCAAAGGACCTACAGAAAGCTTTGCAAACTACAGTAACCTCTCATATCCATTCATGTGTCCACTATCAGAAATCCACTGAACAACATTGGTGTTCATGGAAGGATACCACATAGAAAAACAAAAAATAAATAAACATTGTGGCCAGTCTCAAGCTTGCCCAAGAACATCTGGATGATCATTCTGATTCTGGGAAAATGTTCTATGGGCAGATAAGTCAAAATTGGATTTTTTTAGCACTAATACACAGTACCTTCATTATTCATGTCAGTACGATTACGGAGATAACACACTTACATTATATAGTTTTTCTTGTTTTTTAATAATGAAAGAAAAAAAAATCGGACAAAATAATTTTTTTCTTTTTATCACCAAATTCTGATCCCCATAGCTTTTTACAGTATGTACGACTTTTTGATCCCTTTTTATAAAAAAAGTTTTAGGGGAGGTAATGTGACAATAAATGGTGAATTGGCAATTTAGATTTTTTTTTTTTCCATTGCATCATTAATCATATAGGATAAATATTTTTACATTTTTATAGTATGGGCATTTTTGGTTGTGGCAATGCAAATCATGTTTAATTTTTTATTGTTTATTTATTTTTGTATTCTAGGAAAAGAAGGGTGATTCGAATTTTTAATATTCTTAAATTTTGTTAAAAATTTGATATATATTTTTTTACTAGTAATAGGCTTAGGCCTATTACTAGTATGGGTTGCCTTACGCAATCTCAATCAGGAAGCGAGCGTCTCCCACTTTTAGAGTTCCCAAACGCCATTGTCACATTTCATGTCCACAATTAAAAACAGCAAAAACCTGGCGGTTATGCCAAAGAATAGAATTGTAAAGCATTAAAGGGGTTTTACCATAAAAAATATTCTACAATTTTCAAACCAGCACTTGAATCTGAATAATTTTGTAATTACATGTAATTGAAAATTTAGCATAGCCAATGAGTTATTCAATAAAATGTATCTGTATAGCCCCACCTGCTGTTTGTTTTTTTTTGTTTTTTTTTACCTGCTCACTGAGAAGGCCGCACATGCTCAGTTTCATCCTTTAGTTGCCTACTGAGCTGTGATAGTGAGAGCATGGACACGCCCCCTTGAGCTGCAGCATAAACTACACTGCCCTTAAGCTTTCAGCTTGATATAAATCTAGCAGAGCAATGAATGGGGAGATCTCTGGTTACATTTGAGGTACAGGGCTAGCTTTGCTAGAAGGAGACTGTCATATATTATATGATGTCTGATTTTCATGTTTAACATTAGTTATGGGATAACCCCTTTAAGGAGATTCAGCACGCTGCCTAATCCACTTCCAAAAATCCTACTCCTTACTGATGAGGGGCTGTCTGTAGATGGATATCTGGCTTGGCTATATTCCCTTGACAAATCCCAAGGCCTATTGGAAAGTCGAATCTTGACTCATAGGGAGTCACTTCCAATAGGTGCTGGCGACATGGTTTTCTTTATTGGGAGATACATATTTGCATATTAATTTCCCATGGAGCATTGCCAATAAGTCTCCATACTGAAGAGTTTTTGGGTGATGCAACAAGGCAGTAATCCAAAACACATAACTATATCAACTAAAGAATAGATGAAGATAATTTGTGTTTGGGATGGCCAGGATAGAGTCCAGTCCTTAACCCTGTCTAGATGCTGTAGTATGACTTAAAGAAGTATGTGCATTCAAAACATCCATGAAATACGGATGAACTGAAACACATTTGCAGGAAGGAATAGTCCAAAATTCCTGCACAACATTGTGCTAATTTTATTTGCAGCTAGAGGAAATGTTTGGAGGAGGTGATTGCTGCTCTAGGGGGATCTACAGTTGAAGTTGTTTTCTTAATGTGCTCTATTAATGGCATAAATGTTACAACTGTTTGGTATTTATTTAGTAAGATTGTGGCATCATTTATGAATTTTTTTAAATTATAACCATTTTGCTACAGGCATATATGTCTCCGTGGTTACAGACTACTAAGGGTACTTTCACACTAGCGGCACGGAACCTCCGTCAGGCTGTTCCGGCTAGTGAACGCGTGCCCCCGGACTACCGCTTCGGCCCCATTGACTATAATGGGGGCGGAGATCCGGCGGCGGCACGGTAGCGCATGCCAAGAGGCCACCGGAATAAAAGTACAACATGTCGTACTTTTATTCCGGCGGCCTCTCAGCATGCGCTGCAGTGCTGCCGCCAGAACTCCGTTAGTCCGGGGGCACGCGTTCACTAGCAGCAGGACGGATTCGACAGGCTGTTCACCTGCCAGAACAGCCTGACAAAGTCCCTTGCAGCTAGTGTGAAATTAGCCTAACAAACAAAGTGTAGTCAGAACCCACTGCCATCCCAACTCTTGCAATGATACACAAGATCTGGCAAAAATGGGTTTACACCATGGGAGCGCAAGGGAGTGAGTTTTTTGTATCAACTACAGAGTGCGGGTGTCTTTAAGTCCTTTAAACAGCTGAGAAATGAATTTGGTCTCCAGCAATCGGCCTTTTATCAATATCTGCAATTACGCCATGGGTTCCAGAAGCAGGCCAAATCAACGTTATTGAAATGTTTCAACAGATCCTTACAAACAATTCCTCATGTGGTTTGATATCATCCATCCATACGAATCTGTATGTAAAATCATTGAAACAGGAGGTTCTAGCAGTCAAGCATAAATGGGAGGCAGAGGTAGGGCCGATTTCGGAGGAGCAATGGAAGACGATTTTAGCGCTAACTCCACAATTGTCGGTGTGTGAGGGACACGGTATGTCTCAGTTGTTCTTACTGCACTGTGTGTATCGGACCCCAGAGTTCCTATGTAAGATAGGTGTCCGGGCAGATGCGGATTGTCCTAGGTGCGGTAACAGTCCTGCATTCCTGATGCATATGTTCTGGGACTGCGCGGAACTCCGGTATTTTTGGTCGGTGATTTTGATTCTGATTAATGACGCCTAGAACATAGTGGTTCCATCTGGGCCGAGGGCATGTGTGGCTGGGATATTGAACATTAAAAACCGTCATCACCGTCTCGGAGTACAACGCATGCTTTTTCAGGCCAGGAAATTGATCACCAAACACTGGCTTCGACCGCAAGCTCCGACTAAAAAAAAAAATCTTAAATAGGTTGTCGGAAGTCCTGCGACTGGAAAAGGGTGTTTATGTTAAAAGAAAGTGTGTGGCGAAATTTGATAAGATATGGGAAACTTGGGAAAATTATAGGATACGTTGCCCTGACTAGTCTCCCTTACTAAGGATGTAGAATCGGGAGCTGCTGTGTTGATCAAAATGTTCTTCTCTCTTTGATGTTTATACATGGCACCAAGTCTGGGATCCCTGGTATGTATAATGGAAATACCATCGGTATGGTAGGATGATACCTGCTGTACTTTTATTGGTGGTACTTCAGGTATTGACTGTTAGAGTTATGAGCATTGTACTGGGTTATAAGCCTCGTGTCTGTTCCACCGCCTGGGGGGGGGGAGTTTTAAAAAAAAAAAAAATTCATTCAGTATATAAAAATGAAAAAGTTGATTTGTATGCCTTATACAATTGGCCACAACATGATGTAATGGCGGTCACTGTTGACCTTTATTATTGTATTGAGCATATTGTTCCCTTTTCATGTGCTTAATGAACAGACGGATTCTGGGACTATCTTTGTAACTGCTTTATTCTTTGTTACCAAGAAATTGTACAAGCATTCTTTGTTCTGTGGAACATCGTTAATAAAATTTATCTGATTTAAAAAAAGAACCCACTGCCATATTAATTCCATCTGTCCCCTACTGCTTTCTTACTAAATATATTAGTAAGGACCGACGAAGGGGAATATGACTATAGGATCCGACTACACTGACTTTGTTTGTTCTCTGTTACCATGGAAAAACATAGGCCTGCATAGGAGCTGCAGGCATTTTTAATTCATTTTAATTACCGTATTTTTTCGCCCCATATGATGTTCCTGCGTCTTAAAGGGTGAATACTAGTAATAAGCGAAGGCGTTTTTGGCTATATATTAGCCTTCATCAGACACTATGAAATACAGAATAATAGTGTCATATATATACACAAGGTTATATACATTAATTCATGTAATACACCATTGGCGACACTAAATCAAGAAAGCAAAAAAGGAAAAATTAACAAACAAGTAAAATAAAGAAAATAAAGAAAAATAAAGTAAAGTAAAAATGGCCAGCAGATAATTAATGAGAAATCAGCCTGATATGGAGTTTCAATTCTGTAGCTACATAATATTATGCTGGTATACAACGTTGGATATACATGACGTCGCGATGATTCCTGAAGGATCAATTTAAGGAAAAAACCGAATCTAAGCAGAGTCCTAATTGAAGTATGATGTCCATTCTAATAGGTTATCGACTAAAACAGGTATGGTAATACGGACAGTATATCAGCCAGAAGAATAACCCCCAGTATAATAGTAACAATACCATATAAATCAGAAAGATGGATAGCCTAATCCCCACTCAGGAGGACCTACCATTGCCGCTGGAGATGAAAGGAGAATGGGTCACACAATAGTAGATCAGGTGCTGTCAGCACCAGTGGTTTGCGTTGTGTGCCCTTAGCAGTGTGAGCCACTGCTTTAAATGTCTGCCAGGAAGCGCGCCAAGCGATGGGGGCGGGCCTGGGTGTTGAAGCACATGTGACGCCGTGCGTTCCATTGGCCGGAAGTAGATCGGCAAATGGAATGCATCGGGTCACGTGACTGCGTTCCAACGACCGGAAATGAGTCGGTCTATTAGATGCAGTCGATTGTAAACACACTGGGGACTGGAAAAAGAAAAAAAGAATGAGGGATTGTGTGGATTAAGTGTTATAAAAGGGAAAAGAAGATGTGAATATGGTTATATGTGATTGTATATCACGAGATACTAATAATGGTTGGTTGAATGTGTTGGTATTTGCTGGTAACATGGTATAGTGTGTAAACTGAGCAAAGTCATGTGATTGAAGTATACTGAATAATCGTTGATCTAAATGGTATGAATGAACAGTATTAATGTGTGGTGTGTATGTATGTGCTATATTACTGGAAAATAATAGAGAATAAAGTCAAAGGATACAGTAGACGGCATGTGGTCAAAGAGGTGGGGATCAGGAAGCCTGTCAGAAAAAAAGAGAAAAACGGGTTAATATGATTATAAGACATTTATGCATTACTACATTATAATAGACATTGGATTTCATATTCTTTGTTCATTCCATTTGGATGGAGGGTCTGCAGTGTATGGATCCAATAAGCTTCTCTGAGTTTAAGATTTTTGATCCTATTACCTCCTCGGCGGGGTGGAGGTACCTGTTCTATTATTTGGTATTTTAATTGAGATATAGAGTGTTTGTGTTTATCATAATGCGCCGGTACTGGTAGCAGTAGATTTTTCCTTCGAATTGTTGATTTGTGTTGACAAATCCTGTCACGTGCTTTTTGAGTAGTTTCTCCTACATAAGCCATTCCGCAAGGACATTTTATGAGGTAGACGACAAAGTCTGTGTCACAAGTGAAAAAACCATTTATATGAAACGTTTTACCCGTTTGGGGGGGTGTAAATTGGGAGCCTTTCTGCACATTAGAACATTGGGAACAAGTGAGGCATGGGAATGTACCTTTCCTTTGGGTCTGTAAAAAGGTCTGTCTAGGTAAACGTGTCTCGGAACCCAAATCCGCCCTTACCAAGTTGTCTCGCAGATTGCGGGGACGGCGATTGCATGAGAGTATTGGGTTGTGGAATTCTTCTATTTTAGGATATGCCTTCTTCAAAATTGGCCAGTGGTTGCGGATGATGTGCAAAACTTTGTTAGTGCTGGGATGAAAGGTATGGACAAATGGGATTCTTTTCTTATTATTTTTTGGATTCCTATTATTGATCTTCGTCTTGAGGGTATGTTCTGGGTAACCCCTGGTCCTAAACCTCTGTTTCATTTCATCCGCCCTTTTTGTTAGTGTGACGGGATCATCTACTATGGTTTGGATTCTTTTTAGTTGCGAACATGGTAAAGATTTTTTTGTCATGGGTGGATGGAAACTGGAGAAATGAAGTAAGCTGTTACGGTCAGTTTCTTTGCGATATAGGTCAGTTTTAAGTTTGCCCTGGGAATTTATGGTAACAACTGTGTCTAAATAGGCTATTGATGAGTTGTTATAGTGGATGGTGAACTGGAGCTCTGGCCATATGGAATTCAAGTGATTGTGAAATGTTAAGAGAAATTCTGCTGTTCCAGTCCAGATACAGAAGATGTCGTCTATGTATCTTTTCCATAGCTTACAGTGTGTTCTGAAAAGGTCTGATGGGTATACATAAATGGTCTCGAAATGGGCCATAAAGCAATTTGCTTAAGGCGGGGCCACGTTAGACCCCATAGCGGTACCCTGTACCTGTAAATAAAATATGTCCTGGAACATAAAGAAGTTGTGGTGAAGCACTAGTTTGAGAAGATCAAGGCATAGTGAAATGATGTCTGTGTGTAAATCGGTATTGGTCAACATCGTCTTAACTGCATCCAAGCCCTTTTCGTGTTTGATAGAGGTATATAAACTCGTGACGTCCCAGGTAACTAAAAACGTGTTAGATGGTAATGGATCCAATTGTCTGATTACTTTGAGGAATGAAGTGGTGTCCAAAAGGAAAGATGTAGTATGTTTAACATGAGGGGTGAGGATCTTTTCAAGAAAGATAGATAGAGGAGATAATATGGATTCAGTGGATGCAACTATTGGTCGACCAGGGGGATGATGGAGATCTTTATGAATTTTAGGTAGTACATAGAAGACTGGTATGATGGGGAAGGCTTTGGTTAGAAAATTAACAGTTTGAGTATCAATAGTACCCTTAGTATGATAGTGTCTTAAGGTATTATTGATTATGGTGGCTATAGATGTCGTGGGGTTGTGGTCTAACTTTTTATAAACTGCTGTGTCGTTAAGTTGGCGGTGTATTTCTGTCACGTATTGCGTTTTGTCCATCACGACCAGTGCTCCCCCTTTATCTGCAGGTTTCAAAATCACCTTTTTAGCCCGTTTCAGTGCCTCTAAAGATACTCTTTCTGTGTTTGTAAGGTTATTCGTATATTTGTATTGGCCCTCTCTGACTCCTTTTATGAAAGTGTCAGTGTCTCTTTGTACCAATTTAATAAAGGTTTCCACAGCTGGTTGATTACGTGGGGGCATATATGTACTTTTAGTACGTAAGCCTAACTCCCGAGATGATATAAGCGAACCTTCCTTATCAGGAGTGGGATATACTTCCCTATTTTCGTCTTCGAAATGTGCTCGAAGGCGAATATTTCTGAAGAAACGTAGTAGATCAAGTTCCAGTTCAAAACTGTTTAGACCGTATGAGGGACAAAAATATAGTCCTCTTTGTAATAAAGTCAGTTCTGATGGGCTGAGGGGAGTCGAGGAGATATTAATCACCAGTGACTCAGATGATGGTGACAAATGTGTAGAGTGTGTGATAATTGAATCATACGGTACCTGGGATCTGGTAGTGATGGATGACGTTTGCTGTTGTGATGTCCCAGTTCTAGGTGGTCTACGGGTATTTTTCGGTCTACGTTGTTCATCAGGATGACGGGAATCCTGGCTTGAAGCTGATCTCTGTGAGTCCATGGAGGATGCTCTTCCACTTCTCCTCGGACGAAATCCAGTGGAGTCGGGCCAGTGGTAGATTCTATTGCTCTTGTAGTCTTCTGTATCTCTCAGAAATTTCTTTTTCTTGCTGAATTCGATTTCTTTTCGTCTTTCCAGGAGGATAGTAGCTACCTTTTCTTGTAGATTATTGTATTCATCTTTAGATAGGAGGTCAAGCAGTTGTGATTCTATAGCTCGAATCTTAATTTTTAGTTCCGTCATAGTTGAATGGATGTACATCAAGATCAGCGTCATGATATCTATCGAACACTTATTGAGAATCTGTTCGAATTTGGTACAATATTCTGGATTGTCCTTGAAGAACGTCGGACGTGTCCTTATACGTACTCCACTAGGGATTATCTTGGTTTTGAGGTACTCGGCCAGCGTGACACTATGTAGTTCAAAGTTTTGCAGCTTCTTGGTCTCACGTTCAAGATCTCTTTCTTGCAGTTCTACTGCCGGTGTCTGGAGAAAATCACTGGATGAGGTGACTTGCGCCAGAACGGTTGAAATCTCGTTATTTACGAAGGATAGGGTGTTGTCAGCCATTTTTGGTGTTCCTGGTGTGTTCCAAATCAGGGAAATGTAATATGTAGAACAAATTCGTTCACACCGGGTTTTCTCAGCTGTGCATAGGGTTCCCACCCCAGAATATAGAATAATAAAAATGACAGCAATGAGAGGTATTCTTTGATCGCAGTTTATTTTTTGCAGGTGATGTGCGACATTCATGTGTGAACGCGTTTTCGGCTATATATTAGCCTTCATCAGACACTATGAAATACAGAATAATAGTGTCATATATATACACAAGGTTATATACATTAATTCATGTAATACACCATTGGCGACACTAAATCAAGAAAGCAAAAAAGGAAAAATGAACAAACAAGTAAAATAAAGAAAAATAAAGAAAAATAAAGTAAAGTAAAAATGGCCAGCAGATAATTAATGAGAAATCAGCCTGATATGGAGTTTCAATTCTGTAGCTACATAATATTATGCTGGTATACAACGTTGGATATACATGACGTCGCGATGATTCCTGAAGGATCAATTTAAGGAAAAAACCGAATCTAAGCAGAGTCCTAATTGAAGTATGATGTCCATTCTAATAGGTTATCGACTAAAACAGGTATGGTAATACGGACAGTATATCAGCCAGAAGAATAACCCCCAGTATAATAGTAACAATACCATATAAATCAGAAAGATGGATAGCCTAATCCCCACTCAGGAGGACCTACCATTGCCGCTGGAGATGAAAGGAGAATGGGTCACACAATAGTAGATCAGGTGCTGTCAGCACCAGTGGTTTGCGTTGTGTGCCCTTAGCAGTGTGAGCCACTGCTTTAAATGTCTGCCAGGAAGCGCGCCAAGCGATGGGGGCGGGCCTGGGTGTTGAAGCACATGTGACACCGTGCGTTCCATTGGCCGGAAGTAGATCGGCAAATGGAACGCATCGGGTCACGTGACTGCGTTCCAACGACCGGAAATGAGTCGGTCTATTAGATGCAGTCGATTGTAAACACACTGGGGACTGGAAAAAGAAAAAAAGAATGAGGGATTGTGTGGATTAAGTGTTATAAAAGGGAAAAGAAGATGTGAATATGGTTATATGTGATTGTATATCACGAGATACTAATAATGGTTGGTTGAATGTGTTGGTATTTGCTGGTAACATGGTATAGTGTGTAAACTGAGCAAAGTCATGTGATTGAAGTATACTGAATAATCGTTGATCTAAATGGTATGAATGAACAGTATTAATGTGTGGTGTGTATGTATGTGCTATATTACTGGAAAATAATAGAGAATAAAGTCAAAGGATACAGTAGACGGCATGTGGTCAAAGAGGTGGGGATCAGGAAGCCTGTCAGAAAAAAAGAGAAAAACGGGTTAATATGATTATAAGACATTTCTGCATTACTACATTATAATAGACATTGGATTTCATATTCTTTGTTCATTCCTTTTGGATGGAGGGTCTGCAGTGTATGGATCCAATAAGCTTCTCTGAGTTTAAGATTTTTGATCCTATTACCTCCTCGGCGGGTGGAGGTACCTGTTCTATTATTTGGTATTTTAATTGAGATATAGAGTGTTTGTGTTTATCATAATGCGCCGGTACTGGTAGCAGTAGATTTTTCCTTCGAATTGTTGATTTGTGTTGACAAATCCTGTCACGTGCTTTTTGAGTAGTTTCTCCTACATAAGCCATTCCACAAGGACATTTTATGAGGTAGACGACAAAGTCTGTGTCACAAGTGAAAAAAACATTTATATGAAACGTTTTACCCGTTTGGGGGTGTGTAAATTGGGAGCCTTTCTGCACATTAGAACATTGGGAACAAGTGAGGCATGGGAATGTACCTTTCCTTTGGGTCTGTAAAAAGGTCTGTCTAGGTAAACGTGTCTCGGAACCCAAATCCGCCCTTACCAAGTTGTCTCGCAGATTGCGGGGACGGCGATTGCATGAGAGTATTGGGTTGTGGAATTCTTCTATTTTAGGATATGCCTTCTTCAAAATTGGCCAGTGGTTGCGGATGATGTGCAAAACTTTGTTAGTGCTGGGATGAAAGGTATGGACAAATGGGATTCTTTTCTTATTATTTTTTGGATTCCTATTATTGATCTTCGTCTTGAGGGTATGTTCTGGGTAACCCCTGGTCCTTGTGTATATATATGACACTATTATTCTGTATTTCATAGTGTCTGATGAAGGCTAATATATAGCCGAAAACGCGTTCACACATGAATGTCGCACATCACCTGCAAAAAATAAACTGCGATCAAAGAATACCTCTCATTGCTGTCATTTTTATTATTCTATATTCTGGGGTGGGAACCCTATGCACAGCTGAGAAAACCCGGTGTGAACGAATTTGTTCTACATACTAGTAATAAGCGAGCATGCTCGGCCGAATACCTGTTCGGCTCGAGCATCGCTATGCTCAGCACATGGCGGTACTCGGCCGAGTACCACATGTGCTTGAGCGGCATGCTCGACTCTCCTCCCCGCACGTTTTGCGGCTGCTTAGCAGCCAATAAACGTGCAGGTAAGTATTACCATCACAGTAATTCCAGTAACCATGTTGGCTGCTGGCATTACAGTGATTGGCTGGCCGGATGACGCGGGTTCGAATCATTGCAAGTCAGGGAGAGCTGCGCTTTGGAAGGGACAGATAGTGTAGGGAAATTATGATCGCAATATATTTCAGTGAATAAAGTTTCAAAGACCCAAAAGTCCTTTTAAGGACTATTGTGTGTGGTGGCAGCAATTTAATTGTGCAAAGTTGTACTAAAAATTTTTTTTTTATACTTTGCGAAATAGCGATTATTTTGCTATATAGAAGGTGTCTGCAGTGACTTGTGACATCTGTGCAGCAATACCTTCTGTGTGTCAGGGGCAGAGATTGGAAGAATATTAGTGAAAACAATATTTTTTTTCCCATAATCCACATTTTTGCTGTCAACGGTGTAATCTGTGAATTGTGTGATCTGCGCTTCAATATCTTGTGTGGTTGTCAGGCCCAGATATAGGGAAAAAGATGAAAATACAGAAAACAATTTTTCTCCCATAATCTGTCCACATTTTTGCTGTCTTCGGTGTAATCCGTGAATTGTGTGATCTGCGCTTCAATATCTTGTGTGGTTGTCAGGCCCAGATATAGGGAAAAAAATTAAAATACAGAAAAAAAATTCTCCCATAATCTTTCCACATTTTTTATGTCAACGGTGTAATCCGTGATCTGCGCTTCAACACCTTGTGTAGTTGTCAGGCCCAGATATAGTAAAAAAATATAAATATAAACTACATCAGAAAACCGCAGATTCCAATAATCTGGGCCTAAAATAGTGTCCATATTCTGTGTGTTCTGTGACATATACAGTACACCATCCAAAAACTGCTTCTTTAGGGCAAATTCCAATAATCTAGGCCTAATCTAGTGTCCATATACTGTGTGTTTCTGTGACATATACTGTCCTGCATCAGAAAACTGTGTCTTTAGCGGACTGTAAAAAAATCTGCCCCACATCTAATGACAAAACCATTAATATAAAGAAGGCGAGCACTAAGGGACGCGGAAGTGGGCGTGATGCTGATGGTGCACGCAGAGACCGTGGCCCTGGGCGCAATGAAACTGTGCCTGCTGCCAGTGCACCAGAAAAAAAAAACATCCAACGTACCCAGCTTCATGTCCAACTTAGCTAGGCGGTGCAGGACAACACTGTCCAAGTCGGACCAGTGCGAACAGTTGGTCGGTTAAATTGCTGAAGATAATGCTTCCAGTCGGTTAAGCACCACCCTCTCTTCCACTAAGTCCAGTCTCTGTTGCCAAGAGTCTGGTCAACCGAATCCTCACTCTGATCATCCTTCCTCCCACCATGGAGAGGTTTTCCAAACTAGTGATCCCACACTCGGATATTCCGAGGAGCTCTTTCCAGCGCCACTATTATATTTGGCCCTCGCGCTTAGCATGCTTAAAGAGGGACCTGAGATATTGTGCCCTGATTCCCAACCTCTTGAGCCTTCACAGTCTCAAGAAGATGACGGTGGTGAATGGCAATCATTCGTTCACGAGGTGGATGATGATGAGACACAGTTGTCAATCACTGAGGTTGTGGTTAGGTCAAGTCAGGAGGATGAGCAGAGTGAGGAAGTGGAGGTGGTTGACGATGAGGTCACTGACCCAACATGGGAAGGTGAAAAGCCGAGTGAGGACAGAAGTACAGAGGGGGAGGGATCCGCAGAACCGCAACAGGCTGGAAAAGGCAGTGGGGTTGCAAAAGGGAGAAGTCGGCCCACACCAAACAGGCCCGCACACCGTTACACCAAGCCCCCCTATGCGTAAATCTACCTTGTCAAGGGGTAGGTGTTCTGCAGTATGGCAGTTTTTTGAGGAAAGTGTAGACGACAAAAGAGTGGTAGTTTGCAACCTGTGCCATACCAAAATGAGCAGGGGTGTGAACACTAGCAACCCCACCACTGGCATGATCCGCCACATGGCATCCAAGCACTCTAACAAGTGGGCCGAACGCCTGGGTACACAATCTGGGTCTGCGGGTCACACGACTGCCTCCTCTTCCTCTGTGTTACGCACTGCTGTCCAATCCCCTATCGAAGGTGCAGGCCCGAATGCCCCTCGCCCTGCACCTGGACCTTCGCATGAACCATGAGCAACATCCACTTCCCTGTCCCAGCGCAGCATCCAAATGTCCATAACACAGTCATTTGAACGCAAGCGCAAATACCCACCCACCCACAGGCCATAGCACAAAATGAGCAACTTTTCAAATTGCTGGCCCTTGAAATAGCTTTGTGGACACTGAGGCATTCCACAGCCTGATGTCGGCGGCTGTCCCTCGGTATGCAGTCCCCAGCCGCCAATATTTTTCACGGTGAGCCGTGCCCGCCTTACACCAGCATGTGTCCCAGAACATCACCCGTGCCCCGACCAACGCAGTTACTGGGTAGGTCCACTTAACCACGGACACATGGACAAGTGCTGGTTGCCAGGGACGCTACATTTCCCTGACAGCACACTGGGTGAATGTTGTGGAGGCCGGGAGTGAGTCGTACCCTGGGATGGCACAGGTGCTACTCACGCCCAGGATTGCGGGCTCTACGTCCATCAGGGTCTCCTCCAGCAGCTATGTTACTGGCTTCAACCCCCACTTCTGCTCCTCCACTTCCACCTCCAGCAGCAGTCAGCCATCAGTCGCTAGCTGGAAGAAGTGTAGCACTGCTGTGGGTAAGCGTCAACAGGCCGTACTGAAGTTGATCTGTTTAGGGGACAAAGAGCACACCACCGCTGAGCTGTGGCAGGGTATAAGGGACCAGACTGAGCTGTGTCTCTTACCACCCAACCTACAACCAGGCATGGTTGTGTCTGAAATTGGCCTTAACTTGGTGGCTGCTTTGGAGCTCGGCAACCTGACACAAATCCCATGCCTAGCCCACGTCTTGAACTTAGTGGTTCAGTGGTTTATCAAAACCTACCCCAATTTTCCAGAGCTACTAGTGATGGTGTGCCTCGTGTGTGCCTATTTCCGCAAATCGTCCACAGCTTCAGTCGGTCTGTCAACGCTGCAGCAGCGCTTGCAGCTTCCAGCTCACCAACTGTTGTGCGACGTGAGCACACGCTGGAACTCTACGTTCCACATGTTGGCCAGGCTTTGTGAGCAGCAGAGGGTAGTTGTGGAATACCAGCTGCAACATGGTCGCCGCCTTTCGAGTCAACTTCCACTATTTACAAGCGAGGAGTGGGCATTGATGTCAGACCTCTGTGAGGTTTTAAAAAATTATGATGAATCCACCCAGATGGTTAGTGGCGGTAACGCTATTATCAGTGTAACCATCACACTGCTGTGGCTACTCAAAAGATCGCTGCTCACAATTAAGGGGGACACTCTGAATGTGGCAGACGAGGAAATGGGGGAGGACATTACATAGGGTGATAGCCAGCCCACCCTCAGTTCGTCTTCTCAGCGCAAATTGGACCATGAAGAGGAGGAGGAAGAGGAGCTGGAGACAGTTGCCTCTGCTACAGAGGGTAGTACCCATGGAACTTTAATTCCATATGTTCAGCGTGGATGGGCAGAAGAGGAGGAGGAGATGGAGAGTCATCCTGATGTCGACATTGACGTCTTGCCTGTTGGTACTCTGGCACACATGGCTGACTTCATATTAGGCTGCCTTTCCAGCGACCCTCACGTTATACGCATTTTAGATAACACAGATTACCCTTCTCGACCCCCACTACAAAGAGAACTTCTCATCTCTCATTCTTCTGGTGGAGAGGACAAGCAAAATGGTGCAATATCAGAAGATCCTTGTTGGAAAATTGCTCTAAAATTTTCCATCTGACAACGCTGGCAGCAGAGTCCATACTTCCTTGGCCAACCGAGAAGGGGAGACAAGGGGAACACACAGCAGTTCCAACGGAGGCAGGGCAACACTCTCCAAAGCCTGGGACAGTTTCATGACACCCCGCCAGCACCCTCACCCTGATGTGCGGCCTACTGCCACGAGGAGAGAAACATTTTAGAAGATGGTGAAGGGGTACATAGCAGACCGTGTCAGCGTCCTCAATGATCCCTCAGTGCCTTACAACTACTGGGAGTCCAAGCTGGACACGTGGCACGAATTTGCGCTCTATGCTTTGGAGGTGCTGGCCTGACCTCCCGCCAGTGTTTTGTCTGAGCGGGTATTTAGTGCTGCTGGTGGCATTATAACAGATAAGCGTATCCGCCTGTCAACTGAAAATGCTGACAGGTTGACTCATATAAAAATGAACAAGGCCTGGATTGACCATGACTTCTCAACTCCACCAGAGGAATGCTGATAAACATAAAGGCACTTTACATGTGTTGTTTTTAATGTACTTAATAGACTGTATTCCCATGCACCCCTTCCACCACAAACAAGGGTATATGGTTGAATCTTCCTTTTCTCCTCCTCATCCTCTTCCGCCATATCAACATGCATTGCTTATTCGTCACATATAATGCCCTCGCATATATGGCCTTCGATTATTATTTTTAGAGGGTCCGCTCACCAGCAGGCCCTCAGATCTAATTTATTAGAGGGTCCACTCACCAGCAGGCCCTCACATTTAATTTTTTAGAGGTCCCCTCACCAGCAGGCCCTCACATCTAATTTTTTAGAGGGTCCGCTCACCAGCAGGCTCTCACATCAAATTTTTTAGAGGGTTCACTCACCAGCAGGCTCTCACATCAAATTTTTAGAGGGTCTTCTCACCAGCAGGCCCTCACATCTAATTTTCTACAGGGTCCCCTCACCTGCAGGCCCGCAACTCAAATCTTTTACAGGGTCAGCTCACCTGCAGGTCCAAACCTAAGAATTTTTACAGGGTCAGCTCACCCGCAGGCCCGCAACTCAATGTGATATACAGGTTGTATTGGAGTGCCTCTTCCTTGTAATTTTTGGCAGCACTTGCACTTTATATACAAGTAAATATACAGGAAAGAATGTTTTCAATAAATTTTTCCTATAAAATCGATTTTTTTACTTTGGTTTTGTGCGTAAAACCTTAAATAGATTGTGGGCATGGTGATCACTTTAAGCCCTTTTAAGCAGCAGCTTGGTGATAAAAATGAGTGGCAAGGTGACACGGTGTGGAGATGGCAGCATGAGGAGGCCACATAGTGGCACAATGAGTCTGGATTAAAGACTGAGGCCACAGATTATTTAGAAAGATGCAGATGGAAACCATCTGTGGAGCTGTATCACGGGTCACCTGCAGATTAATGCAGACCAGGGCCGTAGCTATAGGGGAAGCAGGGGAAGCTGCAGCTTTAGGGCCGTGACCCAGAAGGGGCCAATCCAGGAGAAGGACTAAAGGATTTGGTCAGGGCCCCCTCAACAGTATTACACAAGGAAATTATATACAGTGACATTATAAACAGTGTATAAAACGTATGGAACAGCTGCTGGACCTGGTCTAAGAGAGCGATCTTTACTAGCCACAGGAATGGGGGCAGCATGAAAGGAAGGGGTCGCTAAAAAATTACTGTGAGATGGAGCCCCATTCAAAAATTTGCTGTGGGGCCCAGTCAATTCTAGCTACGCCACTGATGCAGTCCACAAAAGCAAGTTGGGTTTATCGATTACAAAACCTTAATTAAATTGTGGGCCTGGTGATCAGTTTAAGGCCTTTTAAGCAGCATCAGCAGCAGCATGTTGATTAAAATGAGTAGCAAAGTGACATGGTGTGCAGATGGCAGTATGAGGAGGCCACATAGTGGCACAATGACTGAGTCTAGATAAAAGACTGAGGTCACAGATTGTTTAGAAAGATGCAGATGGAAACAAATCTGTAGAGCTGTATCACGGGTCACCTGCAGATTAATGCAGACCAGGGCCATAGCTATAGGGGAAGCAGGGGAAGCTGCAGCTTTGGGGCCCTGACCCAGAAGGGGCCCACCTAGGAGGAGGAGGACTAAAGGATTTGGTCAGGGCCCCCTCAACAGTATTACACAATGAAATTGTATACAGTGACAGTATAGACAGTGTATAAAACGTATGGAACAGCTGCCGGCCCTGGTCTGAGAGAGCAATCTTTACTAGCCACAGGAATGGGGGCGGCATGAAAGCAAGGGGTCGCTAAAAAATTACTGTGGGATGGAGCCCCATTCAAAAATTTGTTGTGGGGGCCAGTCTTTTCTAGCTACACCACTAATGCAACTTTCAATGTTCTTTTATACGCCTAACATGATGACCACCGGTAACGGGGAATCATTGTTCGATTTTGGAGAGGGAGCCTAATAAACGGCTACGGCTACTACTGCAAAGCAAGGCAGCATGAGTGAAGGCTCTTTACTCAATGCTACCTGGTCCTCGGCTGTCGGCTGTGCTGTGGCTGCGCACAGCGTGAGGGCGCTCTGTGACCTTACACTGCGCGCGCCGGCTCACAGCACAGCCAGCGGCAGGATGAAGAGGATTGCGCTGTAGGTGAGGAGCGGCAGCGTCCGGAGCAGGAAAGGTAAGTGTTTTATTTTATTTTAAGTTGTCTGTGGCATAAGAGGCATGGGGGCTCATATGGGGGCTGATGAGAGGCAATAGGGGCTGATGAGAGGCATATGGGGTCTGATATAAGGCAATGGGGGCTGATGAAAAGCATGGGGCTCTTATCTGAGGTCTGACTGGAGGTCATTCACATTGGGTTCTGAGCTGAGGTCTGATTGGGGGTGTAATTTGAGATCTTATTGGGGTCTTATTAACATTGGGGGTCTGATAGGGGCTGTGAGCTGAGGTCTGATTAACATTGGGGGTCTGGCTGCTGGTCTGACCTAAGGTCTAATGAAAAATATTTTTTTCTTATTGTCCTCCTCTAAAACGCAGGTGCGTCTTAGGGCCTGTGCATCTTATAGGGCAAAAAATACGGTAATACTACATGCAATATTTTTCTATTAATCTGGACACATTGGAACAATAGAAAAAAAAATTATGGCTGAGAATATAGACATGTCCTTTAAAATATGCTGGTAAGGAGGTTCATTTTCCCTTCTTTTATGACCTCCAATTGGAATTACATAGGATTTATCTCAGGTTACCATGGGACCATGGATCTTGAGGATATTGGATACATTTTAACGTACAATAGTATAGAATTCTGTCATGTAATATTGTGAATACTATAAGTTCTTATATTTTTAATGAAACTTACAGTCTAAGTAATACCCTTGGCTAGAGACAGCAATACATGGAGCCAATAAACTATGTCTGCAATAGTTTTATTATACTAAAGATGCAAAATCTCATTGCCGTTCTGGTGCTGAGTTATGGAAGTGCTCGTCGATATAATGTCTGCTCTGTGCATGTATTGGAAGAGACCTACAAAGCTTGATATATTTGGCTCATTGAGCATGACATATAAAACAACATAACAGTACCATAGGGACGAGTCAGGTGTAAAGTGATGTGTCAAACCCCATCACTACGAAGCATAATAAATTCAATATAACAAACTGAAATTCAAGTGAAGCCAAGAATGTACTGCTCGGGCTACTTTGTAATTTTACAGTATTATAGGAAAACTTTCTCTAAATGTTATTTAAATGTTTTCTAATACTTTGAAATACTTTTATATTTAGAAAATATCCTTTTCATAAAAAATAAGATAAATCTAATGAATTTCAAATAAAGTTTCTCTGAACACAGACAAATGTCTACAAATCTGGGCCATCGACCAACTAAATTGCCATTACAAAAGAACTCTGTGCTTTGGGCCACACATTTTTTGTTAGAAGAGTTTCCTGATGATCACAGGGTTTCATGTAGCAAGTTCAATTTCCCTGCAGTGCCTCCAAAGGATAAATATGGCATTACAGTGCGCCCATTGAAATAAAAGGACTGTTCCTCTAGAGAAACACACTCCATAGCCATTAAGTTGAAAAAAAAAGTCTAAGCTTTGCATGTACAGGGGCCAAAAGAATGATGACGCTCTCTATGGTAACGTGAAGAAGAAATTATGAAAGACCTACAACTGGTATTCAATATTACATTGTAATTATTTTGTGGCTCCTCACATGGATGGACAAGTTCCAGTGATGGAGGCTGCAGGGAACAGCTGATCGCAGTGGATGCAGGGTGCACCCTCACCGACTGGATATTAATGACATATCCTGAGAATAGTTCATCAATATGAGAAGCCTGGTAAACCCCTATGTGCCATGATAACTCTCTGCATTGCGAGTTGCTGATGTGGTGACTAGTGTTGAGCGAATTGAAGTCAACGAAGTTCAGGATAAATTTGATTCACCAGAAAGCCGAATTTCCTTGTGCTTCATGGTAGCACATTGATTTAACCTGAAATAGTGTAAAAAACAACTTACCTGATCGATTTGCTCGTGACGAGTCGGCCGCCGCCATCTGGCTTGAAGATCCTGCACGAAATCCTGAGCGTGGTGATGTATGATATCATCTCAGGCCATGGGAGATTTTGCGGCAGATCTTCAAGCAACATGGTGGCGGCCAGCCCGTCACAAGCAAATGGATCAGGTAAGTAGGATTTTTTATTTTATTTTACACTCTGTTCATGTATAAATGTGGCATCTGAGGGGTACAATGACAGGGCCAGCTAATCACAAACAGAAGCGCTTTGTGACAAAGTAATTCGTCATAAAGCAAATTTGTTAAAAAAATTCGGCAAAGCAGTTGAATAGAATTTTCCCAAAATTTGCTGATCTCTAGCGGTGATAGAGAAACCCCTTCCTCTCTCTCTCAAACTCCGCAGATGTTGCAGTAGGTATTGACTAGAGATGAGCGAACTTTTCAAAAATTTTATTCGGCCAGTTTGATGAATTTTCTGAAAAAATGTGGTTCAATCCGAATTTGTTTGTGGCGAATCGCGTTAAAAACTGTTATTTCCTGGCTAAAGAGAGCCTTTATAATGGTGTAGAACACTGTGCCTTACAGTAATACCTATAGGGAGTCTGCTGTGGTAGTGAAATAATACTGTGAGTCAGCATGGCATGCAGATGACAGGCATCGCTCTTAGAATCACTGCACACGTCACTTTTTGGGCAGTCACAAAATAATTCAAGTATGAACTCAGCCTTACAGGTCGATGTTAGCTCCAAGAAGAAGCGCACTCCTTTTACACCGTCAAAAGCTCATTTCACATAGATGTCTACGGAACCTGTTAAACGCTTATACAAGTAGAGCCCCCCCCCGACAGAGTGGAGAGGGTGTCAGCAGAAGAGATGGCCTTGTGGTTCGCCCGGTGGTCGTTTTGTGGCGAACTTTGCTAGTTTGCGATTCGCCAAACATATGGCGATGTTCACATGTGCAATATTCTTTTGCATTCTTTGACCCATGACACATCCATTAGGTGGGGCAGGACAGCCAATTAAGATGTTTCCCCCACCCTATAACAGAAACTGATGTAGAAGCCATTTTACATTCTGTGTTTTGCCAGTGTAGGAAGAGGTTGCTTTGTGGATCAGGGACAGACTGTTAGGGACACCAAACGCTAGCTAATAGGGCCACAAAAGTCCCTTTAAGGACTGGTGTAGGTGTACTATCGATAGGTGTGATATACTGAGGGGTGTGATATACCTATAATATACTTTCTAAAATAGAAAGTTTATTATAGTGCATTTGCATTGTGCAGCAGTTGTCTGCAGTTCTGCTGCGATATTGCAGATATATAGAGGAACAAGCGTTATTGGAACAACTATTTGCAACTGTTGCCCCCCAAAAAAACTGATTAAGGGGTTTGATATACCTGCTTCCACAAAATACTGATTAAGGGGTTTGATATACTTGCTTCCACAAAATACAGATTGAGGGGTGCAATATACCTGCTTCCACAAAATACCGATTAAGGGGTTTGATATACCTGCTCTCACCAAATATTGATTGAGGCCTGCAATACACATGCTTCCACAAAATACAGATTGAGGGGTGCGATATACCTGCTTCCACAAAATACTGATTAAGGGGTTTTATATACCTGCTTCCACAAAATAGATTGAGGGGTGTGATATACCTGCTTCCATAAAATACTGATTAAGGGGTTTGATATACCTGCATCCACAAAATACAGATTGAGGGGTGCGATATACCTGCTTCAGCCAAATATTGATTCAGGTGTTCTATATACCTGTTTCCACAAAATACTGATTGAGGGTTGCGATATAACTGCTTCCACAAAATACTGATTGAGGGGTTTGATATACCTGCTTCCACAAAATACTGATTGAGGGGTGCGATATTACCTGCTTCCTGTAACGAGGTGCCGAAGGCGCACTCGGTCTCCCATCAGCCGTAGACCTGCTGCTTAGCTTCGGGAGCGAGGATCTGTGTTCAGCCTCCTTCCCAGGGCAGCTTTTGCTAGCTGGGAGGCTCCCTGCTCCTAGATCTGCCTTGAGCGCCGAGCTGATCACTCGGTGCTCGACTTGTTTGTCTGTCGGTCATTTGACGCTGGCCAATTCACATGACCCTCACTCCCCACTATAAATACAGGCAACCTGCTGGCTACATGTTGCCTGTGATTTTGGTCCCTTAGGCTGTGTATTATTATTGTTATTTTGCTTACCTTTGAATTTGACCCTTGATCTGCTTCCTGACTCCTCTTCTGCCTGCTCCCTGAACCTTGACGCTACCTCTCGGATTTTGACCTCGGCTTGCTTTTGGATTTTGTCTTTGCCTCTTCTCTTGTACTGACGTGACCTCCTGGACTGACCCAGGCTAGTTGACCCGCCTCGCCCTTCCGTTTTGGGTGGTACCTTGCTTGTTCCACCTCTCTGTCCGCTCGAGTGCTACTTCTCATTGGCTGTCCGCTTCCCTGCTGTGTCTATCTCTCTGTTTACACTTACTCAGGTCAGGGACTGTCGCCCAGTTGCGCCCCGTCACCTAGGGCGGGTGGTGCAAGTAGACAGGGACAGAGGACCTGGTGGCAGCTCAGGGGGTGCACCTCAGATCTATCTTTATACCCGTGACGCTACCCCGTGACACTTCCACCAAATATTGATTCAGGTGTTCTATGTACCTGTTTCCACAAAATACTGATTCAGGTGTGCGATAAACCTGTTTCTACAAAATACTGATTAACCCCTTAAGGACCGGGCTCATTTTCACCTTAAGGACCGGGCCATTTTTTGCAAATCTGACCAGTGTCACTTTAAGTGCTCATAACTTTCAAACGCTTTGACTTACCCAGGCCGTTCTGAGATTGTTTTTTCGTCACATATTGTACTTCATGACACTGCTAAAATTGGGTCAAAAAAGTTATTTTTTTTGCATAAAAAAATACATTTTTTACCAAAAATTTTGAAAAATTAGCAAATTTCAAAGTTTCAGTTTCTCTACTTCTGTAATACATAGTAATACCCCCAAAAATTGTGATGACTTTACATTCCCCATATGTCTACTTCATGTTTGTAGCATTTTGGGAATGATATTTTATTTTTTGGGGATGTTACAAGGCTTAGAAGTTTAGAAGCAAATTTTGAAATTTTTGAGAAATCTTCAAAATCCCACTTTTTATGGACCAGTTCAGGTTTGAAGTCATATTGTGAGGCTTAGATAATAGAAACCTCCCAAAAATGACCCCATTCTAGAAACTACACCCCTCAAGGTATTCAAAACTGTTTTTTCAAACTTTATTAACCCTTTAGGTGTTCCACAAGAGTTAATGGCAGATGGAGAAACAATTTTGAAATTTCTATTTTTTGGAAAATTTTCCAATATAATCAATTTTTTCCAGGAGTAAAATAAGGGTTAACTGCCAAACAACACTCAAAATGGGTTGCCCTGATTCTGTAGTTTGCCAAAAACACCCCATATGTGGTCGTAAACTACTGTTTGGCCGAACGGTAGCACATAGAAGGAGGGGAACACCATATGGGTTTTGGAAGGCAGATTTTGCAGGACTGGTTTTGTTTATACCATGTCCCATTTGAAGCCCCCTGTTGCACCCCTAGAATAGAAATTTCAAAAAAGTGACTCCATCTAAGAAAGTACACCCCTCAAGGTATTCAAAACTGGGTTTACAAACTTTGTTAACCCTTTAGGTGTTCCACAAGAGTTAATGGCAGATGGAGAAACAATTATGAAATTTCAATTTTTTGGAAAATTTTCCAATATAATCAATTTTTTCTAGGAGTAAAACTAGGGTTAACTGCCAAACAACACTCAAAATGGGTTGCCCTGATTCTGTAGTTTGCAAAAACACCCCATATGTGGTCGTAAACTACTGTTTGGCCGAACGGTAGCACATAGAAGGAGGGGAACACCATATGGGTTTTGGAAGGCAGATTTTGCAGGACTGGTTTTGTTTATACCATGTCCCATTTGAAGCCCCCTGTTGCACCCCTAGAATAGAAATTTCAAAAAAGTGACTCCATCTAAGAAAGTACACCCCTCAAGGTATTCAAAACTGGGTTTACAAACTTTGTTAACCCTTTAGGTGTTCCACAAGAGTTAATGGCAGATGGAGAAACAATTATGAAATTTCAATTTTTGGGAAAATTTTCCAATATAATCAATTTTTTCTAGGAGTAAAACAAGGGTTAACTGCCAAACAACACTCAAAATGGGTTGCCCTGATTCTGTAGTTTGCAAAAACACCCCATATGTGGTCGTAAACTACTGTTTGGCCGAACGGTAGCACATAGAAGGAGGGGAACACCATATGGGTTTTGGAAGGCAGATTTTGCAGGACTGGTTTTGTTTATACCATGTCCCATTTGAAGCCCCCTGTTGCACCCCTAGAATAGAAATTTCAAAAAAGTGACTCCATCTAAGAAAGTACACCCCTCAAGGTATTCAAAACTGGGTTTACAAACTTTGTTAACCCTTTAGGTGTTCCACAAGAGTTAATGGCAGATGGAGAAACAATTATGAAATTTCAATTTTTTGGAAAATTTTCCAATATAATCAATTTTTTCTAGGAGTAAAACAAGGGTTAACTGCCAAACAACACTCAAAATGGGTTGCCCTGATTCTGTAGTTTGCAGAAACACCCCATATGTGGTGGTAAACTACTATTTGGCTAAACGGCAGGACATAGAAGAAGGGGAACGCCATATGGTTTTTGGAAGGCAGATTTTGCTGGACTGGTTTATTTACACCATGTACCCTTTCAAGCCCCCTGATGCACCCCTAGAGTAGAAACTCCATAAAAGTGACCCCATCTAGGAAACTACGGGATAAGGTGGTTGTTGTTTTGGGACTATTTTTGGGGTAAATTTGATATTTGGTTGCTCTATATTACTCTTTTTTGAGGCAATGTAACAAAAAAATTAAAATCTAAAATTGTTTCTACATTCGCTATTTAGTTTTGTGGAACACCTAAAGGGTTAACATAGTTTGTAAAGTAACTTTTGAATACCTTGAGGGGTGTAGTTTCTTAGATGGGGTCACTTTTTTGGAGTTTCTAGTCTGGGCTACATCAGGGGGGGCTTCTAATGGGACATGGTGTCAAAAAAAAAACTGTCCATCAAAATCTGCCTTCCAGAAACCGTATGGCGTTCCCTTCGTTCTATGCCCTGCCGTGCGGCTATATAGCCATTTACGACCACATATGGGGTGTTTCTGCAAACGACAGAATCGGGGCAATAAATATTTAGTTTTGTTTGGCTGTTAACCCTTGCTTTATTACCGGCAAAATGGATTTAAATTGAAATTTTGCCCAAAAATAGGTGTTTTGGCACCGTTTTTATTTTATATTTTTAACACCGTTCATCCGAGGCGTTTGGTCAAAAGTTATTTTTATAGCGACGACTTTTACGCACGCGACGATGCCCAATATGTATGGCTCTCAGACTTTGGAGACACTAAGCAGGCATCCTAAAACTGCGGCCCTCCAGATGTTGTAAAACTACAATTCCCACCATGCCCTGCTCATGGCTGTAGGTTGTCTGGGCATGCTGGGAGTTATAGTTTTACAACATCTGGAGGGCCGCAGTTTGAGGATGCCTGCACTAAAACTAATATTTTTGGGGGAAAGAAAAATAGTTTTCGTGTCTCCAAAGTCTGAGAGCCATAGTGTTTTATGTTCTCTAGTGAACTGTTGGGGATTATAAAAATTTAGTACTCCATGGAAGTGTGATACTCCCTGAAGCAATCGATAACGCAGAGGCCCGGATGATCGGGGCACGTGTCGCACTGAGTGGTGGTGTCCTTCCGTATCCCCCTCCTGCGACACACTCTGCACTTTTTTTGGGTTCGTCCCTTCTTTCCAGTATGGGGGACCACACCTGGAAAGTGTTGGCCAGGGACGATCCGGGCGCCTCCAGTTCCCGAGGTACTCCGGCCTGCTCTTTCCCGGTCCGAAAAGATCAGGTCCTTGAGGACTGCCTCATAGAATTGGAGGAATGTCCCTGTGCTGCCAGCGCTTCGGGATAGTACAAAAGAGTTGTACATGGCAACCTGCACCAAGTAGACCGCAACTTTTTTGTACCATGCCCGGGTTTTGCGCATGGCGTTATATGGCGTGAGGACTTGATCCGAGAGATCAACTCCTCCCATATACCGATTGTAGTCGACGATACAATCGGGCTTGAGGACCGTTGCCGCGGTACCTCGCACAGGGACTGGGGTGGTGCCGTTACCGTGGATTGTGGACAGCATAAGGACATCCCTCTTGTCCTTATACCTGACCAGCAACGGGTTTCCACTGGTAAGTGCACGGGTCTCACCCCTGGGGATAGGTACCTGGAGGGGGTAGGCAGGGAGGCCGCGCTGATTTTTCCGCACGGTCCCACAAGCGAACGTAGATCTGGCGGCAAGGGACCTGAACAAGGGAATGCTGGTATAAAAGTTATCCACGTACAAGTGGTAACCATTATCCAGCAGTGGGTACATAAGGTCCCACACGAGTTTCCCGCTAACACCCAGAGTGGGGGGACATTCTGGGGGTTGAATACGGGAATCTCGCCCCTCGTACACACGAAATTTGTAAGTGTACCCTGAGGTACTCTCACAAATTTTGTATAGCTTCACGCCATACCTCGCTCGCTTTGTGGGAATATATTGGCGGAAACTGAGTCTCCCCTTGAACGCAATGAGCGACTCATCAACCGCGACCTCCCTTCCAGGTACGTAGGCCTGCTGAAATGTGGCCCCAAAGTGATCGATGACAGGCCGTATCTTATACAGCCGGTCATAGGCAGGATCACCTCGGGGTGGACATGCTGCATTATCGGAATAATGCAGACATTTCCGGATGGCCTCAAACCGGGAGCGTGTCATGACCATACTGTACAGTGGGGTCTGGTACAGGACGTCCCCACTCCAGTATTGCCTGACACTGGGTTTTTGGACTAGACCCATATGCAGCACGAGGCCCCAAAATGTCCTCATTTCGGCTGCACTGACCGGCGTCCAGCCACCGGGTCTAGCCAAAACTGAGCCTGGGTTTTGAGCGACGAACTGTTGGGCGTACAGATTCGTCTGCTCCACCATCAAATTCACCAGTGGGTTACTGAAAAAAAAACTAAAATAGTCAATTTTAGTAAACCCCACTGTGGGAATCTGGATTCCAGGATTGCCAGCGAAATCCGGAATCTCAGGCTCAAAGTCCACTGGGGGACACCAGCTAAGTTCATCGGCAGGGGTCTCCGGTGAACTTATTTGGTGGGCCGGGAAACCAGTACGAACCCCAGGGCGGCTCGTACTAGGGTGGGCCACAGGATCCCTAGCATGTGCGGCCCCTGGCTCCGCCTGGCGGCGTCTCCGCCGCCTTGGTGGCTCATCGTCATCCGATGATGATGAGGAGGATGCTGATGATAAGAGGAATGTGGGGTCATCCTCATCCTCACTGGGGCTCTCGGAGTCGGAGGCAATCTGGGCATATGCCTCCTCGGCCGAGAACACCCGGCGGGCCATGGGTGTGTGTGCGTGTAGGTGTGCGTGTGTGTAAAACTTTATTATATGTGCGTGTGTGTGGGGGCAACGGGTGTTCGCGTACTAAAAAAAGGAAAAAAGGGCAAGTGTTAGGAAAAAAAAAAGTTGCTGATTAGCGGTACAACGCTGATCAGCGGTGGGGCAGGCGATGCGCTAACAGTGGACGGACGCTAAAAAGTGCCGACCAGTCAGCGAACGCAGAAAAAAAGTGGTGGTGAGGGGGCTAGTGGTGGTGGTGGGGGGGGGGGGGTTGGGGGGAGTGGTGGGGGGATGGGTGGAGGGGGTGGGGGGGCTGGTGGTGGTGGGGGGCTGGTAGGGGGGGGCAAGTGGCAGGGGGGGGTCTGGGGTCTGTTAGATGGATCAAAAAAAGTTTTGTGTAAAAGTTAAAAGTTTTTTTTTTTTTTTTTTTTTCCTAACTAACTTTTCCCTTCTTTCCCTGCCTAACGATGCCTCTCCCTCACTGACCCTAACCTACCTGGGTGGCGATGGGTGCAGGAGGGTGATGGATGGCGATTAGGGGGACACAGGAGCTGGTGCTGGACGATGCTGCCGGGTGCTCGTGCAGAACAGGAAGAGGAGGGGAGAGAGGAGCGCAGGAAGTTTGAATCTCGCGCCTCTCTCCCCTGCACCAATCAGCACCCTGGACAGCAGTGTTCAGCACCAGGGCCAGCACCGCCTCCTCAAATCCTCGGACTGCGATTGGTGGTGTATAATTACACCACCGATCGCAGTCTTTTTCCGGTTCATCGGGTCACCGGACACCCGAATGGACCGGAAACGCAGAAAACCGCAGGTCTGAATTGACCTGCGGTTTTCTGCGATCGCCGATACGGGGGGGTCAAATGACCCCCCCCTGCGTTGTTACGGGATGCCGGCTGAATGATTTCAGCCGAAATCCCGTTCCGATTAACCCCCGCGGCGCCGGAATGCCGATTTTAAGTCAGGACGTACCGGTACGCCCTTGGTCCTTAAGGACTCGGGAAATAGGGCGTACCGGTACGCCCTGTGTCCTTAAGGGGTTAAGGGGTTCTATATACCTGCTTCTACAAAATACTGATTGAGGGGTTCTATATACCAGCTTCAACCAAATACTGATTGATGCCTGCAATATACCTTCTTTCACAAATACTGCTCTTCTCTAGGGGCTTTGGCACAGGGTCATTTTGAAAATGACAGGCTGAGGATGAGGCAGGCTGTTCCGCAGGGGTGGTAGGGATCGGGCAGGTGCACCAGACCGGAGCCTAAGTGGGAAGTTAGAGAAAGTGTGTGCGATTATGTCAAAGGACGCACAAGAGATGGTTGAGTGGGTCACTCAGCCTTCCGCTTCTGCACCCTCCTCATCCTCTGTATCTGCACCCTCCTCACTCTCTGCTTTGTGCACCCCCAAAGACACCACCACCATAGTCCCTCCACTTAAGTCAGAGGAATTATTTTCCCATCCATTCCCTTACCGATACACAGCCATTCTTGCCATCGGATGAGGAAGAGGAGGTAGCAAGGGCCGCCACCCAGCGGTCTGACGACAGTACCCAGATCAGCCCGAGGAGGGTGGTCCCCACTGTTGCTGCCTACTCCGAGATCTCTAATGTCAGTGGTGGTGAAGGTGACGATGATGACTTGCCGATGGGCATCACGTGGGTGCCCACAAGAGAGGAAGAGGAGGGGAGTTTAAAATGAGAGATGGAGCAGCAGATAGGGAGGAGAAGGAGGAGAAGCAGGCAGAACTCGCAGTGCACAGGAAGCAAAAAGCTAGCCCGCCAACTACTGCCATATAAACTGATGGACTCGGAGGCCTTTAGAAAATTTGTGGCCATTGGCACACCGCAATTGAAGGTCCCCGGAAGGAAATATTTTTCCCAGAAGGGCATCACGGAGCTATATAGCCACGTTCAGCGGCAATTGAATATATCTCTGGCACACAGTGTCGGTGCCAAGATACATCTGACCACAGACACGTGGTCTAGCAAACACGGGAAGGTACATAACTTTTACTGCCCACTGGGTGCACCTTCTGACGGCCGTCAAGCATGTAACCCGTGGCACCTGTGTGCATTTGGTGTTACTGCCACGGATTGCATGCAGGCCTGCCTCTTCTTCTCAAGCTCCCCAGAACCTATTCGACATGCCAGGTGAGATGTTGCCATGCTGTGCTGTGACTGTTGTGCCTGGAAGCCAAGAGCCACACCGATCCTGCACTGAAATTAGCTCTGCAGTCGCAGGCCGATCAGTGGCTAACCTCGCTCAATTTGACAGTTGGTAAAGTGGTGTGCGACAATGGTGCCAATCTGCTGAGCGCGCTGAAACAGGGCAAAATGACACATGTGCTGTGCATGGCACACGTTCTGAACTTAGTCGTGCAGCGATTCATCCCAAATACCCCAGGTCCAGGACATCTAGCGGCAGGCCAGGAAAATCTCTGGCCATTTTAGACGATCTTACATGGTCATGGCTCGCCTTACTGACGTTCAGCAGCGACACTACCTGCCCGTCAGATGTCTGATTTGTGACAGCCTGATGCGCTGGAACTCCACCTTGTAGATGCTTGATAGGCTGCTCCAGCAACGTGCCGTTAATGACTACCTGTACGAACTCTGCTGCAGGACAGGTTCTGGGGAGCTTGGTTTCTTTTCACCATTGGATGCTCATGCGCAACGCATGCAGACTTCTGCGGCCTTTTAATGAGATCACCAAACTGGTCAGTCGCAGCCAGGGCACCATCAGTGACATCGTACCTTACGCCTTCTTTCTGGAGCATGCATTGCGTCGTGTCATTGATCAAGCCATCGAGGAGCAGGAGCTGGAAGATGAGGAATTCGCAATGGTGAATGAATTCCCAGGAGGGGCTACTGCATCTGAGACAGCAGGAGTCTGAAGAGGAGTCAGAGGAGGATGGTGGCTGGGGGGAGGAGGAGGAGCAATAAGAGCAGGCTTTGAGGGGGACATTAATGCGATGAGCAGCAGCCAGGGCGCTCCACCGCTTCCAATTTTGTGCAAATGGGGGCCTTCATGCTCCAGTGTTTGAAAAGGGACCCCCGTATAAAAAGCATAAAGGACAAGGACCAGTACTGGGTGGCAACGTACTTAGACCCCCAGTACAAACACAAAATGGCGGACGTGTTACCAGCATCACAAAGGGCTGTCAGAATGCAGCAGTTCCAGGCCTTGCTGGGAGAGATGCTGCATTCTGCTGTTGCTGGTGCTGACAGAGGAATTTCCACCCACAGAGAAAAAAGGAGCAGGTACCAATCCTACAGCTCCTGCAAGAAGAGGGCGGATTGAAGTTGTGTTAGTCACTTCGGATATGAGATCATTCTTGCAGTCAACCCATTGACAGCCGCCCTCCGGATCCAGCCTCAGGGAATGCCTATACTGACAGGTGTCTGACTACATCGTGTTAACGGCCGATGTGGACGCTCTGAGAAGCGAGGAACTCCTGGACTACTGGGTCTGCAGGCTTGACCTGTGGCCAGAGCTGGCACGATTTGCCATGGAACTCTTGGCTTGCCCCTCGCTGAGTGTCCTGTCAGAAAAGACGTTCAGCGCAGCAGGGAGGATTGTGACCGATAAGTCCACTCGCCTAGCTCACGACAGTACGGACTACCTCACATTCCTAAAAATGAATGAGGCATGGATCTCAGAGGAATTCAACACCTGTGACCACCACGTGTAATTGAATTTTCTCATGCCAGCCCACACATATAGCGGTTGCTGCGGCAGGCTGGACCATCACATCGGAGCCACAGTTCTCCCAGGCCACTTTATGGAGACGATGCATATGTTGACGCAGTGCCGTGGTGAAAAAGGGGCCTTACGCCTGGCCACGCTTCACCTTCTGCCCACATATTCTTCATATGACCATGTTCACCTCCTTCGGCGGCTTAAGAAAAAACTGCCACACCGCCGAGTAGGTGATTTCACCCCCAACACTACACACTGACTGACTGCTACCGCCTCTGCCTCCGTCAACCCAAGCACCGCTACTTCCCGGGAAGGTAGGCTCCTGCGAAGCGGGTGGTCTACCCGGGCATATTTGACTCCCGACCTCCCACTGCTGCCACCCTGATGACCCTTGCTGGCTCCGCCGATGCCTCACGGGCCACCCTCTTTTCCCAATGATGATGAAGGCCCTTCTTCACCCGGCTCCCAAGTGCGATCAGCTACATCATCCTCATCGAGTACTGTCTGCACGCACTGGCGGATCCAGGGGGGGGCAACGGAGAAATTACCCCACCCCCCTTGTGGCACGGCCCTGGTGAAAAGTGGGGGGTGGCGGTGGCAGGGAACTGGGAGATGAGCGCTTCCATTGTGCATTCATCTCCATAGTCATCTGTATTGCCGTCCTCAGTACAGCGATAAAGATGGCTGTGCTGCGGCGGGGCAGGGAGAGGCATGTCCCTTCCCTGTTCCTCTGATAGGCAGCCTATCAGAGGCCGATGCAGGCGGCGCGATGACGCCATCGTGCAGCCTGAGCCGTACAGCACGGGACACAGGCCGGAAGAGGTCTGCATCGCATTGCTGACATTGAGGTAAGTATAACATTTTTTTTTTTTTTTTTTTTATATGTACAATACTTTTACTTGTACATGATGGGGGGGCTCTTGTTACTGACACATGATGGGGGGCTCTTGTTACTGGCACATGATGGGGGGCTCTTGTTACTGGCACATGATAGGGGGTGCTCTTATTACTGGCACATGATGGGGGGTGCTGTTGTTACTGGCACATGATTGGGGGGTGCTGTTGTTACTGGCACATGATTGGGGGGTGCTCGTTCCTGGCACATGATTGGGGGGTGCTCTTGTTCCTGGCACATGACTGGGGGGTGCTCTTGTTCCTGGCACATAATTGGGGGGGTGCTTTTGTTCCTGGCACATGATTGGGGGGTGATCTTGTTACTGGCACATGATTAGGGGGGGCTCTTGTTACTGGCACATGATTGGGAGAGGCTCTTGTTACTGGCACATGATTGGGGGGCTCTTGTTACTGGCACATGATTGGGGGGGCTCTTGTTACTGGCACATGATTTGGGGGGCTCTTGTTACTGGCACATGATTGGGGGTACTCTTGTTACTGGCACATGATTCAGGGGGCTCTTGTTACTGGCACATGATTGGGGGGCATCTATGGGGGCACATCTTACTGGCACATGATTTAGGGGCATCTATGGGGGCACATTTTACTGGGACATTATTTTGGGGCAACTATGGGGGCACTTATTACTGGCACATTATTGGGGGCACTTATTACTGGCACATTATTGGGGGCACTTATTACTGGCACATTATTAGGGGCACTTATTACTGGCACATTATTGGTGGGCACTATAGGGGCATCTACTGAGGCCACAAAGAAGATGTATTTTATATAGGGGGCTCTGTACAGTAGAATTTTATACTGGGACACATTATGGTGGGTACTGTGTGGGAGAGGTGTACTATGGGGTCATCTACGGGGGGCACTAAAAAGGTGTATTTTATACTTGCAAATTATGGGAGACACTGAGGGCATCTACTGGGGCACTATATATGGGGCATTTTATACTGGTACATTATGGAGGGCACAAGGAGGAAGGGGGGAGAGGAGCACTATGGGGGCATTTACTGGGGGCACTATATCGGGGTATTTTATACTGGCACATTATGGGGGCACTATGGGGACATTAGCTCATTTGGGGGCATTACAAGGGGGTATTTTTTGCACTGTCACATTATAAGGAGAATTATTTATACTGGAGGGGGCACTATGGTGGGCTATATTACTCCCCCATGGTATGAGACCCCTAGTAGCAGCACCAGCCTCTCCCTGCTCTGCCCCTTCTCCAAATCCTTATTATGAAATCTTTCTCATTAGGATAAAACACATCAGCTCCACCTAGCCCCCCAGCCAAAGTGTTGAAGTGGTGTTTGAGATCCCCAAGGGCCAAGCCAAGTAATAAGTTTTCATGTGAAATATGTTTATGTTATACACATATAGCATACACTGTGCCACACAATATACAGTATACCTCTACACTGTGTAGTCCGTTCTATAAGCACCATTGTTTTGTGGCGGTGGACAGAAAATAATCTGAAAGTGCCCCTCCCGAGACCAGGCTCTGGATCCACCACTGTCTGCACGTCACTGATGTCCTCCTCAACCGTCTTTGGGTCAGGAGCCTCGCAACACCAACTCCCACGCCACTCTCCACATCACTTCTTGCCTGCCTAGTGGAGGAAGAGGCGGGTGTCTCCTCCACATCTTGGCTTGCCAGTAGCTGCTGACTGTCTTCTAGTAGCTCGTCCTCACTGTATAGTGGAGCTGAGCCCACAGCATACAATACTTCTCTGGCTCAGGAAACAGAAAAGGAAAGAGGCATGTTAAGGACGGGGGGGGGGGGCACAGGGCCTGTGTCTGACAAACCCACTGACTCTTGGCTGGGGGTGTCTGATGTCACTTGCGACGTAGTCGAAGATAGAGTCAACCATTCAAGAACAGCTGGGTTGCTGGTCAAGACACGACCGCTAGCTGGGAGCTCAGGCCTCTCGAAATAACTCCTGCTGCCACGGCCCTTTACTCTGCTGCGACCTCTGCCTGTGCCAGACACATTTAGGCCTCTGCCACCACTCCCCTGTGCAGGGCCTGGCAGTGGTAGCTGCAAATACAGTGAAGGAGTTTAAGCATGCATGCATGGGATAGGCATAAGGCCATCCTTCATATAAGATAGGGCCGGGGCTATTCATAGGATTCAGATATATTGGGCAGACTAGATGGGCCAAATGGTTCTTATCTGCCGACACATTCTATGTTTCTATGTTTCTATGTTTCTCTGTCTGACATACTGTTAGATCAAATAAATAAATAAAAAGGCAATTAAAACACCCCAAAAAAGTCTGCAGTTTTCTCACTTCACACTATAACATATAACTGCACCGCTGAATGTCAAATATATTTATGTTTTGCCACTAATACATGCCACAAAAGGCTTTAGAACATATAACTGCACCGCTGAACGGCAAATCTATTTTTCTTTTTTCACTTATACACGCCACAAAAGGCTTTGTAACATATAACTGCACGGCAAATCTATTTTTCTTTTTTCACTTATACACGCCACAAAAGGCTTTGTAACATATAACTGCACGGCAAATCTATTTTTCTTTTGCCACTAATACACGCCACAAAAGGCTTTATAACATATAACTGCACCGCTGAACGACAAATCTATTTTTCTTTTGCCACTAATACACGCCACAAAAGGCTTTAGAACAAATAACTGCACCGCTGAATGGCAAATGTATATTTTTTTTGCCACTAATACACGCCACAAAATGCTTTAGAACATATAACTGCACCGCTAAATGGCAAATATATTTTTCTTTTGCCACTAATACCCGCCACATAAAGCTTTAGAACATACAGTCCTGATGAAAAGTTTAAGACCACTTGAAAAATGGCAAAAAATCATATTTTACATTGTTGGATCTTAACAAGGTTCCAAATAGAGCTTTAACATGCAACAAGAAGAAATGAGAGTGAGACAAAACATTTTTTGAGCATTCAATTAATTTAAAATAACGATTAAACTGAAACAGGCTGTTTTTCAGCTAATCCAAATTTTAGGACCACATGCCTTTAAAAGGCCAAATCTGTGCAAAGATGTGGATTCATTGTCATTTTCTGTCAGGTAGTCACACGTTGTGATGGCAAAAAAACTCTCCCTTTTTGAACGTGGTCGGGTTGTTGAACTGCATAAGCAGGGTCTCCCACAGCGCGCCATCGCTGCTGAGGTGGGATGCAGTAAGACAGACATTTGGAATTTCTTAAATGATCCTGAGGGTTATGGAACAAAAAAGTCAAGTGGAAGACCCCAAAAAATTTCATCAGCACTGAGCACTGACATCTCTCCTTGGACATACACTGGAAAATGGCAGAATCCAAGATGGCTGAGGGTGTCTGTGACATCACAGGGCTGGCTGGCTGCTGATTGGCTGCATGCATGGCATTATGGGTGATCCCGACTTCCCAGAGTTCCTTGCTTCATGTCCTCACATGTGCAGCAGCTATTTTAGGAAAAAATGCGATTCAATACCATGAAGCGTGAGGAAATTCGGATTTGAATCAAATAATTCCTGAAATTCGAATTGAATTCCACTTCGTCAGCTTTTATTCACTTATCTCTACTATTGACAATGGCATCTAAGGGGTAAATGATTTCTCTCATTACAGCCATTACAGCCGAAGACTGGCTGTCAGCTGCATTGGATTTCTTGCGACTGTCACGACAATCCCATTCATTTCCATGGGATCACTGCTACTCAGCGATCCTGGCCACGACAGCTGTCGCACAACCAGTGTCGCCATGTAGCCCTTAATGTGACCATGCCACAACATATACCCTGCTGCAGAACCCAAAATAAAGGCTGCACCGCTTTTGTTTTAAGATCACCGACCAGGCACATTTAGCAGTTTATACTTTGTCAATCTCAGCTTAATTGCATTAAAGGAGTTGGCTCATGTCAGACTTTGATGGCATCTCACTAGTATATGCCATCAATGCCCAGATAGCAGCGAGTCACAGAGGTGGGACCAGCACCTATCTCCAAAATAGAGCTCTTGAAGTGAACATAGAGCAGCCGCGCATGCACGACCACCCTCCATTTACCTCTATGGTAGTTCCGAAAGTAGCCAAGCACACTTCCAGCTATTTCCAGCATTCCCATAGCAGTAAATGGAATGATTGCCATGCTGGTGTTCTCTATTCACCACTATGGGTTTTCCAAAAAAAGCTGACCATCCTCGTTTGGCTATTTTCGGAACTCTAATAGCGATGAATGGAGGGTTGCTTGCACGGTGTGTTCTCCTGCACTTTTGGAGCCCCTTTCTGGAGACAGGAGAGGGTCCCAGAGGTGGGAACTAGTGTTGGTCGAGCACCAAAGTGCTCGGGTTCTCTACTGAGCACCCGAGCACAATGGAAGTCCATGGGAGAACCCGAGCATTAAACCAAGCACCCCCTGCTCTGAAGAGGGGAGGGTGTCTGTTCATAGTAAAAGGACCGAAATTAATGGAAACAGCACTGAAATGGTTCGGGAACAGCATAGGGAGGATGTCTGGATGCATCTTGGACTCCCAGGTCGCTGCTGGGGACGATGTTGTCCGAGTAGTACACCACTTTTACAGACTGACAATAATGCGCACCAAACCAAAGACAAAATCGATTTTAGTGCCACCCCACTGCCTCTTCCAGCCTGTTGCGGTGCGGCGGATCCCTCCCCCTCTGTAATGCTGTCCTCGCTCGGCTTGCCACCTTCCCAGGTTGGGTCAGTGACTTCATCGTCTAGCACCTCCTTTTCCACTTCCTCACTCTGGTCATCTTCCTGACTTGTTGACCTAACAACAACCTCACTTATTGACAACTGTGTCTCATCTTTATCATCAACCTCTTGAGACACTAATTGCCGTTCCCCACCGTCATCTTCTGACTTTGGATGCTCTTCAAGCGGGCTTGGCAAGAGGCCCAAATTAAGGAATGGCGAAGAAAACAGCTCCTCAGAACATCCGAGTGTGGGATCAATTGTTTGCCAAGACTCTCCATGGAGGGTGGAAGGAGTATCAGGGTGAGGGTTCTGTTGACCAGACTCTTGGCTACTGAGACTGGACTTTGTGGAAGACAGGGTGGTGCTTAACTGACTGGAAGCATTATCTGCTGCAATCCAACCGACCACCTGGTCGCACTGGTCTGACTTCGAGAGTCGTGTCCTGTGCCGCCCTGCAAACTGGGACATGAAGCTAGGTATCGTGGATAAGTGTGTTTCTTGTGCTCTGGCAGCAGGCACAGTTTCACTGCGACCAGGGCCACGGCCTCTGCGAGCACCATCAGCAGCACGGCCACTTCCCTGTCCCTTACTGCTCGCCTTGAGCATATTAAATGGTATATATGCTTGCAGGTATGTTACACGTACAATAGTGCAGGTTTTGTAAGTGCATGCGCAAATAAAGTACACAGAATGTCACAGATATTTTTAAGATGCGCACACGTTAAACAGGAGGTATAGCGCAAGTAATGTCGCTTCCACCACCGCCTAATAAAAAATGACTCTGAATGTCACTGATATTTCTGATACGCAAACGTTATACTGGAGATGTAGCGCAGGTAATGTAACTGTCCGCAGCGGACAACGTCTACGGAAAAAGTACACTGGATGTTACAGATATTTTTAGGCTGCGCACACGTTACACAGGAGATGTAGCGCAGATAATGTTGCTGTCACCAGCAGCAAAAAAAATTACACTGAATGTCGCTGATATTTCGGATGCACAAACGTTATACAGGAGATGTAGCGCAGGTAATGTAACTGTCCGCAGCGGACACCGTCTATGGAAAAAGTACACTGGATGTCACAGATATTTTTAGGCTGCGCACATGTTAGACAGGAGATGTAGCGCAGATAATGTCGCTGTCTGCAGCGGCCAAACAATTGCAAGTTATTTAGCGCAGGTTGCACTAAAAATATATATTGCTGCCAGATACAACTATAGTCCTTAAAAGGACTTTTGGGTCTCTAACAAGTTTTAGCAATTTAGTGCAGGTTGCACTAAAAATAAACATTGCTGCCACACAGAATAGTCCTTAAAAGGATCTTTGGGCCTATAACAAGTATAAAAACTAAAACATTGCTAATTTAATCCCTACACTATCTCTCCCTTCTGCTCTCCAGCTCTCCCTGACTAAGACTGAGCCGAACATGTGTCATTGCGTGCTATATAGAACCTGATGGCGCGTTCCAGCCAGCCAATCACTGTAATGCCAGTAGCTAACATGGCTACGGCATTACAATGAGTGGCGGTACTTACCTGCATGTTTATTGGCTGCGTAGCAGGCGACAAACATGCGGGGAGGAGACTCGAGCATCGCTCTTGAGCACACGCTGTATTCCGTCGAACACCGCGATGTGCCAAGCATCGTGATGCTCGAGCCGAACTAGTGTTCGGCCGAGCATGCTCGCCCAACACTAGTGGGACCCACATCTATCTGACATTGATGGCAATCTTAGCGATATGCAATCAGTGTGAGATGAGCCAACCCCTCAGGCGTTGTCTTCATTTTTCAGTATTGAGCCATTTGGCAAATATGGCGTGAATAACAGACGAAGACTCAAAGCAAAACTGACTTCAAAACTTCCTCTTATAATAGACTCCACCCCAATGACTTGCTTCCTCCAGTTCCCTTATATCACCTCCTATCAGTAGTCATAGCTGAGATTGCAAAATAAAAAGAAGTATTCAAGGATTTTATTATTGATAGCCTATTCTTAGGATAGGCCACCAATATCTGATTGGTCGGGTTTGACACAACGCATCCCCACCGATAAACAGTTCTGCAGTAGCTTTGGCTCTAGAAGTCGGTGCCAGAACTACACAGCTCTGTCTATTGTGTATCGGATGGAGCTGGTTACTGCAGCACTGCTCCCATTCACTTCAAAGGGAGCAACTGTACAGTGACCACCTCCGTCCACACACTGCAGATAAGGCTGCAGTTCTGACACCAGAGCTACTTCATAAAAGCTGATCGGCGGGGTTGAGGGGTGTCAGACCATCACAGAAAAGACACTGATAGGCTATCCTAAAGATATGTCATCAATAACAAAATCCAGGACAAACCCTTTAAGTTCAGAATGGCATACCAACTTTAAAGGGGTTGTCCCACACAAAATATTCAAAATTTTTCAAACAACCACCTGGATCTGAATACTTTTGTAATTGCATGTAATTAAAAATGTATTATAGCTACTGAGTTATTCAATGAAATCTCTCTGTATAGCTCCACCTGCTGTTTGCTCTTTTTCTAATCTCTCTGTCCACCTCACTAAGGTGGACGCACATGCTCAGTTCCAATCTTCAACTGCCACCAGCTGCAGTATAAAGGACACACAGGTACAGGGCTGCTTCTAAGATTATTAGAAAGAGACTGATATGAACTATACAATATCAGATTTTCATTTTTTACATGGGATAACCCCTTTCAGAAAGGGAATAAACAAGGGAAAAAGTCACATAACCCAAAGTCACAATAGTAAGCAAAAGTTTTAAAAAAAAATCTGCAAAAATGTCTTTAAAAATACATTTAACACAAAATTATTTTTTGGCAGTGTGCTCCCTTTTGAATGAATTTTATATGCCTTTAGTGATACAGATTTTGTGACATTACTATGTGAATGAACAATGTGTCGTGTGTGTGGCGCTGGAATTTGCTCCACAATTCCCCGTTACCAGCTTAAACCTCGTCTCTCCTGCGTTGCCTCAGTCACGAGGTTTGGGAAGTATTTACACAAGTGGTTTGAGTTATGAGACACGTACAGTATTATTGCTTATGAGTAATTTAAAATTGCCTCCCAGACAAGCAGAAACTTGGCCACCGAATCTGTACATTTGCCCAACAAAACTATAATTTGATGTGTTGTACAAATAGCAGATATCCGGCACTAATTCTTTACTGTGTTTTCTAATACAAATATGTAAAAGAAACGGTAGCTGAGAGGAAGATCGAGCCGATTCCAGTTACTTTCCCAAGGCTAATGTCTTGAGCGTTATGACAGTCTACAGTTACCGTGCATGCGCCTTGTTATAATGCTGCCTATCTCTCCCATCAGTCTGCACCCGCCGCTTACAGTTCAGGAAGAGAATATCTTTCACGTGTTCAATTGTTAACCATTTACTAACAAAAATGTACAAGGGTGCCCTGTGCATGGTCCGCATCATGGATGCGATAAAGTGCCTCCGTCAGGATAATAATGGAACTTTTAAGGGGGTGTCCAAGGAAACGCTGGAAAAAGAAAAGAGAAGACAAATTACCTATAAATAACAATAAATAAATAAATAAAAGATCTACTTAACTCTCCAACCTCTCGCCACTCCAGTTCCAAGGCTGCCTGGTTCCCACCGATCTCTACTTCCTGCCGCAGAGAAGACATCCCAAAAAAGGGACATGTTCCTACAGCAGCCAATCACTTCCATCAGTTTTGGCCAGTGGACACCTAACCATGTACAGTTGCAAGAAAAAGTATGTGAACCCTTTGAAATGATATGGATTTCTGCACAAATTGGTCATAAAATGTGATCTGATCTTCATCTAAGTCACAACAATAGACAATCAGCAGTCTGCTTAAACTAATAACACACAAAGAATTAAATGTTACCATGTTTTTATTGAACACACCATGTAAACATTCACAGTGCAGGTGGAAAAAGTATGTGAACCCTTGGATTTAATAACTGCTTGAACCTCCTTTGGCAGCAATAACGTCAACCAAACGTTTTCTGTAGTTGCAGATCAGACATGCATAACGATCAGGAGTAATTCTTGACCATTCCTTATTACAGAACTGTTTCAGTTTTGCTTTCTTGAGGTCGTGCCACAGCATCTCAATCGGGTTGAGGTCAGGACTCTGACTGGGCCACTCCAGAAGGCGTATTTTCTTCTGTTTAAGTCATTCTGTTGCTGATTTACTTCTATACTTTGGGTTGTGGTCCTGTTGCAACACCCATCTTCTGTTGAGCTTCAGATGGTGGACAGATTGCCTTAAGTTCTCCTGCAAAATGTCTTGATAAACTTGGGAATTCATTTTTCCTTCGATGATAGCAATCTGTCCAGTCCCTGACGCAGCAAAGCAGCCCCAAACCATGATGCCCCCACCACCATACTTCACAGCTGGGATGAGGTTTTGATGTTGGTGTGCTGTGCCTCTTTTTCTCCACACATAGTGTTGTGTGTTTCTTCCAAACAACTAAACTTTGGTTTCATCTGTCCACAGAATATTTTGCCAGTACTGCTGTGGAACATCCAGGTGCTCTTGTGCAAACTGTAAACGTGCAGCAATGTTTTTTGGGGACAGCAGTGGCTTCCTCTGTGGCATCTTCCCATGAAATCCATTCTAGTTTAGTAGTGTTTGACGTATCGTAGATTCGATAACAGGGATGTTAGCATATGCCAGAGACTTCTGTAAGTCTTTAGCTGACACTCTAGTATTCTTCTTCACCTCATTGAGCAGTCTGCGCTGTGCTCTTGCAGTCATCTTTACAGGACGGACACTCGTAGGGAGAGTAGCAGCAGTGCTGAACTTTCTCCATTTATAGACAATTTGTCTTACCGTGGACTGATGAACAGCAAGACTTTTGGAGATACTTTTATAACCCTTCCCAGCTTTATGCAAGTCAACAATTCTTAATCATAGGTCTTCTGAGCGCTCTTTTGTGCGAGGCATCATTCACATCAGGCAATGCTTCTTGTGAAAAGCAAACCCAGAACTGGTGTGTGTTTTTTATAGGACAGGGCAGCTGTAACCAACACCTCCAATCTCATCTCATTGATTGGACTCCAGTTGGCTGATACCTCACTCCAATTAGCTCTTGGAGATGTCATTAGTCTAGGGGTTCACATACCTTTTCCACCTGCACTGTGAATGTTTACATGGTGTGTTCAATAAAAACTTGGTAACATTTAATTCTTTGTGCGTTATCAGTTGTAAGTTAATTCTTTGTGAGTTATTAGTTGCAACTGTAGGTCAAGGAAGCTCCCTTCTGCAGATGTGGGGCCCGGGACATTTTTGATTGCAGCACCCCCCCTGCTGTAACCTACCCCTATATGAGCAGCTAACAGAAAGCAGCTCTCACTGTACCCTGCTGTCTGTGGTCAGGCATTGTAGTGAATATGTTTGGTCAGTGGTGAAGATCACTGCTAACCGTTGGGGTTTCTGAAGTCAGACTAGCACCAATCAGCTAATCACAGGAGCTTCATTCTGGTAGGGGGATGTCTGCATGAGAATATCCCTTTAAAGAGGTCTTCCAGTTTCATCAAGATCCTTTAACACAATCTATTATGAAGGCAGCTGTAATTCTGTAATGTATTTCTTGTACCTTTATTGCTCCTGTCTCCCATTCTAGGCGATGTTAGGGGCAGTGATAGGGGAGTGTCTAAGTAGCTAGCTGGGTGGGAGGAGCTATAAACTAGCTGGGTGATGTTAGGGGCAGTGATAGGGGAGTGTCTATGTGGCTAGCTGGGTGGGAGGAGCTATAAACTAGCTGGGTGTTGTTAGGGGCAGTGATAGGGGAGTGTCTATGTAACTAACGGGGTGGGAAGAAGTAAGGTCATGCAAAGGCACATAACATTATAAATCAGTAGAAGGACTCATGCATACAAACCTGTGCAGGTTGGGCCCGTGCTGCAGACCGCAAATTGTGGTCCGCAATGCACGGGCACTGACTGTAGGACCACCGTATGAGGAAGCAGGACCAATTAACTTGAACAGGACCCGCGATCTGCATTCGATGGTCTATACCACAAAAAAGTATTGCATGCACTACTTTTTTGCGGTGCGGAGGCATGGACAGAAAACCCTGTAGAGCTTCCATGAGGTTCCGCACCTCAGTTTCACACTGCATCTTCAAGTGAATGGGTCCGCATCCGTGATGCTGTACACAAACGGCCGGTGCCCGTATATTGTGGACCCGCTGTTTGCGGGCCGCAATACGGGTACCAGCTGACAAAGGTCGTGTGCATGAGCCCTAATGCCGTGTGCTTCTTCAAGATTAGCAGTGTCCAGAATGGAGGATCACACTCACACACAGCATTATTCCCACACTGCACACGCTCGTGTGGAAGAGCCCTAAGGTTATTATTACAAGTCTTCATTATTGGTCATTTTATGCCCCAAAAAAATTCTGACTGACATTAATCAGCCAAGAACTACTGACATGTGAAGGGAATAGGACTGATTATCTGGTGACAGCATCACCTGTCAAGGGGTGGGATATATCAGGCAGGGAACGCACTGTCAGATATTCAAGTTCATGTATTGGAAGCAGAAAAAAATGGGGATAGTTTTCAGAAAAGATTGGAGAAACTTTGACAAGGGTCAAATTGTGACGGCCAGACGACTCAGCCAGGTTAAACATGACAATTATATGTACAATTGTGTTGTATTTTCCAATTAAAGGTTTGCTGTCAAATGTGAATGGAGAACTGGTCAAAATGAAAATGTATGGGATGAGTCTCTGAGGCCACCTAGTGGTAGCAACTAATGCTGCATCAGGTCATTTTATGATTTCAAAAACCTCATTTTTAGGTAAAGAATAGCTCCAGGTTCACAGACACTACTGCCATTTAGCAGAAAATTTCCAAACAATTTACGTAGAACACAGCAAAAATAATACAATTAACATTTGGCCTCAAAGTCCCCTGAGGATCGCCATGACTGTTTAGAGAGTTTATATTGTTCAAAAGTAGTAAAACATAAAATACAATATACATTGGTCATCACTGTAATGTACTAAACTGCAGAATAAAAGTATTATTTATGACTCATGATGAACGTCAAGAAATTGTGTAAAAAAAAAAGTGTAAAATAACAATGGGAAAATTGCTGTTATTTTTATCCCCCATAGAAAGAGTTAATAAAAATTAAGGGGTTTTTCATTCTCCTGACATTGATGATGTATCCTCAGGTCCGTAATATCCGATCGGTGAGGGTCTGACACTCCAAAGGGATCAACTATTCCTTGCAGACTCCGGTGCTGGAATTAGAACTTGAATGAAGAAGGAAGCAGACAGCTCCGTTCAAAGTGTTGTGGCCGTGCCGGGTTACTGCAGCTCAGATCCCATTGAGGTGAAAGGGAGAAGAACTGCAGTAACCCAACGCGGCCACTACACTTTGAACGGAGCTGTGCTTCCTGTTCTATTCACAGTGCTAATTCCAGCACCAGAGGCTGCAGAGAACAACTGATCGATGGGGGTGGTGGTGTTGAATCCTCACCGATCAGATATTAATGACCTATCCTGAGAATAGGTCATCAATGTCAGGAGCCTGGAGAACCCCTTTAATCCATAAATGATATATAACACAAAATTGTGGCACTGAAAAGAAAAAAAAAGAAGTTATGGCTTTTGGAACATGTCACCACCTGCATCCCTAACTCCAAAATAGGTTGTGATAGATAATATCAATATCTGATTGGCGGGGGCCTGGCACCCACACCCCTGCTGATCCGCAGTTTTCTTTTCAGAGTTATTCTTAAACAGCTTATCGTGTTGGGCCCCCTCTGATCTGATATTCATGGCCAATTCTCAGGTAAGATCATCAATATTAAAATCCTTGAATATCCCTGTAACAGTTTAAAGGGGTTATCCAATTTCACAAACAGCCCCCCATGTGATGGGCCCCTCAGAGGGAATATACTTACCCCGCTCCCCACTCCCTGCACCGCTCCTGGTCCCCGCACCGCCGCTGCTGTTTCTCCCTGTACCCAGATGAAAACATACAGTGTTGGGGGGAGCAGCCAATGGCAGACGGGGACAAGCCTCCGTAGCGTCACCCACGATGCTAGGGAGGCTCGTCCCTGTCCCCACCTGCCATTGGCTGCTTTCCCCCGACACCAGATGTTTTCATCCATGCACAGGGAGAAGCAGCGGTGGCACTGGGGGGACCAGGAGGAGCGGGCCTGTCACATGGGGGGCTGTTTGTGAAATTGGATAACCCATTTAAAGGGAATGTGTCACCAGAAAATTACCTCTTGTTTAAATCACATTTTTTATGTTAAACATAATTTTTTTGAATTTTGGTGAGTTTTATTGTTTATTTCTCCATGCCACTATCTGTATATATTTTTTTTAAAATGTATATAATCCTGCAATTTTCACTGGCCACTAGGTCTAACAATAGGTCATGATTTCCTGTTTTGTGCAGGTAATTTTTCAGTAGCTATTATCGTTATCACCACAGGCAGGACTGTAATGACAAGTAACACCTCTATATAGATAACACTGGATCCACCAGTCACAATAGGTGATATCACAGCTTATCTACTCCCTCCTGATCTCTGCACAGGTCGCAGAGCAGGCCTAGAAAACTCTCCCATAGAAGTCAATGAGGTCCCCTCCTCCATTGAAGGGAAGTATTAACATATTTTAGGCCTAGTGGCCAATATTTTTAAATATAGAAAGTGATATGGATAAAAAAAATAAAAATTTGAAAAAATAAAAATTTAACGTAGAAACCTGATTTAAACAATACGTCATTTTCTGGTGACACATTCCCTTTAGGCCATATGCAGTGAGCTCCCCCTAGTGGTGACAGAGATTTTTAACATTTTAAGGGTTGTCCCAAAATGGCAATTTAGCACCCACCCACATAGTAGTTGATACATGTCTTATTGGTTGGGTATCCAACCACTAGGACCCCCAGAGTGCACCCCCACCGATCAGACACATCATATTGTGGACAGGTGATAAGTTGTCATTTTTGGAACAACCCCATTTAACTGGCTATTTTCTGCTGAAAAAGTAGCAAAATGTCATTAAAGGTGAAATGTCACTTTAAGACGCATTCCAGTATCCCACCAGTGTCCGTATAATGGCAGCTAATGATGTTACAGAACTGTAAAGAGCAGGAAACCGGACTACGCAGTGGGATATGTCAAATCTCCCTGAACCTCATTTTTAATAAATATGTTCTATTTTTATAAACCCCTCCCCCGCCCCGTAAAAAAAAGGAATAATTTAGAGCTGTCTCAGTAAATCAGTGCCTGGCCTAGCAGAAAGTACTTAATCATGGCAACAGGTCATTATGCATGTCAGCCTGGAGGAAGAGGGCTCGCTAACTTTCTAAAACAGGCAGTTTCTCTTTATGAACTCGGTAATTAGTATAAAACGAGTTCCAGGTGTTATCACCGCGGCCGTTCACAAACCTCTGAGCCCACCTGAAAGTAATAGCGCCCGTCACGTGGCTTTCTGCACCGCAAAATATTACAGACAATGCAAAAGAAATAGCTGCACAGTTGTAAATTAACCTTTTAATCGCTAGATGACTTTTACGATTTTTTGCATGTATCGGTCAAACGGCAACAACTTTTTTTATTCCTTTGGGTTGTCCAATATATTTGTTCTAGTTCTAGTTCTGCAACATTTAGGGCTTTACTTTTCTACCAAAATAGCAGGTTTTTTAAAGGAATATTGAGACTGTATTTCACAAATAAAAGATTTTTTTTTTTCCCCAATTCTGGCCAATAATTATTCTGATATATAACATGAGCTAGTTAGGGTCATTAAAGAAGAACTCCTGCAAAACATTGTATTCTCTGACCGGCTAGAAAGGTACATGATGTAATCTTCTTACCAGTGTCTGTATTTGTGCGTTATAGCCTCCCTTCTGGTCCTCAGCTGTGTCTAGTGACCAACAATCAGACTTTCCAAATAACACAGCATCTTATGTGTGGACAGGAAGTCCATTTTTCTATGTATTCCTATAGGAGCCTCAATGTCAGTCTCATAGGAATGAATAAAGAAGTAACCGACCTCCTGTCCTGTGTCAGTTGGAGAATCAGAGAGTTGGTCACATGACACAGCTGAGGATCAGAAGGGAGGGGATAGCTCACAAATACAGTCACTGATGAGAAAATTACATTCACTACAGATTACATCATGTACCTTTCTAACAGGTCAGAGAATAACATTTAGGCCTCTTTCAGACGGGCGTTGCGGGAAAAGTTGCGGGTGCATTGCGGGAACATGCGCGATTTTTCAGCGTGAGTGCACAACATTGTAATGCGTTTTGCACTCGCGTAAGAAAAATCGGCATGTTTGGTACCCAAACCCAAACTTCTTCACAGAAGTTCGGGCTTGGGATCGGTGTTCTGTAGATTGTATTATTTTCCCTTATGACATGGTTATAAGGGAAAATAATAGCATAGTAAAATAGCGCTGGAGGGGTTAAAAAAAATAAAAAATATTTTAACTCACCTTAATCCACTTGATAGCGCAGCCGGCATCTCTTCTGTCTTCTTCTGTGTGCAGGAACAGGACCTGTGGTGACGTCACTCCGGTCATCACATGATCCATTACCATGGTAAAAGATCATGTGATGGATCATGTGATGACCGGAGTGACGTCACCACAGGTCCTGTTACTGCACACAGCAAAGAAAGAATACAGAAGAGATGCCGGCTGCGCAATCAAGTGTATTAGGTGAGTAAATTATTTTTTTATTTTTTTTAACCCCTCCAGCGCTATTTTACTATGCATTCTGTATTCAGAATGCTATTATTTTCCCTTATAACCATGTTATAAGGGAAAATAATAATGATCGGGTCTCCATCCCGATCGTCTCCTAGCAACCGTGCATGAAAATCGCACCGCATCCGCACTTGCTTGCGGATACTTGCGATTTTCACGCAACCCCATTCATTTCTATGGGGCCTGCGTTACGTGAAAAACGCACAAAATAGAGCATGCTGTGATTTTCACGCAATGCACAAGTGATGCATGAAAATCACTGCTCATGTGAACAGCCCCATAGAAATGAATGGGTCGGGATTCAGTGCGGGTGCAATGCGTTCAACTCACGCATCGCATCCGCGCAGAATACTTGCCCGTGTGAAAGGGGCCTTAGGGTCCATTCACATGTCTGTAAGTGCTTTGCGAATCCGGTAAAAAAAACGGACACTGGCAATGTGCATTCCGCAATTTGCGGACCGCACATCGCCGGCACTATAATAGAAAATGCCTAATCTTGTCCGCAATTGCGGACAAGAATAGGACATGTTCTATTTTTTGGCGGAAACGGAAGCACGGATGCAGAAGAGCGGATCCGCAAATGCGGAGGCGGACAGCACATTCCGGCCCCATTAAAAATGAATGGATCCATCAAAATTGTGGAACAGATGCGGACCCATTTTGCGGACGTTTGAATGGACCCTTATAGCGGGAGTTCTTTTTTAAGTTGGGGGCGGAGCTTCACATGATTGGCAGGGGTTTTATTTACTTTGTTTTTCCTTTACACTGGTATTCACTGGTAACCGAGCCTCCTTAGCTCCAGCACAGAACCATTCCTCCCTCTGGACATGAAAAAAGGACCATCAAGCTACACGAGTTGGCGTCACTCCTCCACAGTAGTGTCCTGTTGGATATCAAGGGATCGCAACCATAGTGAAGCTCCGAATTCCCCCGTATATTGAAATAATTTATTATACTTACAGACGAACACTTGTTTCAAAGCATATAAAATCGCAAACTGCATGCACAGTACCGCCACCTGCATACGTTGCGGAATACGTACGGTTTATCCGCCGCATTCCTGTGTGGAAAAACCGCCGCAGCATAGTACAGCACCAGCAAAGTGTATGAGATGACCATTGTATATTCAGCAATTGGGCCGAAATGGTAAAATACATAAAAAAATTAAAAAAATATGTCATTGCAGATTCACACGGCTTTGATCTGTTGTTTTGTTTTTTGTTATTTTGTTAATGCAGTTTTCAAAACCAAAACCTGATGTTGATCATAAAAGGAGAAAAAAGACACATACAGAACAAATACCGCTCCTGGTTTTGGCTTCAAAAAGTGCATTAAAAAAAACAGTGCAAAACCTCTACATGGACAGGTCTTTCATATCACACTTGATCATACCAAATCCAATGAATTCCAGGAAATTTGCAGACAGAGGACTAGAAGAATGCCGTTTTCTTACTTTCCTAGAGGCTTAGAGACCCCTTCATGTTGCACGTTTTTTTATCTCAGAAGTTGTGTCAAAAGCACAGCATTTGACACAAAAATTTGCAGCAAATGAAGTCACTGCCACAGTGATGCTACAATTTTTAGTAATAACCACATCCACAGGTCTCCAAATACCATAATACAAAGTGCACACACAATCCCCACCATGCACGGCGTCCGTCTCATGCTCAGTCATGCAAAGTACCAGCCACATGTCCTAAAATGCAACACAAATCCCCTGCCCTCCCGTAACCCTATTGCCATATGCTCCCCCATACAAATCACCTACTACATGCTCCCCAGGCCATGCAGAATTCATACCTGTCCCAGGCTGCTGCTGTGCCTCTCATCACTATATGATGCTGCCACCTGCTGGCCGCCCTGATTATATCTATAGCAATCACTGCAATTTCCAACTCCAAGTCGTCTCTAGTTTACCCAGTCTTTCAAGGCAGCAGACTGGGGGCAGGGCCGGCCTTAGGTGTTCAGGCTCCCTGTGCGAGCTAACCTTGTGGCGCCCCCCTCAAAAAATAAAATAAAAATATTGTGTGGCACAGTGTAGGCTATATGTGTATAATAGGGATGAGCGAACTCGAACTGTATAGTTCGGGTTCGTACCGAATTTTGGGGTGTACCGAATTTTGGGGTGTCAAATCACCTACTACATGCTCCCCAGGCCATGCAGAATTCATACCTGTCCCAGGCTGCTGCTGTGCCTCTCATCACTATATGATGCTGCCACCTGCTGGCCGCCCTGATTATATCTATAGCAATCACTGCAATTTCCAACTCCAAGTCGTCTCTAGTTTACCCAGTCTTTCAAGGCAGCAGACTGGGGGCAGGGCCGGCCTTAGGTGTTCAGGCTCCCTGTGCGAGCTAACCTTGTGGCGCCCCCCTCAAAAAATAAAATAAAAATATTGTGTGGCACAGTGTAGGCTATATGTGTATAATAGGGATGAGCGAACTCGAACTGTATAGTTCGGGTTCGTACCGAATTTTGGGGTGTCCGTGACACGGACCCGAACCCGGACATTTTCGTAAAAGTCCGGGTTCGGGTTCGGTGTTCGTCGCTTTCTTCGCGCTTTTGTGACGCTTTCTTGGCGCTTTTTGAAAGGCTGCAAAGCAGCCAATCAACAAGCGTCATACTACTTGCCCCAAGAGGCCATCACAGCCATGCCTACTATTGGCATGGCTGTGATTGGCCAGAGCACCATGTGACCCAGCCTCTATTTAAGCTGGAGTCACATAGCGCCGCCCGTCACTCTGCTCTGATTAGCGTAGGGAGAGGTTGCGGCTGCGACAGTAGGGCGAGATTAGGCAGATTAACTCCTCCAAAGGACTTGATTAACTGATCGATCTGCAGCTGTGGATCATTGAGCTGCTGATCCTCAATTGCTCACTGTTTTTAGGCTGCCCAGACCGTTTGTCAGTCACATTTTTCTGGGGTGATCGGCGGCCATTTTGTGTCTTGTGGTGCGCCAGCACAAGCTGCGACCAAGTGCATTTAACCCTCAATGGTGTGGTTGTTTTTTGGCTAAAGCCTACATCAGGGCGAAGCTGTCACACCAAGTGCATTTAACCAGCAATAGTCTGTTCATTTTTTGGCCATATACAAAATCAGGGGCAAGCTGCGCCTGTCACCAAGTGCATTTAACCCTCAATGGTGTGGTTGTTTTTTGGCTAAAGCCTACATCAGGGTGAAGCTGTCACACCAAGTGCATTTAACCAGCAATAGTCTGTTCATTTTTTGGCCATATACTAAATCAGGGGCAAGCTGCGCCTGTCACCAAGTGCATTTAACCCTCAATGGTGTGGTTGTTTTTTGGCTAAAGCCTACATCAGGGTGAAGCTGTCACACCAAGTGCATTTAACCAGCAATAGTCTGTTTATTTTTTGGCCATATCCCAGTCTAATTCTGTCACTAAATCCATACCGGTCACCCAGCGCCTAAATACTAGGCCTCAAATTTATATCCAGCTAAATCTGTCCCTAGTGCTGTAGCTGGGCGAGTTATTTAGTGTCCGTTCAAGCACATTTCTTGTTCTGGGTTGAAATACAATTCCCAATTTAGCAATTTCATAATTTAGTGGTTTCTGCTATATCAGAGCTATTTGAAATCTATCCCTAAAAGGGTATATAATATTCAAGGTGCACATTGGGTCATTCAGAATAACTTCACACACACCCGCTACTGTGTATTTCCAAGTCTAATTCTGGCACTAAACCCATACCTGTCACCCAGCGCCTAAATACTAGGCCTCAAATTTATATCCCGCTAAATCTGTCCTTAGTGCTGTAGCTGGGCGAGTTATTTAGTGTCCGTTCAAGCACATTTCTTGTTCTGGGTTGAAATACAATTCCCAATTTAGCAATTTCATAATTTAGTGGTTTCTGCTATATCAGAGCTATTTGAAATCTATCCCTAAAAGGGTATATAATATTCAAGGTGCACATTGGGTCATTCAGAATAACTTCACACACACCCGCTACTGTGTATTTCCAAGTCTAATTCTGGCACTAAACCCATACCTGTCACCCAGCGCCTAAATACTAGGCCTCAAATTTATATCCCGCTAAATCTGTCCTTAGTGCTGTAGCTGGGCGAGTTATTTAGTGTCCGTTCAAGCACATTTCTTGTTCTGGGTTGAAATACAATTCCCAATTTAGCAATTTCATAATTTAGTGGTTTCTGCTATATCAGAGCTATTTGAAATCTATCCCTAAAAGGGTATATAATATTCAAGGTGCACATTGGGTCATTCAGAATAACTTCACACACACCCGCTACTGTGTATTTCCAAGTCTAATTCTGGCACTAAACCCATACCTGTCACCCAGCGCCTAAATACTAGGCCTCAAATTTATATCCCGCTAAATCTGTCCTTAGTGCTGTAGCTGGGCGAGTTATTTAGTGTCCGTTCAAGCACATTTCTTGTTCTGGGTTGAAATACAATTCCCAATTTAGCAATTTCATAATTTAGTGGTTTCTGCTATATCAGAGCTATTTGAAATCTATCCCTAAAAGGGTATATAATATTCAAGGTGCACATTGGGTCATTCAGAATAACTTCACACACACACGCTACTGTGTATTTCCAAGTCTAATTCTGGCACTAAACCCATACCTGTCACCCAGCGCCTAAATACTAGGCCTCAAATTTATATCCCGCTAAATCTGTCCTTAGAGCTGTAGCTGGGCGAGTTATTTAGTGTCCGTTCAAGCACATTTCTTGTTCTGGGTTGAAATACAATTCCCAATTTAGCAATTTCATAATTTAGTGGTTTCTGCTATATCAGAGCTATTTGAAATCTATCCCTAAAAGGGTATATAATATTCAAGGTGCACATTGGGTCATTCAGAATAACTTCACACACACCCGCTACTGTGTATTTCCAAGTCTAATTCTGGCACTAAACCCATACCTGTCACCCAGCGCCTAAATACTAGGCCTCAAATTTATATCCCGCTAAATCTGTCCTTAGTGCTGTAGCTGGGCGAGTTATTTAGTGTCCGTTCAAGCACATTTCTTGTTCTGGGTTGAAATACAATTCCCAATTTAGCAATTTCATAATTTAGTGGTTTCTGCTATATCAGAGCTATTTGAAATCTATCCCTAAAAGGGTATATAATATTCAAGGTGCACATTGGGTCATTCAGAATAACTTCACACACACCCGCTACTGTGTATTTCCAAGTCTAATTCTGGCACTAAACCCATACCTGTCACCCAGCGCCTAAATACTAGGCCTCAAATTTATATCCCGCTAAATCTGTCCTTAGTGCTGTAGCTGGGCGAGTTATTTAGTGTCCGTTCAAGCACATTTCTTGTTCTGGGTTGAAATACAATTCCCAATTTAGCAATTTCATAATTTAGTGGTTTCTGCTATATCAGAGCTATTTGAAATCTATCCCTAAAAGGGTATATAATATTCAAGGTGCACATTGGGTCATTCAGAATAACTTCACACACACGCTTCTGTGCATTTCCAAGTCTAATTCTGTCACTAAATCCATACCGGTCACCCAGCGCCTAAATACTAGGCCTCAAATTTATATCCAGCTAAATCTGTCCCTAGTGCTGTAGCTGGGCGAGTTATTTAGTGTCCGTTCAAGCACATTTCTTGTTCTGGGTTGAAATACAATTCCCAATTTAGCAATTTCATAATTTAGTGGTTTCTGCTATATCAGAGCTATTTGAAATCTATCCCTAAAAGGGTATATAATATTCAAGGTGCACATTGGGTCATTCAGAATAACTTCACACACACCCGCTACTGTGTATTTCCAAGTCTAATTCTGGCACTAAACCCATACCTGTCACCCAGCGCCTAAATACTAGGTCTCAAATTTATATCCCGCTAAATCTGTCCTTAGTGCTGTAGCTGGGCGAGTTATTTAGTGTCCGTTCAAGCACATTTCTTGTTCTGGGTTGAAATACAATTCCCAATTTAGCAATTTCATAATTTAGTGGTTTCTGCTATATCAGAGCTATTTGAAATCTATCCCTAAAAGGGTATATAATATTCAAGGTGCACATTGGGTCATTCAGAATAACTTCACACACACGCTTCTGTGCATTTCCAAGTCTAATTCTGTCACTAAATCCATACCGGTCACCCAGCGCCTAAATACTAGGCCTCAAATTTATATCCAGCTAAATCTGTCCCTAGTGCTGTAGCTGGGCGAGTTATTTAGTGTCCGTTCAAGCACATTTCTTGTTCTGGGTTGAAATACAATTCCCAATTTAGCAATTTCATAATTTAGTGGTTTCTGCTATATCAGAGCTATTTGAAATCTATCCCTAAAAGGGTATATAATATTCAAGGTGCACATAGGGTCATTCAGAATAACTTCACACACCCGCTACTGTGCATTTCCAAATCTAATTCTGTCACTAAACCCATACCTGTCACCCAGCGCCTAAATACTAGGCCTCAAATTTATATCCCGCTAAATCTCTCGTTACCGCTGTCCTGTTGTGGCTGGGAAAGTTATTTAGTGTCCGTCAAAGCACATTTTTTGTTCTGGGTTGAAATACAATTCCCAATTTAGCAATTTCATAATTTAGTCGTTTCTGCTATATCAGAGCTATTTGAAATCTATCCCTAAAAGGGTAGATCATATTGAAGGTGCACATAGGGTCATTCAGAATAACTTCACACACACGCTTCTGTGCATTTCCAAGTCTAATTCTGTCACTAAATCCATACCGGTCACCCAGCGCCTAAATACTAGGCCTCAAATTTATATCCCGCTGAATTTGAATACAATACATTGGGCCAAATAATATATTTGTTGTTGTGGTGAACCATAACAATGAGAAAAACATCTAGTAAGGGACGCGGACGTGGACATGGTCGTGGTGGTGTCAGTGGACCCTCTGGTGCTGGGAGAGGACGTGGCCGTTCTGCCACATCCACACGTCCTAGTGTACCAACTACCTCAGGTCCCAGTAGCCGCCAGAATTTACAGCGATATATGGTGGGGCCCAATGCCGTTCTAAGGATGGTAAGGCCTGAGCAGGTACAGGCATTAGTCAATTGGGTGGCCGACAGTGGATCCAGCACGTTCACATTATCTCCCACCCAGTCTTCTGCAGAAAGCGCACAGATGGCGCCTGAAAACCAACCCCATCAGTCTGTCACATCACCCCCATGCATACCAGGGAAACTGTCTCAGCCTCAAGTTATGCAGCAGTCTCTTATGCTGTTTGAAGACTCCGCTGGCAGGGTTTCCCAAGGGCATCCACCTAGCCCTTCCCCAGCGGTGAAAGACATAGAATGCACTGACGCACAACCACTTATGTTTCCTGATGATGAGGACATGGGAATACCACCTCAGCATGTCTCTGATGATGACGAAACACAGGTGCCAACTGCTGCGTCTTTCTGCAGTGTGCAGACTGAACAGGAGGTCAGGGATCAAGACTGGGTGGAAGACGATGCAGGGGACGATGAGGTCCTAGACCCCACATGGAATGAAGGTCGTGCCACTGACTTTCACAGTTCGGAGGAAGAGGCAGTGGTGAGACCGAGCCAACAGCGTAGCAAAAGAGGGAGCAGTGGGCAAAAGCAGAACACCCGCCGCCAAGAGACTCCGCCTGCTACTGACCGCCGCCATCTGGGACCGAGCACCCCAAAGGCAGCTTCAAGGAGTTCCCTGGCATGGCACTTCTTCAAACAATGTGCTGACGACAAGACCCGAGTGGTTTGCACGCTGTGCCATCAGAGCCTGAAGCGAGGCATTAACGTTCTGAACCTGAGCACAACCTGCATGACCAGGCACCTGCATGCAAAGCATGAACTGCAGTGGAGTAAACACCTTAAAACCAAGGAAGTCACTCAGGCTCCCCCTGCTACCTCTTCTGCTGCTGCCGCCTCGGCCTATTCTGCTGCTGCCGCCTCGGCCTCTTCCTCCGCCTCTGGAGGAACGTTGGCACCTGCCGCCCAGCAAACAGGGGATGTACCACCAACACCACCACCACCACCTCCGTCACCAAGCGTCTCAACCATGTCACACGCCAGCGTTCAGCTCTCCATCTCACAAACATTTGATAGAAAGCGTAAATTCCCACCTAGCCACCCTCGATCCCTGGCCCTGAATGCCAGCATTTCTAAACTACTGGCCTATGAAATGCTGTCATTTAGGCTGGTGGACACAGACAGCTTCAAACAGCTCATGTCGCTTGCTGTCCCACAGTATGTTGTTCCCAGCCGGCACTACTTCTCCAAGAGAGCCGTGCCTTCCCTGCACAACCAAGTATCCGATAAAATCAAGTGTGCACTGCGCAACGCCATCTGTGGCAAGGTCCACCTAACCACAGATACGTGGACCAGTAAGCACGGCCAGGGACGCTATATCTCCCTAACTGCACACTGGGTAAATGTAGTGGCAGCTGGGCCCCAGGCGGAGAGCTGTTTGGCGCACGTCCTTCCGCCGCCAAGGATCGCAGGGCAACATTCTTTGCCTCCTGTTGCCACCTCCTCCTTCTCGGCTTCCTCCTCCTCTTCTTCCACCTGCTCATCCAGTCAGCCACACACCTTCACCACCAACTTCAGCACAGCCCGGGGTAAACGTCAGCAGGCCATTCTGAAACTCATATGTTTGGGGGACAGGCCCCACACCGCACAGGAGTTGTGGCGGGGTATAGAACAACAGACCGACGAGTGGTTGCTGCCGGTGAGCCTCAAGCCCGGCCTGGTGGTGTGTGATAATGGGCGAAATCTCGTTGCAGCTCTGGGACTAGCCAATTTGACGCACATCCCTTGCTTGGCGCATGTGCTGAATTTGGTGGTGCAGAAGTTCATTCACAACTACCCCGACATGTCAGAGCTGCTGCATAAAGTGCGGGCCGTCTGTTCGCGCTTCCGGCGTTCACATCCTGCTGCTGCTCGCCTGTCTGCGCTACAGCGTAACTTCGGCCTTCCCGCTCACCGCCTCATATGCGACGTGCCCACCAGGTGGAACTCCACCTTGCACATGCTGGACAGACTGTGCGAGCAGCAGCAGGCCATAGTGGAGTTTCAGCTGCAGCACGCACGGGTCAGTCGCACTACAGAACAGCACCACTTCACCACCAATGACTGGGCCTCCATGCGAGACCTGTGTGCCCTGTTGCGCTGTTTCGAGTACTCCACCAACATGGCCAGTGGCGATGACACCGTTATCAGCGTTACAATACCACTTCTATGTCTCCTTGAGAAAACACTTAGGGCGATGATGGAAGAGGAGGTGGCCCAGGAGGAGGAGGAGGAGGAGGAGGAAGAGGGGTCATTTTTAGCACTTTCAGGCCAGTCTCTTCGAAGTGACTCAGAGGGAGGTTTTTGGCAACAGCAGAGGCCAGGTACAAATGTGGCCAGCCAGGGCCCACTACTGGAGGACGAGGAGGACGAGGATGAGGAGGAGGTGGAGGAGGATGAGGATGAAGCATGGTCACAGCGGGGTGGCACCCAACGCAGCTCGGGTCCATCACTGGTGCGTGGCTGGGGGGAAAGGCAGGACGATGACGATACGCCTCCCACAGAGGACAGCTTGTCCTTATCCCTGGGCAGCCTGGCACACATGAGCGACTACATGCTGCAGTGCCTGCGCAACGACAGCAGAGTTGCCCACATTTTAACCTGTGCGGACTACTGGGTTGCCACCCTGCTGGATCCACGCTACAAAGACAATGTGCCCACCTTACTTCCTGCACTGGAGCGTGATAGGAAGATGCGCGAGTACAAGCGCACGTTGGTAGACGCGCTACTGAGAGCATTCCCAAATGTCACAGGGGAACAAGTGGAAGCCCAAGGCCAAGGCAGAGGAGGAGCAAGAGGTCGCCAAGGCAGCTGTGTCACGGCCAGCTCCTCTGAGGGCAGGGTTAGCATGGCAGAGATGTGGAAAACTTTTGTCAACACGCCACAGCTAACTGCACCACCACCTGATACGCAACGTGTTAGCAGGAGGCAACATTTCACTAACATGGTGGAACAGTACGTGTGCACACCCCTCCACGTACTGACTGATGGTTCGGCCCCATTCAACTTCTGGGTCTCTAAATTGTCCACGTGGCCAGAGCTAGCCTTTTATGCCTTGGAGGTGCTGGCCTGCCCGGCAGCCAGCGTTTTGTCTGAACGTGTATTCAGCACGGCAGGGGGCGTCATTACAGACAAACGCAGCCGCCTGTCTACAGCCAATGTGGACAAGCTGACGTTCATAAAAATGAACCAGGCATGGATCCCACAGGACCTGTCCGTCCCTTGTCCAGATTAGACATTAACTACCTCCCCATAACCATATATTATTGGACTCCAGGGCACTTCCTCATTCAATCCTATTTTTATTTTCATTTTACCATTATATTGCGATGCTACCCAAAGTTGAATGAACCTCTCCTCTGCCTGTGTGCTAGGCCTAAATATATGCCAATGGACTGTTGCAGTGGTGGCTGACATGAAGCCTGATTCTCTGCTATGACATGCAGACTAATTCTCTGCTGACATGAAGCCAGATTGTCTGTTACGGGACCTCTCTCCTCTGCCTGGGTGCTGGGCCTAAATTTATGACAATGGACTGTTGCAGTGGTGGCTGACGTGAAGCCTCATTCTCTGCTATGACATGCAGACTGATTCTCTGCTGACATGAAGCCAGATTGTCTGTTACGGGACCTCTCTCCTCTGCCTGTGTGCTAGGCCTAAATATATGCCAATGGACTGTTGCAGTGGTGGCTGACGTGAAGCCTGATTCTCTGCTATGACATGCAGACTGATTCTCTGCTGACATGAAGCCAGATCCTCTGTTACGGGACCTCTCTCCTCTGCCTGTGTGTGTGCTGGGCCTAAATATATGCCAATGGACTGTTGCAGTGGTGGCTGACGTGAAGCCTCATTCTCTGCTATGACATGCAGACTAATTCTCTGCTGACATGAAGACAGATTCTCTGTTACGGGACCTCCCTCCTCTGCCTGGGTGCTGGGCCTAAATATATGCCAATGGACTGTTGCAGTGGTGGGTGACGTGAAGCCTCATTCTCTGCTATGACATGCAGACTAATTCTCTGCTGACATGAAGCCAGATTGTCTGTTACGGGACCTCTCTCCTCTGCCTGTGTGTGTGCTGGGCCTAAATATATGCCAATGGACTGTTGCAGTGGTGGCTGACGTGAAGCCTCATTCTCTGCTATGACATGCAGACTAATTCTCTGCTGACATGAAGACAGATTCTCTGTTACGGGACCTCTCTCCTCTGCCTGTGTGTGTGCTGGGCCTAAATATATGCCAATGGACTGTTGCAGTGGTGGGTGACGTGAAGCCTCATTCTCTGCTATGACATGCAGACTGATTCTCTGCTGACATGAAGCCAGATTCTCTGTTACGGGACCTCTCTCCTCTGCCTGTGTGCTAGGCCTAAATATATGCCAATGGACTGTTGCAGTGGTGGCTGACGTGAAGCCTGATTCTCTGCTATGACATGCAGACTGATTCTCTGCTGACATGAAGCCAGATCCTCTGTTACGGGACCTCTCTCCTCTGCCTGTGTGTGTGCTGGGCCTAAATATATGCCAATGGACTGTTGCAGTGGTGGCTGACGTGAAGCCTCATTCTCTGCTATGACATGCAGACTAATTCTCTGCTGACATGAAGACAGATTCTCTGTTACGGGACCTCCCTCCTCTGCCTGGGTGCTGGGCCTAAATATATGCCAATGGACTGTTGCAGTGGTGGGTGACGTGAAGCCTCATTCTCTGCTATGACATGCAGACTAATTCTCTGCTGACATGAAGCCAGATTGTCTGTTACGGGACCTCTCTCCTCTGCCTGTGTGTGTGCTGGGCCTAAATATATGCCAATGGACTGTTGCAGTGGTGGCTGACGTGAAGCCTCATTCTCTGCTATGACATGCAGACTAATTCTCTGCTGACATGAAGACAGATTCTCTGTTACGGGACCTCTCTCCTCTGCCTGTGTGTGTGCTGGGCCTAAATATATGCCAATGGACTGTTGCAGTGGTGGCTGACGTGAAGCCTCATTCTCTGCTATGACATGCAGACTAATTCTCTGCTGACATGAAGACAGATTCTCTGTTACGGGACCTCCCTCCTCTGCCTGGGTGCTGGGCCTAAATATATGCCAATGGACTGTTGCAGTGGTGGCTGACGTGAAGCCTCATTCTCTGCTATGACATGCAGACTGATTCTCTGCTGACATGAAGCCAGATCGTCTGTTACGGGACCTCTCTGCTCTGCCTGTGTGCTAGGCCTAAATATATGCCAATGGACTGTTGCAGTGGTGGGTGACGTGAAGCCTCATTCTCTGCTATGACATGCAGACTGATTCTCTGCTGTCATGAAGCCAGATTGTCTGTTACGGGACCTCTCTGCTCTGCCTGTGTGCTAGGCCTAAATATATGCCAATGGACTGTTGCAGTGGTGGGTGACGTGAAGCCTCATTCTCTGCTATGACATGCAGACTGATTCTCTGCTGTCATGAAGCCAGATTGTCTGTTACGGGACCTCTCTGCTCTGCCTGTGTGCTAGGCCTAAATATATGCCAATGGACTGTTGCAGTGGTGGGTGACGTGAAGCCTCATTCTCTGCTATGACATGCAGACTGATTCTCTGCTGACATGAAGCCAGATTGTCTGTTACGGGACCTCTCTCCTCTGCCTGTGTGCTAGGCCTAAATATATGCCAATGGACTGTTGCAGTGGTGGCTGACGTGAAGCCTCATTCTCTGCTATGACATGCAGACTAATTCTCTGCTGACATGAAGCCAGATTGTCTGTTACGGGACCTCTCTCCTCTGCCTGGGTGCTGGGCCTAAATTTATGACAATGGACTGTTGCAGTGGTGGCTGACGTGAAGCCTGATTCTCTGCTATGACATGCAGACTGATTCTCTGCTGACATGAAGCCAGATCCTCTGTTACGGGACCTCTCTCCTCTGCCTGTGTGTGTGCTGGGCCTAAATATATGCCAATGGACTGTTGCAGTGGTGGCTGACGTGAAGCCTCATTCTCTGCTATGACATGCAGACTGATTCTCTGCTGACATGAAGCCAGATTCTCTGTTACGGGACCTCTCTCCTCTGCCTGTGTGTGTGCTGGGCCTAAATATATGCCAATGGACTGTTGCAGTGGTGGCTGACGTGAAGCCTCATTCTCTGCTATGACATGCAGACTAATTCTCTGCTGACATGAAGACAGATTCTCTGTTACGGGACCTCTCTCCTCTGCCTGTGTGTGTGCTGGGCCTAAATATATGCCAATGGACTGTTGCAGTGGTGGCTGACGTGAAGCCTCATTCTCTGCTATGACATGCAGACTAATTCTCTGCTGACATGAAGACAGATTCTCTGTTACGGGACCTCTCTCCTCTGCCTGGGTGCCGGGGCCTAAATATCTGAGAATGGACTGTTCCAGTGGTGGGTGACGGGAAGCCAGATTCTCTGCTATGGAACCTCTCTCCAATTGATTTTGGTTAATTTTTATTTATTTAATTTTTAATTTAATTCATTTCCCTATCCACATTTGTTTGCAGGGGATTTACCTACATGTTGCTGCCTTTTGCAGCCCTCTAGCTCTTTCCTGGGCTGTTTTACAGCCTTTTTAGTGCCGAAAAGTTCGGGTCCCCATTGACTTCAATGGGGTTCGGGTTCGGGACGAAGTTCGGATCGGGTTCGGATCCCGAACCCGAACATTTCCGGGATGTTCGGCCGAACTTCTCGAACCCGAACATCCAGGTGTTCGCTCAACTCTAGTGTATAACTAACATATTTCACATGAAAACTTACAGTTACTTGGCTTGGCCCTTGGGGATCTCGGACGCCACTTCCACACTTTGGCCGGGGGCTCGGTGGAGCTGATGAGGTGTTTTATCCTAATGAGAAAGATTTCATAATAAGTATTTGGAGAAGGGGCAGAGGGATAGCAGAGCATTTAGAGGCTGGTGCTGCTACTTGGGGGTCATACCATAGTGCCCCCCATAATGTACCAGTATAAAATGCTCCAGTAGATGCCCTCAGTGTCCCCCATAATTTGCAAGTATAAAATACCCCTTCTTAGTGCCCCCCATAGATGACCCCATAGTACTCCTCTCCCCCCTTCCCCATAGTACCCACCATGTGTCCCAGTATAAAATTGTACTGTACAGAGAGCCCATATAAAATACCCCTTCTTTGTGGCCTCAGTAGATGCCCCTATAGTGCCCCCAATCATGTGCCAGTATTAACAGCCCCCCCTCTGTGCCAGTAATAATAGCCCCCTATGCCAGTAATAGCAGCCCCCCTGTGCCAGTAATAGCAGCCCCCAGTAATAACAGCCCCCCTGTGCCAGTAATAACAGCCCCCAGTAATAAGAGCCCCTCTGTGCCAGTAATAACAGCCCCCAGTAATAACAGCCCCTCTGTGCCAGTAATAACAGCCTTCCTCTGTGCCAGTAATAATAGCCCCCTATGCCAGTAATAGCAGCCCCCCTGTGCCAGTAATAACAGCCCCCAGTAATAACAGCCCCTCTGTGCCAGTAATAACAGCCCCCAGTAATAAGAGCCCCTCTGTGTCAGTAATAACAGCCCCTCTGTGCCAGTAATAACAGCCCCCACCAGTAATAACAGCCCCCCTTTGCCAGTAATAACAGCCCCCCTTTGCCAGTAATAACAACCCCCGCCAGTAATAACAGCCCCCCTTTGCCAGTAATAACAAACAGCCCCCCCTTTGCCAGTAATAACAGCCCCCGCCAGTAAAAGTATTGTATATAATAAAAAATAAAAATAAATACTTACCTCCATGTCAGTGATGCGATGCAGGCCTCTTCTGGCCTGTGTCCCACGCTGTATGGCTCAGGCGGTGCGATGACGTCATTGCGCCGCCTGCGCCGGCCTCTGATAGGCTGCAGGCACTAGGCCGGCAGCCTATCAGAGGAAGGGAAAGGGACACGCCTCTCCCTCCCCTACCGCAGCACAGGCAGGCATCTGTATCGCTGTCCTGAGGACAGCGATACAGATGACTGGAGATGAGCGCTTCCACAATGGAAGCGCTCATCTCCCTGTGCCCAGCCACCGCCGCCAGCTCGCTCGCCTGCCGCAGCCCGCATATTACACTGCAAGCTGTCGGCCGCCCGGCGCCCGTGTTGCTTTGGCGCCCTGTGCGGCCGCACAGCCCGCACACCCCAAAGGCCGGCCCTGACTGGGGGTGCAGACTTCTAGCAAAGTGGGACTCTGGGACACAAAGGTTACATCCAGGTGACATTTTTTTGAATTTTTAAATTTTTATCAATATGAAATTGTTAGCAAAATCTGATGTTCCGCACTATGTTTGTTTGGTAGGGATTTTCTATCAAAAAGTAGCCACCATCTGTCAAAACTCTACAAAATTCTACTAGCTATATATATTTAAAGGAAATGTGAGTGATACTTTTTAAGGTGGGGGTCTGGACCCACCTTAATAAAGGGGTCCTCTGAAGTAATGAGTGCCACTGCAACACCGAGACTGTGTGGTAATGGAGTTTATCTAAGCCCTGATAAATCTGTAATGCACCAGTGAGGACCGTCTGCAGTGACCCAGAGTGCTGAGAGGAGGAAAGGAGTGATAGTAGTGGCACAGATAGGAGTAGTTGTGGTTCATGGCAGCTGTCGGAACTCTTTCTTCCCTCGGGGCCCACCCTGGGCCTTTTGGGGACTCCCATCTGGTGGTGGTTGGGGTGTCCTTAATGGTGAATTGTTGGCAGGGTGTAAGGCAGGAGGGCAGGTGCAGGGTTGGATAATGGCAATTGTGCAGTGGTGGAACAAGGCTATGATGTTGGGGTAACAAATCTAGTGTTTAGGCAGATCATAAACAGAGACACTGGTAGCAATCAGTTCAAAATATCCAGGGTATATACACAATACTTCCAAGGCTGATTATGGAGTAGTAAACTGTCAAATGTCTGACTTTTCAATTGACCAAAGGGGTGCACCTTCACAATACTGTATGTACTTCAGTTCCCACAGCGGGGGGTTAGATTCTCCAACTAGTAACTTATCCATTGTAAAAGCCTGGTGGGCACCAAACTAATATACCCTTTCTCCTAGCGGTAAAGCCTGTTGCCCTAAACGAGCAATTGCACTTACTGTCTGTCCTTGCACTTTGGATAAAGCTGTTTTCTTAGCTGTAGCTGTCTTATAGATGATGGTTCTCTTTGACTCAGGCCTAGTTATGAGCAAGCATATGTAGGTCCTCTCTCTTCCTCAGTTAGCACTATACTCCCACCACTGACAAGGGGCGGACCCAGGTCAATCTATTAGCAACCTAAAGAAGCTAAGTCATGGTTGTTAACCCTATCAGCCAAATAACAGGATAACTATGAACCCTTTAAAGTTACCCTCTGTCACGCCTTGCCCTGTAAATGTAAGGAGGTCTGTCAGACTGGCTGCACATGTCTGACTTCTCTGTTTGTTTTGGGTTCGAGCTGGATCCACCTTCCCTCAGGTGTACTGGGTTTTATTGTTAGTGAGGCTATTTATCCCTTCCCCCCAGTGGCCTGTGCGGGTTATAGTTTGTTCCTGTGAGCTTTGGATGTGTGGTGGATCATCTGCTCCAGCTCTGCTCTAGATAAGTCCTCTCTGTTATTTCCCATTGTGACTTTTATCTAGGCCTCTATGGAGACACTTGCTTCCTCTGGGTTTGAAGAAGCAGGTTGCCTCTTCCCTTTTCCCTACAGCTTAGGGTTTGCCCAGGGTTTATAGATTTAGGCACGAGGGCATGTGCATATCCACCATTAGGGTATGCACATGGGCACAGCAGTTTAGGGAAAACTTTAGGGATCGCTAGGAGGAGACCCTTTTCTCCCTAGCTTTGGGCCTAGTCGTTTGTTCTGTTTGTTTTTCCATGTTTGGTTATTTCCCCGCTTACCTACCTGTCGTGACATTATAACCCGCCCAAAAAACTGTCATTTCCCTGCTGTTTGCGAAATGGAGGCTATGGATGCTTTGGTTGATCGCATGCAGGGATTATCGCAGGAGGTTGCTGACCCCTGCAGTTCTGTTGCACAGTGTCAGAATGCTCTGGCGTCTGGCGCTGTTGAAGGAAATCAGGTCTGCTTAGAGCCTAAAGTCGCTCTCCCTGATAGGTTCTCAGGGGGTGGTAACGGTTCAGGGAGTCCTGCAGGTTGTATTTTCGTCTATGGCCGATGTCATCTGGTGACGAGAATCAAAGAGTGGGGATCATTATATCTCTGCTCAAAGGGGACGCGCAGTCCTGGGCTTTTTCTCTGCTGACCGGTTTTTTTAAGCCTTGGGCTTGATTTCTGATGACCCAGACCGCGTCTCTATGGCTGAATCTAAGTAGTGCAGTTTGTTACAGGGAGAACGTATTGCAAAGTCGTATTGTGCAGAATTTAGAAGATGTTTGTCAGGGTCTATCTGAGAGGCTGAAAGATGCCCTTGCTTTTCATGAGTATCCCGATTCATTGGAGACGGCCATGTCTTTGGCAGTGCGGCTTGATAGACATCTTAGAGAGAGGTATAAGATTCCTCTCGAGCGGGGGGTCCCATATGAAAGTGGATCAGTCCCACCTATTCCCCGGGGTAATATGACATTTGAATCTGGGGCAGGAGAGGAGCCTATGCAGTTGGGCCAGGTTTCTTTTCGCTCAGGTGATAGGGATTTTAGGAAGCTGAATAAGCTATGTTACTTCTGTGGAAAAGAAGCTCATTTTGTTTGTGTGTGTCCTTTTGTTAAACCTCAAAGCGGTAATGAAAAACTACGGAGGTATTCACATAAAGAGAATACCTCCTCTTGGTAGTGTGAATGGGGAGTCTGAGCAAGCAAATATTCATTCTCTCTGCAATACCCATTTCCTCCTGCCTGCCATGGTGGCGCTAGACTCAGGAAATTTTGATTTTGAGGTATTTTTTGACAGTGGTGTGGGGGTATTATTGATTTTCATTTCCTCCAAAATCTTGGTTTTAGAACTAGCACATTAGATAAAGAGATACCAGTGTTTGCTATTGATTCCTCCCCTCTCTCACAAAAGAGTCTTACTCATATCGTTCATGACATTTAGTTAAGGGTGGGTGATTCACATGATGAGTTCATTTCTTGTTTTGTTATGAAGGGCTTGCCTGCTCCGATGGTTCTAGGTTTACCGTGGTTGATAAAGCATAACCCTACTATTGACTGGCAAACAAGAAAAATCAGTAGCTGGAGTGAATTTTGTATGGACAACTGTCTTTTTGCTTCTATCTCAGGGGTGTCAACTACGGTCCTACCTCAGTTTCTCTCTGATTTTGCGGACGTATTCTCGGAGGGTGGAGCTCAGGAGTTGCCCCCCCCCCACCCCATCGAGAATATGATTGTCCGGTCAATCTCATTCCTTGAGCTAAACTGCCAAAATCTCGGCTATACAACCTTTCCCAAACCAAAAGAGAAGCTATGCGGAAATATATTCCCGAGAGTTTGGCAAAGGGACATATTAGGCCATCTAAGTGCCCTGTGGCCGCCAGTTTCTTTTTCGTAAAAAAAGAAAGATGGATCACTTAGACCGTGTTTAGATTTCTGAGAATTGAATCTCATTACGGCCCGTGATCCGTATCCCCTTCCTTTGATTTCTGATCTATTTGATCAAATTGTCGGAGCCAAGGTGTTCTCCAAGTTGGATCAAAGAGGAGCTTATAATCTGATCAGAATTAAGGAAGGAGTTGAGTGGAAAACGGCCTTCAATACACCCGAAGGTCATTTCGAGAATCTTGTCATGCCCTTTGGTTTAACTAATGCGCCAGTGGTCTTTCAGCGATTTATCAATGATATTTTCCATCATTTAGTGGAAAGGTTCATTGCTATTTACCTTGATGACATACTAATTTGCTCACCCGATTTGGAGACCCATCAGGATTACGTGAGACAGGTGTTGTCGATCCTTTGGAAGAATAAATTGTATGCAAAATTGGAAAAATGTGTATTTGCTGTCCAGGAGCTACCGTTTTTGGGATACCTGCTTTCTGTCTGGGCGGTACTGGAATGGGACCGGCCTGAGAATCAGAAAGCTCTGATGCGTTTTTTGGGTTTTACCCATTACAACAGAAAATTAATCTTCAATTATTCCACCATTGTAAAACCTTTGACAGATATAACAAAAAAAGGCGCCAACTTCTCTGTCTGGTCGGATGAGGCATTACAGGCCTTTTCTGCTATTAAGAAATGTTTTGCGTCTGCTCCCATTCTGATGCAACCTGATGTGTCTCAACCGTTTGTCGTGAAGGTTGATGCATCAGAAGTGGGGGTCGGAGCAGTTCTGTCGCAGGGTCCATCCCCTAGCACAGTGATAGGCAAACTGCGGCTCTCCAGCTGTTGCCAAACTACAACTCCCACCATGCCCTGCTGTAGGCTGAAAGCTGTAGGCAGTCTTTGCATGCTGGGAGTTGTAGTTCTGCAACAGCTGGAGAGCCGCAGTTTGCCTATCACTGCCCTAGCAAATGGCGTCCGTGAGCTTTTTTCTCCCAAAAACTCTTGGCCGCTGAAAGAAATTATGATGTAGTAGAGAATTACTGGCCATCAAATTGGCCTTTGAGGAATGGCGTCATTGGTTGGAAGGGGCTACTCATCATATTACGGTATATACTGACCACAAGAATTTGGCTTACCTGCAGTTTGCTAAGCGCCTGAATCCTAGACAGGCTACATGGTAACTGTTTTTTACTAGGTTCAATTTTGTGGTCACCTTTCGCCCTGGGGTTAAAAACGTCAAGGCAGATGCATTGTCACCCAGGAGGAGGCTCCTGATTCTTGTCCTCCAGACAGGTTGTTTGTTCCTGCTGAACTGCGATACTAGGTGTTCAAGGAACATTATGATATGGTCCTTGCGGGACATCCTGGAAGCAAATCCACCATAGATCTTATATCCCCGGGATTGCGCGAGGGCGTGGAGGGTTATGTGGCAGCTTGTGAGACCTGTGCACGTGCGAAGGTGGCTCACACTTGGCCTTCAGGATCCCTTCTTTCTTTGTCCATTCCGTCTTGTCCTTGGACGCATTTGTACATGGACTTTATTACCGATTTACCGAGCTCCTCTGGGAAAACTGTGATTTTGGTGGTAGTGGACCGCTTCAGTAAGATGGCGAACTTTGTACCGTTACCTAGCTTGCCCAATGCCCTAACTCTCGCTTGCACATTGTGAAACTACATGGCATTCTCTCTGATGTTGTGTCTGATAGGGGGACCCAATTTGTTTCCAGGTTTTGGAGGGCGTTATGCTCTCGTCTGGGAATTCAACAGTCTTCCTCTTCAGCTTTTCATCCCCAGTCGAATGGTCAGATAGAGCGCACTAACCAAAACCTGGAGACCTATTTGAGGTGTTTTGTTGCCGAGAACCAGGATGACTGGTCCTCGTTCTTGTCTCTAGCCGAATTTGCCTTGAATAACCGTAGACAGGAGTCCACTGATAAGTCACCATTTTTTGGCGCATATGGTTTTCACCCACAGTTTTGGTACTTTTTTTGGGACTGGATCTTCTTGGATGCCAGAAGAGGAGAGATTCTCTTCCGCCTCGTCATCTATCTGGCTGAAGATCCAAGTTACTTTGGAAAAGATGGGTGAAAGATATAAACGGATGTCTGACAGGAGACGTATGACTGGTCCGGACCTGTGTGTGGGTGATTCGGTGTGGTTGTCCACTAAAAACATTAAGCTAAAGGTACCATCTTGGAAATTGGGTCCAAGATTTATTGGCCCCTACAAAATCTCTGCTATTGTCAACCCGGTGGCGTTTCGTCTGGATCTTCCGCAGACCTGGATCCATAATGTGTTTCACAGGTCTTTATTGAAGAAATATGTGGAACCTGTGGGACCATCTCCATTGCCACCTCCCCCTGTCCTGGTGGATGGCAATTTGGAGTTTGAGATCTCTAGGATTCTTCGGGGTTCCCTCCAGTACCTGGTGCACTGGAAGGGATACGGTCCAGAGGAAAGAATGTGGGTTCCGGCTACTGATGTTAATGCTAGCCGCCTGGTGAGTGTCACAACCAGACATCTGAGAAGCTCTGATAGATGCCTTTCAGAACCTCCTCCTTGAGCTTTCTTTGTTTTGGTTTTCAGTTCCTCATCTCGTTAGCCTCTCCCAGCTGTCTTGTAGTTGGACTGATTGCATCCCTTTAAATTCCTCCCCATAATGCAGTAGTGTGCGGTTTATACAACTTCCTGGAGTGTGTGTGCATGCTGATCCTATTTCCCAGTCTTCTACAAGTTAAGTGCTGTACATTCATTTGTGATTTTCTGGTTGCTGGATCCCAGGTGACCCTGACTCCCTCCATGTCTAGTGTAGGGAGCCGGTGGTCGTGTCCCCTCACTATTGTAGGGTGTTCAGGTGTCATTTAGTCGTGGTACGAGGATATGCGATCATCCACCATTGGGGTGTTCGCATAGGCTGAGCAGTCAGGGAGAGTGCCAGGTCTTATGCAGGGGTCTCCCTTTTGTTCCTTAGCTTTGGATCCAGTGAGTCATATATTCATTTTGCATTGTCTTGTTTCCTGTACACCTTTTCGTGACATTATAAACCGCCAAAACCGTCTCAAGCATGGATCCGGTTTCACTTTTGACTGAACGCTTCCAGGGTCTTTCATTGGAGGTAGCTGATCTCCGTAAGACTCTTTCTCAGTTTCTAGTGACCGGTTCAGCTTGCGTTCATGGAGTTTGTTTGGAGCCTAAGATCTCGCTCCCGAATACCTTCTCCGGGGGTAGTGAGAATTTTGTGCGTTTCAGAGAGGCTTGCAAACTCCATTTTCGCCTTCTTCCCCATTCTTCTGGTGATGAGGAACGGAGGGTGGGGATCATTATATCGCTGCTCAGGGGTAACGCTCAGTCGTGGGCCTTTTCGCTGCCGGTGGGAGCACGGCCCCTCCGTTCAGTGGATGAATTCTTTTTAGCCCTAGGTCAGATATATGATGATCCGGATCATGTTGCTTTGGCTGAGTCTAGTCTACGTCTGTTATGCCAGGGTAAACAATCCGCAGAGATATACTGCTCAGAATTTCGGAGATGGGCAGCTGATACTGGTTGGAATGATGCTGCACTCCGAAGTCAATTTTGCCATGGTCATTCAGAGGGATTGAAAGATGCATTTGCCTTTCATGAGAGGCCTATCTCCTTGGACGCTGCTATGTCTCAGGCCGTTCGTATTGACAGGCATCTTAGAGAGAGAGGAGAGATCTCTCCTTCCTGTCATACTCAGTCCCAGGACAGTGCAGCAGTCTCATTCTGTGCGCAGGGGTCTCAGTCGCTGTCAGCCTGTCATGGAACCAGACAGAGATAAGTGGAAATAAGAAGGCTTTATTGAAAATCAAGCTGTAAGCAAAAGTCCAAACGGATGGCTAAACCGAAGCAGGGTCTTGCGTAGACAGAGGTCAGGAACCAGAAGGGTAGTCAGACGAAGCCTGGATCAGGAACCAGCAGGGTAGTCAGACGAAGCCAGGATCAGGAACCAACGGGGTAGTCAGACGAGGCCAGGATCAGGAACCAGAAGCAGCAGCAGTCTTAGAAGCATGTGAACACAGGAGGACCAAGCAAGGAACTGAAGCCACAGACCTCCTATATATATGAGCTAGGCATCCAGCTCCTCCCAGTGGGAAGGAGAAGCCGCAGGGTGGGAGGCTACAAGAAACCCAGAAACCAAGATGGCCGCCAGCACATGTCAAACGAAGGAGAACAGTAAGAAGGTAAGACCATGACAGTACCTCCCCCTCAAGGGCCCCTCCTCCGCGGAGTAAGGAACGGTTTCTGAGGGAAGCGTGCGTGGAAGGCTCGGAGCAAAGCAGGAGCATGGACATCTGCGGAGGGAACCCAGGAACGCTCCTCTGGACCATAACCACGCCAATGGACCAAAAACTGCAACCGACCGCGGACCAGGCAGTGAGTCCAGGATATTGCTCACCTCATATTCCTCACGATTGCCCACTTGGACCGGACGGGGCCGAGGAACCGAGGAAGTGAAACGATTACACACCAATGGCTTCAACAGGGAGACATGAAACACATTGGAGATCCGCATGCCAGGAGGAAGCGCAAGGGCATAGGCTACCGGGTTTACCCTGCGAAGCACTCGGAAGGGACCAACAAAGCGAGGCGCCAGCTTGGGAGTGGGCACTCGAAGGTTGAGGTTGCGGGTTGACAACCATACACGGTCTCCGACCTGGTAGGAAGGAGCGGGCGCTCGTCTGCGATCAGCCTGGAGTCTCTGGCGCTGCGCAGAGACCTCAAGGGACCTCTGGATCTGTACCCAAGAAGCACGTAGGACGGAAAGGTGATCCTCCACAGCCGGAATATCCTGGGGAGAGAATACCTCCGGTAACACGGCAGGTTGGAACCCATAATTGGCCATGAAGGGAGACGTCCCAGAGGAAGAGTTCACCGCCGTGTTCCTGGCAAACTCAGCCCAAGGCAGGAGGTCAACCCAATTGTCTTGGTGATCGGAGACATAGCAACAAAGGAATTGCTCCAAGGCCTGATTGGATCGTTCTGCGGCCCCATTGGACTGAGGGTGGTAGGCCGAGGAGAAAGAGAGATGAATCCCCAACTGGGAGCAAAAGGCGCGCCAGAACCTGGACACAAACTGACTCCCCCGATCCGACACAATCTCCTTGGGCAAACCGTGCAACCGGAAGACCTCCCTGGCGAAAATCGTGGCCAACTCTTGTGCAGAGGGTAACTTCTTGAGAGGAACACAGTGGCACATTTTGGAAAACCGATCCACAATCATGAGAATGACCGTATGGCCTCGGGATGCAGGGAGGTCCACAATGAAATCCATCCCCAGGTGTGACCATGGGCGCTCCCCGGTGGCTATGGGTTGCAAAAGGCCCAACGGAAGGTGCCAAGGGAACTTACTCTGGGCACAAACGGAGCATGCCGCTACATATGCGGCGATGTCGGAACGTAGAGAAGGCCACCAGAACAGACGTGAAACAGCCCAGGACAGCTGATTCTTTCCAGGATGCCCCGTGGCCTTGGAGTTATGGTAGGTTCGCAACAACCGAGTGCGCAACTCCTCAGGCACAAAACACCTGCCGTTGGGTCTCCCAGAGGGAGCACCAGATTGAGCCGCCAAAATCTGCTCACCCAGGGGAGAGGTCAGGCTGGTGCGAATGGCGGCCAGGATCTGATTCGGAGGTATGACCGAAGTCGGAATCGACTCCTCCCCGGACAGCTCGGAGTACTGCCGTGATAAGGCATCCGCTCTGATGTTCTTGGAACCGGGTAGGTAGGAGACCACGTAATTAAAACGTGACAAGAACAGAGCCCATCTGGCCTGACGTGGTGTCAATCTCTTGGCCTCAGAAAGGTAGGTCAGATTCTTGTGGTCCGTCAGGATGAGAACCGGAACCACCGAACCCTCGAGCAAGTGCCTCCATTCTTTAAGGGCCTGCACGATGGCCAATAACTCCCTGTCACCAATCTGATAGTTGCACTCCGCGGAAGACAGTTTCCGGGAGTAAAACCCACAAGGAAGCAGAGGACCCTCTGGTGTTCTACGCTGAGACAGAAGGGCGCCTACTCCCGTCTCAGACGCGTCCACCTCGAGGACAAAGGGCAACCCAGGGTTGGGATGCGACAGAATCGGAGCCGACACAAAGGCGGACTTTAGAGCCTCAAAAGCTCGGATGGCCTCGAGCGGCCAGACCTGGAAATTACTGCCCTTCCTGGTCAGATCCGTGAGAGGCTTGGCTAGCATAGAAAAGTCCCTGATGAACTTCCGATAATAATTGGCGAAGCCCAAAAAGCGCTGCAGAGCACGGAGACCACTGAGCTGGGGCCACTGTAAGACAGCCGAAACCTTCTCAGGATCCATGGAGAACCCCTCAGCGGAAATGATGTAACCTAAGAAGGTTACCTGGGATCGGTGAAATTCGCATTTCTCAAGCTTACCGAACAGCCTGTTCTCTCGTAACCGTTGCAACACTCGTCTGACATCCATAATGTGGGCCTCCATGGATTCAGAATATACCAAGATGTCATCCAAATAGACCACCACACACTGCTGCAACAGGTCACGGAAAACATCGTTGATGAATTCCTGGAAGACTGCGGGCGCATTGCACAACCCAAAGGGCATAACCAAGGATTCATAATGACCGGTCCTGGTGTTAAACGCGGTCTTCCACTCATCGCCCGCCTTGATCCTTACCAGGTTATATGCCGCCCTCAGGTCGAGTTTGGTAACGACCGTGGCCCCTTTGAGGCGATCGAACAGCTCGGAAATCAAGGGTATCGGGTAAGCGTTCTTGATCGTGATGCGATTGAGACCCCTGTAATCGATGCAAGGCCTCAACTCACCGCCCTTCTTTTTCACAAAGAAAAATCCAGCCCCTGCCGGGGACGAGGATTTGCGAATGTGTCCGCGTGAAAGCGCCTCCCTCACGTACTCCTCCATGGCCTCATTCTCCGCTACCGACAGTGGATAGACTTTGCCACGAGGAGGAACGGCACCAGATTGTAACTCTATGGCACAATCGTATGGGCGGTGCGGAGGTAGGGCAACCGCGCGCACCTTATCGAATACATCCCGGTACTCTTCGTATTCAGGAGGCAACAGAGAGTCCGAGGAAGTACACAGCAACTTGACAGGCCCATGGATGCAACTAGCCCCACACTGCGGTGACCACGAGAGGATCTCGGCCGATCTCCAATCGAAAGTCGGATTATGCTTCTGGAGCCAGGGGTACCCCAAGACCACCGAGTAGTGTGGAGACGAAATCACCTGGAGACAGACCGACTCTCTGTGAACGGCACCAATGGCTATCCCCACTGGAAGGGTCTCATGAGTCACGTGTGGCGGCAGAAGGGGTCTGCCGTCTATCGCCTCAAGAGCCAGTGGGGAACCTCGAGGCTGCAGAGGAATGGAATTGGCGGCAGCGAACACACTATCAATGAACAAACCACCAGCACCAGAGTCCACCAACGCCTGGGTCGTCACCGAGCCCCCGACCCAGAAGAGGACAACAGTGATCAGTGGTTTGTCAACACGGGAAACCGGGGACGAGGAGACTCCACCCAAGATCTGCCCCCGACAGGATCTCAGGTGCGAGCGTTTCCCGGACGTTTCGGACATGCCAACCGAAAATGCCCACCGAGACCACAGTACATGCATCGGCCCTCGCGTCTCCGGAGTACCCTCTCCCCCTCGGACAGGCGAGCAAACCCCAGCTGCATGGGTTCACCCCCAGACAAGTCATCCCCAGGAGGCGTGGGAGGAGAGGGAGGCACGGGTGGGACAGCAAACGTAGGCGCCAATCTGTTAGAAGACCTCCGCAGACTCTCCTTAAAGGAAGGTCTCTCCCTGAGTCTGGTGTCAATCAAAATCAGGAAAGAAATAAGAGACTCGAGCTCCACTGGTAGGTCCTTAGCTGCAACCTCATCCTTCAAGGCATCCGAGAGACCATGAGAGAAAGCAGCGACCAGAGCCTCATTATTCCAGCCCACCTCTGCTGCCAGGGTACGAAACTCAATGGCGTATTCAGCTACGGATCGTGAACCCTGTCTGATGGACATAAGGAGCTTCGCAGCAGAGGCAGCACGAGCCGGCACATCGAATACCTTCCGAAGAGAAGCAACAAAACCGGAAAACTCGGCAACCACCGGATTGTTGTTCTCCCATAAAGGGCTGGCCCAGGCCAAGGCCTTGTCCGAGAGCAGCGAGATCAAGAAGCCCACCTTTGATCTCTCAGTAGGAAAGGCATGTGGCAGCAACTCGAAATAAATGCCCACCTGGTTAAGGAAACCTCGGCACTGAGTTGGCTCTCCCCCAAAGCGCTGTGGAAGGGGGGCAGAACCGGTCATACCCCGAGACACCGCAGGCGCAGCAACAGGTGTCGGGGTAGACTCTGGCGCAACAACCGGAGCGGCAGTAGGAGCGGGCCCAGGAGCGACAACCGACCCATCGGCAACGGAAGCGAAATGAGCCGTGCGTTCAAGCAGGGTTTGCAACGCCACAGCGAACCGACCCAACAGGTGATCCTGCTGATCAAGTCTGGCAACCAGCGTAGGTAGCGAGGATGGCCCTGTACCGTCAGAATTCATGGCTTGGTCCTAATGTCATGGAACCATGAACCAGACGTACAACAAGAGATAAGTGGAAATAAGAAGGCTTTATTGAAAATCAAGCTGTAAGCAAAAGTCCAAACGGATGGCTAAACCGAAGCAGGGTCTTGCGTAGACAGAGGTCAGGAACCAGAAGGGTAGTCAGACGAAGCCTGGATCAGGAACCAGCAGGGTAGTCAGACGAAGCCAGGATCAGGAACCAGAATCAGCAGCAGTCTTAGAAGCATGTGAACACAGGAGGACCAAGCAAGGAACTGAAGCCATAGACCTCCTATATATATGAGCTAGGCATCCACCGCAGGGTGGGAGGCTACAAGAAACCCAGAAACCAAGATGGCCGCCAGCACATGTCAAACGAAGGAGAACAGTAAGAAGGTAAGACCATGACACAGCCCCTTTTGAGCAGGAGCCCATGCAGTTGGGGTTGATTGCCTCTGACAATAGAGGATTCAGCCCGCATGGGAAGGTTTGTTTTTGTTGTGAAAGTATAAATCATTTGGCAAATGTTTGTCCCTCTAGGAGATTCAGGCAGTTTTCTGGGAGTAATAAAGAAACAAAAAGGAAAAAATCTTTTAAAAATGTTCCATCTGTTACTATTGGCAGGGTTGAGGCGGAAATTGAAGGTTTTCCGTTTGCTTGTAGTTCCCGTTTTGTCCTGCCTTCCAGGGTGGCGCTAGAGAGCAAGAAATTTTTTTGTGAGATTTTTGTAGATAGTGGAGCAGCTGTCAATCTCATTGATAATCATTTTGCGATAACTCATGGTTTCCAGGTATGCACTTTGGGAAAGGATATTCCTGTTTTTGCTATTGATTCCGCTCCACTTTCTCAGAAATCATTAAAGGGCATAGTTCACAATATTCGTTTAATTGTGAGTGATGCTCATGTTGAGGATGTGTCATGTTTCGTCCTTAGCGGATTACCTACTCCTCTTGTGTTGGGGCTACCCTGGCTCACTAAACATAACCCCACCATTGATTGGCAAGCGAGGCAAATTAATGGTTGGAGTGACTTTTGCAGAGAGAATTGCCTCACGACATCTATTTCTGAGGTTTCTACTAAGACTGTACCACCTTTTCTCTCTGAATTTTCGGATGTCTTCTCTGAGAGTGGAGTTCAGGATTTGCCCCCGCACAGGGAGTACGATTGCCCTATTAATCTCATCCCAGGCGCCAAGCTGCCTAAATCTCGTTTATACAATCTTTCCCAACCTGAAAGGGTCGCTATGCGTGCTTATATCTCTGAGAGTATGAGAAAAGGACACATACGACCCTCGAAGTCACCTGTTGCTGCTGGTTTTTTCTTTGTTAAGAAAAAAGATGGTTCTTTAAGACCTTGTCTGGATTTCAGAGAGCTGAACAGTATCACTATTCGTGACCCTTATCCGCTTCCTCTGATCCCGGACCTGTTTAACTAGATTGTTGGGGCTAAAGTATTTTCCAAATTAGATCTAAGAGGGGCATACAACCTGGTCAGGGTCAGAGAAGGAGACGAATGGAAGACGGCCTTCAATACCCCTGAGGGCCATTTTGAGAATTTGGTTATGCCTTTTGGTTTGATGAATGCCCCAGCCGTTTTTCAGCATTTTGTGAACAGCATTTTTTATCATTTAATGGGAAAATTTGTATTAGTGTATTTGGATGACATTTTGATTTTTTCTCCTGATTTCAAAACTCATAAGGAACACTTACGTCAGGTCTTGCTCATTCTGCGGGAGAATAAATTATACGCGAAACTGGAAAAATGTGTGTTTGCGGTTCCAGAAATTCAATTTCTGGGGTTTCTTCTCTCCGCTTCTAGTTTTCGCATGGACCCCGAGAAGGTCCGCGCTGTGCTTGAGTGGGAGCTTCCTGAGAACCAGAAAGCGATGATGCGTTTTTTGGGCTTTGCCAATTATTACAGGAAGTTTATTTTGAATTATTCCTCTATTGTTAAACCACTCACTGATATGACCAGAAAGGGGGTAGATTTTTCTTCCTGGTCGGTAGAGGCGCGTAAGGTCTTTTCTAATATCAAGGAGAGTTTTGCTTCCGCTCCCATCTTGGTACAACCTTATATTTCTCTACCCTTCATAGTTGAGGTTGATGCTTCTGAGGTGGGTGTGGGTGCGGTCTTGTCTCAGGGTTCCTCTCCTGCCAAATGGCGACCGTGTGCCTTCTTCTCGAAGAAACTCTCCTCCGCAGAGAGAAATTACGATGTGGGAGATAGGGAATTGTTGGCCATCAAGTTGGCTTTTGAGGAATGGCGCCATTGGCTAGAGGGAGCCAGACACCCTATTACCGTCTTTACTGACCACAAAAATCTGGCCTACTTGGAGTCAGCCAAGCGTCTGAACCCGAGACAGGCCAGATGGTCTTTGTTCTTTTCAAGGTTTAATTTTGTTGTCACGTTCCGCCCTGGGGTTAAGAATGTGAAGGCAGATGCCCTGTCACGTTGTTTTCCGGGAGGTGGAAATTTTGAAGACCCGGGTCCCATTTTGGCTGAAGGTGTGGTGGTCTCTGCTCTTTTTCCGGAATTGGAGGCAGAGGTGCAGGCAGCCCAGTCAGAGGCTCCTGATCTTTGTCCTCCTGGGAGGTTGTTTGTGCCTCTCGCTTTAAGACACAAGATTTTTAAGGAACACCACGATACGGTCCTTGCTGGGCACCCGGGGGCAAGAGCCACACTGGATCTCATCGCTCGGAGATTCTGGTGGCCTGCGCTTCGTAAGTCGGTTGAGGGTTTTGTGGCAGCCTGCGAGACTTGCGCTCGTGCCAAAGTCCCTCATTCACGGCCATCAGGTCCTCTCCTTCCCTTACCCATTCCTTCCCGTCCTTGGACACATCTGTCCATGGACTTCATAACGGACCTGCCTCGTTCCTCGGGGAAGACTGTGATTCTGGTGGTGGTGGACCGTTTTAGCAAAATGGTGCATTTCATCCCTTTTCCTGGTTTGCCCAATGCTAAGACGCTCGCGCAGGCATTTATTGATCACGTTGTCAAGTTGCATGGTATTCCTTCAGACATAGTCTCTGATAGGGGCACGCAGTTTGTTTCCAGATTCTGGAAGGCTTTCTGTTCTCGCTTGGGGGTTCGGTTGTCATTCTCTTCTGCTTTCCACCCGCAGTCGAATGGCCAGACAGAGCGCGTCAATCAGAATCTGGAGACATATCTGCGCTGTTTTGTGGCGGAGAATCAGGAGGATTGGTGTTCTTTTTTGTCCCTTGCTGAGTTTGCTTTAAATAACCATCGTCAGGAGTCCTCTGATAAGTCACCATTTTTTGGTGCATATGGGTTTCATCCGCAGTTTGGGACTTTCTTGGGAGAGGGGTCTTCTGGTTTACCTGATGAGGACAGATTCTCCTCGTCTTTGTCATCTATTTGGCAAAAGATTCAGGATAATCTAAAGAGCATGAGTGAGAGATATAAGCGTGTGGCAGATAAGAGACGTGTGCCTGGTCCGGACCTGAATGTTGGTGATCTGGTGTGGTTGTCTACCAAGAATATTAAATTGAAGGTTCCCTCCTGGAAGTTGGGTCCTAAGTTTATTGGGCCTTACAAAATCCTGTCTGTCGTCAATCCTGTTGCCTACCGTCTTGATCTTCCTCAGACTTGGAAGATCCATAATGTTTTTCATAAGTCCTTATTAAAACCTTATGTTCAACCCATTGTACCCTCGCCTTTGCCTCCTCCTCCAATTATGGTTGATGGGAATCTTGAATTTCAGGTCTCTAGGATTGTGGATTCTCGTGTTGTCCGCGGTTCTCTCCAGTACCTCGTTCATTGGGAGGATTATGGTCCTGAGGAGAGGATGTGGGTCCCAGTGACGGACATTAAGGCCACTCGTCTCATCAGGGCTTTCCATAGGTCTCATCCTGAGAAGGTTGGCTCTGAGTGTCCGGAGTCCACTCGTAGAGGGAGGGGTACTGTCACAACCAGACATCTGAGAAGCTCTGACAGATGCCTTTCAGAACCTCCTCCTTGAGCTTTCTTTGTTTTGGTTTTCAGTTCCTCATCTCGTTAGCCTCTCTCAGCTGTCTTGTAGTTGGACTGATTGCATCCCTTTAAATTCCTCCCCATAATGCAGTAGTGTGCGGTTTATACAACTTCCTGGAGTGTGTGTGCATGCTGATCCTATTTCCCAGTCTTCTACAATATAAGTGCTGTACATTCATTTGTGATTTTCTGTTTGCTGGATCCCAGGTGACCCTGACTCCCTCCGTGTCTAGTGTAGGGAGCCGGTGGTCGTGTCCCCTCACTATTGTAGGGTGTTCAGGTGTCATATAGTCGAGGTACGAGGATATGCGATCATCCACCATTGGGGTGTTCGCATAGGCTGAGCAGTCAGGGAGAGTGCCAGGTCTTATGCAGGGGTCTCCCTTTTGTTCCTTAGCTTTGGATCCAGTGAGTCATATATTAATTTTGCATTGTCTTGTTTCCTGTACACCTTTTCGTGACAGTGAGGGCCTTTCACAGGGCACATCCGGATAAAGTTGGTCCAGGGTGTCTGGTGGTCACCCGTAGAAGGGGGGGTACTGTCACGCCTTGCCCTGTGAATGTGCGGAGGTCTGTCAGACTGGCTGCACATGTCTGACTTCTCTGTTTGTTTTGTTTTGGGTTTGAGCTGGATCCACCTTCCCTTAGGTGTACTGGGTTTGATTGTTAGTGAGGCTATTTATCCCTCCTTTCCCCAGTGGCCTGTGCGGGTTACAGTTCTTTCCTGTGAGCTCTGGATGTGTGGTGGATCATCTGCTCCAGCTCTGCTCTAGATAAGTCCTCTCTGTTATTTCCCATTGTGTCTTTTATCTAGGCCTCTAGGGAGACGCTTGCTTCCTCCGGGTTTAAAGAAGCAGGTTGCCTCTTCTTTTTTCCCTACAGCTTAGGGTTTGCCCAGAGTTTATAGGTTTAGGCACGAGGGCATGTGCATATCCACCATTAGGGTATGCACATGGGAACAGCAGTTTAGGGAAAACTTTAGGGATCGCTAGGAGGTGACCCTTTTCTCCCTAGCTTTTGGGCCTAGTCATTTGTTTAGTTTTTTTTCTGTGTTTGGTTATTTCCCCGCTTACCTACCCATCGTGACACCCTCTTCTGGGGCACTGCATCAGCTGCGAGGCAGTTTTGTCAGACGCCGCTGCGTCATTCCAACAGTCCTGGTCCGCAGCCCGGCGGTTTAGGGCTGCTGGTCTACTTGACAGAAAATGACGACATAAAGGGAACGAGTCGCCAAATTTGACCATATCCATTTTTTCCAATCTGGTTTTATTTTTTGTTTATTTCTAGTTTTGTTTTCTGTCTTATTTTCTGTTTTATACCAAGGCCTGCAACCATGACAAGAGGAGACCCTCTACATCTACATGAAAGAAGGTTTCACCATCATCATAGTTGAGGATTCTTTACTGTAAGAGCAGTGAGACTAAGCTCTCTGCAAGAGGGTGCTATGATGGTTGGTTTACCTGGATGTATTTCTTGTAAGTAATAATATCACAAGTTATAGGTGCTAGATTTCTGGAGATGGGACATCGATCTGGGGATTTATTCTAGTTGCCAGATTTAGAGTCGGGAAGGAATTTTCCCCTGATATGGGGGAATTGGCATCTGCCTCCTAAGGGTTTTTCTCTTCCTCTGGATGAACACAGTAGGGTCATAGGTTGGTCTTGATGGACCCATGTCTTTTTTTTCACCCTTAATAACTATGTTATCAATATTTTAAAACAAAACCATGTGAGATTCTAATTCCAGACCATATTCTATTCAAGAACAGCCAAGATAACAGAAGGAACTGGTCAACACAATCTAATGCTTATAAACCCCAGCTGATCCAGTGGAAGGTAAAAACCACTATAGATGGATGACACTCAATTCATCATAAAATTTTTTTAAAATTTCCTTCTTGAAGCCTATATTAATACCAGTGACCCTATACATTGTGGTTTACATGGAAGATATCTAACCGATTCTTAAATCCATCCACACCATTACCAGTCCCTGTTTCCCACTAAAGTAATGCTTTCTACTTTCGTGACAAAATTGCACTTCCTGAAACTGTAAACATTGATCTCTAGGGTAAATACATTTTGATAAGTTTTGATAACCTTTTTTCATAACTGAAATCCTTCATGCCTCTTATTAGTTTGGTTTCCCTCTTACTCTCTCAAGCTCTTTGATATTTTATGAACTGGTGCCCAAAACTAGACTGCATACTCAAGATATGGTCGCTTTATCAAGGGTAAAAGAATCCTTTCACTAGTGTCCTTGCCTTTCCTAATACAGGACAATAACTTGTTGGCTTATGATGCAGCAGATTGGCATTGAGTGCTATAATGTAGTTTATAATCAACAATTACACCCAAATCCTCCAGACCACTAGGCCTGAAGGCTATGAGGGAGTAGAATAGCACAGCTGGTTGCAAAGCAATGACATCACTGTGACAACTTGCGCCGGATATCAGATGGTGCAATGATGTGACCGCCTGCGCAGGGACACAGCTATCTCAGACAGCAGGCCAGAGGAGGCCTGTATCCTCCACTGTAAACAGCAGCATGGAACGGGACTCGGGTGAGTGTTTTTTTTTTTTTTACTTGCTCACTTGGGAATTATACTGTAGGGAACATCAATGAGGGCAGTACTGGGGTATTTTTAATATAAGGGCGCTATGGGGCATTACTGAGGGCACTTACTGGAGACACTTCTGGGGTATTTTAATACTTGGAGCAGTATAAAGGCATTACTGTGGGCACAATAGGGGGCATTATTATTGCTGGAAGCACTATAGGGGCATTATTAATACTGGGGCACTATAGTGGCATTACTATGGTCACTATAGGGGGTTATTACTGAAAGTGCTATAGGGCATTATTTTTATGGGTGACTTTGCACCATAACTAACTTTTAGGGGGTCATTTATCAAAGAATGGCTTTTTACGCTAGTTTTGATATCCCTTGTGCTACCTGGAGGAAGCACCTAATTTTTTGATGTTGTGAAGGCCTCGTCATAAATCAGACTGGTAGTCTGTGCACCTGGAGTGAAAACTATGCAGCCGCTGACTAGAGTATTTTTCACTCCACTTTTACTCCTGTGTCCAGTAAATTTGCTGGGGCCGATATGTTGGTCCCGGCCCCCGCCACTCCCAAAGAGGGCATAAAAATGCCTGTGCAACAAAATATTCTAAAAAGGGGTATTTTTTACCCCGAAAACTGGAGAAGCTGTGCTAGTAAATGACACCTTAAGAGCTGGAAATCATAGTGGTGAAAAGTAAGACCAAATTTATCATGTCGTACAGAGCATAATAAATGAGACATAACACAGATTTGCAACATTTTGATGGAAATTGCAACATTTTCCAACAATCGCAACATTTTTAGCTAAATTGTGGGAGAAGAGCTGCAAGTACTAAATATCGCCAGCACTGCAGAAGCCTGATACTATTTAACAAAAAGTTACAATTTCGCTTCCAACATGCGACTTGTCATGAGTTTACATGAGTTTACACTAAGAGGGTTTTTTGGGCACACATTAGGGGGCATTGGTACACATTATGAGGGCACTATGCCACACAACAGGTCATTTTTTTGTACTGGCGCACATTATAAGGGGGCATTTTTCTACTCTCACACATTATAAAGAAAATTATTACTAATGGGTGCATTATGGTGGGCTTTATTACAACTGGGGGACTATGGGGAACATGAATACTAGTATGGGCACTGTGGGAGCATTATTACTTCTGGGGCACAGTGGGGACATTAATACTACTAATAATTATCGGTGGGACTTTTGGGGAGCACTATTACTGTGGGGGCTTGTAAGAAGGTACAAGGAATCATCATGGATGATCGGTACGTGTCACGAGGTTCCTGGCCTCGGTTGAGTAAGAGCTGTTTTTTATGTGTCAGCAGCAGTTGCTGTTTGACACCTTTTGTCACGGTGGACAGGAACTCAGATGCACAAACAACCAAATACACAAGTGTCTAGGCTAGATGCTGGGGACAGGTCACCTCCGAGCACATCCCTGACTTCTCTCCCTATGCTGCTAAGCCCACTTTCAGACCTTGATGGTAGGTAAGAAGTGTCCTCGTGCCTGGGCTGCAAACACCCTAGAATCCCTGTGATGGTGAAAGGGGAGAAGGGGCAGAAGACACACAAATAGCCTAGACCGCAAACAACACAAACAGAAAAGAAACTTATCTGAGCTGGAACAGACAATCCTTCCTTCCTGAATCCTAGACAAGAATGAATACTATAACCCGCACGGCCCTCTGGGAGAGAAGGCCATTTAAGCCAATGACCCCACCCAGAGCACCTGAAGGAAGGCGGATCCAGCATGATTACAAAACAAAGAAAAAGGTTAGACACGTGCTGCCAATCTGACAGATCTTCGCACACTGTCCGAGCAGGGCATGACAGTACCCCCCCTTCTACGGGTGACCTCCGAGCACCCCGGACCAACCTTATCCGGGTGGGCTCTGTGAAAAGCCCTAAATAGTCGGCTGGCGTTGACCTCCAGTGCCGGAACCCACATCCTCTCCTCGGGGCCGTATCCCTTCCAGTGTACCAGGTACTGAAGGGAACCCCAAAGAACTCTAGAATCAAGAATCCTGGAGATCTCAAACTCTAAATTCCCATCGACCAGAACAGGAGGAGGGGGCAATGGTGATGGTTCCACTGGTCTCACATTTTTTTTCAATAAAGATCTATGGAACACATCATGGATCCTCCAAGTCTGCGGAAGATCCAGTCGAAACGCTACTGGATTGATCAGCGCAGATATTTTGAACGGGCCAATAAATCTTGGACCCAGTTTCCAAGATGGCACTCTCAATTTAATGTTTTTCATGGACAACCACACCAGATCACCCACACACAGGTCCGGACCAGTCACACGTCTCCTGTCAGCCATTCGCTTATATCTCTCACCCATCGTCTCCAAATTCACTTGTATCCTCCGCCAGATAGAGGATAAGGTAGAAAAAAACCTTTCCTCCTCTGGCATCCCAGAGGAACTAGTCCCAGAAAAGGTACCAAACTGAGGATGAAAACCATATGCGCCAAAAAATGGCGACTTACCTGTCTTACCTTCCTGTCTACGGTTATTCAAAGCAAACTCCGCTAAGGGAAGGAATGAGGACCAGTCCTCCTGATTCTCAGCCACAAAGCACCTCAAGTAGGTCTCCAGGTTCTGATTAGTACGCTCAGTCTGTCCATTCGACTGCAGATGGAAAGCCGAAGAGAACGAAAGTTGAATGCCAAACCGAGAGCAGAACGCCCTCCAGAACCTGGAGACAAACTGTGTGCCCCTATCAGAAACCACATCCGAAGGAATACCATGCAATCTCACGATATTGTCAACAAAAATTTGCGCAAGAGTCTTGGCATTAGGCAGACTAGTTAACGATATAAAATGAGTCATCTTGCTAAAATCATCAACCACCACCAAAATTACTGTTTTCCCCGAAGAACTCGGCAGATCGGTAATAAAGTCCATGGACAAGTGCGTCCATGGACGAGACGGAATAGATAAAGGAAGGAGTGAACCAGCCGGTCGGGTATGCGCAACCTTAGATCGTGCACAGGTCTCACATGCTGCCACGTAATCCTCAATGCTCCTACGTAACCCGGGCCACCAGAACCTCCGAGACACAAGGTCACAGGTGGACTTACCACCAGGATGTCCGGCAAGGACAGTATCGTGATGTTCCTTGAAAACCTTGTATCGCAGTTCTTCGGGAACAAACAACCTCCCTGGGGGACAGGAACCAGGAGCCCCCTCGTGGGCTCCCAACACCTCCATCTCCAATTCGGGATACAGAGCGGAAACCACAACCCCGTCAGCCAAAATTGGAGTTGGAGCAGGATCCTCTGAATCACATCCCCCAGGAAAACTGCAAGACAACGCATCTGCATTGATGTTTTTGATCCCCGGACGAAAAGTAACAACAAAATTGAACCTGGTAAAAAACAGTGACCATCTGGCCTGTCTAGGGTTCAGACGCTTGGCAGATTGCAGGTAAGCCAAATTTTTATGATCCGTATAGACAGTAACGGGGTGAGAAGCCCCCTCCAACCAGTGACGCCATTCCTCAAAGGCCAACTTTATAGCTAGCAACTCTCTATCTCCCACATCATAGTTCCTCTCGGTGACCGAGAGCTTCTTGGAAAAGAAAGCACATGGGACACATTTGCCAGGAGAAGAACCCTGCGACAGCACCGCTCCCAACCCCACTTCTGATGCATCCACCTCCACCACGAATGGTAGAGACTAGGGATGAGCGAACTCGAACTGTATAGTTCGGGTTCGTACCGAATTTTGGGGTGTCCGTGACACGGACCCGAACCCGGACATTTTCGTAAAAGTCCGGGTTCGGGTTCGGTGTTCGTCGCTTTCTTCGCGCTTTTGTGACGCTTTCTTGGCGCTTTTTGAAAGGCTGCAAAGCAGCCAATCAACAAGCGTCATACTACTTGCCCCAAGAGGCCATCACAGCCATGCCTACTATTGGCATGGCTGTGATTGGCCAGAGCACCATGTGACCCAGCCTCTATTTAAGCTGGAGTCACATAGCGACGCCCGTCACTCTGCTCTGATTAGCGTAGGGAGAGGTTGCGGCTGCGACAGTAGGGCGAGATTAGGCAGATTAACTCCTCCAAAGGACTTGATTAACTGATCGATCTGCAGCTGTGGATCATTGAGCTGCTGATCCTCAATTGCTCACTGTTTTTAGGCTGCCCAGACCGTTTGTCAGTCACATTTTTCTGGGGTGATCGGCGGCCATTTTGTGTCTTGTGGTGCGCCAGCACAAGCTGCGACCAAGTGCATTTAACCCTCAATGGTGTGGTTGTTTTTTGGCTAAAGCCTACATCAGGGTGAAGCTGTCACACCAAGTGCATTTAACCAGCAATAGTCTGTTTATTTTTTGGCCATATACTACATCAGGGGCAAGCTGCGCCCGTCACCAAGTGCATTTAACCCTCAGTAGTGTGGTTGGTCAAGCTGTGACACCAAGTGCATTTAACCAGCAATAGTCTGTTCATTTTTTGGCCATATACTACATCAGGGGCAAGCTGCGCCCATCACCAAGTGCATTTAACCAGCAATAGTGTGGTTATTTTTTGGCCATATCCCAGTCTAATTCTGTCACTAAATCCATACCGGTCACCCAGCGCCTAAATACTAGGCCTCAAATTTATATCCCGCTAAATCTCTCGTTACCGCTGTCCTGTTGTGGCTGGGAAAGTTATTTAGTGTCCGTCAAAGCACATTTTTTGTTCTGGGTTGAAATACAATTCCCAATTTAGCAATTTAAAAATTTAGTGGTTTCTGCTGTATCAGAGCTATTTGAAATCTATCCCTAAAAGGGTATATAATATTCAAGGTGCACATAGGGTCATTCAGAATAACTTCACACACCCGCTACTGTGCATTTCCAAGTCTAATTCTGTCACTAAACCCATACCTGTCACCCAGCGCCTAAATACTAGGCCTCAAATTCATATCCAGCTAAATCTGTCGTTAGTGCTGTAGCTGGGCGAGTTATTTAGTGTCCGTTCAAGCACATTTCTTGTTCTGGGTTGAAATACAATTCCCAATTTAGCAATTTCATAATTTAGTGGTTTCTGCTATATCAGAGCTATTTGAAATCTATCCCTAAAAGGGTATATAATATTCAAGGTGCACATTGGGTCATTCAGAATAACTTCACACACACCCGCTACTGTGTATTTCCAAGTCTAATTCTGTCACTAAACCCATACCTGTCACCCAGCGCCTAAATACTAGGCCTCAAATTTATATCCAGCTAAATCTGTCCTTAGTGCTGTAGCTGGGCGAGTTATTTAGTGTCCGTTCAAGCACATTTCTTGTTCTGGGTTGAAATACAATTCCCAATTTAGCAATTTCATAATTTAGTGGTTTCTGCTATATCAGAGCTATTTGAAATCTATCCCTAAAAGGGTAGATCATATTGAAGGTGCACATAGGGACATTCAGAATAACTTCACACACCCGCTACTGTGCATTTCCAAGTCTAATTCTGTCACTAAACCCATACCTGTCACCCAGCGCCTAAATACTAGGCCTCAAATTTATATCCAGCTAAATCTGTCCTTAGTGCTGTAGCTGGGCGAGTTATTTAGTGTCCGTTCAAGCACATTTCTTGTTCTGGGTTGAAATACAATTCCCAATTTAGCAATTTCATAATTTAGTGGTTTCTGCTATATCAGAGCTATTTGAAATCTATCCCTAAAAGGGTATATAATATTCAAGGTGCACATTGGGTCATTCAGAATAACTTCACACACACCCGCTACTGTGTATTTCCAAGTCTAATTCTGTCACTAAACCCATACCTGTCACCCAGCGCCTAAATACTAGGCCTCAAATTTATATCCTGCTAAATCTCTCGTTAACGCTGTCCTGTTGTGGCTGGGAAAGTTATTTAGTGTCCGTCAAAGCACATTTTTTGTTCTGGGTTGAAATACAATTCCCAATTTAGCAATTTCATAATTTAGTGGTTTCTGCTATATCAGAGCTATTTGAAATCTATCCCTAAAAGGGTATATAATATTCAAGGTGCACATTGGGTCATTCAGAATAACTTCACACACACCCGCTACTGTGTATTTCTAAGTCTAATTCTGTCACTAAACCCATACCTGTCACCCAGCGCCTAAATACTAGGCCTCAAATTTATATCCTGCTAAATCTCTCGTTAACGCTGTCCTGTTGTGGCTGGGAAAGTTATTTAGTGTCCGTCAAAGCACATTTTTTGTTCTGGGTTGAAATACAATTCCCAATTTAGCAATTTCATAATTTAGTGGTTTCTGCTATATCAGAGCTATTTGAAATCTATCCCTAAAAGGGTATATAATATTCAAGGTGCACATTGGGTCATTCAGAATAACTTCACACACACACGCTTCTGTGCATTTCCAAGTCTAATTCTGTCACTAAATCCATACCGGTCACCCAGCGCCTAAATACTAGGCCTCAAATTTATATCCTGCTAAATCTCTCGTTAACGCTGTCCTGTTGTGGCTGGGAAAGTTATTTAGTGTCCGTCAAAGCACATTTTTTGTTCTGGGTTGAAATACAATTCCCAATTTAGCAATTTCATAATTTAGTGGTTTCTGCTATATCAGAGCTATTTGAAATCTATCCCTAAAAGGGTATATAATATTCAAGGTGCACATTGGGTCATTCAGAATAACTTCACACACACACGCTTCTGTGCATTTCCAAGTCTAATTCTGTCACTAAATCCATACCGGTCACCCAGCGCCTAAATACTAGGCCTCAAATTTATATCCCGCTGAATTTGAATACAATACATTGGGCCAAATAATATATTTGTTGTTGTGGTGAACCATAACAATGAGAAAAACATCTAGTAAGGGACGCGGACGTGGACATGGTCGTGGTGGTGTTAGTGGACCCTCTGGTGCTGGGAGAGGACGTGGCCGTTCTGCCACATCCACACGTCCTAGTGTACCAACTACCTCAGGTCCCAGTAGCCGCCAGAATTTACAGCGATATATGGTGGGGCCCAATGCCGTTCTAAGGATGGTAAGGCCTGAGCAGGTACAGGCATTAGTCAATTGGGTGGCCGACAGTGGATCCAGCACGTTCACATTATCTCCCACCCAGTCTTCTGCAGAAAGCGCACAGATGGCGCCTGAAAACCAACCCCATCAGTCTGTCACATCACCCCCATGCATACCAGGGAAACTGTCTCAGCCTCAAGTTATGCAGCAGTCTCTTATGCTGTTTGAAGACTCCGCTGGCAGGGTTTCCCAAGGGCATCCACCTAGCCCTTCCCCAGCGGTGAAAGACATAGAATGCACTGACGCACAACCACTTATGTTTCCTGATGATGAGGACATGGGAATACCACCTCAGCATGTCTCTGATGATGACGAAACACAGGTGCCAACTGCTGCGTCTTTCTGCAGTGTGCAGACTGAACAGGAGGTCAGGGATCAAGACTGGGTGGAAGACGATGCAGGGGACGATGAGGTCCTAGACCCCACATGGAATGAAGGTCGTGCCACTGACTTTCACAGTTCGGAGGAAGAGGCAGTGGTGAGACCGAGCCAACAGCGTAGCAAAAGAGGGAGCAGTGGGCAAAAGCAGAACACCCGCCGCCAAGAGACTCCGCCTGCTACTGACCGCCGCCATCTGGGACCGAGCACCCCAAAGGCAGCTTCAAGGAGTTCCCTGGCATGGCACTTCTTCAAACAATGTGCTGACGACAAGACCCGAGTGGTTTGCACGCTGTGCCATCAGAGCCTGAAGCGAGGCATTAACGTTCTGAACCTGAGCACAACCTGCATGACCAGGCACCTGCATGCAAAGCATGAACTGCAGTGGAGTAAACACCTTAAAACCAAGGAAGTCACTCAGGCTCCCCCTGCTACCTCTTCTGCTGCTGCCGCCTCGGCCTATTCTGCTGCTGCCGCCTCGGCCTCTTCCTCCGCCTCTGGAGGAACGTTGGCACCTGCCGCCCAGCAAACAGGGGATGTACCACCAACACCACCACCACCACCTCCGTCACCAAGCGTCTCAACCATGTCACACGCCAGCGTTCAGCTCTCCATCTCACAAACATTTGATAGAAAGCGTAAATTCCCACCTAGCCACCCTCGATCCCTGGCCCTGAATGCCAGCATTTCTAAACTACTGGCCTATGAAATGCTGTCATTTAGGCTGGTGGACACAGACAGCTTCAAACAGCTCATGTCGCTTGCTGTCCCACAGTATGTTGTTCCCAGCCGGCACTACTTCTCCAAGAGAGCCGTGCCTTCCCTGCACAACCAAGTATCCGATAAAATCAAGTGTGCACTGCGCAACGCCATCTGTAGCAAGGTCCACCTAACCACAGATACGTGGACCAGTAAGCACGGCCAGGGACGCTATATCTCCCTAACTGCACACTGGGTAAATGTAGTGGCAGCTGGGCCCCAGGCGGAGAGCTGTTTGGCGCACGTCCTTCCGCCGCCAAGGATCGCAGGGCAACATTCTTTGCCTCCTGTTGCCACCTCCTCCTTCTCGGCTTCCTCCTCCTCTTCTTCCACCTGCTCATCCAGTCAGCCACACACCTTCACCACCAACTTCAGCACAGCCCGGGGTAAACGTCAGCAGGCCATTCTGAAACTCATATGTTTGGGGGACAGGCCCCACACCGCACAGGAGTTGTGGCGGGGTATTGAACAACAGACCGACGAGTGGTTGCTGCCGGTGAGCCTCAAGCCCGGCCTGGTGGTGTGTGATAATGGGCGAAATCTCGTTGCAGCTCTGGGACTAGCCAATTTGACGCACATCCCTTGCTTGGCGCATGTGCTGAATTTGGTGGTGCAGAAGTTCATTCACAACTACCCCGACATGTCAGAGCTGCTGCATAAAGTGCGGGCCGTCTGTTCGCGCTTCCGGCGTTCACATCCTGCTGCTGCTCGCCTGTCTGCGCTACAGCGTAACTTCGGCCTTCCCGCTCACCGCCTCATATGCGACGTGCCCACCAGGTGGAACTCCACCTTGCACATGCTGGACAGACTGTGCGAGCAGCAGCAGGCCATAGTGGAGTTTCAGCTGCAGCACGCACGGGTCAGTCGCACTACAGAACAGCACCACTTCACCACCAATGACTGGGCCTCCATGCGAGACCTGTGTGCCCTGTTGCGCTGTTTCGAGTACTCCACCAACATGGCCAGTGGCGATGACACCGTTATCAGCGTTACAATACCACTTCTATGTCTCCTTGAGAAAACACTTAGGGCGATGATGGAAGAGGAGGTGGCCCAGGAGGAGGAGGAGGAGGAGGAAGAGGGGTCATTTTTAGCACTTTCAGGCCAGTCTCTTCGAAGTGACTCAGAGGGAGGTTTTTGGCAACAGCAGAGGCCAGGTACAAATGTGGCCAGCCAGGGCCCACTACTGGAGGACGAGGAGGACGAGGATGAGGAGGAGGTGGAGGAGGATGAGGATGAAGCATGGTCACAGCGGGGTGGCACCCAACGCAGCTCGGGTCCATCACTGGTGCGTGGCTGGGGGGAAAGGCAGGACGATGACGATACGCCTCCCACAGAGGACAGCTTGTCCTTACCCCTGGGCAGCCTGGCACACATGAGCGACTACATGCTGCAGTGCCTGCGCAACGACAGCAGAGTTGCCCACATTTTAACCTGTGCGGACTACTGGGTTGCCACCCTGCTGGATCCACGCTACAAAGACAATGTGCCCACCTTACTTCCTGCACTGGAGCGTGATAGGAAGATGCGCGAGTACAAGCGCACGTTGGTAGACGCGCTACTGAGAGCATTCCCAAATGTCACAGGGGAACAAGTGGAAGCCCAAGGCCAAGGCAGAGGAGGAGCAAGAGGTCGCCAAGGCAGCTGTGTCACGGCCAGCTCCTCTGAGGGCAGGGTTAGCATGGCAGAGATGTGGAAAACTTTTGTCAACACGCCACAGCTAACTGCACCACCACCTGATACGCAACGTGTTAGCAGGAGGCAACATTTCACTAACATGGTGGAACAGTACGTGTGCACACCAATCCATGTACTGACTGATGGTTCGGCCCCATTCAACTTCTGGGTCTCTAAATTGTCCACGTGGCCAGAGCTAGCCTTTTATGCCTTGGAGGTGCTGGCCTGCCCGGCAGCCAGCGTTTTGTCTGAACGTGTATTCAGCACGGCAGGGGGCGTCATTACAGACAAACGCAGCCGCCTGTCTACAGCCAATGTGGACAAGCTGACGTTCATAAAAATGAACCAGGCATGGATCCCACAGGACCTGTCCGTCCCTTGTCCAGATTAGACATTAACTACCTCCCCATAACCATATATTATTGGACTCCAGGGCACTTCCTCATTCAATCCTATTTTTATTTTCATTTTACCATTATATTGCGAGGCTACCCAAAGTTGAATGAACCTCTCCTCTGCCTGTGTGCTAGGCCTAAATATATGCCAATGGACTGTTGCAGTGGTGGCTGACATGAAGCCTGATTCTCTGCTATGACATGCAGACTAATTCTCTGCTGACATGAAGCCAGATTGTCTGTTACGGGACCTCTCTCCTCTGCCTGGGTGCTGGGCCTAAATTTATGACAATGGACTGTTGCAGTGGTGGCTGACGTGAAGCCTGATTCTCTGCTATGACATGCAGACTGATTCTCTGCTGACATGAAGCCAGATTGTCTGTTACGGGACCTCTCTGCTCTGCCTGTGTGCTAGGCCTAAATATATGCCAATGGACTGTTGCAGTGGTGGGTGACGTGAAGCCTCATTCTCTGCTATGACATGCAGACTGATTCTCTGCTGACATGAAGCCAGATCGTCTGTTACGGGACCTCTCTGCTCTGCCGGTGTGCTAGGCCTAAATATATGCCAATGGACTGTTGCAGTGGTGGGTGACGTGAAGCCTCATTCTCTGCTATGACATGCAGACTGATTCTCTGCTGTCATGAAGCCAGATTGTCTGTTACGGGACCTCTCTGCTCTGCCTGTGTGCTAGGCCTAAATATATGCCAATGGACTGTTGCAGTGGTGGGTGACGTGAAGCCTCATTCTCTGCTATGACATGCAGACTGATTCTCTGCTGACATGAAGCCAGATTGTCTGTTACGGGACCTCTCTCCTCTGCCTGTGTGCTAGGCCTAAATATATGCCAATGGACTGTTGCAGTGGTGGCTGACGTTAAGCCTCATTCTCTGCTATGACATGCAGACTAATTCTCTGCTGACATGAAGCCAGATTGTCTGTTCCGGGACCTCTCTCCTCTGCCTGGGTGCTGGGCCTAAATTTATGACAATGGACTGTTGCAGTGGTGGCTGACGTGAAGCCTCATTCTCTGCTATGACATGCAGACTGATTCTCTGCTGACATGAAGCCAGATCCTCTGTTACGGGACCTCTCTCCTCTGCCTGTGTGTGTGCTGGGCCTAAATATATGCCAATGGACTGTTGCAGTGGTGGCTGACGTGAAGCCTCATTCTCTGCTATGACATGCAGACTAATTCTCTGCTGACATGAAGACAGATTCTCTGTTACGGGACCTCTCTCCTCTGCCTGGGTGCCGGGGCCTAAATATCTGAGAATGGACTGTTCCAGTGGTGGGTGACGGGAAGCCAGATTCTCTGCTATGGAACCTCTCTCCAATTGATTTTGGTTAATTTTTATTTATTTAATTTTTATTTTAATTCATTTCCCTATCCACATTTGTTTGCAGGGGATTTACCTACATGTTGCTGCCTTTTGCAGCCCTCTAGCTCTTTCCTGGGCTGTTTTACAGCCTTTTTAGTGCCGAAAAGTTCGGGTCCCCATTGACTTCAATGGGGTTCGGGTTCGGGACGAAGTTCGGATCGGGTTCGGATCCCGAACCCGAACATTTCCGGGATGTTCGGCCGAACTTCTCGAACCCGAACATCCAGGTGTTCGCTCAACTCTAGTAGAGACACATCGGGCTGCACCAGAATGGGAGCAGATGCAAAACACTCCTTAATAGTCGAAAAGGCCTGCAATGCCTCCTCCGACCAAACAGAGACGTCAGTGCCCTTCTTTGTCATATCAGTCAGAGGTTTAACAATGGTAGAATAGTTTAGAATAAATTTTCTATAATAGTTAGTAAACCCCAAAAACCGCATCAAAGCTTTCTGATTCTCTGATCGGTCCCATTCCAGAACCGCCCGGACTTTTTCGGGGTCCATACGAAAACCAGAGTCGGAAAGCAGATATCCCAAAAACGGAAGCTCCTGCACAGAAAACACACATTTTTCCAATTTGGCATATAACTTATTCTCCCGAAGGATCGTCAAAACCTGTCTCACATGATCCTGATGGGTCTTCAGATCAGGAGAGTAAATTAAAATGTCATCTAAGTAAACTACCACGAACCTCCCCACCAAGTGATGAAAAATGTCATTGACAAATCGCTGAAATACCGCTAGCGTTCGTCAACCCAAAAGGCATAACCAGATTCTCAAAATGACCCTCGTGCATATTGAAGGCCGTCTTCCACTCATCCCCTTCCTTGATTCTAATCAGATTGTAGGCCCCTCTCAAATCCAACTTGGAGAACACCTTGGCACCAACAATCTGATCAAAAAGGTTGGAGATCAAAGGAAGGGGATACGGATCCCGGACCGTAATACGGTTCAATTCCCGAAAATCCAAGCACGGTCTCAGTGATCCATCCTTTTTCTTGACAAAGAAAAAACCTACTGCCACCGGAGACTTAGATGGCCTAATATGACCTTTTGCCAAACTCTCTGCGATATACTTTCGCATGACCTCTCTTTCAGGTTGGGAAAGATTGTAAAGGCAAGACTTTGGCAACTTAGCTCCTGGGATGAGATTAACTGGACAATCATAGTCACGATGAGGGGGCAATTCCTGGGTCCCACCCTCCGAAAAGACATCCGCAAAGTCTGAGAGATATTGAGGTAGAACCGCAAAAACAAAATAGTCACTTTTTCCACAGTAGTAACATAGTTTATGTAATCTCCTAAAGTTTTTCCTATCAGAACGAAAAGATATCTGACCCAACTGCATGGATTCCTCTCCTACCCCAGAGTTATAAGTAATATCACCCTGGGCAGCAGGTGAGACGAGACCACACGCAGAAGGGACCCCTTGCGTGGAGGGACCCTTACACCTCTCTCTGATACGTCTATCCAACCGTATAGCCAAAGACATGGCATTCTCTAGAGTATCCGGGTACTCATGAAAAGCCAGGGTATCTTTCAACCTCTCAGATAACCCCTGACAAAACTGACTACGTAACGCAGGGTCGTTTCAACCTGACTCTGTAGCCCATCTCCTAAACTCCATGCAGTAAACCTCTGCAGTATGTTCACCCTGTAATAAGTTACGCAATTTTGATTCTGCCATCGAGATCCGATCTGGGTCATCGTAAATCAATCCCAGGGCTTTAAAAAATTCCTCCACCGACCGGAGGGCCAGAGAACCCAACGGCAGAGAAAAAGCCCAGGATTGCGCGTCCCCTTTAAGCAGAGACATGATGATACCAACCCTCTGACTTTCATCACCTGACGAAAATGGACGCAGTCGAAAAAACAGTTTGCATGACTCTTTAAAGCGGATAAAATCATCCGCACCCCCTGTAAATTTCTCGAGAAGAGCGACTTTAGGCTCCCCACCAATTTGACCTGCACCTGATGCCAGAACACTCTGACACTGTGTGACCGAACTACGCAGATCTGCAACCTCTAGGGATAATCCCTGCATGTGGTCAACCAGTGCATCAATTGACGCCATCACAAAACCGCTGAGTAATGGCAGTCACAGTATGGCGGGTTATAATGTCACGGCGGACAGGAACTCAGATGCACAAACAACCAAATACACAAGTGTCTAGGCTAGATGCTGGGGACAGGTCACCTCCGAGCACATCCCTGACTTCTCTCCCTATGCTGCTAAGCCCACTTTCAGACCTTGATGGTAGGTAAGAAGTGTCCTCGTGCCTGGGCTGCAAACACCCTAGAATCCCTGAGATGGTGAAAGGGGAGAAGGGGCAGAAGACACACAAATAGCCTAGACCGCAAACAACACAAACAGAAAAGAAACTTATCTGAGCTGGAACAGACAATCCTTCCTTCCTGAATCCTAGACCAGAATGAATAATATAACCCGCACGGCCCTCTGGGAGAGAAGGCCATTTAAGCCAATGATCCCACCCAGAGCACCTGAAGGAAGGCGGATCCAGCATGATTTCAAAACAAACAAAAAGGTTAGACACGTGCTGCCAATCTGACAGATCTTCGCACACTGTCCGAGCAGGGCATGACACCTTTACACTTAGTATGGCTGTAATAGCTGATCCAGGACGGCTCTTACTGGGAGTAGTCAAAGTGCTGGGTGGGTGACTACTCCCCATGTTCCAGGCCGGGTTTTGTCAGGCATAAAAAAACAGCCAGCACTGCCAGGTGAGGAGGATTACCTCTATCTGACAGTGGAGCTCAGGAGGTCTCTGTTTTTGGGATCTCAGGCTTTGTGCCATGCTGGAGGGCTGAGAGCCGTACGCTGGGGAAACAGGCCCCCTAAAGCCTGCTGTGGACTACTGGAGGCAGAACTGCCAGCAAGGTGACTTGTGTTATATGAACTTTCCATTGTGTGTGAATTAACACCAAGACTGCAAAGTTACAAGCTGTTTTGTGCAATTGCCTCAAGTGTGAATAAACACTGACGTTTTGAGTTAAGAACTTGTATTTTACCTCTGCATTGCGCCCGCTTACCCTATCTACCAGAGCGAAACCCCGCAATTGGTGGAGGATGCGGGCCAGCGCAGTAAGGCTGGCGTGAACGCCAATATTTTTGGTTTCTGCATTTTTCTGGCACGGTTGTATGTCGTACTTTAAACCAGCTGTATTACAACCAGTGCCCCACTACAAAATGGAGGCTGCTGTGAAGGCCCTTATGGAGGCTAATCTGCAGCAACGAGAGACAAACCTGCAGAAACGCGAGGCTAATAAGCAGCAGCAGGAGACTAACAAGTTGCTGCTACAACACGTCATGGCTTTGCAGACAGCAGGAGCAACCCTGAACGTCCACTATGCCCGGAAAGCAGTCCGTGCCGCAATTCCTAAGATGACCCCCGCAGACGACATCAAAACTTTACCTGTCAATGTATGAGAAAGTGGCCATCAGGGAAAAGCTACCTCGTAACTAATGGGCTGAGGTCGTCGCTCCATTTCTGGTATCCGATTCCCAGTGGGTGTATTTCGACTTGCCGGACGATCAAGCGGCCGACCACCAAAAAGTAAAGGGTGAGATTTTGGCAAGACTGAGGGTGAATGTGTTGGTCCGGGCCCAGCGGGTACATCAGTGGGGGTTTAAGCCGGCTGAGCCTGCAAAGACCCAGTATTATGACTTACACTACCTCTTGCAAAAGTGTCTACAGCCTGATGTGCTGAGTCCCACGGCTATGCTGGATAAACTATTGGCTGATATGTTCTGGAGGGCTCTGCCACCCCCTCTCTAGCACTGGATTGGCCAGGTGTCTCCTGGCAACGCCCTAGAAATGGTAGACCTGATGGAGCGCTACGAGGCTACTAAGACTGTTACAGGGGGTTCTTTTGGGAGGGGGGCAGTCAAACCCCGTAAATCTCCATCCCAGACCGGGTGACTTGTACCAACCAAACCCACCCGGGGTCTACCCTTTACAGACCTGGCTCCGATAGTCTGCAGGCGGTGTCAGGAGCCGGGCCATGTAACAGCTGACTGTTCCCATCAGGTGGAACTTATGGATGCCAACTATGGCTATCGTCAGTCACTATATGCCAGGAAGCTATGTGAAGCAGGTACCCCAAAAACTCTAAACCACCTGTGCCATGTGGATGTAGGAGACACTCTAGCGGAGGCTCTGCTGGACTCAGGGAGTCTGGTGTCCCTAGTAAGGGCTCCCCTGGTACGGTCAGTGGAGTATACTGGCCAGAAAGTCGGGGTCATGTGCATCCATGGAGACTTAAAAGACTATCCCACTGCCCTGGTGTCTCTAACCACAGGGGCAGACAGATGGACTCACAAAGTGGCAGTTGCCCCGAATTTAAACTACGAACTTAAAATAGGGAGAGACTTCCCAGGCTTCCCGGCACTCTGGCCTGCTATGAGAGTGACTGATACCCATAAGACAGGGGTAACCCTAGCAGAGTGGCCCGGCTCAGGGGGAGACCAGAAGCCTGGGAACCTGAGACTGAAGGGCCAGCGGTAGGGATGACCGCCACTTCGGTGGAAGAGGGGGAGACAACCCTGCTAAGTGTGATGGTGGGAGACGTGGAGGACTTGCCGCCGGGTCATGTATTGGCAGACATCAATGTCTCTGGGGATAATTTTGGTACTGCCCAACGTCGGGAGCCTATCCAGCGCCTGTGAAAATGTGTTATTAGGAGCAACAACCTGGAGCAGAGTCAGTGTTTCCCCGTTTTGTTGTTCTTCAGGATATGTTGTCGGGTAAACCAACTACGGGGTGAGCCTATTGAACAGTTGCTGGTCCCCAAGGCTTATCGCAAGCTTGTGTTAGATCTAGCCCACAAACACATTCTCAGGAATCACCTGGGGCTGCAGAAAACTCAGGATCATATTCTGCAGCGGTTTTACTGGCCCAGCATATTCAAAGAAGTGGAAGCGTTTTGGAAGTCTTGCCCGACCTGCCAGATAAATAGCCCCACATTTCCGCAGTCTCCTAGTACCTCTCCCGATTATCAAAGTACCGTTTGACCGAATAGCTATGGACCTCATAGGCCCAGTACCGAAGTCCGCCAGAGGGCATCAACACATCTTAGTCATTCTAGACTACACCACTCGGTACCCGGAGGCGGTGCCACTGCGACATACCTCCGCCAAACTCATAGGTTCTGACCGACCAAGGGACCCCTTTTATGTCCGAGGTGATGAGGGAACTTTGTAAGTTGCTGCACATAAAACAACTACGGACATCCGTTTACTATCCGCAAACGGACGGTCTGGTAGAACTGTTTAACCAAACTTAAAAAAATATGTTGAAAAAGGCAGTGTCTAAAGATGGGAATGACTGGGACCTCCTTCTGCCCTATCTCATGTTCGCAGTGCGAGAGGTACCCCAGGCCTCTACTGGGTTCTCGCCCTTCGAACTTCCATATGGCAGACATCCACGTGGTCTGTTGGATATAGCCAAAGAGGCGTGGGACCAACAACCCACACCATATAAAAGCTTTATTGAATATGTTACCCAGATGCAGGAACGTATGGAAACCGTGTTGCCGCTGCTAAAGGAACATATGGAGGGAGCTCTGCGAGCTCAAAGTCGGGTGTTAAATCGTCAGGCTCGGGTACAGATCTTTAACACGGGTGATTGGGTTTTGGTTCTGGTGCCGACCGTGGACAGTAAGTTCCTGGCTAGGTGGCAGGGGCCCTACGAGGTACGTGAGAATATTGGAGATGTAAACTACAAGGTACACCAGCCAGGGATTTAAAAGCTGGAGCAGGTTTACCATCTGAATTTTCTCAAACCGTGGAAAGATAGGGAAACCTGTACAGAACACAGCTCTGTCTGATGCAAGAGAGGAGGCTGCCACAGTAAATTGCTGACAGCCTCTCCTCTAAACAGACTCAGGAGGGAAGGGAGTTCGTTAGTCGGAACACGGATGTGTTCTCGGACCTCCCTGGACACACTTCCATAATCCAGCATGACATTGTCACTGAGCCTCAGGCAAAAGTCTGATTAAAACCATACCAGGTACCCGAGGCTCGACAAGCCATATCGAAGAAGGTGTAGCTAATGTTACAGCTAGACGTCATTGAAGGGTCAAAAAGTGAGTGGGCCAGTCATATAGTATTGATACCCAAGCCGGATGGGACGTTGCGGTTTTGTAACGACTTTCGAAAACTTAACGAGGTTTCCAAATTCGATGCGTATCCCATGCCTAGGGTGGATGAGCTCATCAAGAGTTTAGGACAAGCCCGGCATTTTTCTGTTTTGGACCTCACAAAAGGGTACTGGCCCTTACTGGAGGCTGCCAAAGAGGTCTTACCCTTTGGTCTGCATGGCGCCCCCACCACTTTTCAGCAACTAATGGACATTGTGCTTCATCCACATCGTCGGTACGCTTCGGCTTACCTGGACGATATTGTCATCCACAATACCGACTAGGAAAGTCACCTACCCAAAGTGCAGGCTGTAGTGGACTCCCTTCTGAAAGCTGGCCTAACCGCTAACCCCAAAAAAATATGCGATAGGGTTAGAAGAAACTAAGTACCTGGGCGCGGAGTCATCAAACCCCAAATGAATAAAATAGAGGCGATAAGAAATTGGCCCCGACCTGTCACCACTAGGAAAATAAAGTCATTCCTGGGAATGGTGGACTATTACATAAGGTTTGTTTCCCACTTTGCTACTCTAGCTGCGCCCTTGACAGGGCTCTTGAAGGGACGAAAATCAGTGATGGTTCGCTGGGATGATCGGGCGGAAGAGGCTTTTGCCACTTTGAAGTCGGCCCTGTGTGGGTCAACGATTTTGGTGATGCCCGACTTCAAGAGGGAGTTTGTGGTACAAACGGATGCTTCCGAAGTAGGCCTTGGTGCTGTACTGTCTCAGGAAGTCAACGGGGAGGAGCATCCTGTTGTCTTCCTAAGCCGCAAGCTCACCCCAGTCGAAACTAGGTACAGTATAGTGGAGAGAGAGTGCCTGGCTATCAAGTGGGCACTCGAGTCTCTCCGCTACTATTTGTTGGGGAGAAAGTTCCGCCTGGTGATCGACCACTCCTCTCTCAAGTGGATGAGCCAGGCTAAAGACAGGAATGCCCGGGTCACCAGATGTTTTTTGTCTCTGCAGAACTTTAAGTTCTTGGTAGAACACAGAGCAGGCTGGTTGCAGGCTAACGTGGATGCCCTGTCCCGGGTGAATTGTCTGGCATGTGTTCACCCCTCAGGCTTGAACCAAGGGGGGAGGTATGTAAGAAGGTACAAGAAATCATTGTGGATGATAGGTACGTGTTGCCGAGGTTCCTGGCATCGGTGGAGTAAGAGCCGTTTTTTATGTGTCAGCAGCAGTTGCTGTTTGACACCTTTACACTTAGTATGGCTGTAATAGCTGATCCGGGATGGCTCTTACTGGGAGTAGTCAAAGTGCTGGGTGGGTGACTACTTCCCATTTTCCAGGCCGGGTTTTGCCAGGCATAAAAAAACAGCCAGCACTGCCAGGTGAGGAGGATTACCTCTATCTGACAGTAGAGCTCAGGAGGTCTCTGTTTTTGGGATCTGAGGCTTTGTGCCGTGCTGGAGGGCTAAGAGATATATGCTGGGGAAACAGGCCCCCTAAAGCCTGCTGTGGACTACTGGAGGCAGAACTGCAGCAAGGTGACTTGTGTTATATGAACTTTCCATTGTGTGTGAATTAACACCAAGACTGCAAAGTTACAAGCTGTTTTGTGCAATTGCCTCAAGTGTGAAAAAACACTGACGTTTTGAGTTAAGAACTTGTATTTTGGCTCTGTACTGCGCCCGCTTACCCTATCTACCAGAGCGAAACCCCACAGGGTACACTGGCCTAGAATCATTATTTTTGGATTGCATTCTCTGGCCATTCGTAGTGCCGCAGGTATGAAAGTAGCCTTACCTTGTATGTTTTGTATTGCTATATGCAATGTTAGGAGGGAATAGGTTAGGTTGAGAGTTTGGCTTGGGGGGGCCCAGGCACATTCTTTGCACAGGGGTCCTCTGCTTTCTGTGTCCACCGATGGATAGATAGATAGATAGATAGGAGATAGATAGAGGTCTTTGTACCGTTGTCCTGTCCTCGTTACTACGTGTACCCCTGGGGTGTGTATGGACTTGGCAGGCAGATAAACACCCTCCTACTACTCAGTAAATTGAGACCAGGTAATGATCTGTAGCTTTAATGAGCCGAAGTAAGTTGGTGTGAAACTGTGAACCAGTAACATAAAGGATGCAATAAGTACATGAACTGCAAATATACATATCATAGAACAGCATACAACATGTCTGCAAGGTTAGCTGACTAGGCCCTTACTTTACATCTGAACTACTAACTAGCTGCCTACACAGAAATACACATAATGCATGTCTATAGTTAGTAATAATCACGTAGGCATGAAAGAACAACAAGAAATAATGCCTTACCGGCTATGCAGCCTATAGTAGAAGTTTAGATAGTCTTCTAAAGCAGAGCATGTGAAGGAAAATGGCAACTTCTAGAAGACTACTCCCCTTCTTCTAGATAAGTGAGGACACAAAGGGGAGGAGTAACAAAAGAGGCTGAACATACACAGAGAACAATATAGAAGTGGTCAGAAGGTGGCGCTAATTGACCATGTTTTAATACAGGACAAACCCTATATGAATTAGCACACATTTATGAGAAGCTGTCAGGAGACATGACAACCGTCACTCTTCAGCCTTTAGTAAGTGGTGAATTCGATGAATGTTTATTAGCATATGGTGATTATATTATCTATGTTGATGATGTCACCCTTTCACGGTATGTGGGTGAATTTGTAATGGGGGAGGGATGGGCTCTTCAGGGACGGAAGTCCCACCCAATCCGCCTTAGGTGATGTGAATATATTTTGTTCATTTGTTGTATTACACTGAGCTTGATAAAGACGCGTTGGAGTCGAAATGTCGCACGCTGGGTGAGAAATAAACACAGAATTGATCTGAGAAATTGGAGTGCTGCGGTTTTCCTTCTACTCTTAGATATGAGATAGATAGATAGGAGATAGATATTAGATGGATATGATATAGATAATAGATATGCAGTGTCCCACTCCGTGTTAGAAGTGGGTCCCTAAACCTTATGCATGTCATCTTATGCCATTGTCTATTTCCTATGTATTAAGCTGCAAATTCCGTACAACAGGCTGGTAGTTTCATTACATCTAGTCACCACTAGGTGGGGCTATAACATCACATATATAGAACAGGTCAGTCACAGGAAGTCAGATGAGAGGTTAGTGGAGGAGAGGAGAGCATGTAGCTTCTGCTATGTGCCCCCGAGCACTCTCCAGTAGGGAAAGATCTATAGGAAACCAAGCCCCAGGATTACTGGACCCCTTTGTGAAGTGCCACCGTCCAGCCAGAGACGATGTGAATTTATTGTATTGGAGCAACCTGTTCAAATAATGGAGCAGAAGTCTGATGCCTGCCGCTAGGGAGACCGCCCTGTCGGTTGCAAAATTCTAGTCAGAGAACCAAGTACCGAAAGGCTGGGTTATCAGAGCAAGACCAGAACCAAGGAAGTATCACTCTCTAACTAAGTCAAGTTGAAACCTGTCTAAAACTGCTCCACTGAGCCTGTTGTCTGGAGTTGCAGCTCAGCATTATTTTGGGAACCAAGGCATTATTTGTGTGGATGCTAACTACCTCAAAGCAATTATTCAAGTAAAAACGTCCAGTTTGTCCTGACTCTCTCCTTATTTGGCACTATCTCTCATTGCACCTAAGTGGGCTGGTATCACGAACACCAGGGACCCTGCCTCCACGGCACCTTAAAAGATTCCACCTCAAACACCATCTGGCGGGAATCCCTGGACAATAGAGTGTGCCCCGAAAGAATTAGTGCTAACCTTCCCTACACTGCACGCCGGCCCTGGGAGCTCTACAGAACTGTTAGTAAAACTACTACTACCCCCATCGGCCCACCGTAACTCACATATCGCCACTGCGGCCCGGTAGCTGTAGATAGATAGAGATATGAGATAAATAGATAGACAGACACACAGTGGCCCAGGTTGCACTGCCAATCTTAAAGAGTGGCTTAGAGGGCCAATGGGGGCAGAACTTAATGGTGCAATGGGGTGGAGCTTAGTGGTGCAATTGGGTCCCCCAGACATACTGTGACTTTACTTGGTGCCCCAGAAAAACCAAATTTGCCCCTAAATTTGTACAGTCATGGCCAAAAGTTTTGAGACTAACACAAATTTTGGTTTTCACAAAGTTTGCTGCATCACTTTTTATGATGACAATCTGCATGAACTTTAGATTGTTACGAAGAGTGATCAGATTAATTACAATACAATTAATTGCAAAGTCATTCCTTGCCATGAAAATTAACCTATGAAGAGAGTGGGGTGGGGGGCACACTACAATGGAAACGGAGTGCAATGACGGTTAAAACAACTCTAGTAGCAAATACTGGCCACATGGCCCAAGAAAACCCAAGAAAATGCACATCCACTAAATATAAAAGCAATACAAAAGTTTTATTGGGCTACAAAAGACACACAAACATGATAAAAAAAAATTGTATACAATGTGTTATAGCAGATGCTGGTACAAGTGAGACCAGGCATCTACCCAGATCCCACCAAAAAAACCAAATATGGGCAAAATGTATGTAGTCCAAAATAGCAGCATAGGCTGATATACAACAAACAGATACTAGCAATTACACAATAATGCATAATCAATAATGATGTGGCATCAAAAGTCTTGTACCTGAACAAGGTAAACATACAAGGACTACCAAGGTGGGCCCAGGGAAAGAAACCAGCACCCCACGCAGTATTGCCGGTGAAGTCCGGCTTCCTCAGGGGTAAGTGTCCCATGTGCCCCAAAATGCTATATACAGGTCCTTCTAAAAAAATTAGCATATTGTGATAATGTTCATTATTTTCTGTAATGTACTGATAAACATTAGACTTTCATATATTTTAGATTCATTACACACAACTGAAGTAGTTCAAACCTTTTATTGTTTAATATTGATGATTTTGGCATACAGCTCATGAAAACCCAAAATTCCTATCTAAAAAAAATTAGCATATCATGAAAAGGTTCTCTAAACGAGCTATTAACCTAATCATCTGAATCAACTAATTAACTGTAAACACCTGCAAAAGATTCCTGAGGCTTTTAAAAACTCCCAGCCTGGTTCATTACTCAAAACCGCAATCATGGGTAAGACTGCCGACCTGACTGCTGTCCAGAGGGCCATCATTGACACCCTCAAGCAAGAGGGTAAGACACAGAAAGAAATTTCTGAACGAATAGGCTGTTCCCAGAGTGCTGTATCAAGGCACCTCAGTGGGAAGTCTGTGGGAAGGAAAAAGTGTGGCAGAAAACGCTGCACAACGAGAAGAGGTGACCGGACCCTGAGGAAGATTGTGGAGAAGGACCGATTCCAGACCTTGGGGGACCTGCGGAAGCAGTGGACTGAGTCTGGAGTAGAAACATCCAGAGCCACCATGTACAGGCGTGTGCAGGAAATGGGCTACAGGTGCCGCATTCCCCAGGTCAAGCCACTTTGAACAGAACAGCGGCAGAAGCGCCTGACCTGGGCTACAGAGAAGCAGCACTGGACTGTTGCTCAGTGGTCCAAAGTACTTTTTTCGGATGAAAGCAAATTTTGCATGTCATTCGGAAATCAAGGTGCCAGAGTCTGGAGGAAGACTGGGGAGAGGGAAATGCCAAAATGCCTGAAGTCTAGTGTCAAGTACCCACAGTCAGTGATGGTCTGGGGTGCCAGTCAGCTGCTGGTGTTGGTCCACTGTGTTTTATCAAGGGCAGGGTCAATGCAGCTAGCTATCAGGAGATTGTGGAGCACTTCATGCTTCCATCTGCTGAAAAGCTTTATGGAGATGAAGATTTCATTTTTCAGCACGACCTGGCACCTGCTCACAGTGCCAAAACCACTGGTAAATGGTTTACTGACCATTGTATTACTGTGCTCAATGGGCCTGCCAACTCTCCTGACCTGAACCCCATAGAGAATCTGTGGGATATTGGGAAGAGAAAGTTGAGAGACGCAAGACCCAACACTCTGGATGAGCTTAACCCCTTAAGGACATAGGACGTACCGGTACGCCCTATTTCCCGAGTCCTTAATGACCAAGGACGTACCGGTACGTCCTGACTTTAAAATCGGCATTCCGGCGCCGCAGGGGTTAATTTGAACAGGATGCCGGCTGAAATCATTCAGCCGGCATCCTGTTAAAACGCCAGGGGGGGTCATGTGACCCCCCCGTGTCGGCGATCGCAGCAAACCGCAGGTCAATTCAGACCTGCGGTTTGCTGCGCTTTTTGCAGTTTCTGATCCCCGCGGTCCCTGACCGCGGGGATCAGAAACTTTAGAGTGCCTAAAATCAATATAGTACACCACCCCCCCTTCACCCCTGCATGATTTGATGGCGGCGGGTGGTGCAGGGGGGGGTGTCGCAGGCGGTGGGGGCGTTGCGGGAGGCGGGCGGTGCGGCAGGCGGGATCGCGATCCCCCGCCCGCCTCCTATTGCGTAATCGTTGGTGTACAGTGGGTATACCAGGGTGCCAGCACATTGCTGGCACCCTGGTATAAACGGCTGACATCGTTGATGCGATGTCAGCCGTTTAACCCTTTCCATACAGCGGTCCGTACGGACCGCTGTATGGAAAAGGTTAACAGTAAGAGGGAGCTCCCTCCCTCTCCGATCAGGGGGCTGCTGTGCCTTTGCAGCCCCCCGATGGGAGAGGGAGAGAGCCCCCAGACAGCCCCCCCAGAGCCCCGTCCTTACCCTTCCCCGTCTGCGCAGTTCTGACCATAACTGAGCAGACGGGGAAGGTTCCCATGGCAACAGGACGCCTGCTCAGGCGTCCTGCTGTCCATGGTGCTGAACAGATCTGTGCTGAAAGCATAGATCTGTTCAGTGTAAGTAAAATACAGTACAGAAACCTATATAGGTTCTGTACTGTATTTTACAGACATCAGACCCACTGGATCTTCAAGAACCAAGTGTGTCTGGGTCAAAAAATAAAAAAAATAAGTAAAAAAAGTTAAGATAAAAAAAAAAAACATTTATCACTGAATAAAAATTAAAAAAATAAAATAAACTACACATATTAGGTATCGCCGCGTCCGTAACGACCTGATCTATAAAACGGTCATGTTACTTTCCCCGCACAGTGAACGCCATAAAAAAAAAAAAATAAAAACTATGAGAAAATTGAAATTTTGCCCACCTTACTTCCCAAAAAAGGTAATAAAAGTGATCAAAAAAGTCGCATGTACGCCAAAATAGTACCAATCAAACCGTCATCTCATCCCGCAAAAAATGAGACCCTATTCAAGATAATCGCCCAAAAACTGAAAAAACTATGGCTCTTAGACTATGGAAACACTAAAACATCATTTTTTTTGTTTCAAAAATAAAATCATTGTGTAAAACCTACATAAATAAAAATAAAGTATACATATTAGGTATTGCCGCGTCCGTATCGACCGGCTCTATATAAATATCACATGACCTAACCCCTCAGATGACCACCGTAAAAAAAAAAAAAAAAACTGTGTAAAAAAAGCAATTTTTTGCCATCTTACGTCACAAAAAGTGTAGTAGCAAGCGATCAAAAAGTCATATGCACCCCAAAATAGTGCCAATCAAACTGTCATCTCATCCCGCAAAAAATTAGACCCTACTCAAGATAATCGCCCAAAAACTGAAAAAACTATGGCTCTCAGACTATGGAGACACTAAACAATTTTTTGGTTTTAAAAATGAAGTTATTGTATAAAACTTACATAAATAAAAAAAATTGTATACATATTATGTATCGCTGCGTCCGTGACAACCTGCTCTATAAAATTACCATGTGATCTAACCTGTCAGATGAATGTTGTAAATAACAAAAAAAAAAACTTGCCAAAAAAGCTATTTCTTGTTACCTTGCCGCACAAAAAGTGTAATATAGAGCAACCAAAAATCATATCTACCCTGAACTAGTACCAACAATACTGCCACCCTATTCCGTACTTTCTAAAATGGGGTCACTTTTTGGGAGTTTCTACTCTAGGGGTGCATCAGGGGGGCTTCAAATGGGACATGGTGTCAAAAAACAAACAGTCCAGCAAACCTTCCAAAAACCATGTGGCATTCCTTTCCTTCTGTGCCCTGCCGTGTGCCCGTACAGCAGTTTATGACCACATATGAGGTGTTTCTGTAAACTACAGAATCAGGGCCATAAATAATGAGTTTTGTTTGGCTGTTAACCCTTGCTTTGTAACTGGAAAAAAAATATTAAAATGGAAAATCTGCCAAAAAAGTGAAATTTTGAAATTGTATCTCTATTTTCGATTAAATCTTGTGCAACACCTAAAGGGTTAACAAAGTTTGTAAAATCAGTTTTGAATACCTTGAGGGGTGTAGTTTCTTAGATGGGGTGACTTTCATGGAGTTTCTACTCTAGGGGTGCATCAGGGGGCTTCAAATGGGACATGGTGTCAAAAAAACTGTCCAGCAAAATCTGGCTTTCAAAAACCATACGGCGCACCTTTCACTCTACGCCCCGCTGTGTGGCCGTACAGTAGTTTACGGCCACATATGGCGTGTTTCTGTAAACGGCAGAGTCAGGGCAATAAAGATACAGTCTTGTTTGGCTGTTAACCCTTGCTTTGTTAGTGGAAAAAATGGGTTAAAATGGAAAATTAGGCAAAAAAATTAAATTCTCAAATTTCATCCCCATTTGCCAATAACTCTTGTGCAACACCTAAAGGGTTAACGGAGTTTGTAAAATCAGTTTTGAATACCTTGAGGGGTGTAGTTTATAGAATGGGGTCATTTTTGGGCGGTTTCTATTATGTAAGCCTCGCAAAGTGACTTCAGAGCTGTAGTGGTCCCTAAAAATTGGGTTTTTGTAAATTTCTGAAAAATTTCAAGATTTGCTACTAAACTTCTAAGCCTTGTAACATCCCCAAAAAATAAAATATCATTCCCAAAATAATTCAAACATGAAGTAGACATATGGGGAATGTTAAGTCATCACAATTTTTGGGGGTATTACTATGTATTACAGAAGTAGAGAAACTGAAACTTTGAAATTTGCTAATTTTTCCAAATTTTTGGTAAATTAGGTATTTTATTATGCAAAAAAATTAATTTTTTGACTTTATTTTACCAGTGTCATGAAGTACAATATGTGACGAAAAAACAATCTCAGAATGGCCTGTATAAGTAAAAGCGTTTTAAAGTTATCAGCACTTAAAGTGACACTGGTCAGATTTGCAAAAAATGGCCTGGTCCTTAAGGTGAAAATGAGCCTGGTCCTTAAGGGGTTAAGGCCGCTATGGAAGCATCCTGGGCCTCCATAACACCTCAGCAGTGCCACAGGCTGATTGCCTCCATGCCACGCCGCATTGAAGCAGTCATTTCTGCAAAAGGATTCCCGACCAAGTATTGAGTGCATAACTGAACACAATTATTTGAAGGTTGACTTTTCTTGTATTAAAAACACTTTTCTTTTACTGGTCGGATGAAATATGCTAATTTTTTTAGATAGGAATTTTGGGTTTTCATGAGCTGTATGCCAAAATCATCAATATTAAAACAATAAAAGGCTTGAACTACTTCAGTTGTGTGTAATGAATCTAAAATATATGAAAGTCTAATGTTTATCAGTACATTACAGAAAATAATGAACTTTATCACAATATGCTAATTTTTTGAGAAGGACCTGTATATATACTATAGTAATCAGTAATAATAAATAGTAAATAAGAGTCACCTGAGAACAATTGGAGGAGAAAAAGGGGAGAAATCTGTTGTGCCACTGGCGTCATAGATGGCTCACCGCGCATGCGACGGTGGTGAATCTGAGAGAATGTGAGACGATCATGTAATTAAAGATCACGTCCCTTCTGGCAGTGGAACACAGATGCGGTCCACAAGCAAGGAAGTAGGAGCGCATGTTCGCCGACACAAATCCCGCGATACTAGTGACGTGAAGCAAGACGCTTCACGATCTGAAGGAGCGCATTGCGATCCACTCCACAAGCAACAATGACATTAAAATATGTCAGCATGGACCAAAATTAAGCGATAAGAGAACAAATGTGAAATACAAATGAATATGTGATCCGCTGCTAACAGCAATCCCCAGCAAAAATGCATACAATGGAGGATGTCGGCAGCGGACCACATGCACCACAAAAACATCCTACACAAGATGGAATAATGTGTGGATGAGAATATAAAAATCCATAAATCACTGCAAAATGTGCACCGACATCCTCCATTGTATGCATTTTTACTGGGGATTGCCGTTAGCAGCGGATCACATGCGGAGGGATTGCTCCCCCGGGTATAAACACGCTACAGTGTTTGGGGTTTTGAGCACTTCCTCCCATTTAGGCCACTTTATTTTGTGATTTTTTTCTGATACTCTCCTCCTCTCTCCTCCTCTCTCCTTTTCCACTGCGCCCGCTACGAATTTGACCGCGCAGCCACAGTGGAAAAGGAGAGGAGGAGAGTAAACGGGCGGGCAGAGGCACACGGAGGGCGGGGTTATGAGCCGTTGAGGAGGTGCTGCCTGGGGCTCGGATGTAGTGGCGTCGCTAGAGGGGGGCGAGGGGGGGCAATTGCCCCCCCTATGTTGTCCCTTGCCCCCCCGCTGATTCCCCAGAGTGAATACTAATGAGCGCTTCCATTATGGAAGCGCTCATTAGTACCGAAGGACCAGGAAGTGGTGAACGCTCTGTACTCACCACTTCCTGGTCCTCGGCTGTCGGCTGTGCAGGGCTGCGCACAGCGTAAGGTCGCTCTGTGACCTCACGCTGTGCGCGCCAGTTTAGAGCACAGTCGACTGAGGAGAAAATGGCAGGCGGCGTCCGTCCAGGAGCAGGAGAGGTAAGTGTTTTTATTTTTTATTTTATAAAAAATGTGGCTGCTGGGGGCATTATGGGGCTAATTGGAGGCATATGGGGCATTTGGAGGCATATTTGGGGGCTAATTGGAGGCATATGGGGGCATTTGGAGGCATATAGGGGCTAATTGGAGGCATATTTGGGGGCTAATTGGAGGCATATTTGGGGCTAATTAGAGGCATATGGGGGCTAATTGGAGGCATATGGGGGCTAATTGGAGGCATATGGGGGCTAATAGGAGGCATATGGGGGCTAATAGGAGGCATATGGGGGCTAATAGGAGGCATATGGGGCTAATAAGAGGCATATGGGGCTAATAGGAGGCATATGGGGGCTAATAGGAGGCATATGGGGGCTAATAGGAGGCATATGGGGCTAATAGGAGGCATATGGGGCTAATAGGAGGCATATGGGGCTAATAGGAGGCATATGGGGGCTAATAGGAGGCATATGGGGGCTAATAGGAGGCATATGGGGCTAATAGGAGGCATATGGGGCTAATAGGAGGCATATGGGGGCTAATTGGAGGCATATGGGGGCTAATAGGAGGCATATGGGGGCTAATAGGAGGCATATGGGGCTAATAAGAGGCATAATAGGGGCTAATGAGGCATAAGGGCTGATATGGGGGCTAATGAGGCATAAGGTCTGATATGGGGGCTGATATGAGAGGCATAATGAGGGCTAATGAGAGGCATAATGTGTCATCCACAGATGCCCCCATAACAGTGTGTCTTCCACAGATGCCCCCATAACAGTGCGCCTGTGCACTGACGAGAGACAGAAAGAAGGGGAAAGAATCCGCGGAAGCAAGCAGAGGACGGCACAGCAGACGACTGAATAGCTTCTTTTGTAAGTAAATTGCTTTATTATAACTGTATCCCTGCATATCGCAATTCTCTCGTATTTTGTAATCTTATTGATATATACTTATTTTGTTTGTGCTTCCCATTTTTGACTGTGGTATCTTTGTGCCCCCCCTATATATTGTTCCTAGAGTCGCCACTGCTCGGATGATTGAGACGCCGCCCTGGGCACTTGAGAGGGCGCATTTACAGAATCTTAAAAGTTCATTTTTGGCTGAAAGAAAACTCCATTAGATACAACAAAGGTACAGTTTTTAAGTTCTCGGTGGCACATATAACGCTATTTGATCAGTCTAATATGCTCAAATGTGGTGACAGACTCCCTTTAAGAGGGGCACTCTCTTCATAAGGGATCACACACGAAGTATAAAATTAATATTTGGTATTGATATTTAATGTCTTCACTGCAAATGACAACAACAATAGGCAATCCCTAAAATAGTTAAATTATTAAAAAAGTAAAATGTTTTCATACAAAATAAAATAAACCCACATCAATCAATTTCACAATACAATCCTAAAATCAGCCATTATGTGGAAGACAAATGACAAATTAATCCACTGTATATATGTATATATCTCCTTCTCAGGGATAATTTGTCCTTAATTTCGAATGCAGCACTATATCTTCAGAAATAGTATTCAATATCTTAGTTCCATTAAAGTGCAATAGTGCCGTTCATTATTTGGAGTACAAAATGTGTACTAATAGGAGTAGTCTATGCAGCCCAGTATATTGTGATCCGGTTATATTCCAATAGTATTAGTCAATTCAACCTCAGTTATACCTAGGTCCATTGCTCTGTTGTGCTAGATATGTCAGCCAGCCGGCTGTAAGATGCGCTATTTTTATCCAGAGCTGGATGTAAATTTCTATTACCGGACTCTCAGGTTTGCCCCTAGCCCGCCTCCTGGTGATCGGCGTCTCTTACCGGCCTCCTGCTTCACGGTGTCCTCCTCTGCCCTGCTTCTCACCCTTCACGCAGCGTCCCACGTGGTGACGAAGCCAGCGTCGGCACGGCGTATCACGTGATGCAGAAGAAGCTCTCCTTGCCGGTCAGCTGATTTTACTTGCCGGAGGTCCTGATTGGGCTTGGGCTATTCCTTAGACAGGCCTGTCATTTTTAGTCGAATGTCCTTTACATATGCATCAATTATTTGCGCTCACTTTCTGGGACCATGATAGGTAGTATAGCGGTAGGACCCATGCCACACTGAGATACCTTGACGGGGTGCCATGGGCTCCGATATGTTCCTGACTGGAATATATTGGCCAAAGTCTCCGTTTTTAACATCAGCGTAAGGGTTTGGCCAGTATTGTCAGTAGCATATTATTGTGGTGCACCTTTTGCAGTGATTTATGGATTTTTATATTCTCATCCACACATTATTCCATCTTGTGTAGGATGTTTTTGTGGTGCATGTGGTCACATGCGGAGGGATTGCACCCCCGGGTATAAACAAACTACAGTGTTTGGGGTTTCGAGCACTTCCTTCCATTTAGGCCACTTTATTCAGTGATTATTTTTTTTTAAATATATATATGGAATGTGCCATAGTTTATCGTTGGTAACATTCTGGGCACCTGGTAGCCTGTGTCACATGCCTGTTATAGGTGAGGCTCGCAGCCCCCTCCTACCCTCTCATTGTATTAGTGATCTTACTATGGAGGTATGTGGTAGTTTGGCTGTGAGTCGGACCTCAACACCTATTGGACTCTGTTCACACACTGTAGGTAAGTTAGCGGTAGGACCCATGCCACACTGAGATACCTTGGGCTCCGATATGTTCCTGACTGGAGTATACAGATGTAGTAGAGTTAACACACATGCTTTATGAGACGTGTTATCGAAACTAAATGCGTTAAGCAAACACCTTCAATTGCTTTTCAATGGCTTTTGTTTCAAGATAACGCAATGAGTTAAGAAATTTAAGTTACGAGTTTGTGTGTTAACCCTGCTACATCTGTATTGGCCAGAGTCTCCGTTTTTAACATCAGCGTAAGGGTTTGGCCATTTTTGTCAGCAGCATATTATTGTGGTGCACCTTTTGCAGTGATTTATGGATTTTTATATTCTCATTCACACATTATTCCATCTTGTGTAGGATGTTTTTGTGGTGCATGTGGTCCGCTGCCGACATCCTCCATTGTATGCATTTTTGCTGTGGATTGCTGTTAGCAGCGGATCACATGCGGAGGGATTGCTCCCCCGGGTATAAAAACGATACAGTGTTTGGGGTTTTGAGCACTTCCTCCCATTTAGGCCACTTTATTCTGTGATTTATTTTTCATATACAAAATGCCATAATATGACAGCCAGAAGCACAACAGAAAAGTAAAATGATGAAGAAAAAAGAAGAAAAAAAGGAAAAAAAAAGAAGGTGGTGTCCGAGGCGTATGAAACTGCTAATCACTCGGAACTTTTCAAACCTAGACACAGAACAGTGATCATTAAGGTGCAAATTGTTACCCGATTCAATAATCAATGGAATGACTTACACAAGTTATTGAAGACCAGGCTCGGACTGGCCCACAGGTGGATCCCCCGATGCGCCCTTGAGCAAGGTGGGCCCCTAGTCTCCCACCCCCTGCACATGTGGCACATAACACAGTAGAATTACTGCAGTACATACATATATTCAATGTAGAAGACCTCCATCAGCCTATGTTCATATAAAACACCTGATAGATTATTAAAGAAACTCCCCAGTTTATTATTATAGACACGATCAGAGCTGAGATGACTTCTAGGTATAGACGAAAGCTGCCAGTGTCCTCTTCTCCCCAGGACCTACCTTCTCAATGTTGCTGCAGGGACCCCCATATTCAATCCTCTGGTAGCATTTTGCTGCTGTGTGAGCAGGTAATATTTGAATGTATCCGTACGGTGGGGCCCCAAAATGAATTTTACTGGTGGGCCCTAGGCAGCCCAGTCCGACACTGTTGAAGACACACTTGTATCTTTTACTCTCTGATGCTAAACTTCAGAATTACATTGAGGCACAACCAAAGATCACTGTTCAATGAGCAGGACCGTGGTACGGTTACACGGACGCCAAATTATGCAGTGGGTCCGGATATGGGTATATAAGTCTTTAGTTTTTTGGTCATGACGCCAATTGCAGTGTGCGCAGGGTACTAACAAGGGGCCCTTTAAGGTGTTGCAACTCACGTACCAGGCTAGGAATGCCAGAGTGGTGTAATGTCTCTGTTTGGTAATAGTAAGAGTGTCAACGGTGTCTCCTACCTTGGTACGGCTCCTGGATCCTGGCTCACTTGCAATAAATGAGTGTGTTGCTAGTAGGAGTAATTGAGGAACTTGGTAGTAATGAATGAGATCCAGATTTGGGATATACCTCAAACTTGTCTTTACTGGAGGCAGCATTAATCCACATGAGATACAGCAATAGTCGTGGGTGCCAGCAGGTATTGGCAATGTATGGCAGGGATCAATATCTCTTCTGCTCCTATCATGTGCCTGAAGAATATGGCAGGAATCTGTCTTCTGTTCTGTCTATCTTCTGCTGTGTATGGGACTGACTAGCTGAGGGGGAACTTGGCTTCTCCTGGTCTCTGGATGGTACTCACAGTCAGCTCACAGGGAATGGCTTTTCCTGGAGTTCTGGAGATGGCTGCTTGCTTGTCACCAGTTTAGGCTGAAGGACTCAGATTGGGAATGAAGATCTTTGGTCTCAACCGAGACAAGATCCTGTTTTGGAATCCCTATTTCTGGGAGCTCCTACTAGCACAGCCTTCCCCTAGCCGGGGTGGATGGCACACACTAACTGAACTTCCTTTCCTACCCTTGAGGCAGGATGTGGGAAAATTCCACACCTCCTCACAGAGGGGAGGGGAGCTAAACTGGAATGTACTATTCCAGTCTAGATATACTAAACTGTTACTAAGGCCCTGCTAAACACATTGCTGCCACCTGCTGGTGTACATGGAAATTACAGCAAATACATGTAACAGGCTTAGAAAATGCACATTTGTGAGGAATATTAAATAAAATCACATTAGATGACAAGGCACATGTTACCAACAAATAGTAGCAGGGAAAAAGAGTTTAGTAACAAATCTCTGGGATGTTACATTTGCACACAGAGCCCCCAATCTACGTGACAAATTGGTGTGCACTTTCAGAGGCCTACTCAACGTCTCTTTACTGGCACCAAATTGCAGGGTACCTATCGACACCTGTAATGTTTGCCAATTCATGATTGCCTCTGATAGCTTTGTAAACCCTAGAGACGTTAGAAAAATCTGCCTCAGACACCATATTAATTGCCATACTCATAATGTCATCTATGCTCTCATCTGTAAATGTGGAAAAATTTATGTTTGTCAAACGCATCCAGCAACATTTGTCCAACATCTCTCTGGCACGCTGCGACAGGAACAAGGGAGAGAAACCATTGACCTCTGTAGCCTTGCACTTTATGGATTATTACCAAAGTAACACCACAGGCCTCAAAGTTGTGGGATTGGGCCGGGTACACTATAATTCCAGAGGAAGTCCGATTACCCCACAACTCCTCCGTTTTGAATCTAGATGGTTCTTTGACCTTGACTCTTTGACACCCAACGGGATGAATGAAGAACTCACGTTCACAGGTTTTTATGAGTAACTTTATTTCAATTTTATTCTCGTTTTCCTTTCCACACTTCCCTCACTTTTATTTGTCACATTTTGTGTTCAGCATGTTTATTATTCATCACCCAGGTTTTTTTTTTGTTTTTTTCTTGTTTTTTTCCCCACTTCTTTCGCTATTAACTTTTTTTTTCACAATCTTGCAAGTACACATGGATGGACTTTTTCTTCACTACGTCATGGATCACTTCATTGGATGTTTGTTTTTAGGTTGCTCCAGAATTTCCTGGCATATTGTTATGCACTGTAAGAAGGTACAAGGAATCATCGTGGATGATAGCTACGTGTCACCAAGGTTCCTGACCTCGGTGGAGTAAGAGCTGTTTTCTATGTGTCAGCAGCAGTGGCTGTTTGACACCTTAATACTTAGTATGGCTGCATAGCTGATCCAGGACGGCTCTAACTAGGTGTATTCAAAGTGCTGGGTGGGTGACTACTCCCCATGTTCCAGGTCGAGTTTAGCCAGGCCTAAAAACTAGCCAGCACTGCCAGGTGAGTAGGATTACCTCAGTCTAACAGTGGAGCTCAGGAGGTGTGTGTGCTGGGATCTGAGGCTTGTGCTGTGGTGGAGGGCTGAAACCCATCTGTAAGGGAAACGGCCCCCTAAAAGCCTGCTTTTGACTGCTGGAGGCAGAACTGCCAACAAAGTGATTTTTGCTATGTGGACTTTCCGTTGTGTGTGAACTAACACCAAGTTGATGTTTTGTTTTTGCTTTATGTGGTGTGAATAAACACGGAAGTTTGATTTAAGAATTGGTAATTTGCCTCTGTACTGCGTCCGCACACCCTGTCTACTATGGCTCTCAGACTATGGAGACACTAAAACATGATATTTTTTTTTTGCTTCAAAAATGATATTATTGTGTAAAACTTAAATAAATAAAAGTATACATATTAGGTATTGCCAAATCTGTAACGACCTGCTCTATAAGAATATCACATGACCTAACCCCTCAAGTAAAGACTGTAAAAAAAAAAAAAAAACTGTGCCAAGAAAGCAAATTTTTTTGTCACCTTACATCACAAAAAGTGTAATACCAAGTGATCAAAAAGTCTTATGTACCCAAAAATGATACCAATCAAACCGTCATCTCATCCTGCAAAAAAATGAACCCCTACCTAAGACAATTGCCCAAAAAATTAAAAAAATAGGGCTCTCAGAAAATTGCAACACAAAAACAAGATTTTATTCTGTTCAAAAATGATTTCACTGTGCAAAACTTAACAAAAAAAAAGATAGACATATTAGGTATTGCCGCATCATTAACAACCTGATCTAAAAAAATATAACATTATATGCCCCCTCAGGTGAATGCTGTAAAAATTGTACCAATCAAACCGTCACCTTATCCCGCCAAAAATGAGCCCCAACATAAGACAATCACTTAAAAAATAAAAACCAATGGCACCCATAAGCCTATCCATCAAAATCTGAGCTGCAAAAGCCATATGGCACTCCTTCCTTTCTGAGTCCTGCCATGTGCATCCACAGCAGTTTACCACCACATATGGGGTGTTGCCGTATTCAAGAGGAAATGGGTTACAAATTATATGGTGCTTTTTCTCCTGTTACCCCTTGTGAAAATCAAAAAATTGGGGCTAAAGCAACATTTTTTTTGAAGAAACAAAACTTTTCATTTTTACAGCTAAGTGTTTCCAAATTCCGTAAAACGCTTAGGGGGTGCTTAGTGCTCAGTACCCCCTTAATATATTCTTTAAGGGGTGTAGTTTCCAAAATGGGGTCACTTTTTGAGGGTTTCCACCGTAGGGGTACCTTAGTTTTTTTTTAAATCACTAACCTCATCCACTTGCTCGCGCAAAGGCAGTCCGCTCCTCTCTTGATTGAAAAAGACCTGTTGAAGGACCTGCACTAAGTGTGATGACATCACTCCCAGCATGATCACATGGTAACATCATCAGTGATGATGTCACCAGGTGATCATACGTGATGAGTATTTTTTCTCCGTTCTTTCTAAAGACAACTCCAGCCACCATTTAAGGAAAAATTATGCGTTACCACGAAGGGGGCGAGGAACTTAGTTTAGAGTAAAATTTTTCCTAAAATTCAGACCTAATTTCACTTTGGATGCTTTGCTCAACGCTAATGTCAACAGTAGCATCCTGAGACCATTCACGTGTGGGGTCGATTCTCAGCCAAGGGAGTGGGCTCACGCACGATTTTGCCTAAGAACACTACCATGAATATCAAAACATCCCCCAATAGCAGCTTCTCCCAGTGACCCAGGAGCAATTTGGTGATGAACAATGCTTTTTCGAGCAAGATGGAGCACCATGGCAAGGCAAGGCAAAATGATAAATAAGTGGCCTGGTGAACAGAATGCTGCAATTTTGGGTCCATGACCAGGAAACTCCCTAGATCTCAATCCCATAGAGAACCTGCGATCAATCCTCAAAAAGCGGGTGGACAAACAAAAATACTGAAATTATGATAAACTCCAAGCACTGATCAGGCAAGAGTGGGTTGTCATCAGTCAGGATTTGGCACAGAATCTGATATCCAGCATGTCAGGTTGTACCGCAGAAGTCTTGAAAAAGAAGGGTCAACACTGAAAATACTGGGTCTTTTTTACAAACTTGATGTATTTGTCAATAAAAGTAAAATAAAAAATATATATAGATATAGATATAGTAACCAAAGATGAGGCAGCACTCCAATGGAAAGTAAAAGGTGGATCCTTTATTCCCCTCTGTGCAACATTTCAACCGTATCAATGCGGTCTTTCTCAAGCTTGAGAAAGACCGCATTGAGACGGTTGAAACGTTGCACAGAGGGGAATAAAGGATCCACCTTTTACTTTCCATTGGAGTGCTGCCTCATCTTTGGTTACTCTACTTGTTTATAGCCGTCTAAGCCTGCGGCTGTGAGGACCTGCACCCACAATATTTTGGTCTCGTGCTGCTGTGTTTCTTCTTTTGGTTTCTAGATATAGATATATATATATATACACTCACCTAAAGAATTATTAGGAACACCTGTTCTATTTCTCATTAATGCGATTATCTAGTCAACCAATCACATGGCAGTTGCTTCAATGCATGTAGGGTTGTGGTCCTGGTCAAGACAATCTCCTGAACTCCAAACTGAATGTCAGAATGGGAAAGAAAGGTGATTTAAGCAATTTTGAGCGTGGCATGGTTGTTGGTGCCAGACGGGCCGGTCTGAGTATTTCACAATCTGCTCAGTTACTGGGATTTTCACGCACAACCATTTCTAGGGTTTACAAAGAATGGTGTGAAAAGGGAAAAACATCCAGTATGCGGCAGTCCTGTGGGCGAAAATGCCTTGTTGATGCTAGAGGTCAGAGGAGAATGGACCGACTGATTCAAGCTGATAGAAGAGCAACGTTGACTGAAATAACCACTCGTTACAACCGAGGTATGCAGCAAAGCATTTGTGAAGCCACAACACGCACAACCTTGAGGCGGATGGGCTACAACAGCAGAAGACCCCACCGGGTACCACTCATCTCCACTACAAATAGGAAAAAGAGGCTACAATTTGCACAAGCTCACCATAATTGGACTGTTGAAGACTGGAAAAATGTTGTCCTGGTCTGATGAGTCTCGATTTCTGTTGAGACATTCAAATGGTAGAGTCCAAATTTTGCGTAAACAGAATGAGAACATGTATCCATCATGCCTTGTTACCACTATGCAGGCTGGTGGTGGTGGTGTAATGGTGTGGGGGATGTTTTCTGGGCACACTTTAGGCCCCTTAGTGCCAATTGGCTATCGTTTAAATGCCATGGGCTACCTGAGCATTGTTTCTGACCATGTCCATCCCTTCATGACCACCATGTACCCATCCTCTGATGGCTACTTCCAGCAGGATAATGCACCATGTCACAAAGCTCGAATCATTTCAAATTGGTTTATTGAACATGACAATGAGTTCACTGTACTAAAATGGCCCCCACAGTCACCAGATCTCAACCCAATAGAGCATCTTTGGGATGTGGTGGAATGGGAGCTTCGTGCCCTGGATCCCTCAAATCTCCATAAACTGCAAGATGCTATTCTATCAATATGGGCCAACATTTCTAAAGAATGCTATCAGCACCTTGTTTCTATTATAATTGTACTTCAGTACACCAGAGAAGGATTTGGGAAAAAGATCAAAAAAACACTAAAGCATCAAACTTTGTGAAAACCAGAACATGTGTCAGTTTCAAAATGTTTAGCAACAACCATACATTGAACTTTTAAATAGGTTAAAGGGGTTGTCTCACTTCAGCAAAGAAGCCTGCACTTTTTTCTATAGTGTGCAAGCACGACCACCTGTCACAACTGAGAGTGGGGAAAACCCTCAGCTGTGCGATGTTAAACGTATAGGAAGCTGCTCGGCCAGAACAACAGAATAGGGAGCAGGTCACCTCCTATCGCACCCCTAAATCTGACCCTGACTCCTAACTGTATGAGCTAACCCTGATGGTAGGAGGGCTCATACACAGGAACCTCGGGTCCCTACTAGCCCTCAGCAGATCCCTGAGCTAGGAGCTGGGTAAGACAGCCTGTTCCTCCTAGACACGGAGGAACAGGAGTCTAAACTGGCCAAACTGCAAGGAAGGGGAAACATAAACAGCCTATGGATATGGCAGGTGAGTGAAAGCACTTCCACACCTACCTGCCACAGACACACTGACTGGATCCCATGCTCAAATGCTAGTGTCCACACCAAACATAAAAAGGACACAGCACACACACATAAACACACAGGAAACCAGATCCAAAGCTGCAGTGATAATAAACACCACACAAACATAAAATAAAGATCACGCATAACTTTTATGACCACAAGGGTGGCCCTCACTGGCAGATGGTAAAAGAGACCAGGAGGATGACTCCAGCTTACAACAAGGCTGGAGTACCCCTCAGCTTCAGGTCTCAGCAGAAGCTAAATAGCAAGTAGCCACACCCACACAGACACACACTGGAAAGGGAATTAACCCTTCCAACGCCAGACAGGGTAGTGAAGCCACTTAAAGGGAAAGTGCACAGACACATAAACCCCGTGCACACAAAACAGGGAAAGTGCACACATACCTAGACAGGTTGCCAGGTGCAACCGCATGCACTTGACAGCAAGCTGCCCAGCAAAAGCACAGGCTGCTATACTGCCAATACTATCATGTCTCCCAAGGAATGCTGCCAGCCCCTGGAGCAACACACAGGAACCAGGGTGCCGACTGCCAGCCTCTGGAGCAACACACAGGAACCAGAGACCATAACTATAGCAGAGCGTTGTATTCATTCCTGGTAAAATAACCCTGACTCTTCCTGTAATCTGGGGGGCTTATAATTGACCCCGGCCTCTTAAACGCAATAGTTTATAATAAGATTCCAAATGTCATTCCATAGAGGCTGAGCATGCCAGTGCTATTTGGCCTGAGGAGGGAGGATGCCTGATAGTGAACTTCTTACTATGCTACACCTGTAGATGCCACTAGGGGGAGCTCACTGCACACAAAATATTACAGCTCCCGTGGAGTTCATTATTAGCAGCAGAAGTCCCTACTTAGCTCCTCCAGTCAAGAATATATTATGGAATCGCCGCTCATTTCTGACTAAAGCACTATATTACCTAACAAACCGAGTGTGTGGGGGGAGCGATAACCATGCATTTCTGGTCTGCTGAGGACAAAAGCAAGTTTTCCACTATAAATTATCATTTTTCATAACCCACTGGTAAATTACTTTTATTTCAGACCACCCTCCTCTTCATGATCTGTCCATTGAGTTGTACACACAAGTGTTGCATTGGTTTGCAAACTTTAAATGCCGTTGAAGAGATCTGACATCTGAATTTTGACCCCATGTCAACAAATGCACATGGCAGTAGTCATATTCATAGATTTTCTTGGGGTTAGTTTTTAAGTTCATGTACTTGAGGCTTCTTCTTACTCTTCTACCGTAAAGCCATGGTATCATTGCCCCCACCATATAAAAAGCTAAAAGTAAAAATAGTTCAGTGACGTCAAGGAAGCACAGCAGATAATATATCACAAAACAAACATGAGGTGAACTGATTTATACTGCAGGAAATCAATTCTCCGAATGTCAAAATATTTAGGTTGGATATTTCTAACTTGTCCACCACCACCTTCCGCCACACAGTCTCATGCCACTATATTCCATTTATCTTCTGGGAGATGAGGTAACACATTGTCAGCCGGCTAGGATCTACCAGAGCTTCAGACTGAGATGTTCCACCTGGTTACCAGTCCAGGAAAAAGGCATAATATCTAGGGATGAGCGAACCCATGGAAGTTCGGGTTCGCCAGGTTCGGCCGAACTTCAGGTCAAAGTTCGGGTTCAGGACCCGAACTTGACCCCGAACCCAGACCCCATTGAAGTCAATGGGGACCCGAACTTCACTTTATTATTTTCCATTATAACAAGTGCAATGCCCTAATCCCGGCAACTGGGGTATCCCTTGTCCCTTAGGAGGTTTTTACAATATATGTCCCTCTTACAGAGCAAGTAGTCGTGACGCCAGTTGCATTTAAGCAACAAGGACATGGAGTCCCCTTTGTAGATGGTAGTGTTGGTACCCAGGTGTAGGTTTGCCAGAGTGGTATAGAGTGACCTACAATCTCTCTGAAGGTGTTGTATGCACATGGGGCTCCTACCTGGATATCCTGTGATCCCACACGGGGCCGGCCGAAGCAGTGCAAAAAGGGATGAATAACTTGATGGAGGAATAATTGAGGCCAGACTTGTAGTAATATTTGACACAGCTTTTCTTTGCATAAACTTTTATCAAGGAACAATCTTCGAAACTTTATCATGGTCATCAGCAGGTTTTTGGCTTGAGTCCTGGCAGGCAAACACTTCTGCAACAATCTCAACTCTGCTTTACTGTAGCTTTCTCAGCTCTTCTGCGGTAACCAGGGGTGTTGCTAGGGCTTTTTATCCGGGGCCAGGGCCCCATATTAAACTACCACTGCCCAGAACTTTGGGACTTTGTAGCCTGGTGGTGAATGGCTGCAGTGCTGCACACTGCAATATTACATCTATTAAGGCAGCTACTCGGCTTACATCAGCTGCAGCATGACATCTGATTCCTGGGCTGGTTCAGCTCAGCTCACTCACACAACCGGGTGCCGGCGGCGCCAGCGCAATACCTCTGCGCTAAGTACGGCAGCGACGACTGCAGTGGATCTTCTAATCTGATTGGCTGCTGGCTCCTCCTCACTTCTCCTCTTACTAGTTATCCTGTGGGTGCACAGGAAGTCAGGTTGGCTCGGCTGCTCCTCGCTCGTCTTATCAGTACTGGCCTGGCAGGAAGTGAGGCTCAGCTCAGCAATAGCCTGAGACAGAGTGCAAGTTTTTAGGGACCCACAAGAACAACAGCAGCAGTGGCAGTGTAGAAGGAATATAGAGGTGTGTTGTGTTGGCAAGACTCATTAACACAGCAGAGCAGGCTCCTGGACAGGCAGTGTGACAAAAGCGTCAAAAAAAGTTAAAAAAGAGGCAGTGTCCCAAGGCCTGAGTGTGTCAGGAAACCAACAGGCAGAAAGAAGTTGCCTGGGCTAGAGGGAGTGATGTTATTTACATGGGACTGTATGTTGGAGGGGGCTCTAGATAAAGAGGGATGTTATTTACATGGGACTGTATATTGGAGGGGGCTGGAGAGATGGTGTGATGTTATTTTCATGGGACTGTATGGTGGAGGGAGGACTATAACTACAGGGGCACTGCAAATCCAGGGGACATTATAGGCATTGTTATTACTAATAGGGGCTGTATAGGAGGGACTTATAGATCTGCCTTATTTCTACTAAGAGCACTATGGGGGCCTTATTACTACTGAGGGGTCGGAGAGGGCATTAATAATACTGGAGGGCTCTTCTACTCAGTGTCGGACTGGGGTAACTAGGGCCAACCAGTAAAATTTATTTTGGGGGCCCACCATATGGATACATTAAAATATAATAAATCATCTAACAAGTTTTTTATATGAACATATGCTGGTGGAGGTGCTGTACACTGAGTATATGTATGTAGTGCAGTAAGTCTACTGTTTTATGTGCCACTTGTGCAGGGGGTGGGAGACTAGGGGCCCACCTTGCTCAGGGGCCCACCGGGGGATTCCCCAGTACCCCTGTGGGCCAGTCCAGCAGCACTCCTCCTGATATATTCATATTCACGCTCCTCTGAGCGTACAGTGACGTCATGTTGCAGGTAACGTATGCTGTTAGAGGACAAAATTGCGATCCAACGCGTTTCGGAAAGAAGCGCTTTCCTTCATCAGGGATAGTATCACACTCTCTTGGTCTCCTTACATACCCCCTTTTTTCTTGCAGTAGGTTTCTTAAAATCAAAGTTTATCAGCAGTACTCGTGATCTGTGGCTGCCCTCCACGCATCAGACAAAAGTATCTGTAACATCCCAGAGTATGTCACTAAACTCTGTCTCCCTGCTACAACATTTCAGGTGTAAATGTATTGTCATCTTGTGTAATTTAACTGTGCGCTTCCATCATTCTAGGTATTTTCCAGGCCTGTGTGATATATTATGCTGTAATTTCCATGTACACCAGCAGGTGGCAGAAATATGTTCAGCAGACCATAGCTAGTTAGTATACCTAGTCTAGAATAGTTCATTCCAGTCTAGCCTCCCCTGTGTTAGCAGAAGTGGGATGTTCCCATGTCCTGTCTCATGAGGAGGAGAGGAAGTTTAGTTAGTGTGTACCAGCCCCCTGCCTGGGGAAGGCTGTGTTGGTAGGAGCTCCCAGAAACAGGGATCCCAACCTAGGCTCCAGCCTCAGCTGAGGCCAAGGATCACTCTTCCCAGCCTGAGTCATCTACCTCAGCTGGTGACAAGCAAGCAACAACCTCCAGAACTACAGATCTCCAGGAAGCCCTTCCCTGCGAGCAGTCCTGTGAGTACTAATCCAGAGTCCAGAAGAAGCCAAATTACTCCTCAGCTAGTCAGGCCCATATCAAGCAGAAGACAGACAGAGCAGAAGTCAAATACCTGCCAGATTCACTAGGCATATGATTAGAAGCAGAATATATATAGATTCCTGCCATACATTGCCTATACCTGCTGGGACTCAAGACTATTGCTGTAACTTGTATGGATTTAAAGCTGCCATTCAGTAAAGACAAGTTGGATCCAATTACCTGTTTGGATCTCATTTACTGCTATCAAAGTTCCTCAATTACTCCTATTAACAACACTCAATTTATTGCAAGTGAGCCAAGATCCAGGAGTCCAGCCGTACCAAGGTAGGAGACACTGTTGACACTACCATATCAGCTATACAGAGACATTATCCCCCTCTGGAATTCCTCACCTGGTACGTGAGCTATAACATCTTAAAGGGCCTTGCTACAGTACCTGCGCAAGCTGCAATTGGCGTCACAAACAAACTATAGACTTATATACATATATCCTGACCCACTGCATTGTACTAGTGTCCTGCTCATTGTATTAAAGTGGCGTCACGAACAGGATCGGATTGAATTGTGTGCTATCCCTACTAATAGAACCGGATCCAATTGTGTGTTAAAACGGATCCCATCGAATGTTTTACAGTATTGCAAGGGCTGAAGATTGTGCCAAAACGTTGAAAAATTGACTTTATTACTTTCATTGTGGGCCCAGAAAGCGCTGCATTGTGCGCATCAGCACTACAAGGGTTAATCAGCCATGTTTCCCTCATGGCGCAGCTTCTTTATGACCCCCAAGATGGCGAAGATAGCGAATATACGCCCCTTCAAGAAGTTGTTGTAACCGCACCCAAGAGATGGGAAGAGACAAAGACACCCTCTCAAGAGCGGGAAACTATGGAATACACCCCCCAGAAGCGGGAAAACTCATTAACTCCTTCTCAAGAGCGCGAAGATGTCGAATACGCCCCTCTGGAAGCGGGAAAACTAGAGACTGCCCCCAGTGAACTTTCTATTGTGAGCCGAGGAGATAAAGACTCCACCTTCTGGGCTACACCCTTAGAACTAGCAGTCTGTTGGATTGAAGAGGTTGTCAAGATGGCATTTCCCCAACCTCGATGGAACCAGACGTCGTTTGGCGATGAACCAGTCCATGAGGAGCACCCACCGGAGATCCAAGTCTCCCAAGTACTGAAGAAGAGTGGGCCTTCTGTATTTGCTACCATGCCGGAGGCAGTGGATTCCTCCTTGAGCAAGAAAACCATGCCGCCTACCTTGTCTAGCATCCCGGAGGTTCCGGAGAAGGCTGCTGCTGAGATCCCGGTTCCTGAAATAAAGAGCCCGGACTTGATGGAGTTCCCGGAGGCTGTGGATCCCTCCGCCTTGTCAACCCCCCTTGCGGAAGACGACGTGCCAAGCCAGATGGAGGTCGACGTCAAGACTGTTCAAGAGGAGGACGCCGCTGACGCAGAAACCAGCGCCACTGACAAGTTGCTGTCCGAGACAAAGATGGTACCCCCAGATGGCACCCAGGAGGCACCGGAACCGGCCGTCCGGCCGTAACAACAGGTAGGAGCTGTCGCGCTCCCTGAGGCCCTGGCCCGGTCCGTGTCCGCCCCTGCACCGCGTCCCGCGACCCCAGCCAACGTCACCAGGCCCAAGCCTGCACTGCTGTCGACACCTACTGGTGCGGCGGAGGCAGCAGGTGTTTCCACTCCAGCCGCCCAGCTACAACAAGTTATGGAGCCTCAACCCTGACGTACCTCATGAGATCACAGCATTCGGCCAGACCGCCTGGGAGTATAAATCAGCGGTCAAGGAGTGGGTGAAGCAAGTGATTGATGACCCCCAGCCAGGGGACCCCAAGCTAACTAGAAGAACCGGGACTGTGTTGTGGTTCTCTGTGGAGCGGGGAGTCGGGTTCCTGTAAGACAATTATTCGGGCACCGAGGTCTTTGTAGGCTGGCATTCTGTCAAGAGGCACTACCTGCCCCAGGCCAGGCAGAATCTCTATGTGGGGGACCAGATAGATCATACCCCCATGCGGTCCATGCAAGGACTCTTTGCTGCCGGTGTCACATTATTGGACAAACCGCTCACCCCTGCCGTCACCCCAGAGACCTGGCAGGAGGATCCAGGCTCCGCGGGCAAAGTGAGAGGCCTCCAGGAAGCTCCAGATGGCAGTTTGAAATTCAGGGAGCAGCCCCAACCTGAACCAGCACCGCTAATCCCAGATCTGGCTGCACCACCAACTCTGAGGGTAGGACAGATCAATAATTCTGTCTTGACCTTTAATCCTAAGGTCCAGCCATATGCCATGCCCCCATACATTCTGCCGTGGAAGCAGCCCCAGCAACCTGCTCCATCTTTACCTAAGCCCCTTCAGCCAGAGATTCTATCCCCCTCTGTGTCGGCTGGAGATCCCGGGCTGCAGCGTGTCACCGCAGCATTCACCAGGTGTCACGGACGGTGTACAGGAAACAAGACAAAGCAACATGCATATATGACTCACTGGATCCAAAGCTAAGGAACCATAAGGGAAACCCCTGCACAAGACCTGAGACTTTCCCTGGCTGCTCAGCCTATGCAATGATCCCAGAGGTGGATGGTTGCATATCCACGTACCTCGACTATATAACCCCTGAACACCCTACAATAGTGAGGGGACACGACCACCGGCTCCCTACACCAGACACGGAGGGAGTCAGGGTCACCTGGGATCCAGCAAACAGAAAATAACAGATAAATGTTCAGCACTTAACTTTGTAGCAGACTGGAAAACAAGATCAGCATGCACACACACTCCAGGAAGTAGTATAAGCCGCCCAGTAATGCATTCTGGGGCGGAATTTAAAGGGATGCAATCAGTCCAACCACATGACAGCTGAGAGAGGCTAATGAGATGAGGAACTGAACATCACAACAAAGAAACTGAAGGAGGAGGTTCTGAAAGGCTTCTGTCAGAGCTTCTCAGCTGTCTGGTTGTGACAATACCCCTCCCTCTACGAGTGGACTCCGGACACTCAGAGCCCACCTTCTCAGGATGGGACCTATGGAAAGCCCTGATGAGACGGGAGGCCTTAATGTCCGTCACTGGGACCCACATCCTCTCCTCAGGACCATAACCCTCCCAATGAACAAGGTACTGGAGAGAACCGCGGACAAGCCGAGAATCCACAATCCTAGAGACCTGAAATTCAAGATTCCCATCAACCATAATCGGAGGAGGAGGCAAAGGCGAGGGTACAATGGGATGAACATAAGGTTTCAATAAGGACTTATGAAAAACATTATGGATCTTCCAAGTCTGAGGAAGATCAAGACGGTAGGCAACAGGATTGATGACAGACAGGATTTTGTAAGGCCCAATAAACCTAGGACCCAACTTCCAGGAGGGAACCTTCAATTTGATATTCTTGGTAGACAACCACACCAGATCACCAACATTCAGGTCCGGACCAAGCACACGTCTCTTATCTGCCACACGCTTATATCTCTCACTCATGCTCTTTAGATTATCCTGAATCTTTTGCCAAATAGATGACAAAGACGAGGAGAATCTGTCCTCATCAGGTAAACCAGAAGACCCCTCTCCCGAGAAAGTCCCAAACTGCGGATGAAACCCATATGCACCAAAAAATGGTGACTTATCAGAGGACTCCTGACGACGGTTATTTAAAGCAAACTCAGCAAGGGACAAAAAAGAACACCAATCCTCCTGATTCTCCGCCACAAAACAGCGCAGATATGTCTCCAGATTCTGATTGACGCGCCCTGTCTGGCCATTCGACTGCGGGTGGAAAGCAGAAGAGAATGACAACCGAACCCCCAAGCGAGAACAGAAAGCCTTCCAGAATCTGAAAACAAACTGCGTGCCCCTATCAGAGACTATGTCTGAAGGAATACCGTGCAATTTGACAATGTGATCAATAAATGCCTGCGCCAGCGTCTTAGCATTGGGCAAACCAGGAAAAGGGATGAAATGCACCATTTTGCTAAAACGGTCCACCACCACCAGAATCACAGTCTTCCCTGAGGAACGAGGCAGGTCCGTTATGAAGTCCATGGACAGATGTGTCCAAGGACGGGAAGGAATGGGTAAGGGAAGGAGAGGACCTGATGTCCGTGAATAAGGGACTTTGGCACAAGCGCAAGTCTCGCAGGCTGCCACAAAACCCTCAACCGACTTACGAAGCGCAGGCCACCAGAATCTCCGAGCGATGAGATCCAGTGTGGCTCTTGCCCCCGGGTGCCCAGCAAGGACCGTATCGTGGTGTTCCTTAAAAATCTTGTGTCTTAAAGCGATAGGCACAAACAACCTACCAGGAGGACAAAGATCAGGAGCCTCTGACTAGGCTGCCTGCACCTCTGCCTCCAATTCAGAAAAAAGAGCAGAGACCACCACACCTTCAGCCAAAATGGGACCCGGGTCTTCAAAATTCCCGCCTCCCGGAAAACAACGTGACAGGGCATCTGCCTTCACATTCTTAACTCCAGGGCGGAACGTGACAACAAAATTAAACCTAGAAAAGAACAAAGACCATCTGGCCTGTCTCGGGTTCAGACGCTTGGCTGACTCCAAGTAGGCCAGATTTTTATGGTCAGTAAATACGGTAATAGGGTGTCTGGCTCCCTCTAGCCAATGGCGCCATTCCTCAAAAGCCAACTTGATGGCCAACAATTCCCTATCTCCCACATCGTAATTTCTCTCTGCGGAGGAGAGTTTTTTCGAGAAAAAGGCACACGGTCGCCATTTGGCAGGAGAGGAACCCTGAGACAAGACCGCCCCCACACCCACCTCAGAAGCATCAACCTCAACTATGAAGGGTAAAGAAATATCAGGTTGCACCAAGATGGGAGCGGAAGCAAAACTCTCCTTGATATTAGAAAAAACCTTACGCGCCTCTACTGACCAAGAAGAAAAATCTACCCCCTTTCTGGTCATATCAGTGAGTGGTTTAACAATAGAGGAATAATTCAAAATAAACTTCCTGTAATAATTGGCAAAGCCCAAAAAACGCATCAGCGCCTTCTGATTCTCAGGAAGCTCCCACTCAAGCACAGCGCGGACCTTCTCGGGGTCCATGCGAAAACCAGAAGCGGAGAGAAGAAACCCCAGAAATTGAATTTCTGGAACCGCAAACACACATTTTTCCAGTTTCGCATATAATTTATTCTCCCGCAGGATGAGCAAGACCTGACGTAAATGTTCATTATGAGTTTTGAAATCAGGAGAAAAAATCAAAATGTCATCCAAATACACTAATACAAATTTTCCCATCAAATGATAAAAAATGCTGTTCACGAAATGCTGAAAAACGGTTGGGGCATTCATCAAACCAAAAGGCATAACCAAATTCTCAAAATGGCCCTCAGGGGTATTGAAGGCCGTCTTCCATTCGTCTCCTTCTCTGACCCTGACCAGGTTGTATGCCCCTCTTAGATCTAATTTGAAAAAGACTTTAGCCCCAACAACCTGGTTAAACAGGTCCGGGATCAGAGGAAGCGGATAAGGGTCACGAATAGTGATACTGTTCAGCTCCCTGAAATCCAGACAAGGTCTTAAAGAACCATCTTTTTTCTTAACAAAGAAAAAAACAGCGGCAACAGGTGACTTCGAGGGTCGTATGTGTCCTTTTCTCAGACTCTCAGAGATATAAGCACACATAGCGATCCTCTCAGGTTGGGAAAGATTGTATAAACGAGATTTAGGCAGTTTGGCGCCTGGGATGAGATTAATAGGGCAATCGTACTCCCTGTGCAGGGGCAAATCCTGAACTCCACTCTCAGAGAAGACATCTGAAAATTCAGAGAGAAAAGATGGTACAGTCTTAGTAGCAACCTCAGAAACAGATGTCGTGAGGCAATTCTCTCTGCAAAAGTCACTCCAACCATTGATTTGCCTCGCTTGCCAATCAATGGTGGGGTTATGTTTAGTGAGCCAGGGTAGCCCCAACACTAGAGGAGTAGGCAAACCGCTAAGGACGAAACATGACACATCCTCAACATGAGCATCACTCACAATTAAACGGATATTGTGAACTATGCCCTTTAATGATTTCTGAGAAAGTGGAGCAGAATCAATAGCAAAAACAGGAATATCCTTTCCCAACGTGCGCACCTGGAAACCATGAGTTATTGCAAATTGATTATCAATGAGATTGACAGATGCTCCACTATCCACAAAAATCTCACAAAAAATGTTCTTGCTCTCTAGCGCCACCCTAGCCGGCAGGACAAAACGGGAACTACAAGCAAACGGAAAACCTTCAATCTCCACCTCAACCCTGCCAATAGTAACAGACGGAACAATTTTTAAAGATTTTTTCCTGTTTGTTTCTTTATTACTCCCAGAAAACTGCCTGAATCTCCTAGAAGGACAAACATTTGCCAAATGATTTATACCTCCACAACAAAAACAAACCCTCCCATGCGAGCTGAATCTTCTATTGTCAGAAGCAATCAACCCCAGCTGCATGGGCTCCTGCTCAGCAGGGGCTGACAGCGAACGAGACCCCTGCGCACAGAATGAGACCGCTGCACTGTCCTGTTACTGAGTATGACAGGAAGGGGACATCTCTCCTCTCTCTCTAAGACGCCTGTCAATACGAACGGCCTGAGACATAGCAGAGTCCAAAGAAATAGGCCTCTCATGAAAGGCAAATGCATCTTTCAATCCCTCTGAAAGACCATGGCAAAATTGACTCCGGAGTGCAGCATCATTCCAACCAGTATCAGCTGCCCATCTCCGAAATTCTGAGCAGTATATTTCTGCGGATTGTTTACCCTGGCATAATAGACGTAGTCTAGACTCAGCCAGAGCAATACGATCCGGATCATCATATATCTGACCCAGGGCTAAAAAGAATTCATCCACTGAACGGAGAGGCCGTGCCCCCTCTGGCAGCGAAAAGGCCCAAGACTGAGTGTTACCCCTGAGCAGCGATATAATGATCCCCACCCTCCGTTCCTCATCACCAGAGGAATGGTGAAGAAGGCGAAAATGGAGTTTGCAAGCCTCTCTAAAACACACAAAATTCTCACTACCCCCGGAGAATGTATCCGGGAGCAAGATCTTAGGCTCAGAACAAACTCCATGAACGCAAGCTGAACCGGTCACTTGAAGCTGAGAAAAAGTCTTATGGAGATCAGCTACCTCCAATGAAAGACCCTGGAAGCGTTCAGCCAAAAGTGAAACCGGATCCATTCTTGAGACGGTCTTGGCGGCTTATAATGTCACGGACGGTGTACAGGAAACAAGACAAAGCAACATGCATATATGACTCACTGGATCCAAAGCTAAGGAACCATAAGGGAGACCCCTGCACAAGACCTGAGACTTTCCCTGGCTGCTCAGCCTATGCAACGATCCCAGAGGTGGATGGTTGCATATCCACGTACCTCGACTATATAATCCCTGAACACCCTACAATAGTGAGGGGACACGACCACCGGCTCCCTACACCAGACACGGAGGGAGTCAGGGTCACCTGGGATCCAGCAAACAGAAAATAACAGATAAATGTTCAGCACTTAACTTTGTAGCAGACTGGAAAACAAGATCAGCATGCACACACACTCCAGGAAGTAGTATAAGCCGCCCAGTAATGCATTATGGGGCGGAATTTAAAGGGATGCAATCAGTCCAACCACATGACAGCTGAGAGAGGCTAACGAGATGAGGAACTGAACATCACAACAAAGAAACTGAAGGAGGAGGTTCTGAAAGGCTTCTGTCAGAGCTTCTCAGCTGTCTGGTTGTGACACCAGGTTGTCAGCACAGCCAGTTCCTGCAGCCACCAGCAGAGGGCAGTGGCGCACCACGACGGCAGTTACCATGAGCTACCACCAGAGGCAGGAACATCCTCTCATGAGGTTTAGTAGCTCCAGCAGTGAGGAGGAGCTGGATACCTTCCTGTAAGGGGTCCCCTACCACAGAAAAAAACAAATCAGTGACATTTTGGGAGCCACTCCATGGACTGTTACCTGACGGGTGAGGACCTGTTGGCCTTTTGTGTGTTTTAATACGTTTTATATTCCAGGTTGCCTGTTTTAGTCCTCATCCTGATGGTCATGCTTGTTAGGACTCCCCCCATCAGCACTTAATCCCCTCATGTCCAAGTTGACCGTTTTATCCCCTTTCTTAGGTTACTTGATAGCCTGCTGCTCTTAAACATTTTATACTCTTTTAGATTACAATTAACTTTTACCCTGTGGATTACAATGACTTTTATCAGTTTCCAGAGGATTCTACGACTTTAAGCACTTCAAGTATACAGGACTCGAGTTATTGTTGAGACTCATTTTGCACTAATAAATTGCACTTCTTTTATTATAAAATGTTTTTATTGCAATATAAAAGCTTGCATACAGTTCTCATGTAATTTAATAATTTTTGCACTAGTAACCTGTTTACATGTTATGTAACGTTCAAGATAACCTGCCCATTGTGTGTTTTATCCTTCCAGATGCCGCAATGTGAATTTATGCACTGTTTATTTTAATTGCACTTAACCATTGCACTTAACAAAATTGTAGCAACTTACTTAAAGTGTGCCTTTTTCACAGCTCTTATTCTCTCTCCTCTTATACGGATTGTCTATATAGGGACGTTGTATACTAATGGCCTACACCCGGTGATATATACCCATAGGTACCCAGGGTAGGACCAAGTGGTAAGTCCAGGCAGATCCAGTTACTACACAGGTACACCCGCTGCTTCGGGAATCGTTAGAAGCCCTAGGCTGCTCCTTCCCGCTTGTTTTATGTTCAGGATTGTTCCCATCCTGAGGTGTCTCATTTCCAGGAGCGCACAGGATTAAAGGCCCTCCTCCTGTGACTTGCCAGAAGACTCGGAGACAATAAATACCTCCCCTTCTGAGCCTTTTGCCTAAGGTATGGTACCTCAAGCCTTAGAGCCTTACTTTAGCTTCCTCTTAGTCATCATTTCTTCAGGCTATGGTGCAGGGAAGGGAATACAGGATAAAGCCACCCTTCTATTTGCGGGCATTCCATTACATAATGGTGGGATTACGGAGTAAAGACACCCCCATGCTTTCTTTGATGTCAACCGCGCTAAAGACATACAAAGTCAGTAAGTAAAGGTTTTGCTTTGTGCAGTATTTAGGTTACCTGGTTATACCAAGAGAAGGAAACTGTGTGTTGGACACCTTACTCTAGCGGGCAGGAACTTAGAGAAAGCTGTTATATGTTTTGTGTATGTTTGTCATTATATGTAATTCATGCAGCACTTTGTATTTTATTGGGTATCCAGAGCTAATTCCTTTCTCACCCTCCTAGCGTAAGCCGAGGACGGCTTAACTTAAAGTAAGCGGGTATGTAACATCCCAGAGTATGTCACTAAACATGTCAGGTGTAAATTGTCATCTTGTGTAATTTAACTGTGCGTTTCCATCATTATAGGTATTTTCCAGGCCTGTGTGATATATTACGCTGTAATTTCCATGTACACCAGCAGATGGCAGCAATATGTTCAGCAAACCTTAGCCAGTTAGTATACCTAGTCTGGAATAGTTAATTCCAGTCTAGCGTTCCCTGTGTGAGCAGAAGTGGGATGTTCCCATGTCCTGTCTCATGAGGAGGAGAGGAAGTTTAGTTAGTGTGTACCAGCCCCCTGCCTGGGGAAGGCTGTGTTGGTAGGAGCTCCCAGAAACAGGGATCCCAACCTAGGATCCAGCCTCGGCTGAGGCCAAGGATCACTCTTCCCACCCTGAGTCATCTACCTCAGCTGGTGACAAGCAAGGAACAACCTCCAGAACTACAGATCTCCAGGAAGCCATTCCCTGTGAGCAGTCCGGTGAGTACTAATCCAGAGTCCAGGAGAAGCCAATTTACTCCTCAGCTAGTCAGGCCCATACTGAGCAGAAGACAGACAGAGCAGAAGTCAAATAATACCTGCCAGGGGGCGTGGCCGGAAGCTGATATGAGAGGACGCATGTAGAAGAGCTCCGAGCCTATATCCCTAACTTCTATATTATCCTGATACTTACCGCCGCAAAAATTACCTCCAGAACCGGCAGGAGTTCGGGGAAGTCCCGCAGTGTAAGCATGTCCCGTAACAAAGCGCAGTCCGCTACGGAAAGGCTCCGGGAGTTTGCCCGCGTGGATGGCCAAGATGGCGCGGGTTCACGTACCTCACCACCAGCAGAGATAGCTCCCCTGCGCCTGTGGGAGTGGAACAAGCGACCGCCGAACCATCCTTAAAACAAGTTACCGAACAGCTACTGAACGCTATATCTACCTGTCGCACGTCGATGGTGGGTAAGCTGGAAGAAGTGAAGGTAGACATAGGCCTACTTCGCCACGATATGCAGGCTATCCGGGAACGGGTGAAAGAGACTGAGACTAGGATCTCTGACGTGGAGGACCGCTTACAGCCGTTGCCTACAAAAGTGCAGGAGCTGGAGCAAAAGATCAGCTTCTGGCAACAAAAGTGTGACGACTATGAAAATCGCACGCGCCGTAATAATTTACGGATAATTGGAATGCCTGAAAAAGCTGAGGGCACTAATCCGTGCGAGTTTGTCACCACGTGGCTGCGCAGCTCCTTTCCAGAGGCGTCCTTCTCAGCAGCGTTTATAATAGAACGCGCACACCGAGTACCCGCCAAGCCCTTTCCACCGGGGAACCCACCGAGACCGCTACTAGCAAGACTTCTAAACTCGATGGATAGAGATCATGTGCTACAAATGGCGCGCACCAGGCGGGAGCTCAAGTATGAGAATAGCACCATCATGATTTTTCCGGACTTTTCGTCTGAACTACAGAAACGGAGAGCGACATTTGGCACAGTGAAAAGGAGGCTAAGAGAGAAGAATCTGCCTTACTCCATGGTATACCCGGCCCGTTTGAGGGTAGTGGATGGAGAAGTGAGACGTTTTTTCAATAACCCTGAAGAAGCCACTGCCTGGCTGGATGGTAGGGGGAGAAATGCTGGGGCCCCAAGATGAAGATGCGAACATTCAATTTGCTGACGGCATAGCAAGGAGAGCCCGGGACTTGAGTAACTTGTCTGTGGTAAAGTCATATGTAAATGATTAGTTAGCCTGTGGGAAATTGAGATGCATACGGACCCTGTCATATTGTTTAATGAATAATACTGTTAATTTGGGGGTTATATTGACAGCTCAGAACAGGCTGAAAAATCCGGGGAAGGGTAGGAATTCCATGATGCTTTAATGCTCCGGGTCCCGGAATGGCTCTCTGTTAGAAGTTAGGGAGTGAGCTCCTGGTTTGGTTATATTCTCTTATTATTTCTTATATCAGTTATAAGATCTTTAGTGCGATTGGTGAATTACCAAAAGCACACCCCGTTTATGTGTAGTGCCACCTAACAAAAGTGGTATATACACCGAGAGTGCGAGGTATGATTCGCAGTTACATCATGCGAGCACTCGCAGGTTATGGCAGGAACAGCCAGACGGTTCAAGTTGTGTATGTTATATGCTGTATCAATCATGAGGTAACAATGAGTGGTAGACGAGAGTTGCATGAGGTCCTTGTAAGCAAACCACTATGTCAGAACTACGTATAATGTCTTGGAATGTAAGGGGACTGGGAACAACAAGGAAGCGTACCATGGTATTCTCGAATGTCAGGAACTTCAATCCCCATATTTTATGCTTGCAGGAAACTCACTTGACTGCCCGGATTACGGGGAGGTTGCAAAAGCCATGGGTACAGTGGGCACAGCATTCCTGCCACACGAATCTGTCCAGAGGGGTATCATTACTGGTGCATAAATCCCTTAGGTGGGAAATGGAACGGTATCAGATAGATTCAGCAGGGAGATATGTGTTTGTGGCGGCATATATAAATTGCACATTGTATGTAATACTGGGTGTATACATTCCACCGCCTTTCTCCATGCAAGTGGTGCAGCAAGCTGTGAGCTTCGCAGCCTCTTACCCAACAGCCCGTATAATAAGCCTTGGGGACTTCAACATGACTTTAGATAGGGAACTGGATAGGTATCATCAGGCGGGGTCAGTGGATAATCAGCTCCATAATAAAACACCACTTGCGGAGTTAATGGAGGAAGTGGGGTGGTCTGATATGTGGCGCCTTAAATATCCGGATGTTAGGCAGTATTCCTGTCATTCAGCTAGTCACAACGCGCTGTCACGAATAGACTTTGCCCTGGGTAATGTTCATGTGTGCTCTTTGGCATATAATGTGGAGTACGGGTCTAGAGGTGTGTCCGATCATTCACCAATGCAACTGAAGCTGATTTTAGACGGGGGGGTGATCAGACGCTCAACACGGATTAACCCCTTTTGGTTGACCCTTTTTGGACCGTCTGATCGCATTCCTGATCAGTTGGCGGTTTTTTTGGAGGGCCATGAGGAAGAAACTAATAATACTTTACTATGGGAAACTATGAAGGCATATCTTAGAGGTTGCCTGCGTTCCTCTATCTCATATATTAAAAAGACGGCAGCTAGACAGGAGGAAGGATTGGCAGCAGAGTGTTCAAGGTTGGAGATGGCATATATAGCTGATCCCAGTGATACCAATAGAGAGGCTTGGCTGACGACAGGAAGGCAGTATTTAACCTTGCTTAAGGAGAAAGCTCAAAGGAAAATGTTCTTTACCAAACAAACATACTTTGAGATGGGGAACCAATCTAGTAAGCTCTTGGCCCACATAGTTAGGCAAAACCAAGCCTCCCCTGCGGTACTGAGGATAAAGGCGACAGATGGACGGGTGCTCTCTGAGTCGGAATCTATAGCAAACAGGTTTCAGGAGTACTATAAAGATTTATATGAAACTAGGGTGAACTATGAAATTGAAGACGTCATGCGATATCTTGAGGATCTGGAGTTCCCTACTTTATCGCAGGAGGCGATGGAGAGCCTGGAGGCTCCTATAACCGCCCTAGAGATGCAGGAAGCCATAGCACAGCTGGCCAGGGGGAAAGCTTCAGGTCCGGATGGACTTCCCCTAGAAGTTTATATTAAGTATGCTTCCCATATCAACCCGTTGCTGTTGCGTATGTATAATGAGGCGTTTGGGGACGGTTGTTTTCCACCGTCTATGTATGACGCAACTATTGTAGTACTTTTGAAGCCTGGGAAGGATGCGGATGAATGTGGATCATATCGGCCGATATCTCTATTGAATATAGATTATAAAATTATAGCAAAGATCTTAGCCATACGACTTGGGAAAGTGGCCTGCACCTTGGTACATTCAGATCAATCCGGTTTCTTACCAGGCAGATCCACCACTGATAATATTAGGCGGGTGCAAGTGGTGACCCAGATTGGGCTTCAGAGACAGGAGGAGTGGGCCTTGGCGTCTTTAGACACTGCAAAGGCATTCGACTCTGTTGAATGGCCCTATCTATTTCAGACTCTCAAAAAATTTGGATTTGGCCCTAGATATATGAAGTGGGTGGAATTGCTGTACAAAGACCCAAGGGCGGACATATTGGTGAATGGGATGCTCTCAGAGAGGTTTAGTCTAGGGCGAGGTACCAGGCAGGGATGTCCTCTGTCGCCTTTATTGTTCGCCTTAGCCATAGAGCCATTAGCTATGCGAATTAGGGCAGACTCACAGTTTCGGGGCACTCGTATAGGGGAGCAGGAAGATAGAGTGGGCCTCTATGCTGATGGCATGGTGCTCTTCATGTCGCAGACTGAGTCCACACTCCCTAGGGCAATTGCTATTATAGAACAATTCAGCCAGTTTTCAGGACTGAGAATAAATTGGTCCAAATCGACTCTGTGCCCACTGTACCAGATGGAAGATGGCGTTGCCCGAGGGGATTTGCCCATTGTTAGTAGCTATAAATACCTAGGAATATACATAACAAAGGATGTCATATCCTATCATGATCTAAATATTCAGCCACTTATTACGTATTGCAAAGAAAAATGCAGGGTATGGCAAGGCTTACCTTTGTCAGTTTCAGGGAGAATAAATCTGATAAAACTGATCATTCTGCCAAAGTGCCTGTACATTCTGCAACATGCTCCATATTTAGTCCCGAAGGCTGTTTTCCTAAAAATTAACTCTTTACTGTCACCCTTTATATGGGGAGCTAATAGACCCAAGCTGTCAATGGGAAATCTTACTCGCCTTAAGAAGGAGGGAGGTATGTCTCTACCAGATATTTACTTGTACTACCTTGCAGGGCAGTTGAGGAATATCAAGTCATGGCTGAATCCGGAGGGCCCTCTTTGTAGACAGGAGAAACAATTGGCCGAGTTTCTGGGCCTTGCTAACCTATGGCCGGTTCTGGAACGACCGAAATTGTTTCCTCGCAGATTGTTGCCGATCCACAGAGTGGCGGTCCAGGTGTGGACGGCCTGCAAGCGTATGCACAATGTGGAAGCGGAACTGTTGGAGACCCCAGTTTGGGATAACCCTATGTTCCCTGATTTGTTAACATTACAAGGCAAAATATTCTGGAAGGAACGTGGGGTTATCACAATGGGAAATTTGTATACTGATAATGCTTTCAATGATTTTGAATCCATGAGCCGTAAATATGAGCTACCGAGACAGGCATTTTTTAGATTCCTGCAGTTGAGACATGCCCTACAGACACATTATCGGAACAGCCCAGTCCTCTTCTCCTCTTTTCCAATGATAGGTATTGTACGTTCTCAAGGACCACGTGGTTTCATTTCAGCATTATACACTCACCTCTTAGATGTCAAGTTGAAAGGTACCCCTATGTTAGCTTTGGATAAATGGAAAGCTGTGATTCCTGATTTGTCCAAAGAAGAAATAGAGGATGTGCTGGAATCCCCCACATTAGTGTCACCGGCCATAAATAACAAATTTATTCAAGTGTGTATAATACACCAAAGTTACTTGACCCCATCCAGACTATTCAGAATAGGCAGACGTACACACTCCGAATGCCATAGGTGCACGTCAGAAGGCGCTGATTTTTGGCACCTCATCTGGGCATGCCCAGTTTTACAAAAATTTTGGGGTGAAGTTACAAGCTTGCTCTCAGATCTTATAGGCATCACACTCTCACTAGACCCGAAGATTTGCATATTTGGAATACTGGACGACAATGTACACTCGCATCACACCAGGATATTTTTGAGAGAGACATTATTTTTAGCACGTAAGGCTATAGCCATGAGATGGATGGGGGACAGGGCGCCCACTCTTACACAGTGGAAACAATTGGTTAACACTGTCATACCATATGAAAATATAGTGTATAAGAATAGGGGCTGCTCGCCCAAATTTCAAAAAGTGTGGGGAGTGTGGTGTGTGTCCTCTAGGACAGCTTATTCTGCTAGAAGACTAACTGAAGCACTAAGTGCGGAACAAGTTGGATAAGTATAAAACAACTTGACGGGTGGAAACAGTTGGTGCAGGTGACTGTACTGGAGATTGTGAGGGGAGGTGTATTAGAAGATTTTAAGCGATCATGCAAACATCTCTTGTCTAGGGGAAAAAATAAGCAAAGGATTGTATACAGCATAGGAGTTTATTGTGTTATTGTCTTTATTCCTTTATTGTGCAAAGTCGTATCACTTTTGTGTCATTCTCAACACTACTGTTGTACAATATGTCATGCTATGTGTGCAAAGATTGACATCATAATTGACTTTGTGTGTTCAATAAAAAGAATTTAAAAAAAAAATAATACCTGCCAGATTCACTAGGCATATGATTAGAAGCAGAATATATATAGATTCCTGCCACACATTGCCTATACCTGCTGGGACCCAAGACTATTGCTGTAACTTGTATGGATTTAAAGCTGCCATTCAGTAAAGACAAGTTGGATCATATTACCTGTTTAGATCTCATTTACTGCTATCAAAGTTTCTCAATTACTCCTATTAACAACACTCAATTTATTGCAAGTGAGCCAGGATCCAGGAGTCCAGCCGTACCAAGGTAGGAGACACCGTTGACACTACCATATCTGCTATACAGAGACATTATCCCCCTCTGGCATTCCTCACCTGGTACGTGAGCTATAACATCTTAAAGGGCCCTGCTACAGTACCTGCGCAAGCTGCAATTGGCGTCACGAACAAACTATAGACTTATATACATATATCCTGACCCACTGCATTGTACTAGTGTCCTGCTCATTGCATATCCACCCGGACATAAGCATGAGAAGGCAACTACAGGAGAAAAGGTGAGAACGGCTGAATCGACGATCCACATAGGCTGTGTAAGATTAATATAACGAAGGGTACCAGGTGAGACAGAGGATAGGGGGGAATAGATAGAGCACAGTAACACATACATTAAATACTCACTGCATCAGTTACGGTACTGCTGCGTCACTGCAGAACTACTATACACCCATATAGGAGCGTGGGAGCCACTTAGAACAAATAGTACCTTCTTGTATTGATAACATTTCTGTTCTGCTAGATTTTCCCCAATTACATGTAAGGCCTCTTTCCCACATCAGTGAATCACATCAGTTGAGTTCCACGGACTTTGGGTCTGTGGTGGCACCACGGAAGCATGCCCTATTTTGTCTGTGATAATGGTTCTTCATGCACATCATGTTCTATTGAAGACCACAGACCCAAGATAGATTGGTAGGAGATGCTCTGCAAAATAGTTTTCAGCCTAGCGGCACACGTCAAACATGGATGACACATGGAGGGCAAAAAACGGACATACTGTCAAAACATGGATCTTTCATGGACATCTTCACAGATGAATCACTGACCAACTTAGACAAAAACATGTGAATACATACAAGCTCACAAATTGGGAACATTGGGGGAAATTTATCAAACTGGTGTAAAGTAGAACTGGCTTAGTTGCCCAAAGCAACCAATCCGATTCCACCTTTTCATTTTTCAGAGCTCCTTTGGAAAATGAAAGGTGGAATCTGATTGGTTGGTATGGGGAACTAAGCCAGTTCTACTGTACTTTACACCAGCTTGATACATCTCCCCCATTGAGTGCTAAAACTTTTGCTTTCCTGTTCCACATTATTCTGCACCTGAGCTCACAGTAAGCTACAGAAGATATGTTTGATATGGAGGAACTCAGAGCTTCCGACCTCAACCACAATAAACACCTTTGGGATGCATAAACGCCAATAGAAGCCAAATTTGCCAAATTACCGATATCTGGGGAAAAATTCCTTCTCAGGTCCAAATCTGAATAAAATCCCTGAATTGATGTCCCATCTTGTAATGATATCACTTTCAAGAAAGACACCCAAGCCCTTCTTGAGCTTGTGCAGTGATTCAAGATCACAACATCTTATGGTAGACTTTCACTGCTCTTACAGTGAAGGATCCCTATGACTATGGTAAAACCTCCTTCCGCGTAGACATAGTGGATGCCCTCATGTTATGGTTACATGTCAACGTGCAAAAATATCATCAGAAAGATCTCTGTACAGTCTGTTGGATGTCCCCTAAGCCATAATTTTTCCATACTGAATAACCCCAAGTTTGACAACCTGTCTTGGTACTGGGAAGCATTACAGAGCAAAGCTGAGTGTAACAAAAATGAAAGGAGAATGTTGAGATGAGCAAATTTCTTGAAATTCGTTTCATATCAGAGAGAGAGAGAGAGACTAATACACTCTGGATTTTGGAAAAATTGCATGTGTTCTTTGGTGGTTACTTTTTCTCATTATGTTGAGCACCTAGCATGCAGGAGGAGTCCTTTTTGCCTGGTGGTAGCCTCAAACTGTTCAACCAATACGTTTTCATAAGATTTTCCCCTGGTTGTAGCCTAGAACTGTTCAACCAGTGCTTTTTCATAAGATTTTCTACTGGTGGTAACCTCTTTTTCTAACAGCTTTTTCAAAAAGGAAAGCTAATTTTCATACCTTTGGGTTCCTGGAAAAAATATTCAAGTTAGAGTTCCTTCCAAAAAGAAAAGAACAATAAGCCTATCTGATGCCGTGAGAACTAAGATATGCTAATTTGCATATATTTTTTGCAGACACCCAAAGCAACTTTGTCTGGACTACAATACTTTTCATGCATACTAGGCCTTAACAAGAGAGAGTACCCACCAGAGAACAAATATATTTTTCCTAAAAACCCAGAGTAGCATGCTAGGTTTTATCTTTCTCGCTGTCTTTAGTTCATTAGAATCCAAATTTTGGGGAAAATTCAACGCAAATTCCAAATCAGTAGAATCAATTTGCTTATCTTAAAGATTCACGTCTTAAAGATACTGTCTAAACGTCTTGCTAATCTAAAGTTATAAATTATTGCAATTAACCTTATTTTTCATTCCTCACAATATTCCCTTGCAGTGTTCCATGTCATTGCTTTCGCTGGTTGGACCATGAAGTGAAGAGCTGAGCAGCTAGAACAGAAAGACCTTAAATGCATACTCCATATATCATTCTTATAGCTCTGCTAGGCGGTTTTCGCCTAGACTTAGAGAAGTAAGGAGATGAGAATACAATTTAAAGTTTTGTTTTTTTTTGGACCAGGATATTGATGGCCTATGTTCAGTATTAGCCATCAATATCAGATCTGTGAGGTCTGACTCTTGGCAGTTGTGTAATGGGGCTATGGCACTCTCACAGTTATCACACCTTCTTTATACCCTACATTGGTACATCTACCTGCATGCTGTTTACTCAGACCTCCCAAGTGTCCCTCTTTAAGAGGGATAGTCCCTATTTAGGACCCAAGTCCCTCTGTCCCTCTTTTCTCCTTAGATTTGCATTGTTACATTTACAATATTGATCAAGAATGTGTTTGGTTCCTATCTGTATATTTGACCCAACCTTGTATATTATTTCATTATTTGATGCAATTTGGATTTTTAGAAATGTCTATATTCAGATAAGTTTTGCAGTATTAGTATATACTGTAAATATACAGGAAAACTGGACTTTTACACTAGAGATGAGCGAATTTCATATTTTGAAATTCGTTCACACTTTGTTTGATGGTAAAAGCAGAATTGCATTATGGATTCCGTTACAATGGACCATAACGCAATTCTATGACGGAATACATAACGGAATACCTTTAGAGGCATTGCATTATTCATTCCGTCATAATAGAAGTCTATGGGTTATGCAGGGAAGTCCTCTACTGCGTAACGGAAACGGGACGGATCTGTTATGCAGGCCATGGACTTCTATTATGACGGAATTAATAACGGAATGCCTCTAAAGGTATTCCATTATGTATTCCGTCATAGAATTGCGTTATGGTCCATGGTAACAGAATCCATAACGCAATTCTGCTTTTACCACCAAACAAAGCGTGAACAAATTTCAAAATATGAAATTCACTCATCTCTATTTCCCACAATGAACCATAAGTGTCCCTCTTTGACCGTCCAAAAAGTTGGGAAATATGAGTTTAGCGCAGACTGCTAGGTGAAGAAGAATCCTACAGTGTCAGCTAAAGACTTACAAAAGTCTCTGGCATTTGCTAACACCCCTGTGAGTTTACTGAGTGGCAGCAATGAAGGTTGTTGTAGTCTCATCATGTCCAAGTAAATGCGGAGATGGTGAAATACACTGAACCACTACTTCTAAGTAAATCCCTAGGAGTGGCCGTCCTGTAAATATGACTGCAAGAGCACAGCGCAGACTGCTCAATGAGGTGAAGAAGAATCCTAGAGTGTCAGCTAAAGACTTACAAAAGTCTCTGGCATATGCTAACATCCCTGTGAGTTTACTGAGTGGCAGCAATGAAGGTTGTTGTAGTCATGTCATGTCCAAGTAAATGCGGAGATGGTGAAATACCCTGAACCACCACTTCTAAGTAAATGACATGGAGATAGAGGTTTCAATGGAGGCTGCAGAAATCAACCCTTCAAATAGCTGATTTGCGTTGGTGCTAGGATTCGGACCATCACCAATCATATATTGACATCCTATCCCGAGGAAAGGCCCATCAACATTCTGACTGAGACAATCCATTTAAGGAGATATGTTATACGGTTGCAAGAAAAAGTATGTGAACCCTATTGTCACGGACGGTGTACAGGAAACAAGACAAAGCAACATGCATATGACTGAGTGGATCCAAAGCTAAGGAACCAAAAGGGAGACCCCTGCACAAGACCTGAGACTTTCCCTGGCTGCTCAGCCTATGCAAAGATCCCAGAGGTGGATGGTTGCATATCCACGTACCTCGACTATAAAACCCCTGAACACCCTACAATAGTGAGGGGACACGACCACCGGCTCCCTACACCAGACACGGAGAGAGTCAGGGTCACCTGGGATCCAGCAAACAGAAAATAACAGATAAATGTTCAGCACTTAACTTTGTAGCAGACTGGAAAACAAGATCAGCATGCACACACACTCCAGGAAGTAGTATAAGCCGCCCAGTAATGCCCCATGGGGAGGCAATCAGTCCCACTACATGACAGCTGAGAGAGGCTAACGAGATGAGGAACTGAACAGCAGTACAAAGAGTACTCAAGGAGGAGGTTCTGAAAGGCTTCTGTCAGAGCTTCTCAGCTGTCTGGTTGTGACAGTACCCCTCCCTCTACGAGTGGACTCCGGACACTCAGAGCCCACCTTCTCAGGATGGGACCTATGGAAAGCCCTGATGAGACGAAAGGCCTTAATGTCCGTCGCTGGGACCCACATCCTCTCCTCAGGACCATAACCCTCCCAATGAACAAGGTACTGAAGAGAACCGCGGACAAGATGAGAATCCACAATCCTAGAGACCTGAAATTCAAGATTCCCATCAACCATAATCGGAGGAGGAGGCAAAGGCGAGGGTACAATGGGTTGAACATAAGGTTTCAATAAGGACTTATGAAAAACATTATGGATCTTCCAAGTCTGAGGAAGATCAAGACTAGGGATGAGCGAACTCGAACTGTATAGTTCGGGTTCGTACCGAATTTTGGGGTGTCCGTGACACGGACCCGAACCCGGACATTTTCGTAAAAGTCCGGGTTCGGGTTCGGTGTTCGTCGCTTTCTTGGCGCTTTTGTGACGCTTTCTTGGCGCTTTTTGAAAGGCTGCAAAGCAGCCAATCAACAAGCGTCATACTACTTGCCCCAAGAGGCCATCACAGCCATGCCTACTATTGGCATGGCTGTGATTGGCCAGAGCACCATGTGACCCAGCCTCTATTTAAGCTGGAGTCACATAGCGCCGCCCGTCACTCTGCTCTGATTAGCGTAGGGAGAGGTTGCGGCTGCGACAGTAGGGCGAGATTAGGCAGATTAACTCCTCCAAAGGACTTGATTAACTGATCGATCTGCAGCTGTGGATCATTGAGCTGCTGATCCTCAATTGCTCACTGTTTTTAGGCTGCCCAGACCGTTTGTCAGTCACATTTTTCTGGGGTGATCGGCGGCCATTTTGTGTCTTGTGGTGCGCCAGCACAAGCTGCGACCAAGTGCATTTAACCCTCAATGGTGTGGTTGTTTTTTGGCTAAAGCCTACATCAGGGTGAAGCTGTCACACCAAGTGCATTTAACCAGCAATAGTCTGTTCATTTTTTGGCCATATACAAAATCAGGGGCAAGCTGCGCCTGTCACCAAGTGCATTTAACCCTCAATGGTGTGGTTGTTTTTTGGCTAAAGCCTACATCAGGGTGAAGCTGTCACACCAAGTGCATTTAACCAGCAATAGTCTGTTCATTTTTTGGCCATATACAAAATCAGGGGCAAGCTGCGCCTGTCACCAAGTGCATTTAACCCTCAATGGTGTGGTTGTTTTTTGGCTAAAGCCTACATCAGGGTGAAGCTGTCACACCAAGTGCATTTAACCAGCAATAGTCTGTTCATTTTTTGGCCATATACAAAATCAGGGGCAAGCTGCGCCTGTCACCAAGTGCATTTAACCCTCAATGGTGTGGTTGTTTTTTGGCTAAAGCCTACATCAGGGTGAAGCTGTCACACCAAGTGCATTTAACCAGCAATAGTCTGTTCATTTTTTGGCCATATACAAAATCAGGGGCAAGCTGCGCCTGTCACCAAGTGCATTTAACCCTCAATGGTGTGGTTGTTTTCTGGCTAAAGCCTACATCAGGGTGAAGCTGTCACACCAAGTGCATTTAACCAGCAATAGTCTGTTTATTTTTTGGCCATATACTACATCAGGGGCAAGCTGCGCCCGTCACCAAGTGCATTTAACCCTCAGTAGTGTGGTTGGTCAAGCTGTGACACCAAGTGCATTTAACCAGCAATAGTCTGTTCATTTTTTGGCCATATACTACATCAGGGGCAAGCTGCGCCCGTCACCAAGTGCATTTAACCAGCAATAGTGTGGTTATTTTTTGGCCATATCCCAGTCTAATTCTGTCACTAAATCCATACCGGTCACCCAGCGCCTAAATACTAGGCCTCAAATTTATATCCCGCTAAATCTCTCGTTACCGCTGTCCTGTTGTAGCTGGGAAAGTTATTTAGTGTCCGTCAAAGCACATTTTTTGTTCTGGGTTGAAGTACAATTCCCAATTTAGCAATTTCATAATTTAGTGGTTTCTGCTATATCAGAGCTATTTGAAATCTATCCCTAAAAGGGTATATAATATTCAAGGTGCACATTGGGTCATTCAGAATAACTTCACACACACCCGCTACTGTGTATTTTCAAGTCTAATTCTGTCACTAAACCCATACCTGTCACCCAGCGCCTAAATACTAGGCCTCAAATTTATATCCTGCTAAATCTCTCGTTACCGCTGTCCTGTTGTAGCTGGGAAAGTTATTTAGTGTCCGTCAAAGCACATTTTTTGTTCTGGGTTGAAGTACAATTCCCAATTTAGCAATTTCATAATTTAGTGGTTTCTGCTATATCAGAGCTATTTGAAATCTATCCCTAAAAGGGTATATAATATTCAAGGTGCACATTGGGTCATTCAGAATAACTTCACACACACCCGCTACTGTGTATTTTCAAGTCTAATTCTGTCACTAAACCCATACCTGTCACCCAGCGCCTAAATACTAGGCCTCAAATTTATATCCTGCTAAATCTCTCGTTACCGCTGTCCTGTTGTAGCTGGGAAAGTTATTTAGTGTCCGTCAAAGCACATTTTTTGTTCTGGGTTGAAATACAATTCCCAATTTAGCAATTTCATAATTTAGTGGTTTCTGCTATATCAGAGCTATTTGAAATCTATCCCTAAAAGGGTAGATCATATTGAAGGTGCACATAGGGTCATTCAGAATAACTTCACACACACCCGCTACTGTGTATTTCCAAGTCTAATTCTGTCACTAAACCCATACCTGTCACCCAGCGCCTAAATACTAGGCCTCAAATTTATATCCCGCTAAATCTCTCGTTACCGCTGTCCTGTTGTAGCTGGGAAAGTTATTTAGTGTCCGTCAAAGCACATTTTTTGTTCTGGGTTGAAGTACAATTCCCAATTTAGCAATTTCATAATTTAGTGGTTTCTGCTATATCAGAGCTATTTGAAATCTATCCCTAAAAGGGTATATAATATTCAAGGTGCACATTGGGTCATTCAGAATAACTTCACACACACCCGCTACTGTGTATTTCCAAGTCTAATTCTGTCACTAAACCCATACCTGTCACCCAGCGCCTAAATACTAGGCCTCAAATTTATATCCTGCTAAATCTCTCGTTACCGCTGTACTGTTGTTGCTTGGAAAGATATTTAGTGTCCGTCAAAGCACATTTTTTGTTCTGGGTTGAAGTACAATTCCCAATTTAGCAATTTCATAATTTAGTGGTTTCTGCTATATCAGAGCTATTTGAAATCTATCCCTAAAAGGGTATATAATATTCAAGGTGCACATTGGGTCATTCAGAATAACTTCACACACACCCGCTACTGTGTATTTTCAAGTCTAATTCTGTCACTAAACCCATACCTGTCACCCAGCGCCTAAATACTAGGCCTCAAATTTATATCCTGCTAAATCTCTCGTTACCGCTGTCCTGTTGTAGCTGGGAAAGTTATTTAGTGTCCGTCAAAGCACATTTTTTCTTCTGGGTTGAAATACAATTCCCAATTTAGCAATTTCATAATTTAGTGGTTTCTGCTATATCAGAGCTATTTGAAATCTATCCCTAAAAGGGTAGATCATATTGAAGGTGCACATAGGGTCATTCAGAATAACTTCACACACACCCGCTACTGTGTATTTCCAAGTCTAATTCTGTCACTAAACCCATACCTGTCACCCAGCGCCTAAATACTAGGCCTCAAATTTATATCCCGCTAAATCTCTCGTTACCGCTGTCCTGTTGTAGCTGGGAAAGTTATTTAGTGTCCGTCAAAGCACATTTTTTGTTCTGGGTTGAAGTACAATTCCCAATTTAGCAATTTCATAATTTAGTGGTTTCTGCTATATCAGAGCTATTTGAAATCTATCCCTAAAAGGGTATATAATATTCAAGGTGCACATTGGGTCATTCAGAATAACTTCACACACACCCGCTACTGTGTATTTCCAAGTCTAATTCTGTCACTAAACCCATACCTGTCACCCAGCGCCTAAATACTAGGCCTCAAATTTATATCCTGCTAAATCTCTCGTTACCGCTGTACTGTTGTTGCTTGGAAAGATATTTAGTGTCCGTCAAAGCACATTTTTTGTTCTGGGTTGAAGTACAATTCCCAATTTAGCAATTTCATAATTTAGTGGTTTCTGCTATATCAGAGCTATTTGAAATCTATCCCTAAAAGGGTATATAATATTCAAGGTGCACATTGGGTCATTCAGAATAACTTCACACACACCCGCTACTGTGTATTTCCAAGTCTAATTCTGTCACTAAACCCATACCTGTCACCCAGCGCCTAAATACTAGGCCTCAAATTTATATCCTGCTAAATCTCTCGTTACCGCTGTACTGTTGTTGCTGGGCAAGATATTTAGTGTCCGTCAAAGCACATTTTTTGTTCTGGGTTGAAATACAATTCCCAATTTAGCAATTTCATAATTTAGTGGTTTCTGCTATATCAGAGCTATTTGAAATCTATCCCTAAAAGGGTATATAATATTCAAGGTGCACATTGGGTCATTCAGAATAACTTCACACACACCCGCTACTGTGTATTTCCAAGTCTAATTCTGTCACTAAACCCATACCTGTCACCCAGCGCCTAAATACTAGGCCTCAAATTTATATCCTGCTAAATCTCTCGTTACCGCTGTACTGTTGTTGCTGGGCAAGATATTTAGTGTCCGTCAAAGCACATTTTTTGTTCTGGGTTGAAATACAATTCCCAATTTAGCAATTTCATAATTTAGTGGTTCCTGCTATATCAGAGCTATTTGAAATCTATCCCAAAAAGGGTATATAATATTCAAGGTGCACATAGGGTCATTCAGAATAACTTCACACACACGCTTCTGTGCATTTCCAAGTCTAATTCTGTCACTAAATCCATACCGGTCACCCAGCGCCTAAATACTAGGCCTCAAATTTATATCCCGCTGAATTTGAATACAATACATTGGGCCAAATAATATATTTGTTGTTGTGGTGAACCATAACAATGAGAAAAACATCTAGTAAGGGACGCGGACGTGGACATGGTCGTGGTGGTGTTAGTGGACCCTCTGGTGCTGGGAGAGGACGTGGCCGTTCTGCCACATCCACACGTCCTAGTGTACCAACTACCTCAGGTCCCAGTAGCCGCCAGAATTTACAGCGATATATGGTGGGGCCCAATGCCGTTCTAAGGATGGTAAGGCCTGAGCAGGTACAGGCATTAGTCAATTGGGTGGCCGACAGTGGATCCAGCACGTTCACATTATCTCCCACCCAGTCTTCTGCAGAAAGCGCACAGATGGCGCCTGAAAACCAACCCCATCAGTCTGTCACATCACCCCCATGCATACCAGGGAAACTGTCTCAGCCTCAAGTTATGCAGCAGTCTCTTATGCTGTTTGAAGACTCCGCTGGCAGGGTTTCCCAAGGGCATCCACCTAGCCCTTCCCCAGCGGTGAAAGACATAGAATGCACTGACGCACAACCACTTATGTTTCCTGATGATGAGGACATGGGAATACCACCTCAGCATGTCTCTGATGATGACGAAACACAGGTGCCAACTGCTGCGTCTTTCTGCAGTGTGCAGACTGAACAGGAGGTCAGGGATCAAGACTGGGTGGAAGACGATGCAGGGGACGATGAGGTCCTAGACCCCACATGGAATGAAGGTCGTGCCACTGACTTTCACAGTTCGGAGGAAGAGGCAGTGGTGAGACCGAGCCAACAGCGTAGCAAAAGAGGGAGCAGTGGGCAAAAGCAGAACACCCGCCGCCAAGAGACTCCGCCTGCTACTGACCGCCGCCATCTGGGACCGAGCACCCCAAAGGCAGCTTCAAGGAGTTCCCTGGCATGGCACTTCTTCAAACAATGTGCTGACGACAAGACCCGAGTGGTTTGCACGCTGTGCCATCAGAGCCTGAAGCGAGGCATTAACGTTCTGAACCTGAGCACAACCTGCATGACCAGGCACCTGCATGCAAAGCATGAACTGCAGTGGAGTAAACACCTTAAAACCAAGGAAGTCACTCAGGCTCCCCCTGCTACCTCTTCTGCTGCTGCCGCCTCGGCCTATTCTGCTGCTGCCGCCTCGGCCTCTTCCTCCGCCTCTGGAGGAACGTTGGCACCTGCCGCCCAGCAAACAGGGGATGTACCACCAACACCACCACCACCACCTCCGTCACCAAGCGTCTCAACCATGTCACACGCCAGCGTTCAGCTCTCCATCTCACAAACATTTGATAGAAAGCGTAAATTCCCACCTAGCCACCCTCGATCCCTGGCCCTGAATGCCAGCATTTCTAAACTACTGGCCTATGAAATGCTGTCATTTAGGCTGGTGGACACAGACAGCTTCAAACAGCTCATGTCGCTTGCTGTCCCACAGTATGTTGTTCCCAGCCGGCACTACTTCTCCAAGAGAGCCGTGCCTTCCCTGCACAACCAAGTATCCGATAAAATCAAGTGTGCACTGCGCAACGCCATCTGTAGCAAGGTCCACCTAACCACAGATACGTGGACCAGTAAGCACGGCCAGGGACGCTATATCTCCCTAACTGCACACTGGGTAAATGTAGTGGCAGCTGGGCCCCAGGCGGAGAGCTGTTTGGCGCACGTCCTTCCGCCGCCAAGGATCGCAGGGCAACATTCTTTGCCTCCTGTTGCCACCTCCTCCTTCTCGGCTTCCTCCTCCTCTTCTTCCACCTGCTCATCCAGTCAGCCACACACCTTCACCACCAACTTCAGCACAGCCCGGGGTAAACGTCAGCAGGCCATTCTGAAACTCATATGTTTGGGGGACAGGCCCCACACCGCACAGGAGTTGTGGCGGGGTATTGAACAACAGACCGACGAGTGGTTGCTGCCGGTGAGCCTCAAGCCCGGCCTGGTGGTGTGTGATAATGGGCGAAATCTCGTTGCAGCTCTGGGACTAGCCAATTTGACGCACATCCCTTGCTTGGCGCATGTGCTGAATTTGGTGGTGCAGAAGTTCATTCACAACTACCCCGACATGTCAGAGCTGCTGCATAAAGTGCGGGCCGTCTGTTCGCGCTTCCGGCGTTCACATCCTGCCGCTGCTCGCCTGTCTGCGCTACAGCGTAACTTCAGCCTTCCCGCTCACCGCCTCATATGCGACGTGCCCACCAGGTGGAACTCCACCTTGCACATGCTGGACAGACTGTGCGAGCAGCAGCAGGCCATAGTGGAGTTTCAGCTGCAGCACGCACGGGTCAGTCGCACTACAGAACAGCACCACTTCACCACCAATGACTGGGCCTCCATGCGAGACCTGTGTGCCCTGTTGCGCTGTTTCGAGTACTCCACCAACATGGCCAGTGGCGATGACACCGTTATCAGCGTTACAATACCACTTCTATGTCTCCTTGAGAAAACACTTAGGGCGATGATGGAAGAGGAGGTGGCCCAGGAGGAGGAGGAGGAGGAGGAGGAAGAGGGGTCATTTTTAGCACTTTCAGGCCAGTCTCTTCGAAGTGACTCAGAGGGAGGTTTTTGGCAACAGCAGAGGCCAGGTACAAATGTGGCCAGCCAGGGCCCACTACTGGAGGACGAGGAGGACGAGGATGAGGAGGAGGTGGAGGAGGATGAGGATGAAGCATGGTCACAGCGGGGTGGCACCCAACGCAGCTCGGGTCCATCACTGGTGCGTGGCTGGGGGGAAAGGCAGGACGATGACGATACGCCTCCCACAGAGGACAGCTTGTCCTTACCCCTGGGCAGCCTGGCACACATGAGCGACTACATGCTGCAGTGCCTGCGCAACGACAGCAGAGTTGCCCACATTTTAACCTGTGCGGACTACTGGGTTGCCACCCTGCTGGATCCACGCTACAAAGACAATGTGCCCACCTTACTTCCTGCACTGGAGCGTGATAGGAAGATGCGCGAGTACAAGCGCACGTTGGTAGACGCGCTACTGAGAGCATTCCCAAATGTCACAGGGGAACAAGTGGAAGCCCAAGGCCAAGGCAGAGGAGGAGCAAGAGGTCGCCAAGGCAGCTGTGTCACGGCCAGCTCCTCTGAGGGCAGGGTTAGCATGGCAGAGATGTGGAAAACTTTTGTCAACACGCCACAGCTAACTGCACCACCACCTGATACGCAACGTGTTAGCAGGAGGCAACATTTCACTAACATGGTGGAACAGTACGTGTGCACACCCCTCCACGTACTGACTGATGGTTCGGCCCCATTCAACTTCTGGGTCTCTAAATTGTCCACGTGGCCAGAGCTAGCCTTTTATGCCTTGGAGGTGCTGGCCTGCCCGGCAGCCAGCGTTTTGTCTGAACGTGTATTCAGCACGGCAGGGGGCGTCATTACAGACAAACGCAGCCGCCTGTCTACAGCCAATGTGGACAAGCTGACGTTCATAAAAATGAACCAGGCATGGATCCCACAGGACCTGTCCGTCCCTTGTCCAGATTAGACATTAACTACCTCCCCATAACCATATATTATTGGACTCCAGGGCACTTCCTCATTCAATCCTATTTTTATTTTCATTTTACCATTATATTGCAAGGCTACCCAAAGTTGAATGAACCTCTCCTCTGCCTGTGTGCTAGGCCTAAATATATGCCAATGGATTGTTGCAGTGGTGGCTGACGTGAAGCCTCATTCTCTGCTATGACATGCAGACTGATTCTCTGCTGACATGAAGCCAGATTGTCTGTTACGGGACCTCTCTCCTCTGCCTGGGTGCCGGGGCCTAAATATCTGAGAATGGACTGTTCCAGTGGTGGGTGACGGGAAGCCAGATTCTCTGCTATGGAACCTCTCTCCAATTGATTTTGGTTAATTTTTATTTATTTAATTTTTATTTTAATTAATTTCCCTATCCACATTTGTTTGCAGGGGATTTACCTACATGTTGCTGCCTTTTGCAGCCCTCTAGCCCTTTCCTGGGCTGTTTTACAGCCGTTTTAGTGCCGAAAAGTTCGGGTCCCCATTGACTTCAATGGGGTTCGGGTTCGGGACGAAGTTCGGATCGGGTTCGGATCCCGAACCCGAACATTTCCGGGATGTTCGGCCGAACTTCTCGAACCCGAACATCCAGGTGTTCGCTCAACTCTAATCAAGACGGTAGGCAACAGGATTGATGACAGACAGGATTTTGTAAGGCCCAATAAACCTAGGACCCAACTTCCAGGAGGGAACCTTCAATTTGATATTCTTGGTAGACAACCACACCAGATCACCAACATTCAGGTCCGGACCAAGCACACGTCTCTTATCTGCCACACGCTTATATCTCTCACTAATGCTCTTTAGATTATCCTGAATCTTTTGCCAAATAGATGACAAAGACGAGGAGAATCTGTCCTCATCAGGTAAACCAGAAGACCCCTCTCCCGAGAAAGTCCCAAACTGCGGATGAAACCCATATGCACCAAAAAATGGTGACTTATCAGAGGACTCCTGACGACGGTTATTTAAAGCAAACTCAGCAAGGGACAAAAAAGAACACCAATCCTCTTGATTCTCCGCCACAAAACAGCGCAGATATGTCTCCAGATTCTGATTGACGCGCTCTGTCTGGCCATTCGACTGCGGGTGGAAAGCAGAAGAGAATGACAACCGAACCCCCAAGCGAGAACAGAAAGCCTTCCAGAATCTGGAAACAAACTGCGTGCCCCTATCAGAGACTATGTCTGAAGGAATACCGTGCAATTTGACAATGTGATCAATAAATGCCTGCGCCAGTGTCTTAGCATTGGGCAAACCAGGAAAAGGGATGAAATGCACCATTTTGCTAAAACGGTCCACCACCACCAGAATCACAGTCTTCCCCGAGGAACGAGGCAGGTCCGTTATAAAGTCCATGGACAGATGTGTCCAAGGACGGGAAGGAATGGGTAAGGGAAGGAGAGGACCTGATGGCCGTGAATGAGGGACTTTGGCAAGAGCGCAAGTCTCGCAGGCTGCCACAAAACCCTCAACCGACTTACGAAGCGCAGGCCACCAGAATCTCCGAGTGATGAGATCCAGTGTGGCTCTTGCCCCCGGGTGCCCAGCAAGGACCGTATCGTGGTGTTCCTTAAAAATCTTGTGTCTTAAAGCGAGAGGCACAAACAACCTCCCAGGAGGACAAAGATCAGGAGCCTCTGACTGGGCTGCCTGCACCTCTGCCTCCAATTCAGAAAAAAGAGCAGAGACCACCCAGTGGCGGATCCAGAGCCTGGTCTCGGGAGGGGCACTTTCAGATTATTTTCTGTCCGCCGCCACAAAACAATGGTACTTATAGAACAGACTACACAGTGTAGCGGTATACTGTACATTGTGGGGCACAGTGTAGCGCTATACTGTATATTGTCGGGCACAGTGTATGCTATATGTGTATAACAAACATATTTCACATGAAAACTTACAATTACTTGACTTGACCCTTGGGGATCTCGGACGCCACTTCCACACTTTGGCCGGGGGCTCGGCGGAGCTGATGTTGTGTTTTATCCTAATGAGAAAGATTTCATAATAAGGATTTGGAGAAGGGGCAGAGGGATAGCAGAGCAGGGAGAGGCCGGTGCTGCTACTAGGGGGTCATACCATGGGGGAGTAATAAAGCCCACCATAATGCCCCCCAGTAGAAATAATTCGTCTTATAATGTGACAGTGCAAAAAATACCCCCTTGTAATGCCCCCAGTTGAGCTAATGTCCCCATAGTGCCCCCATAATGTGCCAGTATAAAATACCCCTATATAGTGCCCCTAGTAAATGACCCCATAGTGCTCCACACCCAGTAATAAGAGCCCCCCTGTGCCAGTAATAACAGCCCCCAGTGATAACAGCTTCCCAGTGATAACAGCCCCTCTGTGCCAGTAATAACAGCCCCCAGTAATAACAGCCCTCCTTTGCCAGTAATAACAGCCCCCAGTAATAAGAGCCCCTCTGGGCCAGTAATAACAGCCCCCAGTGATAACAGCCCCTCTGTGCCAGTAATAACATCCCCCAGTAATAACAGCCCCCCTTTGCCAGTAATAACAGCCCCCCTGTGCCAGTAATAACAGCCCCCTGTGCCAGTAATAACAGCCCCCTGTGCCAGTAATAAGAGCCCCCAGTGATAACAGCCCCCTGTGCCAGTAATAAGAGCCCCCAGTGATAACAGCCCCCCTGTGCCAGTAATAAGTGCCCCCAGTGATAACAGCCCCCCTGTGCCAGTAATAAGTGCCCCCAGTGATAAGTGCCCCCAGTAATAAGAGCCCCCAGTGATAAGAGCCCCCAGTGATAAGAGCCCCCCTGTGCCAGTAAAAAGGGCCCCCAGTGATAACAGCCCCCCTGTGCCAGTAATAAGTGCCCCCAGTGATAACAGCCCCCCTGTGCCAGTAATAAGTGCCCCCAGTGATAAGTGCCCCCAGTAATAAAAGCCCCCAGTGATAAGAGCCCCCAGTGATAAGAGCCCCCCTGTGCCAGTAAAAAGGGCCCCCAGTGATAACAGCCCCCCTGTGCCAGTAATAAGTGCCCCCAGTGATAACAGCCCCCCTGTGCCAGTAATAAGCGCCCCCAGTAAAAGTATTGTATATAATAAAAAATAAAAAAAACACATACTTACCTCCATGTCAGCGATGCGATGCAGCCTCTTCTGGCCTGTGTCTCACGCTGTATGGCGCAGGCAGCGCGATGACGTCATCACGCCGCCTGCGCCGGCCTCTGATAGGCTGCAGGCACTTGGCCGGCAGCCTATCAGAGGAAGGGAAAGGGACACGCCTCTCCCTCCCTGCCGCAGCACAGGCAGGCATCTGTATTGCTGTCCTGAGGACAGCGATACAGATGACTGGAGATGAGCGCTTCCACAATGGAAGCGCTCATCTCCCTGTGCCCCGCTGCCGCCGCCGCCGCCGCCCGCCGCCAGCTCGGGGGGGCAATTGCCCCGTTGCCCCCCCCCCTGGATCCGCCACTGAGACCACCACACCTTCAGCCAAAATGGGACCCGGGTCTTCAAAATTCCCGCCTCCCGGAAAACAACGTGACAGGGCATCTGCCTTCACATTCTTAACTCCAGGGCGGAACGTGACAACAAAATTAAACCTAGAAAAGAACAACGACCATCTGGCCTGTCTCGGGTTCAGACGCTTGGCTGACTCCAAGTAGGCCAGATTTTTATGGTCAGTAAATACGGTAATAGGGTGTCTGGCTCCCTCTAGCCAATGGCGCCATTCCTCAAAAGCCAACTTGATGGCCAACAATTCCCTATCTCCCACATCGTAATTTCTCTCTGCGGAGGAGAGTTTTTTCGAGAAAAAGGCACACGGTCGCCATTTTGCTATCCACAAAAATCTCACAAAAAATGTTTTTGCTCTCTAGCGCCACCCTAGCCGGCAGGACAAAACGGGAACTACAAGCAAACGGAAAACCTTCAATTTCCGCCTCAACCCTGCCAATAGTAACAGACGGAACATTTTTAAAAGATTTTTTCCTGTTTGTTTCTTTATTACTCCCAGAAAACTGCCTGAATCTCCTAGAGGGACAAATATTTGCCAAATGATTTATACCTCCACAACAAAAACAAACCCTCCCATGCGAGCTGAATCTTCTATTGTCAGAAGCAATAAACCCCAGCTGCATGGGCTCCTGCTCAGAAGGGGCTGACAGCGACTGGGACCCCTGCGCACAGAATGGGACCGCTGCACTGTCCTGGAACTGAGTATGACAGGAAGGGGACATCTCTCCTCTCTCTCTAAGACGCCTGTCAATACGAACAGCCTGAGACATAGCAGAGTCCAAAGAAATAGGCCTCTCATGAAAGGCAAATGCATCTTTCAATCCCTCTGAAAGACCATGGCAAAATTGACTTCGGAGTGCAGCATCATTCCAACCAGTATCAGCTGCCCATTTCCGAAATTCTGAGCAGTATATTTCTGCGGATTGTTTACCCTGGCATAATAGACGTAGTCTAGACTCAGCCAGAGCAATACGATCCGGATCATCATATATCTGACCCAGGGCTAAAAAGAATTCATCCACTGAACGGAGAGGCCGTGCCCCCTCCGGCAGCGAAAAGGCCCAGGACTGAGCGTTACCCCTGAGCAGCGATATAATGATCCCCACCCTCCGTTCCTCATCACCAGAGGAATGGGGAAGAAGGCGAAAATGGAGTTTGCAAGCCTCTCTAAAACGCACAGAATTCTCACTACCGTATCCGGGAGCGAGATCTTAGGCTCAGAACAAACTCCATGAACGCCAGCTGAACCGGTCACTTGAAGCTGAGAAAAAGTCCTGCAGAGATCAGCTACTTCCAATGAAAGACCCTGAAGGCGTTCAGCCAAAAGTGAAACCGGATCCATGCTTGAGACGGTTTTGGCGGCTTATAATGTCACGGACGGTGTACAGGAAACAAGACAAAGCAACATGCATATGACTGAGTGGAGCCAAAGCTAAGGAACCATAAGGGAGACCCCTGCACAAGACCTGAGACTTTCCCTGGCTGCTCAGCCTATGCAAAGATCCCAGAGGTGGATGGTTACATATCCACGTACCTCGACTATAAAACCCCTGAACACCCTACAATAGTGAGGGGACACGACCACCGGCTCCCTACACCAGACACGGAGGGAGTCAGGGTCACCTGGGATCCAGCAAACAGAAAATAACAGATAAATGTTCAGCACTTAACTTTGTAGCAGACTGGAAAACAAGATCAGCATGCACACACACTCCAGGAAGTAGTATAAGCTGCCCAGTAATGCTCCATGGGGAGGAATTTAAAGGGAAGCAATCAGTCCCACTACATGACAGCTGAGAGAGGCTAACGAGATGAGGAACTGAACAGCAGAACAAAGAGAACTCAAGGAGGAGGTTCTGAAAGGCTTCTGTCAGAGCTTCTCAGCTGTCTGGTTGTGACACCTATGGAATGATATGGATTTCTGCACAAATTGGTCATAAAATGTGATCTGATCTTCATCTAAGTCACAACAATAGACAATCACAGTCTGCTTAAACTAATAACACACAAAGAATTAAATGTTACCATGTTTTTATTGAACACACTATGTAAACATTAACAGTGCAAGTGGAAAAAGTATGTGGGCAGACTAGATGGGCCAAATGGTTCGTATCTGCCAATACATTCTATGTTTCTATGTGAACCCCTAGACTAGTGACATCTCCGAGAGCTAATTGGAGTGAAGTGTCAGCCAACTGGAGTCCAATCAATGAGATGAGATTGGAGGTTTTGTTTACAGCTGCCCTGCCCTATAAAAACACACACCAGTTCTGGGTTTGCTTTTCACAAGAAGCATTGCCTGATGTGAATTATGCCTCTCACAAAAGAGCTCTTAGAAGACCTACGATTAAGAATTGTTGACTTGCATAAAGCTGGAAAGGGTTATAAAAGTATCTCCAAAAGCCTTGCTGTTTATCAGTCCACGGTAAGACAAATTGTCTATAAATGGAGAAAGTTCAGCACTGCTGCTACTCTCTTTAGAAGTGGCCGTCCTGCAAAGATGACTGCAAGAGCACAGCGCAGACTGCTCAATGAGGTGAAGAAGAATCCTAGAGTGTCAGCTAAAGACTTACAAAAGTCTCTGGCATATGCTAACATCCCTGTTAGTGAATCTACGATACGCAAAACACTAAACAAAAATGGATTTCATGGGAGGATACCACAGAGGAAGCCACTGCTGTTTAAAAAAAACATTGCTGCACATTTACAGTTTGCACAAGAGCACCTGGATGTTCCACAGCAGTTCTGGCAAAATATTCTGTGGACAGATGAAACCAAATTTAAGTTGTTTGGAAGAAACACACAACACTATGTGGGGAGAAAAAGAGGCACAGCACACCAACATCAAAACCCCATACCAACTGTGGTTTGGGGCTGCTTTGCTGTGTCAGGGCCTGGACAGATTGCTATCATCGAAGGAAAAATGAATTCCCAAGTTTATGAAGACATTTTGCAGGAGAACTTAAGGCCATCTGTCCACCAGCTGAAGCTCAACAGAAGATGGGTGTTGCAACAGGACCACAACCCAAAGCATAGAAGTAAATCAACAACATAATTGCTTAAACAGAAGAAAATATGCCTTCTGGAGTGGCCCAGTCAGAGTCCTGACATCAACCTGATTGAGATGCTGTAGCATGACCTCAAGAAAGCGATTCACACCAGACATCCCAAAAATATTGCTGAACTGAAACAGTTCTGTAAAAAGGAACGGTCAAGAATTACTTCTGACCATTGTGCACGTCTGATCTGCAACTACAGGAAACGTTTGGTTGAAGTTATTGCTGCCAAAGGAGGTTCAACCAGTTATTAAATCCAAGGGTTCACATACTTTTTCCACCTGCATTGTGAATGTTTATATGGTGTGTTCAATAAAAACATGGTAACATTTGATTCTTTGTGTGTTATTAGTTTAAGCAGACTGCGATTGTCTATTGTTGTGAATTAGATGAAGATCAGATCACATTTTATGACCAATTTGTGCAGAAATCCATATCATTCCAAAGGGTTCACATACTTTTTCTTGCAACTGTATAGGTATTCTTCTTTTATTTTGTATTCCATATTTTTTTTACAAATAAAATAATTGTATTTATTTTAATTTATAGAAATATCAGTTATGGCAGAGATGCCCAACCTGTGGCCCTCCAGCTGTTGCAGAACTCTAACTCCCAGTATGCCTGGACAGCCTACAGCTATTGGGGCATGCTGGGAGTTGTGGTTTTGCAAAAGCTGGAGTGCTGCAGGTTGAGCATCCCTGAGTTTGAGCATATCTCATGTACTCCTTACAAGAGGAACACAGGACAGGCGGGAGAGCATTGGTTGTCCCTTAAAACTGTCAGCCCTGGCGATCTGTAAAAGAGGAGGTACTGATCAGCTATTAAAGATACCTCCCTGCAATCAAAATTGCATTCAGTATTTAAAGGTTTAAAAGAGGTTTCACAGGTCACAGCTTTCTCTAATCTGTTGCTGCAGGGTACTGGATGTCAATCTCAAACCCTCCATTCCTCTCCCCACCGGTGATTGCATAGGCATAAAGACCATGTACACTGCAAACATATGGCACTAAGATCGAGCTCCCAGATCTGCACATGAAGCCCACCACCCAGGAGCTAAGCGGTTAACTATGTTCTTATTCTACGTAACCCTACAGTAACATACTGCTCATATTATCATGAACTGGTTTATGTTAAGTGGAGTGATGTATATTGTTACATGTGAAATCATTTATATTACCACACTTCCACAGGAGATTATTTCTGCAACATCATTCCAACTTTTTGAACTTTTAATCATTTTGCAGGCGTGTAAGGGTACAGTACCTGCAGGCAAACACGTGTTACATATGTTTACATTAAATAATGGTTGAAACTGATTTTACCTTGAGTGTGAAAATATATGACTGCATGTATGACTTCTGCAAATGTGGAAGAGATTATTTATTCTTTTTCCTGTACAGTATCATTAGCGGTAGAGAAATGCTGCACTGCTTAAAAAGGTCACAACATAGTCATTGTTTTTACAGGTATTAAAAAGAAAAAAAAGTCCACCTATTGATTCAACATTTATTAAAGGGGTTATCCCATCATAATGATCACTGTTAAATCTGTTAATGATTTGACAGTGATCATTTTTGTAAATATACTTTATTAACAAATCCCCACCGTTTAGGATAAAATTCATACCCACTTACCTGATTGTTGTGACTCGGTCTCCCCTGGTTACGACCATTGTTCTTCTCCAAAAGCCGGAAGGTCGCGCTTGCCCAGAAGACGACTCCTTTTCTCCCGGCCGGTCCGCTCGCTGTTCTGAACGCGCACGCTGCCGCGCATGCGCGACAGTGACTTCTTCCCAACCAGAATAGTACAGAGCTGCGAACGCGCACGCCGGCTCTGTAGGAATAAGTCACCATTGCGCATGCGTGGCGGCGTGCGCGGCGGCGTGCGCATTCAGTCCAGCGCGCGGCACGGCCGGGAGAAGACTTCAATCAAGATGAAGCCCGCCCCCAGCCAGAATCCAGGAAGTGAACGCGCGGTGGCAGCAGGTAAGTATGAAAACGCTTAGTGGGATAACCCCTTTAATCTTTTTAAGACCAGACCAGTTTTCCCTTAAAGGTATCTGGTAGCTCTCCTGTGTGGTGTAGTATAGAGGATCTGTCAGCTCTCCTGTGTGGTGTAGTATAGACTGCAGTGTTTCCCAACCAGTGTGCCTCCAGCTGTTGCAAAACTACGACTTCCAGCATGCCTGGACAGCCTTTGGCGGTGCGGGCATGCTGGGAGTTGAAGTTTTGCAACAGCTGGAGGCACACTGGTTGGGAAACACTGGTATAGAGGATCTGTCAGCTCTTCTGTGTGGTGTAGTATAGAGGATCTGTCCGCTCTTCTGTGTGGTGTAGTATAGAGTATCTGTCAGCTCTCCTGTGTGGTGTAGTATAGAGGATCTGTCGGCTCTCCTGTGTGGTGTAGTATAGAGGATCTGTCGGCTCTCCTGTGTGGTGTAGTGTAGAGGATCTGTCAGCTCTCCTGTGTGGTGTAGTATAGAGGATCTGTGTCACGGCGGACAGGATATCAGATACACAGATAAATAAACCAAAAAGTATCTAGGTGAGAAGCTGGGGATAAGGTCACCTCCTAGCAAATCCCTAACAGCTCTCCCTATACTGCTATGCCCACATTCAGACCCTTAAGGTGGGAATAATGTGTCCTCGTGCCTGGGCTGAAAATACCCTAGAATCCCTGAGATGGTGAAAGGGGAATAGGGGCAGCCTGTTCCCTTAGAACCTGGAGGGGACAGACGTAACTCAAACAGCCTAGACAGCAAACAACAAGAAATCAGAAACCAACTTATCTTATCTGAGCAGGAGCAGCCAATCCTTCCTTCCTTGCTTCCAAATCCAGACAGAAGCTATAACCCGCACGGAACACTGGGAGTGAAAGTAATTTAAACCAAGGACCTCACCCAGTGCACCTGAAGGGAGGCGGATCTAGCATGACTCCAAAACCAAACAAAAAACTAAACACGTGCTGCTAATCTGGCAGACCTCCGCACATAGTCAGAGCAGGGCATGACAGTACCCCCCCTTCTACGGGTGACCTCCAGACACCCCGGACCAACCTTATCCGGGTGGGATCTGTGAAAAGCCCTTACCAGTCGGCTGGCACTGACATCCAGCGCCGAAACCCACATCCTCTCCTCAGGGCCATATCCCCTCCACTGTACCAGGTACTGAAGGGAACCCCGAAGAACTCTAGAGTCGAGAACCCTGGAGATCTCGAACTCTAAATTTCCATCGACCAGAACAGGAGGAGGGGGCAATGGCGATGGTTCCACCGGTTTCACATATTTTTTCAGTAAAGACCTGTGGAACACATCATGGATCTTCCAAGTATGCGGAAGATCCAGCCGAAACGCTACTGGATTGATCACCGCTGATATTTTGTTTGGACCAATAAATCTTTGACCCAGTTTCCAAGATGGCACTCTCAGTTTAATATTTTTAGTGGACAACCACACCAGATCACCCACACACAGGTCCGGACCAGTCACACGTCTCTTGTCAGCCATTCGCTTATACCTCTCACCCATCTTCTCCAAATTCACTTGGATCCTCCGCAAGATAGAAGACAAGGCAGAAGAAAATCTCTCCTCCTCTGGCATCCCAGAGGAACTAGTCTGAGAAAAGGAACCAAACTGAGGATGAAAACCGTATGCGCCAAAAAATGGCGACTTACCCGTGGACTCCTGCCTACGGTTATTCAAAGCAAACTCTGCTAGGGACAAGAATGAGGACAAGTCCTCCTGATTCTTAGCCACAAAGCACCTCAAGTAGGTCTCCAGGTTTTGATTAGTACGCTCTGTCTGTCCATTCGACTGCGGATGAAAAGCCGAAGAGAACGAAAGTTGAATGCCAAGCCGAGAGCAGAACGCCCTCCAAAACCTGGAGACAAACTGCGCGCCCCTATCAGAGACCACATTCGAAGGAATACCATGCAATTTCACAATATTATCAACAAAAATCTGTGCAAGAGTCTTGGCATTAGGCAGACTAGTTAATGATATAAAGTGAGCCATTTTACTAAAACGGTCAACTACCACCAAAATTACTGTTCTCCCGTAGGAACTCAGCAGATCCGTAATAACATTTATAGACAAGTGCGTCCAAGGACGAAACGGAATAGACAAAGGAAGAAGTGAACAAGCTGGTCGAGTATGAGCAACCTTTGACCGTGCACAGGTTTCACAAGCTGCCACATAATCCTCAATGCTCTTACGTAACCCGGGCCACCAGAACCTCCGGGACACAAGGTCACAGGTGGACTTACCACCAGGATGTCCAGAAAGGATGTTCCTTGAATACCTTGTATCGCAGTCCTTCAGGAACAAACAACCTCCCTGGGGGACAAGAACCAGTAGCCCCCTCCTGGGCTCCCAACACCTCCATCTCCAATTCGGGGTACAGAGCAGAGACCACCACCCCATCTGCCAAAATCGGAGCAGGATCCTCTGAATCACATCCCCCAGGAAAACTGCGAGACAAGGCATCTGCCTTGACGTTTTTAATCCCCGGACAAAAAGTAACAACAAAATTTAACCTGGTAAAAAACAGTGACCATCTGGCCTGTCTAGGGTTTAGAGCAGGTAAGCAAAATTCTTATGATACGTATATACTGTAACGGGGTGAGACGCCCCCTCCAACCAGTGACGCCATTCCTCAAAGGCCAACTTGATGGCCAGCAACTCTCTATCTCCTACATCATAATTCTTCTCTGCGACCGAGAGCTTCTTGGAAAAAAAAGCACACGGGACCCATTTGCCAGGAGATGAACCCTGCGACAGCACCGCTCCAACCCCCACTTCTGATGCATCAACCTCCACCACGAATGGCTGAGACACATCGGGCTGCACCAGAATGGGAGCAGACGCAAAACACTCCTTAATAGTCGAAAAGGCCTGCAATGCCTTATCCGACCAGACAGAGACGTTGGTGCCCTTCTTAGTCATATCAGTGAGAGGTCTTACAATGGTAGAATAGTTCAAAATACATTTTCTATAATAATTAGTAAACCCCAAAAACCGCATCAAAGCTTTCTGATTCTTTGGTCGGTCCCATTCCAGAACCGCCCGGACCTTTTCGGGGTCCATACGAAAACCAGAGTCAGAAAGCAGATATCCCAAAAACGAAAGCTCCTGCACAGAAAACACACATTTCTCCAATTTGGCATATAATTTATTCTCCCGAAGGATCGTCAAAACCTGTCTCACATGATCCTGATGGGTCTTCAGATCAGGAGAGTAAATTAAAATGTCATCCAAGTAAACCACCACGAACCTCCCCTACCAAATTTTGGAAAATGTCATTGACGAATCGCTGAAATACCGCTGGCGCGTTCGTCAACCCAAAAGGCAAAAGGCATAACCAGATTCTCAAAATGACCCTCGTGCGTATTGAAGGCCGTTTTCCACTCATCCCCTTCCTTGATTCTGATCAGATTGTAGGCCCCTCTCAAATCCAACTTAGAGAACACCTTGGCTCCAACAATCTGATCAAAAAGGTCGGAGATTAAAGGAAGGGGATACGGATCCCAGACCGTAATACGGTTAAATTCCCGGAAATCCAAACAAGGTCTCAGCGATCCATCCTTTTTCTTTACAAAGAATAAACCTACTGCCAGCGGAGACTTAGATGGCCTAATATGACCTTTTGCCAAACTCTCGGCGATATACTTCCGCATGACCTCTCTTTCGGGTTGAGAAAGATTGTAAAGCCGAGACTTTGGCAACTTAGCCCCTGGGATGAGATTAACTGGACAATCATAGTCACGATGAGGGGGCAATTCCTGAGCCCCACCCTCCGAAAAAACATCTGCAAAATCTGAGAGATACTGAGGTAGAGCCGTAGTGGACACACCAGACATAGATGTGCCAAGACAATTATCCGAACTAAATTCACTCCAACCAATGATTTGTCTTGCTTGCCAATCTATAATTGGGTTACGTTTTGTCAACCATGGTAACATTAAGACTATAGGAGCTGGCAAATCCTTTATGACAAAACAAGACATAATCTCAACATGTGAATCACCCACCCTTAACTGAATACCATGAGCAATATGAGTGAGACTCCTTTGAGAAAGAGGGGAAGAATCAATTGCAAAAACCGGAATCTCTCTTTCTAAAGTACAAGTACTTAGACCCAGATTTTGAAGAAAAAGGAAGTCAATAAGGTTTACCCCAGCACCACAGTCAAGGAATACTTCAACAAAAAATGTTCTTGAGTCTAGCGCCACCATAGCTGGAAGGAGAAAACGAGTATTACAGGGAGCTTGCATACCTGCTTGCTCCACCACTCCATTCACGCTACTAAGAGTCAGGAAAGTTTTTTTTTTCTTTTTCTCATCAACATGCGGTTTAACAAAAGGACAAGCAAAAATAAAATGACCACTTTTCCCACAGTAGTAACATAGTTTATGCAATTTCCTAAAGTCTCTACTACCAGATAGATACCTGACCCAGCTGCATGGGTTCCTCCCCTACCCCAGAGTTACCTGTAACATCACCCTGGGAAGCAGTTGAGACGAAACCACTCACAGAAGGGATCCCTTGCGCGGAGGGAGCCTTACACCTCTCTCTAATACTTCTATCTAACCGTACTGCCAAAGACATAGCATTCTCCAAAGAATCTGGGTACTCATGAAAAGCAAGGGCATCTTTCAATCTCTCAGATAACCCCTGACAAAACTGACTACGTAACGTGGGGTCATTCCACCCTGACTCGGTAGCCCATCTCCTAAACTCAACGCAGTAAGCCTCTGCAGTATGTTCACCCTGTAATAAATTACACAATTTAGATTCCGCCATCGAGACCCGATCTGGGTCATCATAAATGAATCCCAGGGCCTTGAAAAATTCTTCCACCGACCGGAGGGCCCGAGAACCGGGCGGCAAAGAAAAGGCCCAGGATTGCGCGTCCCCTTTAAGCAGAGAAATGATTATACAAACTCTCTGACTTTCATCACCTAAAGACGATGGACGCAGCCGAAAGTACAACTTGCATGTACTAAAGCGGATAAAGTCATCCGTATCCCCTGCAAATCTATCAGGAAGAGCGACTTTAGGCTCCCCACAAATTTGACCTGCACCTGATGCTAGAGCAATCTGACACTGTGTGACCGAACTACGCAGATCCGCAACCTCTAGGGATAATCCCTGCATGCGGTCAACTAGCGCATCAATTGACGCCATCACAAGACCGCTGAGCAATGGCAGTCAAAGTATTGGCGGGTTATAATGTCACGGCGGACAGGATATCAGATACACAGATAAATAAACCAACAAGTATCTAGGCGAGAAGCTGGGGATAAGGTCACCTCCTAGCAAATCCCTAACAGCTCTCCCTATACTGCTATGCCCACATTTAGACCCTTAAAGTAGGAATAATGTGTCCTCGTGCCTGGGCTGAAAATACCCTAGAATCCCTGAGATGGTGAAAGGGGAATAGGGGCAGCCTGTTCCCTCAGTACCTGGAGGGTACAGACGTAACTCAAACAGCCTAGACAGCAAACAACAAGAAATCAGAAACCAACTTATCTTATCTGAGCAGGAACAGCCAATCCTTCCTTCGTTGCTTCCAAAGCCAGACAGAAGCTATAACCCGCACGGAACACTGGGAGTGAGAGTAATTTAAACCAAGGACCCCACCCAGTGCACCTGAAGGGAGGCGGATCTAACACGCCTCCAAAACAAAACTAAACACGTGCTGCTAATCTGGCAGACCACCGCACATAGTCAGAGCAGGGCATGACAATCTGTCGGCTCTCCTGTGTGGCGTAGTATAGAGGATCTGTCAGCTCTCCTGTGTGATGTAGTATAGAGGATCTGTCAGCTCTCCTGTGTGGTGTAGTATAGAGGATCTGTCAGCTCTCCTGTGTGGTGTAGTATAGAGGATCTGTAAGCTCTCCTGTGTAGTATAGAGGATCTGTCAGCTCTCCTGTGTAGTATAGAGGATCTGTAAGCTCTCCTGTGCGGTGAAGTATACAGGATCAGTCAGCTCTCCTGTGTGGTGTAGTATAGAGGATCTGTCGGCTCTCCTGTGTGGTGTAGTATAGAGGATCTGTCAGCTCTCCTGTGGTGTAGTGTAGAGGATCTATCAGCTCTCCTGTGTGATGTAGTATACAGGATCTGTCAGCTCTCCTGTGTGGTGTAGTATAGAGGATCTGTCAGCTATTCTGTGTGGTGTAGTATAGAGGATCTGTCAGCTCTCCTGTGTGGTATAGTATAGAGGATCTGTCAGCTCTCCTGTGTGATGTAGTATACAGGATCTGTCAGCTCTCCTGTGTGATGTAGTATAGAGGATCTGTCAGCTCTCCTGTGTGGTTTAGTATAGAGGATCTGTCAGCTCTCCTGTGTGGTGTAGTATAGAGGATCTGTCAGCTCTCCTGTGTGATGTAGTATACAGGATCTGTCAGCTCTCCTGTGTGATGTATTATAGAGGATCTGACAGCTCTCCTGTGTGGTGTAGTATAGAGGATCTGTCGGCTCTCCTGTGCGGTGTAGTATAGAGGATCTGTCAGCTCTCCTGTGTGGTGTAGTATAGATGATCTGACAGCTCTCCTGTGTGATGTAGTATAGAGGATCTGACAGCTCTCCTGTGTGGTGTAGTATAGAGGATCTGTCAGATCTCCTGCGCGGTGTAGTATAGAGGATCTGTCAGCTCTCCTGTGTGGTGTATAGTGGATCTGTCGGCTCTCCTGTGTGGTGTAGTATAGAGGATCTGTCGGCTCTCCTGTGTGGTGTTGTATAGTGAATCTGTCAGCTCTCCTGTGCGGTGTAGTATAGAGGATCTGTCGGCTCTCCTGTGTGGTGTAGTATAGAGGATCTGCCAGCTCTCCTGTGCGGTGTAGTATAGAGGAACTGTCGGCTCTCCTGTGTGGTGTAGTATAGAGGATCTGTCGGCTCTCCTGTGTGGTGTAGTATAGAGGATCTGTCAGCTCTCCTGTGCGGTGTAGTATAGAGGATCTGTCGGCTCTCCTGTGTGGTGTAGTATAGTGGATCTGTCAGCTCTCCTGTGTGGTGTAGTATAGAGGATCTGCCAGCTCTCCTGTGTGGTATAGTATAGAGGATCTGTCAGCTCTCCTGTGTGGTGTAGTATAGAGGATCTGTCAGCTCTCCTGTGTGGTGTAGTATAGAGGATCTGCCAGCTCTCCTGTGTGGTGTAGTATAGAGGATCTGTCAGCTCTCCTGTGTAGTGTAGTATAGAGGATCTGCCAGCTCTCCTGTGTAGTGTAGTATAGAGGATCTGCCAGCTCTCCTGTGTAGTGTAGTATAGAGGATCTGTCAGCTATTCTGTGTGGTGTAGAATAGAATATTTGTTGGCACTCCTGAATGGTGTAGTGTACAGCATCTGTTGGCTCAAGTGTCTAGATGTGAGGCCAAGAGTCTTCTTTTCCGGGCGAAGACCGACATCCTTGGCGCTTGCATAGATAAGATCTCAGCTGGGAAAGCCTCCTCTTGATCTCAGGAGTCTCTTCCCATTTTGGGATCTGCACTGCACAAATGCCGATGCTGTAATCTGCGCTTACACAATACAAATTTAGAAGGAAGAGTCCCCTGAGATGAGCCACGCACCGGCCGGTGAGGTCTCACCGATGACTCATGCTTTTCAAAGTTCTTTTTATTTAGTGATGTTCAGGACAATCCAAGCAAATGGAGAAGTGGTAGGGAGTATAGCAGAAACTGCTGTGTCCAACAAATATGTGCCTTGGGAGACAGCACTGGTATACTCTCTTGTACCAACATGGTGCAGCTAAAGGACTGTCCAATAGTCTGATGAAGGTCGTAAGACTCAAACCATTCACTATTTTCTTGTATTGTCCTGGACCTCCAGAAATAAAAAAGAGCTTTAATGGGGTTGTGCATGTTCAGTGGGGTTTATGGCAAAACACCCTCCTGGGTAGACCTGTGAAGATAAGCATACTTACCTGCGACTCGACTTTGCCTCCCGACTCCTTCTCTCTCCGGCCTCTACTGCTCCACTGTGGTCTCTGAATGTAAACTTCTGATTTGACAGCGCATCAGCCAGTCGCACAAGTGGAGCAGGTCACCTCTGCAGCCAGCAAAAGGCTGCAGTGGCATCAAACTTGAAGTTCACATCCAGGGATGCGAGCAGAGCTGCCGAGGCAGATAGCACAGGAGCCAGTGTCAGGAAGCAAGTATATATGCTTTCCTTTGCAGGTCTGCTCAGGAGGACCCCTGCAGGAGGACCCCTGCAGGAGGACCCCTGCAAAGGAAAGCAAGCAAACAAACACAAAACCTTTTACTGTGATTGGAGAGCGCAGAGTAAATTTTACCAATTGTATCCCTGGATTCGGAGCCTGTAAGACAGACTGAGGCTATATCAACCCTCTTTATGGTGATCTTATGGTGATCTATGATTAATCCAGTAGACCCTCTGGAGATCCAAGCCTTATGGCCTTCTGGAACCAGGCTAAGTAGAATATCTTTAATGCATCAAAGCTAAAAGCTATGATACCACCCCCTATGGACCAGAATATGGAAATAATTAAATAAGAAAGCTTTCATATTTGACTGGCAATGCACTTTAATTATTAATGCATTCTTTATTGTATGAGCAAGCAATTTGTACTTTATTATATCGCATTATAGGGATTTTCTCTACTTCATATCCTTTTTCTTTGCTGCTTCAGCATAGGCAGCTTCTGATCAATAGTAAGAGAAAAAGTTTACTGGAACATAAATAAGAAATCCTATACCGTCGTCCTCAGTAGAGGTTCTGTAATCTCTCTTATTGGCGGTGTGCCATAGTCATAAAATGCAAAGAGAATATGAAGATGGAAGAAAGAACACAGAAGCTGACTTGGGCTCTTCTCATATTCTTTAGTAAATACAGATGTGTCCTCCCTTAACTTTTCTCTTGGAAAGACGTGTCCCCAAGATCATCAGCACGAGATGACATAGGCTTCCATGCTGAAAAAAATAAATAAATAACAATATACATATGAGAGATGCCTCCGAGGGCTTTTCTGTCCTATAGGCTCCCATGTTAAAAAAAAGTAAATGTGACAGATGCCTCTGTGGGCCATTCATAGGTGCCCACGTGGAAAACAGGTAAACGTTTAACACATACTTTTTTGTACTAGGTACCAGTGATTGCTGCCATCCATCATCCATCACCCATAGCTTATGTTGTGGAAATTTTATTATGCGGACATTTTATCTTAGGATGTGTGTGTGTTTTATAGATTGTCATCATGTCTCTCAGTGGTAAAGTAAGGCCGGACGGAGCGGTACGCTTCAGGGGAGGCCGGCATGAGGGGTTGTGGTAGCGAGGGCTAGGGTAGTCAGGGGTTAACAGGGAGACGTGCAGGGGGGGAGGAGCCAGGAAGGGGCGGGGAGCGGCAAGCTTAAGGAGGGGTGAGGCGAGGTAGCGCCCGCCATTTTGGGAAAGCAAGGAGCCGGCATCGTCTGCAGCATCGCATACTGCCATGTCGGAAGCAGTGGAGGCGATGCTGCGGCGTTTGAGAGAGGCGGCGGACACCAGGGGCCCAGACTGGCTAGCGCAGCAGGTGACGGCTTTGCTGGGGGGAGCGGAGGGGGGTACAGCTAGCCCCAATCCCATTGCTACACGGCCACGGCGGGCACGGCCGCCGGCACGCCTGAGCCCCGATCTACCCCCCCGGGTCCGGCGCCGTGTCAGGAGCCCCACAAGGGACCCTCCACACCGGGGGCCTTCTAACATTTCCGCTCCTACGGCCCCCCGGCGTGGGAGGAATCCATATGTCCGGCGGGACCCTGTGGAGGCTGTGGGGCCTTCCCCTCAGCCTAACGCTGCAGCGTCAAGGGAATCAGGACCAGGTGCTGCAGGATCCCCTCCTGTCCCCGGGAGGCGGAGGCCTGCTCAGCGTGGGAACGGTAGCGGCAGCAGAGGCGGCGGCGGGGCTGCGCGGTCGGCCAGGGCGGCCCGGCGCAGGCCCTTACAGGATGAGCCCCTTTCATTGGCATACGAGGCTGCGCCTGGCGGTGCCAGGGACGGGCGCAGGCCTTGCCAAGATTCACCACCTTCAGAGGAGGAGGACGAGGTTGCTCTGGATGGCCCCCTTTCCCAGAGCAGGCCTCTTGGGCGGGAAGACAGGCGCGAGGCTGCGTATGTGGAGGACAGGGAAATGCGCAGGCCTTTTTCGGCGGGCGGACAGTTTTCAGCTGGTCCGGACAGCGTGGTGGACAGAGGGCTTCCCAGAGTTATCCCTAACGCGCCCAGCAGTGATCCGGCTGGGGCGCAGCCTGCGAACAGCGCCAGTGACCATACCAGGACCGTCGCGGATCCAGGAGTCGTCCGTCAGGAATCCGGATTTTCGGCTGCCGGGTTCACAGCACCCGGGCAGCTAGGTGAGACATCACTGGGAACATTGATATCTTTATTTAACGGGGCGCCCAATTCGGGTGGGAGCAATAGTGCTATTATTGGGGGTTTGGGGCGCTTCCTGTGTGGTTTAGCTGGGGTTAGTCAGGATAGGGGGGGAATGGGGGCCACCCCCTTAACAGCGTGGGGGTTGGGGACAGGAAATAGCAATATACCGCAGACAGCTAGCACAGGTATGGCGGAGGCAGTGTCAGTGCAGACGCAGGCGGGAGGTGAGGAGGATAGGCCCAGGTTAGATGATGCGGCTAAAGGGGAAGTGTATGTCTGCTTTGAGGGTCCCCTGGGAGCGCATTTGAAGGCTGAGGTGCGCGAAAAAATTTGGAAGGGAGAATATATAGAAATCTTCTCGCTGCTCCCATTGGAACGCTTCAATCTCGACGTGGTAAAGAAAGATGGTGTAAGGAAAGAGGATGATGATAAGCGTCGTTTTCGCCTTATCCCTAGGTCATTTAGTAATTGGCTGCAGGCCTTTGCTATTTTGGCAAGTGTAATAGGGGAGAAGAGTCCCGAATGTTGCTCCCCTTTATTCTGTTATCTGGACGCTATCGAGGAAGCCTATAGGGTGTATGGGGGATCAGGGTGGTTACGATACGACGAACAGTTTCGTCAAAGGAAAGCGGTCCGCCCTAATATGAGATGGGACCATAAAGACATTGCATTATGGATGAGGGTGACAGCTCCAGGTAGGAGTGGTCAGTCCTTTCGGAACGAGTCAGGGGTTGGGGTCCAGCAAGGTACAGGGACACCCCCAGTTGGAAAGGGTTTCTGCTTCCTTTTCAATGAGGGAAATTGTAAATTCGGCCAAAAATGTAAATTTAGGCATGAATGTTCCGTGTGTGGCGGTGGCCATGGGGCTAACAGATGTTTTAGAGGGGGCAGACAAAGGGGAGGGGATAGTTTTGCAAAAGGGGCTGACTCCGGTACGAGTGGAAAGGATGGTGGATCATCTAAATAGATATCCGAACCGGGAGTTAGCGGAATTTTTGTGTTTAGGAATTCGGTTTGGTTTTCATATTCCCTCTCACCCGTTACCAGTGACGGAGAAGCGGAAGAATTTGCGCTTAGCATTGGAGTTCCCGGACATAGTGTCACAACCAGACAGCTGAGAAGCTCTGACAGAGGCCTTTCAGAACCTCCTCTTTGAGTTTCTGTGTTGTGGTATTCAGCTCCTCCTCTCCTTAGCCTCTCTCAGCTGTCATGTGTTGGACTAATTGCTTCCCTTTAAATTCTTCCCCAGAAGGCTTTTCTGGGCGGCTTATATTTCTTCCTGGAGTATGTGTGCATGCCCATCTGGTTCTCCTCTCCTCTACAAAGTTAAGTGTTAAACTGTTATCTGTTATTTTCTGTTTGCTGGATCCCAGGTGACCCTGACTCCCTCCGTGTCTGGTGTAGGGAGCCGGTGGTCGTGTCCCCTCACTATTGTAGGGTGCTCAGGGGTTATATAGTCAAGGTACGTGGATATGCATACCTCCACCATTCGGATCTATGCATAGGCTGAGCAGCCAGGGAAAGTGCCAGGTCTTCTACAGGGGTCTCCCTTTTGTTCCTTAGCTGTTGGATCCAGCGAGTCATTTATGCATGTTGTTTTGCCTTGTTACCTGTACACATTCCGTGACATTATAAGCCGCCAAAACCGTTTTAAGCATGGATCCGGTTTCACTTTTGGCTGAACGCTTCCAGGGTCTTTCATTGGCGGTAGCTGACCTCCGTAAGACTTTTTCTCAGCTTCAAGTGACCGGTTCAGCTTGCGTTCATGGAGCTTGTTCTGAGCCTAAGATCTCGCTCCCGGATACGTTCTCCGGGGGTAGTGAGAATTTTGTGCGTTTTAGAGAGGCTTGCAAACTCCATTTTCGCCTTCTTCCCCTTTCCTCTGGAGATGAGGAACGGAGGGTGGGGATCATTATATCGCTGCTCAGAGGTAACGCTCAGTCCTGGGCCTTTTCGCTGCCGGAGGGGGCACGGCCTCTCCGTTCAGTGGATGAATTATTTTTAGCCCTGGGTCAGATATATGATGATCCGGATCGTATTGCTCTGGTGGAGTCTAGACTACGTCTCTTATGCCAGGGTAAACAATCCGCAGAAATATACTGCTCAGAATTTCGGAGATGGGCAGCTGATACTGGTTGGAATGATGCTGCACTCCGAAGTCAATTTTGCCATGGTCTTTCAGAGGGATTGAAAGATGCATTTGCCTTTCATGAAAGGCCTATTTCTTTGGACTCTGCTATGTCTCAGGCCGTTCGTATTGACAGGCGTCTTAGAGAGAGAGGAGAGATCTCTCCTTCATGTCATACTCGGTCCCAGGACTGTGCAGCGGTCCCATTCTGTGCGCAGGGGTCTCAGTCGCTGTCAGCCCCTTCTGAGCAGGAGCCCATGCAGCTGGGGTTGATTGCTTCTGACAATAGAAGATTCAGCCCGCATGGGACGGTTTGTTTTTGTTGTGGAGGTATTAATCATTTGGCAAATATTTGTCCCTCTAGGAGATTCAGGCAGTTCTCTGGGTATAATAAAGAAACAAAGAGGAAAAAATCTTTGAAAAATGTTCCGTCTGTTACTATTGGCAGGGTTGAGGCGGAAATTGAAGGTTTTCCGTTTGCTTGTAGTTCCCGTTTTGTCCTGCCGGCTAGGGTGGCGCTAGAGAGCAAGAACATTTTTTGTGAGATTTTTGTGGATAGTGGAGCAGCGGTCAATCTCATTGATAATCAATTTGCGATAACTCATGGTTTCCAGGTGTGCGCTTTGAGAAAGGATATTCCGGTTTTTGCTATCGATTCCGCTCCACTTTCTCAGAAATCATTAAAGGGCATAGTTCACAATATCCGTTTGATTGTGAGTGATGCTCATGTTGAGGATGTGTCATGTTTCGTCCTTAGCGGTTTGCCCACCCCTCTGGTGTTGGGGCTGCCCTGGCTCACTAAGCATAACCCCACCATTGATTGGCAAGCGAAGCAAATAAATGGTTGGAGTGACTTTTGCAGAGAGAATTGCCTCATGACATCTGTTTCTGAGGTTGCTACTAAGACTATACCATCTTTTCTCTCTGAATTTTCGGATGTCTTCTCTGAGAGTGGAGTTCAGGATTTGCCCCCGCACAGGGAGTACGATTGCCCTATTAATCTCATCCCAGATGCCAAGCTGCCTAAATCTCGTTTATACAATCTTTCCCAACCTGAGAGGATCGCTATGCGTGCTTATATCTCTGAGAGTCTGAGAAAGGGACACATACGACCCTCGAAGTCACCTGTGGCCGCTGGTTTTTTCTTTGTTAAGAAAAAAGATGGTTCTTTAAGACCTTGTCTGGATTTCAGGGAGCTGAACAGTATCACTATTCGTGACCCTTATCCGCTTCCTCTGATCCCGGACCTATTTAACCAGGTTGTTGGGGCTAAAGTCTTTTCCAAATTAGATTTAAGAGGGGCATACAACCTGGTCAGGGTCAGAGAAGGGGACGAATGGAAGACGGCCTTCAATACCCCTGAGGGCCATTTTGAAAACTTGGTTATGCCTTTTGGTTTGATGAATGCCCCAGCCGTTTTTCAGCATTTCGTGAACAGCATTTTTTATCATTTGATGGGAAAATTTGTATTGGTGTATCTGGATGACATTTTGATTTTTTCTCCCGATTTCAAAACTCATAAGGAACATTTACGTCAGGTCTTGCTCATTCTGTGGGAGAATAAATTATATGCGAAACTGGAAAAATGTGTGTTTGCGGTTCCAGAAATTCAATTTCTGGGGTTTCTTCTCTCCGCTTCTGGTTTTCGCATGGACCCCGAGAAGGTCCGCGCTGTGCTTGAGTGGGAGCTTCCTGAGAATCAAAAGGCGCTGATGCGTTTTTTGGGCTTTGCCAATTATTACAGGAAGTTCATTTTGAATTATTCTTCTATTGTTAAACCACTCACTGATATGACCAGAAAGGGGGTAGATTTTTCTTCTTGGTCAGTAGAGGCGCGTAAGGCTTTTTCTGATATCAAGGAGAGTTTTGCTTCCGCTCCCATCTTGGTGCAACCTGATGTTTCGTTACCCTTCATAGTTGAGGTTGATGCTTCTGAGGTGGGTGTGGGGGCGGTCTTGTCTCAGGGTTCCTCTCCTGCCAATTGGCGACCGTGTGCCTTTTTCTCAAGAAAACTCTCCTCCGCAGAGAGAAATTACGATGTGGGAGATAGGGAATTGTTGGCCATCAAGTTGGCTTTTGAGGAATGGCGCCATTGGCTAGAGGGAGCCAGACACCCTATTACCGTATTTACTGACCATAAAAATCTGGCCTACTTGGAGTCAGCCAAGCGTCTGAACCCGAGACAGGCCAGATGGTCGTTGTTCTTTTCTAGGTTTAATTTTGTTGTCACGTTCCGCCCTGGAGTTAAGAATGTGAAGGCAGATGCCCTGTCACGTTGTTTTCCGGGAGGCGGGAATTTTGAAGACCCGGGTCCCATTTTGGCTGAAGGTGTGGTGGTCTCTGCTCTTTTTCCTGAATTGGAGGCAGAGGTGCAGGCAGCCCAGTCAGAGGCTCCTGATCTTTGTCCTCCTGGGAGGTTGTTTGTGCCTCTCGCTTTAAGACACAAGATTTTTAAAGAACACCACGATACGGTCCTTGCTGGGCACCCGGGGGTAAGAGCCACACTGGATCTCATCGCTCGGAGATTCTGGTGGCCTGCGCTTCGTAAGTCGGTTGAGGGTTTTGTGGCAGCCTGCGAGACTTGCGCTCGTGCCAAAGTCCCTCATTCACGGCCATCAGGTCCTCTCCTTCCCTTACCCATTCCTTCCCGTCCTTGGACACATCTGTCCATGGACTTCATAACGGACCTGCCTCGTTCCTCGGGGAAGACTGTGATTCTGGTGGTGGTGGACCGTTTTAGCAAAATGGTGCATTTCATCCCTTTTCCTGGTTTGCCCAATGCTAAGACGCTGGCGCAGGCATTTGTTGATCACATTGTCAAATTGCATGGTATTCCTTCAGACATAGTCTCTGATAGGGGCACGCAGTTTGTTTCCAGATTCTGGAAGGCTTTCTGTTCTCGCTTGGGGGTTCGGTTGTCATTATCTTCTGCTTTCCACCCGCAGTCGAATGGTCAGACAGAGCGCGTCAATCAGAATCTGGAGACATATCTGCGTTGTTTTGTGGCGGAGAATCAAGAGGATTGGTGTTCTTTTTTGTCCCTTGCTGAGTTTGCTTTAAATAACCGTCGTCAGGAGTCCTCTGATAAGTCACCATTTTTTGGTGCATATGGGTTTCATCCACAGTTTGGGACTTTCTCGGGAGAGGGGTCTTCTGGTTTACCTGATGAGGACAGATTCTCCTCGTCTTTGTCATCTATTTGGCAAAAGATTCAAGATAATCTAAAGAGCATGAGTGAGAGATATAAGCGTGTGGCTGATAAGAGACGTGTGCTTGGTCCGGACCTGAATGTTGGTGATCTGGTGTGGTTGTCTACCAAGAATATCAAATTGAAGGTTCCCTCCTGGAAGTTGGGTCCTAGGTTTATTGGGCCTTACAAAATCCTGTCTGTCATCAATCCTGTAGCATACCGTCTTGATCTTCCTCAAACTTGGAAGATCCATAATGTTTTTCATAAGTCCTTATTGAAACCTTATGTTCAACCCATTGTACCCTCGCCTTTGCCTCCTCCTCTGATTATGGTTGATGGGAATCTTGAATTTCAGGTCTCTGGGATTGTGGATTCTCGTCTTGTCCGCGGTTCTCTTCAGTACCTTGTTCACTGGGATGGGTATGGTCCTGAGGAGAGGATGTGGGTCCCAGTGACGGACATTAAAGCCTCTCGTCTCATCAGGGCTTTCCATAGGTCCCATCCTGAGAAGGTGGGTTCTGAGTGTCCGGAGTCCACTCGTAGAGGGAGGGGTACTGTCACAACCAGACAGCTGAGAAGCTCTGACAGAGGCCTTTCAGAACCTCCTCTTTGAGTTTCTGTGTTGTGGTATTCAGCTCCTCCTCTCCTTAGCCTCTCTCAGCTGTCATGTGTTGGACTAATTGCTTCCCTTTAAATTCTTCCCCAGAAGGCTTTTCTGGGCGGCTTATATTTCTTCCTGGAGTATGTGTGCATGCCCATCTGGTTCTCCTCTCCTCTACAAAGTTAAGTGTTAAACTGTTATCTGTTATTTTCTGTTTGCTGGATCCCAGGTGACCCTGACTCCCTCCGTGTCTGGTGTAGGGAGCCGGTGGTCGTGTCCCCTCACTATTGTAGGGTGCTCAGGGGTTATATAGTCAAGGTACGTGGATATGCATACCTCCACCATTCGGATCTATGCATAGGCTAAGCAGCCAGGGAAAGTGCCAGGTCTTCTACAGGGGTCTCCCTTTTGTTCCTTAGCTGTTGGATCCAGCGAGTCATTTATGCATGTTGTTTTGCCTTATTACCTGTACACATTCCGTGACACATAGTGGCAGAGAAGTTAGCTAAGGAAGTTTCTCTGGGAAGGATGGATGGTCCGTTTGCTACACCACCCATCAGTAATTTGCGTGTCTCACCTTTGGGTTTAATCCCTAAGAAGGAGCCACATAAATTTAGGCTTATCCACCATTTATCATTCCCTAAGGGCGCGTCGGTCAATGAGGGCATTGACCCGGAGCTTTGTTCCGTGGTTTATGCTTCCTTTGACGCGGCTGTAGAATGGGTAAGGAAGTTGGGTCCGGGTACCCTGTTGGCAAAATGTGACATTGTGGCAGCATTCCGATTGTTACCGGTCCACCCGGATAGTCTGCATTTACTGGGTTGTTTTTGGGATGGCGGCTATTTTGTTGACAGGTGTTTGCCAATGGGCTGTTCAATATCGTGTGCATATTTTGAGCGTTTCAGTTCTTTTCTGGAGTGGGTAGTGGTTCAGGAATCAGGTTGTCATTCTATCATTCACTATTTGGATGATTTCCTGTGTTTGGGGTCGGGAGGATCTAGGGTTTGTTCGTTGCTGTTATCCACATTGCAGTCTGTTTTTGAGTGTTTCGGAGTCCCGTTGGCGGTGGATAAGACGGTGGGGCCGACTACTGAGCTGAGTTTTCTGGGTATTGTCATTGATACGCAGCGGATGGAGTGTAGGCTACCGGTAGATAAAGTATCAGACTTGAGAGCAGGAGTGGCGGCCGCATTGGGGGCTAAAAAGATTCGCCTGCGGGACCTGCAGTCATTATTGGGCAAATAAATTTTGCATGTAGGATCCTCCCGATGGGCCGCATTTTTAGTAGGAGGTTGGCTTCTGCGACTGGGGGTGTTGTGTCTCCACACCATTTTATTAGGCTAGGCAGGGAGTTAAAAGGGGATTTGAAGGTTTGGGATTCTTTTTTACAACAGTTTAACGGCAGAGCATTAGTTATGGGCGGTGTTGTTGATGCCTTCGATTTCGAATTGTTTACGGATGCTGCGGGTGGAGTTGGTTTTGGGGCCTTCTGTGAGGGACAATGATGTGCGGGGAAGTGGCCGGAGTCTTGGGTACTGAAGGGGTGGGTTAAAAATGTGGCATTGTTGGAACTCTTTCCTATTGTGTTGGCAGTCACGCTCTGGGGGGAGAAGTTTCGGCACAAGAAGGTTAGGTTCCATTGCGACAACCTGGGCGTGGTGCAAGCCATCAATAGCGTAACGGCTTCTTCCCCCCCAGTCATTTGCCTGCTGCAACAGTTGGTCCTGAGGTGCTTGTCCCTGAATGCTTGGGTGTTTGCGGTGCATGTTCCTGGTTCTTTTAATTGCATAGCTGATGCACTTTCTCGTTTGCAGTGGGAGCGGTTTCGCCAGTTGGCCCAGGAGGCGAGTCAGGTCGGGATGGTGTGTCCGGAGTCGTTGTGGGAGATCTTGGAGGTACCGTAGCATTTCTATTGCAGGCGTCATTGAGTGAAGGCACTTGGAGGATGTACGATAAGGCTTGGAGTATGTGGCAGCGGTGGTGTAATGACCTGGGGGTCGAGGTGCTGGCCGGGGAAATTCCATTGTTGCTTTTCATTGGCCATGTGAGAGAACAAGGTTGGTCGGTGGCGAAGATCAACGGCTGCATCGCAGGCCTGGCCTTTGGATTCAAATTGCGGAATTCCCCGGACGTTACTAAGTCCTTTTTGGTTCAGCAAATTTTAAAGGGGTATAGAAGGTTTCAGCGCGTCAAAGATTCCCGTCTCCCTGTGTCTTTTTCGTTGTTATTGCAGTTGGGGGAACAGGTGTCTGAAGTGTGTCATTCGGTTTGGGAGGTGAGATTGTTCAGATTGGCTTTTGCGCTGGCTTTTTTCGGGGCATTTCGTTGAGGGGAGTTAGTGTGTGCGAGTGTGCGGCGGGAGGGGGGTCTGAGACGGAAGGATGTAAGTTTATATGACGACAGGGTGGTGATATTTCTGAGATTTTCCAAAATGGATCGGGAGGGGAGAGGTCATTTTATTTCATTGTTTGAGGTGTCGGGATGTTTGTTGTGTCCGGTACAGTGTTTGCGGGATTTTCAAGGAGGGCCCGAGGTCGCGGCTGGCCCGCTTCTCAGACACAGGGATGGCTCCTTTCTATCGCAATTTCAATTTATAGCAGTTTTTAAGAAATGTTTACGTAATCTGGGAATGGACTCTGCCAAATATACGGGTCATTCCTTCAGAATTGGTGCTGCCACGGAGGCTGCTCGTTTAGGGGTGCGGGATGAGGTGATCAAACGTATTGGGAGGTGGGAGTCGGAGCGTTTTCGGCTGTATGTACGCTTAGGGGCGGTTTAAGGCTGTGCTAACCAACTTTGTCTTGTCTTTTCAGGTGACGCCCCGTTGTTAGTGTGGATTTTGGGCCATTCCTTCGTTTTCTGGGGGGCCTTGCGGGCGGACGTACGACAGAATGGGCGTCAGTTGGGGTTTGAGCGTGGGATGGCCATAGTGAGATGGATCGGGCGTAGAGGTATGTTGTGGGGTAGTGTGCTTCAGGAGGTTCATCGTCATGTTCGGCTGGATATGGCCCCGGATGTCTTAGTGTTACACGTCGGAGGAAATGACCTTGGGGTCCGTCCCTGCAGGGAACTGATTAGGGATATTCGTTTCGATTTCTTGCGTTTATGGTCCCTTTTTCCGTCAATGGTCACAGTATGGTCTGACATTGTACCCAGGAAGGTCTGGAGGGAGGCGAGATCTGTGGACAAGCTAAATAAGGCCAGGATTAAACTGAACAGGGTGATTGGGCGGTTTTGTGCCAAGCATGGTGCAGTGGTGGTGCGGCACCCAGAGTTGGAAGCAGGGACTGGAGGTTTCTGGAGACAGGATGGGGTCCACCTTAATGCGGTGGGCACTGATTTGTGGTCCCTTGATTTACAGGGAGGTATTGAGAGAGCCCTCCGGGTGTGGCGGAATGCGCGAGATTAAGGTTTCGGTCAAGCTGCGTGTTGTTGGCGGGGGGAGGTCATAGAAGCTGGGGCTACTGGATGGTAACGGTGAATGAGAGGGCCTCAATGGTGGGGCTGGACTCTCAGAGTTGGGGCACCTGGTTGGCTTGGTACGGCGTCCGTCAGTTGGTGTCCCCGAGCTTGTGGTACGCGGCTGGGGGCAAGATTGAATTGCCGTGGTGGTTTGTGGTCGTTTAAGGTGCAGTTAGGCGGCTTCTAGGACCTCCCTCGTCAGTTATATATTTATATATATATTTATATATATATGTCATTGTTGTATCAATCGTTTATGTTTGTTCATGTTATTTATATTATTTAATAAAAAACGGCTGCTGTGGCCGATTTAATCCAAACAGTGGCTGTGTGTGGTTATTAGGGATGGGAAGTGGGGGTTAGTTTAGCTAAATGGGTCGGGTAAGGGGACCCGAGCATAGCCAATAACCCTACTCATGGTAGATTATTGTATACATGTGTTTGTATGAGGTGTGTCCATTGTCTGCACAGCCACATTGGCTGCCCCTCCCTGTCCTTTGATATGTCATCACTTCCTGTATCCTTGTCTTGGGCCAGCCCCTTTTACACCTTTTGTTTTAGTCAATAAAGGACGCACTGGGCATGGAGGAGGAAGGAAATGGTCAGGGGAATTGAATGAAGATGGTAGCATTGGTGTGGTTCTCTGGCTGCGGCTGATGGAGGATGGACTTGCCTTTTCCTTACACTAACTTTGATGCGAGCTGATTACAACTATTAATATTTTTACCACAACACTTAGTAAGAGGGTTGACAACAGTCTTGCCTCTTACAAACAAAAATGTTCCTATGGCTTACGGTTTGACCCTGTTGTGATGGCTACTCCACCTGAATTGAGCTGTTAATTGACTGTTGCCAACAACAAGCCAGCATTATGTGTATTGCATGCTGTTGTATCTACCCAGACTTAAAGGACTACTCTAGTACAAGAAAATATATGGGATGGCCATCAAATGGGTAAAAAAAATAAACTAACTTGCGCTCACCTCGCTGATCCTCTACCACTGCCATTCCAACAGTGCCCAGGTTCCCGCTACACAGGGGTGTAGCTATAGTGGAAGCAGGGGAAGTGGCTGCTTTGGGACCCGACCTCAGAAGGGGCCCACCCAGGAGGACTGAAAGATTTTATTGTCAGGCCCCCCCTCAACAGTATTATAAAATGATGTTGTATACAGTGACAGCATATACCATGACATGACATACAGTATATACGTGTAGGAAATAGATGGAGCGGCTACAAAGTGTAAGCCCAGCGATCCGTGCCAGCGCCGCTGCCCCTAACTGCGGGCATGGGGCTCCCTCGTTTTCCTACTGCCGCCATGCTGACAAACTCGGGCAGCAGGTAACTTAACTATGCTATCTGTGTTCCATGCCAGAGTTTCCTTCCTGCAGGAGACTTGCACTGGTGTTTGAGCTTGTGTGGGTGTGCCTCTCTTCACCTACGAGGCAACACACACACGCCCTCTGTCTCCCCAGCCTATGGATGGATTGCAACAGCTACTTAAAGGCACTTTCTACTACAGAAAGATGCCTGAGTAACTTCATGTCACAACCAGACAGCTGAGAAGCTCTGACAGAGGCCTTTCAGAACCTCCTCCTTGAGTTTCTGTGTTGTGGTATTCAGTTCCTCCTCTCGTTAGCCTCTCTCAGCTGTCATGTGTTGGACTAATTGCTTCCCTTTAAATTCCTCCCCAGAATGCTTTTCTGGGCGGCTTATACTACTTCCTGGAGTGTGTGTGCATGCTGACTTTGTTCTCCTGTTTGCCCCAAAGCTAAGTGTTGTACCTTTATCTGTTATTTTCTGTTTGCTGGATCCCAGGTGACCCTGACTCCCTCCGTATCTTGTGTAGGGAGCCGGTGGTCGTGTCCCCTCACTATTGTAGGGTGCTCAGGGCTTTATAGTCAAGGTTTGTGGATATGCAAACCTCCACCATTAGGATCTTTGCATAGGCTGAGCAGCCAGGGAAAGTGCCAGGTCTTCTGCAGGGGTCTCCCTTGGTTCCTTAGCTTTTGGATCCAGCGAGTCATTTATACATGTTGCTTTGCCTTGTTTCCTGTACACCGTCCGTGACACTTCATGGTTTTAGCTTGTCTATCTCCAAGTGCTAAGGTATCTCTCTTGTCTGTTTGCTCTGTACCGGACCTTGCTTATTGTACTCCTGGACTTTGCCTGTTTGCCGTCTGCCTCTGACCTCGGACTTCGTTTATGAATTTTGCCTGTTTGCCGCCTGTCCCTGACCTCGGCTCTCAATTATGGACTTTGTTTACCGCCTGCCTCTGACTTCGCTTACTGACTTCGATTGATTGCCGCCTGTCCAGACTCGGAACCTCCTGGCCACGCAATTCCTTAGTTACGCCCCTCCAGAGTATACCCAGTCAGTGGCGCAGTGGGTCCACACCCGCTTGCATAACACCGGGCCTTGTCTGAGAGAGAGCGTTCTTGACTAGTCACAGGAGTGGGTGTTACACAGTAGGAGGGGGTTGCAAAGAAATGTTTTTTTTGGGGGGGGAGCCAGTTCAAACATTTGCTATGGGGCCCAGTCAATTATAGTTGGACCCAGCCACGACCCATCTTCAATGCTCTTACTGAGGGAAGAAGGTTGTTGGCCAAAATCTCGCGATACATGGCCCCATCCATCCTCCCTTCAATACGGTGCAGTCGTCCTGTCCACTTTGCAGAAAAGCAGACCAATACAGGCCAATAGGTGGCAGCACTGTATTGTTATATTGAAAATTAAGTGTTCAATGATGGCTATATAGCCATCAATGAACACAATGGGCAATCTAATGGTTGCCAGTTATAGTCACCAAGGGTGACTTAAAAAAAGAAAAAATATGTAAAAAAAAGGTTTTTATAAATAAAAAAATAAATAAAAAGATATAAAAGTTCAAATCACTCCCCTTTCCTTAAAATAAAAATACTTTGCCAATAAAAAAATAAACATCATAGGCATCACTGCATGCGAAAATCCCCATACAATTAAAATATAATAAAACGAATGGCATAAGGCAAATGGTGTAACGGAAAAATAAAATAAAAACAGCCAATTTGCCATTCTTTGTCACTTCAACTCCCCAATAATTTTTTTTATAAAAAGTGATCAAAAAGTCACACACACTTCAAATTGGTATCACTAAAAAGTACAGATTTTCCAGCAAAAAAATGAGCCCTCACACAGCCCCGTACACATAACTACAAAAAAGTTATAGGGGTCAGAATATGGTGATTAAATATTTTTTTTTTTCTAAAAGGTTGAAAAAAAAATTGGGTATTAAAACGCAAGAAAAATTATACGTGGTGTATCGTTGTAACTGTACTGACCTGGAGAATGAAGATAACTGGTCAATTTTGCCACATAGTGTACGGTATAAAAAAAAAACCTTTGTCAGAATTGCGTTTTTTTCCCCAATTCTACCCCATTTGGATTTTCTTTTCCGCTTCCCACTACATGGTATGCAACCGTAAATGGTGCCATTAGAAAGTACAACTTGTCCCGCAAAAAAAAAGCCCTCATAAGGTTATGTGAACGAAAAAATAAAAAAGTAAGGACTATGGGAGGGCAGGGAGTGAAAAACGAAAACGCAAAAATGGAAAATCTCAGGGTCCTCTAAGGGTTAAAGATCTCCATTGTCCTCGTTTAGGCAACATTAGGAACACCACACCATGCCATAACTGATGCGAGGGAGTCTTCTTGATATTTATGGTGCTCCTGTGTATATAAGTAAAGCAGTGCCAGGAAAAGCACTGGCACTGCTGATAGTTGCTAAGGCGGTGGCTAGAGATGAGCGAATTTCATGCTATGAAATTAGTTCACGCTTCGTGGCCTGCATAACGTATCTGTCCCGTTTCTGTTATGCAGGAGAGGAGACCCCTGCATAACGGAAACGGGACGGATCCGTTTTGCGGCCCATAGATTTCTATTATGACGGAATAAATAACAGAATGCCTCTAAAGGTATTCCATTATGCATTCCGTCATAGAATTGCGTTATGGTCCGTGGTAACGAAATCCATAACGCAATTCTGCTTTTACCACCAAACGAAGCATGAACGAATTTCAAAATATGAAATTCGCTCATCTCTAGCAGTGGCCAACAGAGCGCATTTCCTTTAATGCATAGTTACAGTCTAATAAACAGATCCTATTGCACTTAAACCAATGAGAACTTTTTTTGCATAACTAATGTTTTTATGTCATCAGTAAAGAACAAATAGAAGTAAAAAAAAGCTAACAAACAATAGTTCAGTTCCAGCAGATCTTGCCAAGGGAGTTGCAGGGATTTTACGACCTATTCTTATTGCTAATGCTGAGATGTTGCACCAGGTTATTGTCATCAATGTGATTCTTTAACAACCTCACTGCAGATTTGCCAAATACAAGAGAAGCTCATTAATTGCATTATTTATAAAGGATGTGGGGTCTGGTGCCCTGGTAAATTCTCACACCCAAAGGCGGAGGCTTCCACCCAGCAGTGAGCCCGGTGACGTTACGGGCACTGATAGGTGGGCTTTAGCGCTGCCCTAGCCTGTAAAAAGGCTAGGGCAGCGCTAAAGCCCACCCATTAGAGCCAGTGACTTCACCGAACACACTAATGGGCGGAAGCCTCCGCCCGGCAGTGTGTTATGCTCCGATGCTTACATCAGGGGGGGCTGCCTGGGTGAAATTATGGGTATGCAACTTTTCCTTGCTCACGCCACCTTTCTGGCATTGTGCTGTTCCTCTGTCATTCCTCTTGTAAAGGTTTGACTAATTATTGAAGCAAGTCTGACAATTAGCTGATATTGTGGGAAGACGTTGTGCTTGGTGATATATGTGTAGTAGTAAAATATACAATGTTTAGTGACATAATGCTGTTAGTGTCATCTAATACATTCCAGAACTGTAAGGGTTACATAGCATCATAAATCAATATAATGCTATGTGACCCCGGCAGTGCTGGGAGGTCAGGCCGGGAGCGGACTCGCAGCGTTACACACACTCGTCTGCAAGGGGCCTTACTTGTTGTTTTAAGGTTTCTATTGGGTCTTGAACCCAAAAACTGCAATTTACAAACCAGCAACCTAACCACCGAGCTATAGACTCATCTACCATTGTGAAACATCAGCCTACAGCATTTCAGACACATAGCTACTGTATAAGCTCAACTATAGACATTCTTTGGCTGTGTGATTTTGCATAAAATACACAGTATATCTATAACTCATTCTGACTTTGACCCTGACCTATGAAGAACGTAAGACATCAAAGTCAACCTCAGATGTCGGAGAGAAATATCAAAATCAGAGTCAGGTGTCAGAGTCAGGAATTTTGCCTCACACTGACATTATTCTGATGCTTGACTATGATATCTGACCATGTCCTAAAATGAACACTGAAGAAGGGACAATACACAGTCCCGAAATGCGTTTGGAAAATCGCTATCAAGTAGGGCTTAAATAAGGGGCTAGTGCACATGTACTGTGTCAGCCAGATATTTATGGGCTAGTGCAGTAAACTGAATCTTCACCCCGTGTGAAGGAAATTATAGCTACAGCTCCACACAAAGATATGAATAAATGAGAACATGTAGAGCAGGCTTTACTGAATGACCATATAATCACATATGATAAGGGCATGTGGGGAAATAACATGAGGCTACCCTCTTGCTACTGGGCACTGAGAGGAAGACTACTTAGTCTGGTCTCAAAACTTTATCTTCCTGTCCTTGTCATGGAGGCTCACCCCATGATTGACCCAGTGAGCAGCTATAAGAGACAGTTATTGTCCCTGGCTGTAGTTACTGCTCCAGATGTTGTCAGTGTCATGTGTGTGGTCAGAAATAAAGAAGAATCTAGGGCTGACTTCATGTTCTCAGAAATGTGACCAGAGAGCGGGTGCAACCTTGTTAGATAATCAGAAGATGAGTAAAAGAAAATAATTAAAGGGAACCTGTCATCAACTCTATGCTGCCCAGAATAAAGTAGAGACAGGTGAGTGGATTTCAGCGGTCTGTCATTTATAAGCTAAAAGTAAGTGGTTGCCGAGAACCAACATCACAATCCTTGCAGACTGGGCCTGGAGAAGAGTCACGGCCACCTGAGAAGAGTCATGGTTATTCATGGATTCCTGCTCTCCTGCCCACCTGCTGATGACTGACTGTCTTCTACCTATTTTTCTCCCTTTCTCTCTAGGAGAGAACTGCCAATCATCAGGAGATGGGCGAGAGAGCAGGAGATTATGTATAACCAGGACTCTTCTCAGGTAGATGTGACTCTTTTCAGGGCCTGAGCTACAATGATTATGATGCTGGTTCTCGGCAACCACTTACTTTTAGCTCATGAGTGACACACCGCTGAAATCAGCATTTCTGTCACTAATTTATGCTGCCCTCAGTGAGGTCAGTATAACGTTGATGACCGGTTCCCTTTAAAGGGAAGGTCCACCTTCGCAACCACTTGCTGTATTGTTCTTCCAATACATCTAAAATGAAAAACAAAGCAATTTTGCAAGTCCCGAATAAAAACCTACAGTTATGTGTCTACAGCTCCCATGCAGACTTATTATCACGATCGGCGTAACTGTCACATACGTGACACGGAGGGAGGAAAAGAGGGAGGCCCTGCCCTAGTGAGAGGGAAGGTGGTGACCCCTGACTCACCTTGCGTCTAGCACCTGGCTGCCCTGTCGTCCCTAGACGGGTTCCTCACCCGTACGCCGATCACGTGCCTAAAACCCTGGCTTTCCCTAGGATGAGCCCTAGATAGTGAACAGGGCGGTGGGAACACTAGTCCGCACCACTAGCTCTAGAGGAAAACACCAAGGGGAGGACAGACAATACAAACTAAACATATAATCCCAGGTGGGCAACAACAGGAGACAACAAAAGCCCAACAGGGATCCGGAGGGTAGCACTCTGGAACAACAACCAGATTCTCAGCTCCAGTGGGTCAGCATAGATGTCCAGGCAGGAAGCTCTATAACTGGCAACAAGAGAAGTGTGAGAGGAGAATATAAGGAGTTTGGGAGTGGCAGACAAGAAACAGCTGAGGAGGAGAAGCTACGGATCCCTGAGTGAGACAAAAAGGATAGCAAGGCAAACACAGAAAACAAACACTAAGAAACACCGTGATCTTTAGACATAGAGCGCGCAGCCACCCGCTGCGACTTCCTGACCCCGGGTATAACGGAGTCAGACGTGGCTCTTGACACCCTCGTGACAGTACCCCCCCTTTCACGAGGGGCCTCCGGACACTCAGGACCAGGTCTCTCCGGATGAGAGACATGGAAAGCCTGAATCAACCTGTTGGCGTTTACCTCTGACGCTGGAACCCACATTCTTTCCTCGGGACCGTAACCCCTCCAATGCACCAGATACTGAAGAGAGCGGCGGACCCGACGAGAATCAACAATTCTGGATATTTGAAACTCCAGATTACCATCCACAACAACAGGAGGAGGTGGCAGCGGTGATGGTTCTAGAGGTGGAACATACTTCTTGAGCAACGACTTATGGAAGACGTTATGGATCTTAAAAGTCTGAGGTAGCTCCAGGCGAAAAGCCACAGGGTTAATGACGGCTACAATTTTATAAGGACCAATGAACCTAGGACCCAGTTTCCAAGAGGGAACCTTCAACTTAATATTCGTAGTAGACAACCACACATAGTCATTCACTCCTAGGTCCGGACCTGGCGACCGTTTCTTATCGGCCATGCATTTGTATTTACCACTCATATTTTTCAAGTTAGCTTGCACCTTCTGCCATACCGATGAAAGAGATGAAGAAAACCGTTCCTCTTCGGGAACCCCAGAAGACCCCCCCTCTTTGAAAGTACAAAATTGGGGATGAAAACCGTATGCACCAAGAAATGGTGATTTGCCAGTGGATTCCTGACGGCGATTATTTATGGCAAACTCGGCTAACGGTAAATATGATGACCACACCTCTTGGTTTTCAGACGCAAAACACCTTAAATATGTTTCTAGGTTTTGGTTGGTACGCTCAGTCTGTCCATTCGACTGAGGATGGAAAGCTGAGGAAAAGGATAAGTGTACCCCTAAACGGGTACAAAAAGCTTTCCAAAACTTAGAAATAAACTGGGTTCCCCGATCCGAAACCACATCGGAAGGGACCCCGTGAAGCTTCACGATTTCACTGATAAACACCTGAGCAAGAGTCTTAGCATTAGGAAGTGCGGGTAGCGCAATAAAGTGTACCATTTTGCTAAACCTGTCTACTACTACCAAGATAACTGTTTTACCCGCAGACAAAGGTAAGTCAGTGATGAAATCCATTGATAGATGTGTCCATGGTCTATTGGGGATGAAAAGTGGCAATAAAGACCCTGCTGGACGTGTATGAGAGACTTTCGCGCGTGCACAAGTAGAACAAGTAGACACGAAATCTATTACATCCTGACGCAACCTTGGCCACCAAAACGACGAGACAATAGCTCCAAGGTTGCTTTACTACCTGGGTGCCCAGCAAGTGCCGAATTATGATGTTCCTTCAATAACTCAAGACGCAGGTTTAACGGTACAAACAATTTCTCTGAGGGGCAAGAGGCCGGGGCGTCCCCCTGGGCCTCTAACACCTTTCCCTCTAGAACAGAGTGTACAGCCGAGACAACCACTCCTCTTTGTAAAATAGGTACCGGATCACTAACATTACCTCCTCCAGGGAAACTACGAGACAATGCGTCTGCCTTGGTATTTTTTGCCCCAGGACGATAGGTGATTACAAAGTTAAATCTGGTAAAGAATAGCGACCACCTAGCTTGTCTAGGGGTGAGACGCTTAGCCGATTCTAGGTACAGAAGGTTTTTGTGATCCGTAATTACCGTGACGGGGTGGATTGCTCCCTCTAAGAAGTGACGCCACTCTTCAAACGCCAGTTTAATCGCCAACAGTTCCCTATTTCCAATATCATAGTTCTTTTCTGCTGCAGATAATTTTTTGGAAAAGAAAGCGCAAGGACGCCATTTGCCAGGAGACGGACCCTGAGACAATACAGCCCCCACTCCCACCTCCGACGCATCAACTTCAACAATAAAAGGCTGGGAGACATCAGGTTGAATTAGAACAGGTGCCGAGGTAAATCTCTCTTTTAGAGAGGAAAATGCAATTTTAGCGGCGTCAGAGCATTTAGAAAAATCAGTCCCCTTCCTAGTCATGTCAGTAAGGGGTTTAACGATCACTGAATAATTTTTAATAAACTTTCTGTAGAAATTTGCGAAACCCAAAAACCGTTGTAGAGCTTTAAGGTTCTCAGGAAGATCCCAATCTAAAATTGCCTGGACCTTCCCAGGATCCATACGGAAACCTGAAGCAGATAATAGATATCCCAGGAATTGTATTTCCTGAACGGCGAAGACACATTTTTCAATTTTCGCATATAATTTATTCGTCCGTAGGACCTGCAGTACTTGCCTGACATGTACTTCATGTGTTTTCAGATCAGCCGAATAAATTAAGATATCATCTAGGTATATGACTACAAACCTGCCGATGAGATGACTAAAAATATCATTAACGAAATGTTGGAAGACAGCAGGGGCATTGGTCAGACCGAAAGGCATGACTAAATTTTCGTAATGCCCCTCAGGGGTGTTAAAAGCTGTCTTCCACTCATCCCCTTCCTTGATACGAATCAGATTGTAGGCCCCCCTAAGATCAAGTTTGGAGAACCACCTAGCACCCGCAATCTGATTAAAAAGGTCAGGAATGAGAGGAAGAGGGTATGGGTCTCGGACGGTTATCCGGTTTAGCTCACGGAAATCTAGGCAAGGACGCAGGCCCCCATCTTTCTTTTTAACAAAGAAAAACCCTGCAGCCACGGGTGAAGAAGAGGGTCTGATGTGTCCCTTGGCCAGACTCTCTGAGATATAATCTTTCATGGCTTGTCTCTCGGGGCCCGAAAGATTATACAACCTGGACTTGGGTAATTTTGCACCGGGAATCAGGTTAACCGGGCAATCATAAGGACGATGAGGTGGTAGCTTCTGACAACCCTTTTCAGAAAAAACTTCCTCAAAGTCCGAAATAAATGTAGGTAGGGAAGCTATGGAGGCGATTAAGCAATTGTTATTTAAGCAATTCTCTCTGCAATGCTCACTCCACTCCAATATCTCCCTGGCCTGCCAATCCACCACTGGATTGTGCGCTACCAACCAGGGAAGACCCAATACCACAGGAGAGGGAAGGCCCTCCAGAACGTAACATGAAAGACGCTCCTTATGGTGGTCCCCTACCCGAAGATGTAAGTTATGGACAACGTGAGTGAGGTTTCTCTGAGACAGAGGAGCAGAGTCAATAGCGAATATGGGAATGGGTCTCTGCAGCGTACAGAGAGACAAACCCATAGTGCGGGCAAAATGGGCATCTATCAAATTTACCCCTGCACCACTGTCTAGAAAAAAAGAAATAGACTCCGTCTTAACACCAAAAACAATAACCGCTGGCAACACAAATTGAGATGTTCGTATGGAGGAAACGTATACCCCCCGGCTGACATCCTCCGCACAGCCTGGGGTTAGTAGTTTTCCGACGGTTTTTTGTTTTTGGGAAAAGGAGGGACAGACATTAATGAAATGACCCTTCCCCCCACAGAAAAAACAAGCCCCCCACCTACGGCGAACCTCAGGAGGACGGACCTGACGAGAAGTTCCTCCTAGCTGCATAGGCTCATCCAAGTCCGTACAGACTAACTGCTGCTTGGGAGAGGCTACCGATTGCTCAGGAATTTTCGATCTCTCCCTAAGACGTCTATCTATCCTGATAGAGAGGGACATAACAGCATCAAGGGAGAGGGGGGTCTCATACAGCGCCAGCGCATCCTTAACCCTTTCAGATAACCCAGAGCAGAACTGACTCCTGAGAGCCGGGTCGTTCCACTGAGTATCCGTAGCCCACCTGCGGAACTCTGAGCAATATTCCTCTGCTGGCCGATCTCCCTGTAGGAGTCTCCGTAACTTCGACTCAGCCAGGGCGACACGGTCAGGGTCATCATATATGAGACCCAAAGCCCCAAAAGGGATCCGGAGGGTAGCACTCTGGAACAACAACCAGATTCTCAGCTCCAGTGGGTCAGCATAGATGTCCAGGCAGGAAGCTCTATAACTGGCAACAAGAGAAGTGTGAGAGGAGAATATAAGGAGTTTGGGAGTGGCAGACAAGAAACAGCTGAGGAGGAGAAGCTACGGATCCCTGAGTGAGACAAAAAGGATAGCAAGGCAAACACAGAAAACAAACACTAAGAAACACCGTGATCTTTAGACATAGAGCGCGCAGCCACCCGCTGCGACTTCCTGACCCCGGGTATAACGGAGTCAGACGTGGCTCTTGACACCCTCGTGACACTTATGTACCTTCATGGAATACGCACCCTTTATGGTCCGCTCCTGCAGCCATCTGTTTCCTGCTTATTACTAACATATCTATGGTAGATTATCATTAGTTAGAGGAAAGATGAAAGGGAATAAGCCTGCTGGATCAGACTACACAGGGTTTGTGTGTAGTCTCGTAGCATAGCGATGCTTATATCTGCAGACGCCAAATAGTAGGAAACTAGACCAATAATTATTACTATTTATTATTAATTATTATTAAAGCGCCATTTATTCAATAGCGCTGTACATATGAAAAAGGGTATACATACATAATACAGACAACTGCACTAAGCATGAACACAAAACTGCTTAACATTTCAATTTAGATGTATTCTAATAAAAAAAAATGTTGCTAGAGTAAATCCTCCCCTTAAAGTAAATGAACTAATTCAAAATACGCACTATAACTACCTTTATATCTCAAAAAGTATGATAATGACATTACCACGCCAAAACACTAAACTTGCAGATGCTAAATAATTAATACTAAAGCCGCAAGCCTTTTTACTGCAGAAATCAGGTCATTCAGGAGCAGAAGCAGATTTTCAAAGACAGGAAAAGTTTTTTTATGGTGTTGTTAAAGTTATACGTGATATTTGTTCAGAAATTCCTGGGGCGTAAAACTGAAAGATTTATTGTATATCTGCTCAATAAAAAAGAGGTAAGAGAGAAAGAGACAAATTGTCCTGTATTTCAGTACAGTTAAAATTTACTGTGACTTCACTGTGATGAAAGTCTATAATCTGCTGATACTGAGGACACCCACAGAAATGTGAAATTCCCCAGGCGTGACTACAGCGATTATAGACACTCCTGTGGCTAATGGAGGCAATTCCAATATTATTGTTATAGCAGTGAACAAATGTATTCTATAAAATTACCACAACAGTGGTGAGACAAGACATGGCATGAAATTTAAGAAAAACATCTCTGCGTTCGTCTACAAACAGCACCACTTTTGTGCAAATACTTGAATGGGACTGAATTTTAATAGTATCCTCAGCCCACTGACAAAAGTTGTACTATTTGGACTATTTGTACTGGAAGAATAAAGCCATGATTATCTTATCTCTTACAATCCTTTTTATTTCTTGAAAAGAGGAACTGTTCTGTTTTTTTTCATCTATGACACCAGCAGAGTACAGTGCAAAAGTGTGTTTTGGTCTTCTTTACAAGCAGTGTCCGAGATCCATATCTCCTGGCCTGTTCCTTAACTCTGGTTTCTGGTCTCCTGGCATGTTCCTGGTTCTTTTTCTCCTGGTCTGTTCCTAGATTCTGGTTTCTTGTCTCCTGGCTGTTCCTGAACTCTGGTTCCTTATCTCCTAGCATTTTCCTGAACTTTGGTTCCTTGTCTCCTGGCCATTTCTTGAACTCTGGAAGCTTGTCTCCTGTTTTTTTTTTTTTTTTTTTTAACTTATCTCTGGTTCCTTGTCCTCTGGCCTGTTCAGGAACTCTGGTTCCTCATCTCCTGGCCTGTTCTTGAACTCCGAAAGCTTGTCTCCTGGCATTTCCCTGAACTCTGGTTCCTTGACTCAAGCCTGCTAAACTCTGCCTTTGACTCCTTCTATGGTTGCTGTTTCTAGTTCTGACTTGCTCCAGGACTCTGTCTTTGCTCACCCCCTGTTGCCATGTTCCTCGGTTCTACTCCTGTCTCTGACCCACATCTCCATCTGACCACATTCCAGTATGGTACTGCTGGTTCTAACCAATGTCTCCATCTGACCATGCTCCATTCCAGCTCTTCTGGCTCTGTTCCTAGTTATGCCTTTGTCCTCTGGTTTGTCTCAGACTGTCTGTCTTCCTAACTTTTTATTACTGCTGTGTCCAGAGGCCAACTGGGGGCTATTTTGGGGATTGCGACCTAGGGAGCTTCTTGCAGCATTTCTTCAAGCGTGGCCACCTCTCCATTCCCCGCTATGGGACTGCCTGAAACAGCTAATCTTGGCTATTTTCAGAACTCTCAAAGCCATTAATGGAAGGTGGCCGTGCATGTGTGTTGTGCTCTGCTTCACTTCAGCAGCACCGTTCTAGAGATTGCCACCTATCTGACATTTATGACATATCCTAGCGATATGCCATAAATGTTGAGGTGGGAAAGCACCTGTAACTTTAAATTATTATCCCACCCCACCCACTGCTGCTTCTCCCCGTGCACAAATGAAAACATCCGGTGTCAGGGGGGAGCAGACAATGGCAGGCGGGGGATGGATCTCCCTAGCAGTGCGGGTGACGCTAGGGAGGCTCGTCCTCGTCCCCGCCTGCCATTGGCTACTCCCCCAACACCGGATGTTTTTATCCGTGCACGGGGAGAAGCAGCAGCGTGATAGGGGGGAACCAGGACCGGTGCAGGGAGCGGGGTATGGGTGGGGGGCATATGGGTGGGGGGCAGTTTATAGTTTTGGATAACCCCTTTAACGTCTTTCCTACGCTGAACAATTTTAATGTCTACATTTTCTTTTCCTGGTTTCATATTTGCTGTAATTTGAGCAACTGGAAGTTATAAACACATAGAAGTCAATTAAGTTAGGGAATTTTAATAAAATAATTGCCCGTGAATTTGGCATCCGCACATAATATACTGTTTTAATTACAATTATTTCAAAATACAAATTTCCCATTACATTTTTTTGTTTCTTAACAGCGAGTCTTCACTACAGTTTCCTAAAATTGCCAACAAATATGTTATTGTCTCTTTAAAAGTATTACAGCAATAAACCTACATTTTAGAAAGCAAGTAAAAGGCACTTTCTCACACCAGCTGTGTTCAGTCGGATTCCAGGCGGCACCGCTTTTTGGTGGGAGGCTGCATTGCTGGATATTGTAATTGTATCATGCTGTGGAATGCAGATGTTGAGATGAACTGGCTGTAGACTAAACACTAATGACTATTTAATGGAAATTAAAACAAGACTTATAGAAGATTTAGGTGCATGTGTATGACATGGTCTTTAGAAAAAGAATAACATGCTAAAAATGTCATGATTTAAAGGGGTTACCTGGGACTTTGTTATTGATAATCTACCTTTAAGACAGGTCATCAATCCCAGCACCTCCACCGATCGACTGATTAAAGGGAATCGTAACGTTGAACTTGGTGTTCTTTCGTGAAGATGTCCATGAAGTATCCATGCTTGGTCTGTGTACCCGTTTTTTGCTCTTGGTGTGTCACACTGCTAGGTTGAAAATTAATTTTCAGAGTACATCTTACTCTTAGCAACGATCCGTGAAAACCATGGACCAAATATGGATGGCAGCTGTGGCTTTCATGGACACACAGACTATAATGTGCATGAGGGATCTGTAGTCACGGTAAAAAATAGGGTGTGCTTTTGTGGTGTCACCACTGACCATGGAGAACCACTGATATATGGAGACCACGGACAGCACACATATAGTAGGTGATGTGTGAAAGAGACCTTACTCTGTGCTAATTCATGGCAGAATATATTTTGTAATAGTCTGATCTTTTTCTAATGCAGAAATCTGGATTCTCTGCCCCTCCACATCACAGTCATGACAGAGTAATGGCACATCATGGAGAATACAAGTATTTACTAAGACAGACATGTCAGGAGTGTTGACAGGTCCTCTATAAATTCAGTGGCAGTAGTCCCAGCTGCGGACAGCCGGAAATTTTAATAATATAAGCACCTACTGATAGGTAAGGGCTCTTTCACACCTGCGTTCTTTTCTTCCGGCATAGAGTTCCGTCGTCGGGGCTCTATGCCGGAAGAATCCTGATCAGTTTTATCCTAATGCATTCTGAATGGAGTGAAATCCGTTCCGGAGCGGAACGTTTTTTGGCCGGAGAAAATACTGCAGCATGCTGCGCTTTTTGCTCCGGCCAAAAATCCTGAAGACTTGCCGCAAGGCTGCATCCGGAATGAATGCCCATTGAAAGGCATTGATCCGGATCCGGCCTTAAGCTAAACGTCGTTTCGGCACATCGCCTGGATCCGACGTTTAGCTTTTTTAGAGTGGTTACCATGGCTCCTGGACGCTAAAGTCCTGGCAGCCATGGTAAAGTGTAGCGGGGAGCGGGGGAGCAGCATACTTACCATCCGTGCGGCTCCCGGGGCGCTTCAGAGTGACGTCAGGGCGCCCCAAGCGCATGGATCACGTGATCGCATGGCACGTCATCCATGCGCATGGGGCGCTCTGACGTCATTCTGGAGCGCCCCGGGAGCCGCGCGGACTGTAAGTATACCGCTCCCCCGCTCCCTGCTCCTACTATGGCAACCAGGACTTTAATAGCGTCCTGGCTGCCATAGTAACACTGAAAGCATTTTGAAGACGGATCCGTCTTCAAATGCTTTCAGTACACTTGCGTTTTTCCGGATCCGGCGTGTAATTCCGGCAAGTGGAGTACACGCCGGATCCGGACAACGCAAGTGTGAAAGAGGCCTAAGTTGTGGCATCTACTATCTCCAACTCCAACCCCTTTGTAGAGATCCTTACTCAAAAACTAGAAGAATGAAGCTGTATGATGAAAAATCAGAAGTTAGTAGCAAGGGGCCATGTTACCTATGTCCGCCCCTGGAGTGAGTTATAGTGCATTTACATGCGCCGACTGAGCAGGCAATAATTGGGAGGGAAGCATTCCTTTCTGATAATTGCTTGCTTGTCAGAGGAGGTGAGAGCTGCATTTACATGCAGCAATCACCTTCACTGTATGGAAACCGGGGCTACTGCAATCGCTTGCCCTCATACAAATTAACTATTTCTGCACAGCAGTTTGCTGTTTACACAGTGTAATGGCCCACTTAGCAGTGAGTGGAGAGGATGGGAGTGGTTGCCCTGAGGGTGGTTCTAGTACTCACAGTGGCAATCTTGATGTTAGGTGTTGGTCTGGGTGCAAGAAAGGAGAGCAGGTGCAATGGCCAGCGAATGGTGGAGTCTGTAACCAGGCTACTTTCACATCTGTGTTTCTCCTTTCCGGTATTGAGATCCGTCATAGGATGTTAATACCAGAGGAAAACGCTTCAATTTTGATCCTATTCATTGTCAATGGGGACAAAACTTAACTAAACAGAACAGGGTCCACCAGAACGCATTCCGTTCCGTTTGGTTGTGTGCAAGCAGCGTTTTCCTGTCTGGCATGGGATGCGGAGCAAGACGGATCCGGCATGACACACAATGTAAGTCAATGGTGCCAGATCCGTCACTCATTGACTTACAGTGGTTTTAGTGACGGATCCGTCATGGCTGAACACGGACATACCCACATTTTCACCCAGGCAGGCCCTGTGATGTGAGGATTGGAGCATCTCATGCTCCGATGTCCTCCCTTGCCCTGTGCTGAATGGCGGAGGGCAAGGGCTTCTTTTTTTATGTTTTTACACTGCTAGGCTTCCGCAATCCCTATGGAGAGCCAGGTACGTCACCAGATCTCTATAAAAAGCCTTTTCCCTGCGCGATTCAATGCAGGGTAAAGGAGAGCATCAGAGCATGAAATGCTCCGATGCTCATATTAGGGGAGTGGGTGAAGATGGCGATATGTCCGGATTCAGCTCTAAACCTGGACAACCCCTTTAAGAGATAATACAACCGGCTCCATCTCATGATGGAAGCATTTTTGCTGAACCCTGCTGGATCCAGCAAAAACGCAGATGTGAAAGTAACGTAAGTCTCTCTTTATTAAAGTGCAGAATAGGAGTAGTAGTATATCCTACAATAACAAGGCACAGTTCAAAGTAGATCACAGTGCAATTCCTACCCAATAGCAACGTATGGAATGCAGCAATGATGAGTTGCAGGACTCCTTCTCTCTATCTCTCTCTAAAATCTCTATGCAGAACCCGAGGTATGCATTGAGGTTCTTAGTAAATGTTTCTGCAAATTCCCAGGCTGAGGGGTGCAGATTTGAGATACAGCTGGCCAAACCGTCTTCAAGCGTGGAAGGGTGCATTTGCAATGTTCCCTCTCACAGCAGCAATAGTCTCTCAGCCATAAAAGTGCACAATATCTTGATGTCTGACTCCAATGCATGGTCTTCTAACTTCTTCTCTCTGGAGCAGTTTTGATAAAGGAGCTTCCTTGGACCAGGATTGTCTCTTAGAGATGAAGGTTCTCTGAGCTCAGGCCTAGCTTTGAGGAGCTTGTACAAGTAGGTCCTTACTGTGGCACAGCTAGACTCTCTGTAGATGTAATTTTGTAATGTATTTTCTTTACCTTTATTGCTTCTATTTCCCGTTCTGGGCTGTAGTCACATGACCATGTCCATGCAGCTGTTATCTGTGATGTTATGTCCAAGGGTGGGGCAGTGATAGGGGAGTGTCTATGTAACTAGCTGGGTGGGAGGAGCTATAAACTAGCTGGGCGTTGTTAGGGGTGGTTCTGGAGCTGTGACAGAGGAAGGAGAAGTGCATCATGGGTTTGGTGGGATACAGGAACAGGAAGTGCTACATACAGGAGGGAAACAAACCAGTGGGATTGGTTTAGATTGTGAACACAAGTCAGGAGAATCCAGATTGAAAAAAAAAAAGCATGAGGAAGATGTATATGAGCTAAGCAACTACATGATTATATCTGTAGTAAGCAACTACATGATAAGACCATAGTAATCCTGGAAAACTCTTTAATCTTTTTCCATCTATCATAATGTATTAGGGTAGGTGTCCCATTTCTGTTGTCTTTTCTTCACTCCTAAATTTTCAAACAAGGGTCCATGCACATGCAAACCCTGTACAACAGCACACAAAGTCCCTTTAGGTCCCAATTGAAATTTAGTGTCCCACCATATGTTCTTACCAGCTAATCCCTGCGTAAAATAGCAAGCTATGGTTGTCACATATCTTATTGCGCACAGTTCCCCCCCCCCCCCTTCTTAGCCTACAACATTTTGACAGACCATTATTTTGTATGTTTTTTATGCCATAATGTTATAGCACAGTTTACAAAAACTATATATAGTAGACAGCCCTTGCCAGATTCTGCATTTCCTATGCTGCTGAATCACAATCATTCTTGGACCAGTCTCCTTCTCCAAGATATTCAGAAAAAAAAAATTGGATAAAGAATGGAATGCACGCGAAAGCCATGGAAATTCTAGCAGAAATGAGGCTTAGCAGTTTTTTAAACTGGTTTCTGGTTTGGCCACGTTTCATAGTAAATCCTTTGTCGCTTCTCCAGAAAATGTAGAGATCAGACAAAAATAAGCAGTTTCTGCAGATTGGATGTGGTGGTAACACCGATATAGTGGTCTCCACTCCTGATGCAATAAAATGTCTTACAGATGTGTAGAAAGGCAAAAAATATATTAAAAAGTTGCAATAGCTTTACACAACTTCAACCAATATCATCTCATCAGAAGACACTTATCTCTTAAAGGGCATCTGTCAGCAGTTTTGTACCTATGACACTGGCTGACCTGTTACATGTGTACTTGGCAGCTGAAGGCATCTGTGTTGGGCCCATTTTCATATGCACCCACATTGCTGAGAAAAATAATAATTTAATATATGCAAATGTGCTTCTAGAAGCAACAGGGCATTACTATTACACCTAGGGGCTCTGTTCTCTCTGCAACTGCTGCACCCTCTGCACTTTAATTGACAGGGCCGAGAGAGCAGAGCCTGTAGGTGTCCCATTGCCCCTAGAGGCTCATTTGCATATATTCTGAGGTTCAGGGCACTCTGGATAAGGTTTTATCTTTTACTGAGGAGAGGCTTCTTTCTGGCCACTCTGCCAGAAAACCCATATTGGAGTGATGCAGTGATGGTTGACCTTCTGGAAGCTTGACCATCTGCACACAAGATCTTTGAAGCTCAGCCAGAGTCGCTTTTAGGTTCTTAGTCACCTCTCTTACCAAGGTCCTTCTCCCCTGATTACTTAGTTTGGTGGGGAGGCTAGTTCTATGGAGAGTCCTGGGTCTTCTAAACTTCTCCCATTTAAGAATTATGGAAGCCACTGTGCTCTTTCAGTGCAGTAGAAATTTGTGTACCCTTCTCCATTGTGTGCCTCTACACAATTCTGTCTCTGAGCCCTACAGGCAGTTTTTTCCTCCTCATGGTTTGGTTTAAGCTCTGATATGCATTGTTAGCTCTGAGATTTTATATATATATATATATATATATATATATACACACACACACACACGAGTGTGCCTTTCCAAATCATGTCTACTCAGCTGAATTTACCACAGGTGGACTCCAATCAAGTTGTAGAAACATCTCAAAGATGATTAAGACAAATGTGAGACCCCCAGAGCTGAATTTCAAGTGTCATGGCAAAGTGTTTGAATACTTTTTCTTAAATTTACAAACATTTCTAAAATTCTATTTTCACAGAAACCATGGAGCGGGATGATCCTGTCTCCCAGCAACTAACTAATGCTGCCAGTTTACTATTTCCTCCATATATGGCCTTTCTGGATCACATAGGGCATAAACCTCAATTAACATAATAATAAAAACATTTTAAAGTAGTGAGCATTAACCCTTTAGCAGTGATGGGTCACTGCACCTGTAATATCAACTGCTATGTCAGCCTCAGATACAGGGGAAAACAACTGTGTTAAAAACAAAATATAAAACAAACCCAATGATCTCTGATGACCTTGTATGGGGCACAATGTGATAAAAAGGCACTAAGCAAAGTGGTATCACCTTTTTGGACCCAAAGCTATGCAGCCCCCATATCAAAATGACGATAGCAAAAAGAACTCACATAAACAAAAACTTTATAGAACTAAAAAAATAAAATAGAAAAATAATGTAATGTAAAAACAAGCCTCATGGATCATGGAAAAAAAAGATACAAAAGTTAAAATAAGGTTATTATTGTCAAACCCATGTAACTAATCATAAGTAACATAGTACATAAGGCCGAAAAAGACATTTGTCCATCCAGTTCGGCCTGTTATCATAATAATATAATTATTAATTAATGGGGGAAATACCATGGCTAATCAATTCATTCATCAAACAAAGTTCTTGAATAGCAAGGGTCTGTCCCCACTGGTCAAGAGGCCTCCCCAGCCCACTTGATCGACAGTGTGTGCTCCGCTACCATTAAAGGGGTTCTCTGGGAATTAAGAAAATTAAAATACTTAAATATTACTTCATTATAAATCTATTCCCAAATACCTTTCATTATTTATAATGGCTAGTTTTGTCTGGGGAGCAATCATCAGAGGAAACAAAATGGCTGCTGTCCTATTAGTACACACAACACTTGTCCTGATCACACATGAGGACAAGTTACTTTACAACACTGAGGTAAAGAGCTGCCTCATCCTCCTCTCTACTGTACTTGTCAGGGATTATGATCCTGAATACAGATGATAAGAATTTTAGCTGAATCTCTGGGAAATTTAGTTAATGAGGAGACACGAAGTACAGAGAGAACGGACAGGACAGACTGTGGTAATGGAGACTGCATGCAAGAGCTGCTGCTCATTAGCCACACCTCACCATCCTCTCATGTCTCCTCATCATCTCCATTCCCACAGGGATTCATCACCTGTATTCAGGATCATGATTCCTGACAAGTAGTGAAGAGAGGAGGATGAGGCAGCACTATGGCTCATTGTGATGAAGTAACTTGTCCTCCTGTGTGATAGGAGAGGTTTTGTGTGTACTAATAAGACGGTGGCCATTTTATTTCTCCTAATGATTGCTCCCTAGACAAAACAAGCCTTTATAACTAATGAAAGGTATTTGTGAAAATATTTATTATAAAACACTATTTAAGTATTTTCATATTTTTAATTCCTGGAAAACCCCTTTAAGGAAGGGCGAGCCTAGTGAGCAGCAGGGGAAGCCCCTTGCTGCTCGAGAATTCTGAAGAACAACTCGATTCGCTCATCTCTAGTGGGTGCTGTTCTAATGTGGGTCACAAATGGTGCACTACTACTGTGTGGTTTATAAAGGTCACTACTATTGTGTATGGCATTGTTGCAGTGAGGGGTAAAAATACATCAGATTATCACATAAGTGCTTAATGTAGGTAAAAATTACAGAATCAAACAAATGAGTCAAAAATATTAGATCTGGTCATTTATTTACGGTATATAGGAAAATTATCCAATATCACATGTCTACCAGTGGCAAAAGTATGTGAACCTTAAGCAATACCAGACTTGAAGGTGAAATTAGAGTCAGGTGTTCTCAGTCAATCAGGACCTTTTTTTATTTAAAGAGCAGAGATCTATCAAAGTCTGATCTTCACAACACATGCTTGGCGGAAGTGTACCATGGTATAAATAAAGTAGTTTTCGGGGGACCTCAAAAGAAGAGTTGTCAATGCTCGTCAGGCTGGAAAAGGTTACAGAACCATCTCTAAAGATGGCTGGATTCCACCAATCCAGTCAGACAGATTGTGTACAAGTGGAGGAAATTGAAGACCATTATTACTCTCCCCAGCAGTAGTTGACCAACGAAGATCACGTCAAGAGCATGGCATGTAATAATTCGCAAGGTCACAAATGATTCCAAGGTGATCTCTAAGTAACTTAAGACCTTACTTACATTAGCTAATGCTAATGTTTATGAGCATCAGGAGTAGACTGAACAATGATGGTGTACATGGCAGGACGCAAGAAGTAAGCTGCTGCTCTCCAAAAAGAACATTGCTGCCGTCTGCAGTTTGCTGAGATCACCCGGACAAGACAGAAGGCTGTTGGAACAATGAGGAAGATTTATCAAAAGCGGTGTAAAAGAAAACTGGATTAGTTGCCCATAGCAACCAATCAGAGTCCACCTATCAACTTTTTGGTTTAAATTAGAAGCGTTATATTTTGGAAAACACTGCATTCCTGTCAGGCAGCCAGGGAGACAGACATAGTCTCACCTGAAGCATGTCAAAACGCGAAGAGGTGTCTCTCATTCTCCCAGGTGGTCTCCGGCCCTCCAGCGGGACATCCCTCACGCCTCGCTGGCCACGAGGGGTGGGGTGTCGCCCCCAGAGGGGGGAGCTAGTAAAGTTTTGTGCTTTACACGCATGCATCACTCTGTGAGATTCACTTCAGATCTTAGTACTGCTGGGAGACGGGACGCCATTCCCAGCGCTGATGCTGGTCAGGGGTCCCGGGACACCGGAACCCCTTGCGTCAGCTGTAGCCAGGGAACTTCCGTTATCATGTCTCCTGACTTAGATATGAGGTTCCCTCCTCTGCACACTCTCAGCCCTCACCTGTGCTTCCCTGGTCTGAGGGTGGAGATTGGGTGTGACCTCAGCAGTGTCAGATGATCCATGGAGGGATATTGAAACCTGGTCTTTTTCCTCACTCACTGCTGATTATTCAGTTGCTTCCCTGGTTCTGGATCTGAAGCTATCTGGTGAGTGGTTTCTCTGGTGGTTGACTCTAGCTCTGGTTTTGGTTGTCTTTTGGTTCTTGTGCCCTGGCCTACGTTTACTGACCATTCTCGTGTTTTCCAATTTACCACTGCATAATGTCATGGTAGTTACTTTGCTTTTTATCCCAACTGCACTCGGTGTGCCAAGCCACTAGCCGCCCTGCTACTGACACCTGGGAAGGGCTCTGCCAAAGTCCCCCTTCCTGCTGGAGGCAGGGGAAGAGTACTCTGGCCCTCAAGGGTGTTCATTGTGTGACGGCTTGCGCAAAGTGTGTCTGGTACACCTCTTTTGCTGGCCGTCAGTTTGGCTTTATAATTACATTACCATTACAATTCCAGCATAAAAACCTCATCACATCTGTGAAACATGTTGGTGGTAGTATCATGGTTGGGCCTGTCTTGCTGCATCTGGGCCAAAACTGCTTGACATCATTGATGGAACAATGAACTTTGAATTATACTAGCAAATTCTAAAGGAAAATGACAGGACGTGTTTGTGAGCTGAATCTCAAGAGAACATGGGTCATGCAGCAAGAAAATCACCCTAAGCACACAAGTTGTTCTACCAAAGAATGGTTAAAGAATAACAAAGTTAAGTTTTAGAATGGCCAAGTCAATGGAAATGTTGTTGATGGACCTGAAGTGAGCAGCTCATGGGAGAAAACCCACCAACATAATAGAGTTGAAGCTGTTTTGTATAGAGGAATGGGCTAAAATTCTGATGTGCAGGACTAATCAACAATTACCGGAAACGTTTAGTTGGAGTTATTGCTGCACAAGGGGATCACACCAGATACTCAAAGCAAAGGTTCATATACTTTTTTGCACCTGGTAACTTCCATCACATGGTCTGGTGTGGGTGTGGCTCGCGGCCTGGCTTCATCCACATTGTACAACCGCAGTATTCATGCTGGGCAATTGTGGGGAGCTTGGCTGTGAGCTGAATTATATCATCCCCAGACCGTGTTCACACCATAGTCAGAGTAGTGGTTAGGACCCCTTGCCATGCTGAGAACCGTGACGTGGTGCATGTGGGCTCCGATATCTCCATGACTGGAACATATTGGCAAAAGTCTCAGCTTTTAATACCTTTACTTATGTCTTGCCAGCATAGTCAGTGTTATATCTGTTTGGTGCATTCTCTCTGTGTGTTCTATATGATTGCTACATTCTGTGTAGTTTGCTCTTGTGGTGCATGTGGACCGCGCCGATATCCTCCATTGTATGCATATTTTGCTGGGATTAGTCGATTACTGCGGTCCACATGCGGTCGGGCTGCTCCCCTAACAAAAGACACGCTACAGTGTCATGGGCTGAGCAGCTCCTCCAGAATTGCCACAATTTTTATTTTTTTTATTTTTTTTTTATTTTACCACTCACGGACATGTGGTATTTGATCATTTTCATCAATAAATAAATGAACAGGTCTAATACGTTGACTCATTTGTTTGATTTGGTTATCTTTATCTACTTTTAGGACTTGTGTGAAAATCTGGTGTAGTTTTTAAGCCAAATTTATGCATTAATATTTCAATTTATGCAGGAAAATTCTGTAGGGTTCACAAACTTTCAAGCACCACTGTAATTTGCTGTTCATGATGGGGGAAATGATTTTGGTGCAGGGCTGATACAATGATTTTTATTCTACAGCAGTATCCAGGGACAGTGTACTTCTATGGTAGAGTATCTAAGTCTATCATTGTCTTCTACTGTAGATATGCTGTCTTTAAAGAGGTTGTCTGAGATGCATTTTTTTTCTTCGAAAAACGGCAGAGACACTGTTATAATAATAAAATAATACTTACCATACTGAATCACCCTCCTCTCTTTGTGTCACCACCAGACATCTGAGAAGCTCTGAAAGATGTCTTTCAGGACCTCCCCCTTGAGCTTCCTTTTGTTTTGCTTTCATTTTCTCATCTCGTTAGCCTCTCTCAGCTGTCATGTAGTTGCACTGATTGCATCCCTTTAAATCCCTTCCCAGACTGCTTCACTTTGCGGTTTATATTCCTTCCTGGAGTGTGTGCATGCTGATCCTACTTCTGAGTCTTCTACAGATAAGTTTTGTTCATTCATTTGTGTTTTTCTGTTTGCTGGATCCCAGGTGACCCTGACTCCCTCCGTATCAAGTGTAGGGAGCCGGTGGCCGTGTCCCCCCACTATTATAGGGTGTTCAGGTGTTATACAGTCGAGGTATGAGGATATGCGATCATCTACCATTGGGATTTTCGCATAGGCTGAGCAGTCAGGGAGAGTGCCAGGTCTGATGCAGGGCTCTCCCTTTTGGTTCCTTAGTTTTGGATCCAGTCAGTCGGATATTCATTTTGTGTCTTCTAGTTTCCTGTACACCTTCCGTGACAATATAAACCGCCAAAACCGTCTTAAGCATGAATCCGGTTTGAACCTTCATTGACCGCATGCAGGGTCTTTCACTGGAGGTAGAAGATCTCCGGAAAACTGTCTCTCAGTTTGAGGTGACCGTTTCTGCTTACGTTCATGGAGTTTGTTCTGAGTCTAAGCTCTCGCTTCCGGATACATTCTCCGGGGGTAGTGAGAATTTTGTTCGTTTTAGAGAGGCTTGCAAACTCAATTTTCGCCTACTTCCCCATTCCTCTGGTGATGAGGAGCGGAGGGTGGGGATCATCATATCGCTGGTCAGGGATAACGCTCAGTCCTGGGCCTTTTGGCTGCGGGTGGGGGCACGGCCCCTCCGTTCAGTGGATGAATTCTTTTTAGCCCTGGGTCAGATATATGATGATCCGGATCGTATTGCTTTGGCTGAGTCTAGACTACGTCTTTTATGCCAGGGTAAACAGTCCGCAGAGATATACTGTTCAGAATTTCGGAGATGGGCAGCTGATACTGGTTGGAATGATGCTGCACTCCGAAGTCAATTTTGCCATGGTCTTTCAGAGGGATTGAAAGATGCATTTGCCTTTCATGAGAGACCTACCTCCTTGGACTCTGCCATGTCTCGGGCCGTTTGTATTGACAGGCATCTTAGAGAGAGAGGAGAGATCACTCCTCCCTGTCATACTCAGTCCCAGGACAGTGCGGCGGTCTCATTCAGTGCACAGGGGTCTCAGTCGCTCTCAATCCCTTCTGAGCAAGAGCCCATGCAGCTGGGTTTGATTACCTCTGACAATAGAAGATTCAGCCCTCATGGGAAGGTTTGTTTCTGTTGTGGGGGTATAAATCATTTGGCAAATGTTTGTCCCTCTAGGAGATTCAGGCAGTTTTTTGAGAGTAATAAAGTAACAAAAAGAAAAAAATCCTCTAAAAACGTTCCATCTGTTACTATTGGCAAGGTTGATGCGGAAATTAAAGGTTTTCCGTTTGCTTGTAGTTCCCGTTTTGTCCTACCTGCCAGGGTGGCGCTAGAGAGCAAGAATTTTTTTTGTGAGATTTTTGTAGATAGTGGAGCAGCTGTCAATCTCATTGATAGTCAATTTGCTATAACTCATGGTTTCCAGGTATGCACTTTGGGAAAGGTTATACCTGTTTTTGCTATTGATTCCGTTCCACTTTCTCAGAAATCGTTAAAGGGCATAGTTCACAATATCCGTTTGATTGTGAGTGATGCTCATGTTGAGGATGTGTCATGTTTCGTCCTTAGCGGGTTGCCTACTCCTCTAGTGTTGGGGCTACCCTGGCTCACCAAACATAACCCCACCATTGATTGGCAAGCGAGGCAAATAAATGGTTGGAGTGACTTTTGCAGAGAGAATTGCCTCACAACATCTGTTTCTGAGGTTTCTACTAAGACTGTACCACCTTTTCGCTCTGAATTTTCGGATGTCTTCTCTGAGAGTGGTGTTCAGGACTTGCCCCCACACAGGGAGTACGATTGCCCTATTAATCTCACCCCAGGCGCCAAGCTGCCTAAATCTCGTTTATACAATCTCTCCCAACCTGAAAGGGTCGCTATGCGTGCTTATATCTCTGAGAGTCTGAGAAAAGGACACATACGACCCTCGAAGTCACCTGTTGCCGCTGTTTTTTTCTTTGTTAAGAAAAAAGATGGTTCTTTAAGACCATGTCTGGATTTCAGGGAGCTGAACAGTATCACAATTCGTGACCCTTATCCGCTTCCTCTGATCCCGGACCTGTTTAACCAGATTGTTGGGGCTAAAGTTTTTTCCAAGTTGGATCTAAGAGGGGCATACAACCTGGTCAGGGTCAGAGAAGGAGACGAATGGAAGACGGCCTTCAATACCCCTGAGGGCCATTTTGAGAATTTGGTTATGCCTTTTGGTTTGATGAATGCTCCAGCCGTCTTTCAGCATTTTGTGAACAGCATTTTTTATCATTTAATGGGGAAATTTGTATTAGTGTATCTAGATGACATTTTGATTTTTTCTCCTGATTTCAAAACTCATAAGGAACACTTACGTCAGGTCTTGCTCATCCTGCGGGAGAATAAATTGTACGCTAAACTGGAAAAATGTGTGTTTGCAGTTCCAGAAATTCAATTTCTGGGGTTTCTTCTCTCCGCTTCTGGTTTTCGCATGGACCCCGAGAAGGTCCGCGCTGTGCTTGAGTGGGAGCTTCCTGAGAATCAGAAGGCGCTGATGCGTTTTTTGGGCTTTGCCAATTATTACAGGAAGTTTATTTTGAATTATTCCTCTGTTGTTAAACCACTCACTGATATGACTAGAAAGGGGGTAGATTTTTCCTCCTGGTCGGTAGAGGCGCGTAAGGCCTTTTCTAATATCAAGGAGAGTTTTGCTTCCGCTCCTATCTTGGTACAACCTGATATTTCTCTACCCTTCATAGTTGAGGTTGATGCTTCTGAGGTGGGTGTGGGTGCGGTCTTGTCTCAGGGTCCCTCTCCTGCCAAATGGCGACCGTGTGCCTTTTTCTCGAAGAAACTCTCCTCCGCAGAGAGAAATTACGATGTGGGAGATAGGGAGTTGTTGGCCATCAAGTTGGCTTTTGAGGAATGGCGCCATTGGCTAGAGGGAGCCAGACACCCTATTACCGTGTTTACTGACCATAAGAATCTGGCCTACTTGGAGTCAGCCAAGCGTCTGAACCCGAGACAGGCCAGATGGTCTTTGTTCTTTTCCAGGTTTAATTTTGTTGTCACGTTCCGCCCTGGGGTTAAGAATGTGAAGGCGGATGCCCTGTCACGTTGTTTTCCGTGAGGTGGGAATTTTGAAGACCCGGGTCCCATTTTGGCTGAAGGTGTGGTGGTCTCTGCTCTTTATCCTGAATTGGAGGCAGAGGTTCAGGTAGCCCAGTCAGAGGCTCCTGATCTTTGTCCTCCTGGGAGGTTGTTTGTGCCTCTCGCGTTAAGACACAAGATTTTTAAGGAACACCACGATACTGTCCTTGCTGGGCACCTGGGGGCAAGAGCCACAGTGGATCTCATCGCTCGGAGATTCTGGTGGCCGGCACTTCGTAAGTCGGTTGAGGGTTATGTGGCAGCCTGCGAGACCTGCGCCCGTGCCAAAGTCCCTCATTCACGGCCATCAGGTCCTCTCCTTCCCTTACCCATTCCTTCCCGTCCTTGGACATATCTGTCCATGGACTTCATTATGGACCTGCCTCATTCCTCGGGGAAGACTGTGATTCTGGTGGTGGTGGACCATTTTAGCAAAATGGTGCATTTTATCCCTTTTCCTGGTTTGCCCAATGCTAAAACGCTGGCGCAGGCATTATTATTACCTGATGAGGACAGATTCTCCTCGTCTTTGTCATCTATTTGGCAAAAGATTCAGAATAATCTAAAGAGCATGAGTGAGAGATATAAGCGTGTGGCGGATAAGAGACATGTGCCTGGTCTGGACCTGAATGTTGGTGATCTGGTGTGGTTGTCTACTAAGAATATCAAATTGAAGGTTCCCTCCTGGAAGTTGGGTCCTAAGTTTATTGGGCCTTACAAAATCTTGTCCGTCATCAATCCTGTTGCCTACCGTCTTGATCTTCCTCAGACTTGGAAGATCCATAATGTTTTTCATAAGTCCTTATTAAAACCTTATGTCCAACCCATTGTACCCTCGTCTTTGCCTCCTCCTCCGATTGTGGTTGATGGTAATCTTGAATTTCAGGTCTCTAGGATTGTGGATTCTCGTGTTGTCCGCGGTTCTCTCCAGTACCTCGTTCATTGGGAGGGTTATGGTCCTGAGGAGAGGATGTGGGTCCCAGTGACGGACATTAAGGCCACTCGTCTCATCAGGGCTTTCCATAGGTCCCATCCTGAGAAGGTGGGCTCTGAGTGTCCGGAGTCCACTCGTAGAAGGAGGGGTACTGTCACCACCAGACATCTGAGAAGCTCTGAAAGATGTCTTTCAGAACCTCCCTCTTGAGCTTCCTTTTGTTTTGCTTTCATTTTCGCATCTCGATAGCCTCTCTCAGCTGTCATGTAGTTGCACTGATTGCTTCACTTTGCGGTTTATATTCCTTCCTGGAGTGTGTGCATGCTGATCCTACTTCTGAGTCTTCTACAGATAAGTTTTGTTCATTCATTTGTGTTTTTCTGTTTGCTGGATCCCAGGTGACCCTGACTCCCTCCGTATCAAGTGTAGGGAGCCGGTGGCCGTGTCTCCTCACTATTATAGGGTGTTCAGATGTTATACAGTCGAGGTATGAGGATATGCGATCATCTACCATTGGGATTTTCGCATAGGCTGAGCAGTCAGGGAGAGTGCCAGGTCTGATGCAGGGCTCTCCCTTTTGGTTCCTTAGTTTTGGATCCAGTCAGTCGGATATTCATTTTGTGTCTTCTAGTTTCCTGTACACCTTCCGTGACACTTTCCTGCAGTTGTGACGTAATGTTTTGGCTGAAGCAATGATGTGCCTGTACACCCAGTGACCATCACTGGCCTCAGTGGTGTATGGCACAAGACTGCTGAGTCCAAAGATTGGCTGCAACAGTCATCTGTGATATATGGGCACATCACCATTACAGTAATGGTTGCACTTAAACGAAAGAGCTTTGGAATGGTAACTATAATTTTCTCCTTCCCTTTTCAAAAAAAAAATGTCTTGGGCAACCCCTCCTCTGAAAGGGTAGTGGGGGCAACACCTTTGGGCTTGGGCTTCCGAATTTTGAATACACATGCATACCACTGCAAGGTAAATATAGTATTACATAGCAATCAAATGCATGGCTTGGTCAGGTCCTCCAGAGCGGTTGACCTCCTCCATGACCCTCAAACTGAATTTCTGAAGACATTCTCCTAGGCTTGAGCTATAAACCTTCAAGTTGGAATTGTAGTTAACCATTTAACCCACAATTTAAGTCGGTCAGGCTGTGCCTAGAAGAAAAGAGTCCAGGAAGTTCATGCAGAAATTGACTCAATTCTTAGTGACAATTTTCAGCTCTAAGAATTGTCCAGTTATCTATAAAAATAATACAATAATAACATGTATCACTGGGAACTGATCAGATGAGGGAAATACATTAGCACATGAGAGAGGGGGTCATAAATAAATGCAGAGACACAGATAAGATCAGCATCGCGTTTGTATCCATTTGACTCAGACACGTTCAGCCTCATTAATATACATTAAGGATTTCAAAGTTTGTGGCCGGAGTTTTGCTATGCGGCAGCGCTCATATGTTATTCTGTAGCCCAAGGCTTGTGAATTTCTCTCTGCTGGCCCTAGGCTATCGCTTTGATGTTGTATGTCGTTTACATAATTTTTCGTACAGAAATAGAAGTTGAAAAAAAATCTGAAATTAGAAATATACAGTTTCCAAACCTGTACTAGAAAGAGATGAACTGTTGCATAAAAACAATGAGCAGATTTAGCATTGTAATAAAAGCATTTTCTGGGGTAAATACGATAAAAATACAGCGTTGGGGCTGGATATCATATCTATGAAGCCCCTGTACCACTTATTTCAGTCTGAATTTACAGAACGAACATAGGGGACCCCTGTTGGTGGCACCTGCTGCATGGGGGAGAGATACTATTCTTCAACTTCATATCATGGTGAATAATTGATTTATTTTCTGATTGTCAATGTAACTGATATCCCAACATGTTTAAAGGCTATGTCCGATTATTGTTTTATTCTTTGTACAGCTCCTAAGCATCTACTGTATGTGTCTCCATGGTAACAGACAACAAACGATCTTTATGTAGTCTGTTCCTGCACTGATACTCCCTTTATCTTTCTCCTCCTGCTGGCCTCCAAGAGGCACAGTATACTCCAAACTACAAATAAAATATCTTTCTGTATAATGTATACATTCACTGTATTTCCTGTATGTACACATGGTAAAAACAGGCCATATTCATAGCCACCACTAGATGGGGCTGGTGTCATTCTCTATAACAGGCATGCTCAACCTGCGGCCCTCCAGCTGTTGCAAAACCACAACTCCCAGCATGCCCAAACAGCCTACAGCTATCAGCCTACAGCAGGGCATTGTGGGAGTTGTAGTTTTACAACATCTGGAGGGCCGCAGGTTGAGCATGCCTGCTCTATATAAATAGGGAAGGACAGAACATTCCAGTCAGTTGAGTTGAGTCAGGAGAGTTCAAGTCAGTCTAGCCTAGTTAGGGAGAAGAAAATTAATGTATGGAGCTGACACTCAAGCTTAGCTGTCCTGGACCGGGAACCACCCAGGACAGGGCAGCAACTCCTGAATGTGGGTGTCGTAGAGTCAGTATGTCCTTGTCAGACAAGTTATCTCTACTGGACTTTCTCTACTCCTCTCTCTCTTACATCTGGTCTGCATCTGTAGATGTTCCTGCCCTGTCCTGGGTGGTACTCGTTGCAGGACAGGGCAGGAACATCTACAGATGCAGACCAGATGTAAGAGAGAGAGGAGTAAAGAAATTCCAGTAGAGAAAACTTGTCTGACAAGGACATACTGACTCTACGACACCCATGTTCAGGAGTTGCCTTCAGTGCTTGAGCACACTAAAGCACAGTTTGGACCACTGTGAGAATTTCCACGTACCAGGGTGGATTTTGTGTAAATGTACTGTGAGTACTGCAACCTGTTCAAAGAATGGAGCAGAAGAGTTTACCTTCTGTGAGGGAGAACTGCCCTTCTGGTTGCATTTCATTAACGTCTGCACCCCATGTCTGGATGCTCATGTAAGAGTCAGCTAGTGAGGTGCAGATTGAGGAAGACTACTTTAGAGAGACACCTTTTAGCCTATTACTGCCTGTGCAACTATAAAATGTTTAACATCTGTGAAAGTGCATTTTGTGAATAACTGCAGGTTCATCACATGATAAGAACTGTCCTGATCTGTTTGCATTTGAATTCTTCAGTAAAGTACTGTTCTGCTGCAAACCTGTCTCATCATTACTTCCTGAACTTCCTGCCTTGCACTCCCAAACCTGCAACACCAAGGGCACCACAATTGTTATCAGGCAGGAGAACCTCAGAACCAGAATGTGCCGTGAAGGGAAGTGCACCCGTCCCATTACTGCACGCCGGCCCAGGGAGCTTCAGAACCGTAAGTGCAACTACTACAACTCCGATCCGGCCACACACCTTATTGCACGACCGTACGGCCTGATCTCTACAGACACATGGAAGGAATATGATTATATAGAGTTTGTCTGTTACCATGGAGAAGCATAGGTCTGAATAGAAGCTTTAGACACAAAGTGATAGGAAATTTTAGTTAACATTTAGATTTATTGAAGATATGAAAAAATTGGCTTATTTAATAGAGCATTGTCATATACCAAGCAAGAGAACCATCAGTGTAAGGCTACATTCACACGTCAGTATTTTTCTATAATCCGAATTTCGGTCCGTTTTTTGCGGATCCGTTGTTCCTGAAAATGTTTCCGTATGTCATCCGTATGTCATCTGTTTTTTGCGGATCCGCAAAAAACGGAAACATGTATACATTTCAATAATCAAATAAAGTTGTTTGGATTTCTTTGAAAAAAAAAAAAAAAAAAAAAAAAAAATATTTGCTATGTGTTTCCAGGAACGGATTCTGCAAAAAACGGAAGACATACGGAATGACATCCGAATGTCTTCCGTTTTTTGCGGAACCATTGACTTTGCATTGTACCAGGATCCGATTTTTCAGGAACATAATAGGACATGTTTTATATTTAAACGGACATGCGGAACGGAACAACGGAAACGGACAGCACACATTGTGCTGTCCGATTTATTCCAGGACCCATTGAAAATGAATGGGTCCTGATCTGTTCTGCAAAAAACGGAACAGATCAGGAAAGAAAAAACGGACGTGTGAATGGACCCTAAGGCTACTTTCACACTAGCGGCACGGACCTCCGGCAGGCTGTTCCGTCGGGTGAACAGCCTGTCGGATCCATCCTGCTGCTAGTGACTGTGTGCCCCCGGACTGCCGCTCCATCCCCATTGACTATAATGGGGGCGGTGCGGAGTTCCAGCGGAGGCACAGCAGCGCACGGCGAGAGGCTGCTGGAATAATTGTCTGACATGTCGTAGTTTTATTCCGGCAGTCTCTCGCCGCGCGCTGCCGTGCCTCCGCCCCCGCCCCCATTATAGTCAAAGGGGACGGAGCGGCAATCCGGGAGCACGCGATCACTAGCGGCAGGACGGATCTGACAGGCTGTTAACCCGACGGAACAGCCTGCCGGAGGTCTGTGCCGCTAGTGTGAAAGTAGCCTTAAACAAATTTTAAAAACATGTAGATTTACAAATTGCAGTGACCAGGTGGTTCACTGCTAAAGTTGTCAAAATGTTTATTGTGAGACAAGGGTTAACATATGCTGTGTATGCACTTTCATAGACAATAACCAATGTGATTCTATTGCAGGGGTCAGCAAACTTTGGCACTCCAAACTACAATTCACCAATATGCTTTATTCACTTCTGTGGAAGTTCTGGGAACAGTAGAGCAAGTGTGCATGCTGGGAGTTGTAGTTTTACAACAGCTGGAGTGCCAGAGTTTGCTTAACCCTGTTGTATTGTGCACTTTGTATTCCAAAAGGCTATATATATGAGAAGGGGGTAGTTTGTTTGCTTCTGCATCCGTTCCGCAATTTTGCATAACGGATGTGAATCCATTCATTTCAATAGAGCTGCAAAAGATGCAGACAGCACGCAGTGCTTTCATATTTCCATTCCGCGGCCCGGCAAAAGAGACAGAACAAGTCCTACTCGTCCGCAACTGCAGAAAGTAACAGGCATTTCTACCATAGGGCTGACCATTCCGTTCTGGAAAATGCTGGTATCCCTGTTTTGTGGACAGCAAAAACAGATGCAGTCATTTGAATGAGCCCTAAGAATAACCCCTGGTGAAGGGGGCGGCTATCTATAATGGTAAACAGTGGGGGTGGTCACACATACTCTTTTGGAAGATAAAGGCAATACACTCTTCCCAGCTATCTACTTCTAATACTCAGGAGACAATATACTATTGCTTAGCAACTACCCCAGTCCGAACGTTGGGGCCCAGTTTCAGAAAACGTTGGTGTGCAGTGTTGGTGCATTTACGATTGTCCCGCCAAGGAACCAGCTGGGGGCTGCAGCATTAAGAAGCTTGGATGGCAGTGGAGTCGGGGGCAAGATATTCCTGGGGTTCAAGATAATACTCCTCCAGGAAAGCAGGGTGGGCTGTAGAATTGATGCAGCAGCTGGACTCTCCTCTTGCACACAGGAATCACTGGAGCTGTCTGGGCTGTGCTGTAAGGTTAATGCAGCAGCTGGACTCTCTCCTCTGACACAGGAATTACTGGAGCTGTCTGTGCTGTGCTATAGGGTTAATGCAGCAGATGGACTCTCTCCTCTGACACAGGAATTACAGGAGCTGTCTGGACTGTGCTATAGGGTTAATGCAGCAGCTCAGCTCTTTCCTCTGACACAGGAATCACTAGAGCTGTCTGGGCTGTGCTATAGGGTTAATGCAGCAGCTGGACTCTCTCCTCTGACACAGGAATCACTGGAGCTGTCTGGGCTGTGCTATAGGGTTAATGCAGCAGCTCAGCTCTTTCCTCTGACACAGGAATTACTGGAGCTGTCTGGGCTGTGCTATAGGGTTAATGCAGCAGCTCAGCTCTCTCCTCTGACACAGGAATCACAGGAGCTGTCTGGGCTGTGCTGTAGGGTTAATGCAGCAGCTCAGCTCTCTCCTCTGACACAGGAATCGCTGGAGCTGTCTGGACTGTGCTGTAGGGTTAAAGCAGCAGCTGCACTCTCTCTTCTGACACAGGAATCACTGGAGCTGTCTGGACTGTGCTATAGGGTTAATGCAGCAGCTGAGCTCTCTCCTCTGACACAGGAATTACAGGAGCTGTCTGGGTTGTGCTATAGGGTTAATGCAGCAGCTGAGCTCTCTCCTCTGACACAGGAATTACAGGAGCTGTCTGGGCTGTGCTATAGGGTTAATGCAGCAGCTGAGCTCTCTCCTCTGACACAGGAATCACAGGAGCTGTCTCGACTGTGCTATAGGGTTAATGCAGCAGCTGAGCTCTCTCCTCTGACACAGGAATCACTGGAACTGTCTAGACTTTGCTGTAGGGTTAATGCAGCAGCTGGACTCTCTCCTCTGACACAGGAATTACTGGAGCTGTCTGGACTGTGCTATAGGGTTATTGCAGCAGCTGGACTCTCTCCTCTGACACAGGAATCACTGGAGCTGTCTGGACTGTGCTATAAGGTTAATGCAGCAGCTGAGCTCTCTCCTCTGACACAGGAATCACTGGAGCTGTCTGGACTGTGCTATAGGATTAATGCAGCAGCTCAGCTCTCTCCTCTGACACAGGAGTCACTGGAGCTGTCTGGGTTGTGCTATAGGGTTAATGCAGCAGCTGGACTCTCTCCTCTGACACAGGAATCACTGGAGCTGCCTGGACTGTGCTGTAGGGTTAATGCAGCAGCTGGACTCTCACCTCTGACACAGGAATCACTGGAGCTGTCTGGGCTGTGCTATAGGGTTAATGCAGGAGCTGAGCTCTCTCCTCTGACACAGGAATCACTGGAGCTGTCTGGGTTGTGCTATAGGGTTAATGCAGCAGCTGAGCTCTCTCCTCTGACACAGGAATCACTGGAGCTGTCTGGGTTGTGCTATAAGGTAAATGCAGCAGCTGGACTCTCTCCTCTGACACAGGAATTACAGGAGCTGTCTGGGCTGTGCTATAGGATTAATGCTGCAGCTGAGCTCTCTCCTCTGACACAGGAATCACTGGAGCTGTCTGGGCTGTGCTATAGGATTAATGCTGCAGCTGAGCTCTCTCCTCTGACACAGGAATCACTGGAGCTGTCTGGACTGTGCTGTAGGGTTAATGCAGCAGCTGGATTCTCTCCTCTGACACAGGAATCACAGGAGCTGTCTAGACTTTGCTGTAGGGTTAATGCAGCTGCTGGACTCTCTCCTCTGACACAGGAATTACTGGAGCTGTCTGGGTTGTGCTATAGGGTTAATGCAGCAGCTGAGCTCTCTCCTCTGACACAGGAATCACTGGAGCTGTCTGGGTTGTGCTATAAGGTAAATGCAGCAGCTGGACTCTCTCCTCTGACACAGGAATTACAGGAGCTGTCTGGGCTGTGCTGTAGGGTTAATGCAGCAGCTCAGCTCTCTCCTCTGACACAGGAATCGCTGGAGCTGTCTGGACTGTGCTGTAGGGTTAAAGCAGCAGCTGCACTCTCTCTTCTGACACAGGAATCACTGGAGCTGTCTGGACTGTGCTATAGGGTTAATGCAGCAGCTGAGCTCTCTCCTCTGACACAGGAATTACAGGAGCTGTCTGGGTTGTGCTATAGGGTTAATGCAGCAGCTGAGCTCTCTCCTCTGACACAGGAATCACAGGAGCTGTCTCGACTGTGCTATAGGGTTAATGCAGCAGCTGAGCTCTCTCCTCTGACACAGGAATCACTGGAACTGTCTAGACTTTGCTGTAGGGTTAATGCAGCAGCTGGACTCTCTCCTCTGACACAGGAATTACTGGAGCTGTCTGGACTGTGCTATAGGGTTATTGCAGCAGCTGGACTCTCTCCTCTGACACAGGAATCACTGGAGCTGTCTGGACTGTGCTATAAGGTTAATGCAGCAGCTGAGCTCTCTCCTCTGACACAGGAATCACTGGAGCTGTCTGGACTGTGCTATAGGATTAATGCAGCAGCTCAGCTCTCTCCTCTGACACAGGAATCACTGGAGCTGTCTGGGTTGTGCTATAGGGTTAATGCAGCAGCTGGACTCTCTCCTCTGACACAGGAATCACTGGAGCTGCCTGGACTGTGCTGTAGGGTTAATGCAGCAGCTGGACTCTCACCTCTGACACAGGAATCACTGGAGCTGTCTGGGCTGTGCTATAGGGTTAATGCAGGAGCTGAGCTCTCTCCTCTGACACAGGAATCACTGGAGCTGTCTGGGTTGTGCTATAGGGTTAATGCAGCAGCTGAGCTCTCTCCTCTGACACAGGAATCACTGGAGCTGTCTGGGTTGTGCTATAAGGTAAATGCAGCAGCTGGACTCTCTCCTCTGACACAGGAATTACAGGAGCTGTCTGGGCTGTGCTATAGGATTAATGCTGCAGCTGAGCTCTCTCCTCTGACACAGGAATCACTGGAGCTGTCTGGACTGTGCTGTAGGGTTAATGCAGCAGCTGGATTCTCTCCTCTGACACAGGAATCACAGGAGCTGTCTAGACTTTGCTGTAGGGTTAATGCAGCTGCTGGACTCTCTCCTCTGACACAGGAATTACTGGAGCTGTCTGGGTTGTGCTATAGGGTTAATGCAGCAGCTGAGCTCTCTCCTCTGACACAGGAATCACTGGAGCTGTCTGGACTGTGCTATAGGGTTAATGCAGCAGCTGGACTCTCTCCTCTGACACAGGAATTACATGAGCTGTCTGGGTTGTGCTATAGGGTTAATGCAGCAGCTCAGCTCTCTCCTCTGACACAGGAATCACTGGAGCTGTCTGGACTGTGCTGTAGGGTTAATGCAGCAGCTGGACTCTCTCCTCTGACACAGGAATCACTGGAGCTGTCTGGGCTGTGCTATAGGGTTAATGCAGCAGCTGAGCTCTCTCCTCTGACACAGGAATCACTGGAGCTGTCTGGGCTGTGCTATAGGGTTAATGCAGCAGCTGAGCTCTCTCCTCTGACACAGGAATCACTGGAGCTGTCTGGGTTGTGCTATAGGGTTAATGCAGCAGCTGGACTCTCTCCTCTGACACAGGAATTACAGGAGCTGTCTGGGCTGTGCTATAGGATTAATGCTGCAGCTGAGCTCTCTCCTCTGACACAGGAATCACTGGAGCTGTCTGGACTGTGCTGTAGGGTTAATGCAGCAGCTGGATTCTCTCCTCTGACACAGGAATCACAGGAGCTGTCTAGACTTTGCTGTAGGGTTAATGCAGCTGCTGGACTCTCTCCTCTGACACAGGAATTACTGGAGCTGTGTGGGTTGTGCTATAGGGTTAATGCAGCAGCTGAGCTCTCTCCTCTGACACAGGAATCACTGGAGCTGTCTGGACTGTGCTATAGGGTTAATGCAGCAGCTGGACTCTCTCCTCTGACAGAGGAATTACAGGAGCTGTCTGGGTTGTGCTATAGGGTTAATGCAGCAGCTCAGCTCTCTCCTCTGACACAGGAATCACTGTAGCTGTCTGGACTGTGCTGTAGGGTTAAAGCAGCAGCTGAGCTCTCTCCTCTGACACAGGAGTCACTGGAGCTGTCTGGGCTGTGCTATAGGGTTAATGCAGCAGCTGGCCTTTCTCCTCTGACACAGGAATTACAGGAGCTGTCTGGACTGTGCTTTGTGGTTAATGCAGCAGATGAGCTCTCTCCTCTGACACAGGAATCACTGTAGCTGTCTGGGCTGTGCTATAGGGTTAATGCAGCAGCTGGACTCTCTCCTCTGACACAGGAATCACTGGAGCTGTCTGGACTGTGCTATAGGGTTAATGCAGCAGCTGGACTCTCTCCTCTGACACAGGAATCACTGGAGCTATCTGGACTGTGCTAAAGGGTTAATGCAGCAGCTCAGCTCTCTCCTCTGACACAGGAATTACTGGAACTGTCTGGGTTGTGCTATAGGGTTAATGCAGCAGCTCAGCTCTCTCCTCTGACACAGGAATTACAGGAGCTGTCTGGGCTGTGCTATAGGGTTAATGCAGCAGCTCAGCTCTCTCCTCTGACACAGGAATCACTGGAGCTGTCTAGGTTGTGCTATAGGGTTAATGCAGCAGCTCAGCTCTCTCCTCTGACACAGGAATCACTGGAGCTGTTTGGGCTGTGCTATAGGATAAATGCAGCAGCTGGACTCTCTCCTCTGACACAGGAATCACTGGAGCTGTCTGGGCTCTGCTATAGGGTTAATGCAGCAGCTCAGCTCTCTCCTCTGACACAGGAATCACTGGAGCTGTCTGGGCTGTGCTATAGGATTAATGCAGCAGCTGGACTCTCTCCTCTGACACAGGAATCACTGGAACTGTCTGGGTTGTGCTATAGGGTTAATGCAGCAGCTCAGCTCTCTCCTCTGACACAGGAATCACTGGAGCTGTCTGGACTGTGCTGTAGGGTTAAAGCAGCAGCTCAGCTCTCTCCTCTGACACAGGAATCACTGGAGCTGTCTGGGTTTTGCTATAGGGTTAATGCAGCAGCTCAGCTCTCTCCTCTGACACAGGAATCACTGGAGCTGTCTGGGCTGTGCTATAGGGTTAATGCAGCAGCTCAGCTCTCTCCTCTGACACAGGAATTACAGGAGCTGTCTGGACTGTGCTATAGGATTAATGCTGCAGCTGAGCTCTCTCCTCTGACACAGGAATCACTGGAGCTGTCTGGACTGTGCTATAGGGTTAATGCAGCAGCTCAGCTCTCTCCTCTGACACAGGAATCACTGGAGCTGTCTGGGCTGTGCTATAGGATTAATGCAGCAGCTGGACTCTCTCCTCTGACACAGGAATCACTGGAACTGTCTGGGTTGTGCTATAGGGTTAATGCAGCAGCTCAGCTCTCTCCTCTGACACAGGAATCACTGGAGCTGTCTGGACTGTGCTGTAGGGTTAAAGCAGCAGCTCAGCTCTCTCCTCTGACACATGAATCACTGGAGCTGTCTGGGTTGTGCTATAGGGTTAATGCAGCAGCTCAGCTCTCTCCTCTGACACAGGAATCACTGGAGCTGTCTGGGCTGTGCTATAGGGTTAATGCAGCAGCTCAGCTCTCTCCTCTGACACAGGAATTACAGGAGCTGTCTGGACTGTGCTATAGGATTAATGCTGCAGCTGAGCTCTCTCCTCTGACACAGGAATCACTGGAGCTGTCTGGACTGTGCTATAGGGTTAATGCAGCAGCTCAGCTCTCTCCTCTGACACAGGAATCACTGGAGCTGTCTGGACTGTGCTGTAGGGTTAAAGCAGCAGCTCAGCTCTCTCCTCTGACACAGGAATCACTGGAGCTGTCTGGGTTGTGCTATAGGGTTAATGCAGCAGCTCAGCTCTCTCCTCTGACACAGGAATCACTGGAGCTGTCTGGGTTGTGCTATAGGGTTAATGCAGCAGCTGAGCTCTCTCCTCTGACACAGGAATCACTGGAGCTGTCTGGGTTGTGCTATAAGGTAAATGCAGCAGCTGGACTCTCTCCTCTGACACAGGAATTACAGGAGCTGTCTGGGCTGTGCTATAGGATTAATGCTGCAGCTGAGCTCTCTCCTCTGACACAGGAATCACTGGAGCTGTCTGGGCTGTGCTATAGGATTAATGCTGCAGCTGAGCTCTCTCCTCTGACACAGGAATCACTGGAGCTGTCTGGACTGTGCTGTAGGGTTAATGCAGCAGCTGGATTCTCTCCTCTGACACAGGAATCACAGGAGCTGTCTAGACTTTGCTGTAGGGTTAATGCAGCTGCTGGACTCTCTCCTCTGACACAGGAATTACTGGAGCTGTCTGGGTTGTGCTATAGGGTTAATGCAGCAGCTGAGCTCTCTCCTCTGACACAGGAATCACTGGAGCTGTCTGGGTTGTGCTATAAGGTAAATGCAGCAGCTGGACTCTCTCCTCTGACACAGGAATTACAGGAGCTGTCTGGGCTGTGCTGTAGGGTTAATGCAGCAGCTCAGCTCTCTCCTCTGACACAGGAATCGCTGGAGCTGTCTGGACTGTGCTGTAGGGTTAAAGCAGCAGCTGCACTCTCTCTTCTGACACAGGAATCACTGGAGCTGTCTGGACTGTGCTATAGGGTTAATGCAGCAGCTGAGCTCTCTCCTCTGACACAGGAATTACAGGAGCTGTCTGGGTTGTGCTATAGGGTTAATGCAGCAGCTGAGCTCTCTCCTCTGACACAGGAATCACAGGAGCTGTCTCGACTGTGCTATAGGGTTAATGCAGCAGCTGAGCTCTCTCCTCTGACACAGGAATCACTGGAACTGTCTAGACTTTGCTGTAGGGTTAATGCAGCAGCTGGACTCTCTCCTCTGACACAGGAATTACTGGAGCTGTCTGGACTGTGCTATAGGGTTATTGCAGCAGCTGGACTCTCTCCTCTGACACAGGAATCACTGGAGCTGTCTGGACTGTGCTATAAGGTTAATGCAGCAGCTGAGCTCTCTCCTCTGACACAGGAATCACTGGAGCTGTCTGGACTGTGCTATAGGATTAATGCAGCAGCTCAGCTCTCTCCTCTGACACAGGAATCACTGGAGCTGTCTGGGTTGTGCTATAGGGTTAATGCAGCAGCTGGACTCTCTCCTCTGACACAGGAATCACTGGAGCTGCCTGGACTGTGCTGTAGGGTTAATGCAGCAGCTGGACTCTCACCTCTGACACAGGAATCACTGGAGCTGTCTGGGCTGTGCTATAGGGTTAATGCAGGAGCTGAGCTCTCTCCTCTGACACAGGAATCACTGGAGCTGTCTGGGTTGTGCTATAGGGTTAATGCAGCAGCTGGACTCTCTCCTCTGACACAGGAATTACAGGAGCTGTCTGGGCTGTGCTATAGGATTAATGCTGCAGCTGAGCTCTCTCCTCTGACACAGGAATCACTGGAGCTGTCTGGACTGTGCTGTAGGGTTAATGCAGCAGCTGGATTCTCTCCTCTGACACAGGAATCACAGGAGCTGTCTAGACTTTGCTGTAGGGTTAATGCAGCTGCTGGACTCTCTCCTCTGACACAGGAATTACTGGAGCTGTGTGGGTTGTGCTATAGGGTTAATGCAGCAGCTGAGCTCTCTCCTCTGACACAGGAATCACTGGAGCTGTCTGGACTGTGCTATAGGGTTAATGCAGCAGCTGGACTCTCTCCTCTGACAGAGGAATTACAGGAGCTGTCTGGGTTGTGCTATAGGGTTAATGCAGCAGCTCAGCTCTCTCCTCTGACACAGGAATCACTGTAGCTGTCTGGACTGTGCTGTAGGGTTAAAGCAGCAGCTGAGCTCTCTCCTCTGACACAGGAGTCACTGGAGCTGTCTGGGCTGTGCTATAGGGTTAATGCAGCAGCTGGCCTTTCTCCTCTGACACAGGAATTACAGGAGCTGTCTGGACTGTGCTTTGTGGTTAATGCAGCAGATGAGCTCTCTCCTCTGACACAGGAATCACTGTAGCTGTCTGGGCTGTGCTATAGGGTTAATGCAGCAGCTGGACTCTCTCCTCTGACACAGGAATCACTGGAGCTGTCTGGACTGTGCTATAGGGTTAATGCAGCAGCTGGACTCTCTCCTCTGACACAGGAATCACTGGAGCTATCTGGACTGTGCTAAAGGGTTAATGCAGCAGCTCAGCTCTCTCCTCTGACACAGGAATTACTGGAACTGTCTGGGTTGTGCTATAGGGTTAATGCAGCAGCTCAGCTCTCTCCTCTGACACAGGAATTACAGGAGCTGTCTGGGCTGTGCTATAGGGTTAATGCAGCAGCTCAGCTCTCTCCTCTGACACAGGAATCACTGGAGCTGTCTAGGTTGTGCTATAGGGTTAATGCAGCAGCTCAGCTCTCTCCTCTGACACAGGAATCACTGGAGCTGTTTGGGCTGTGCTATAGGATAAATGCAGCAGCTGGACTCTCTCCTCTGACACAGGAATCACTGGAGCTGTCTGGGCTCTGCTATAGGGTTAATGCAGCAGCTCAGCTCTCTCCTCTGACACAGGAATCACTGGAGCTGTCTGGGCTGTGCTATAGGATTAATGCAGCAGCTGGACTCTCTCCTCTGACACAGGAATCACTGGAACTGTCTGGGTTGTGCTATAGGGTTAATGCAGCAGCTCAGCTCTCTCCTCTGACACAGGAATCACTGGAGCTGTCTGGACTGTGCTGTAGGGTTAAAGCAGCAGCTCAGCTCTCTCCTCTGACACAGGAATCACTGGAGCTGTCTGGGTTTTGCTATAGGGTTAATGCAGCAGCTCAGCTCTCTCCTCTGACACAGGAATCACTGGAGCTGTCTGGGCTGTGCTATAGGGTTAATGCAGCAGCTCAGCTCTCTCCTCTGACACAGGAATTACAGGAGCTGTCTGGACTGTGCTATAGGATTAATGCTGCAGCTGAGCTCTCTCCTCTGACACAGGAATCACTGGAGCTGTCTGGACTGTGCTATAGGGTTAATGCAGCAGCTCAGCTCTCTCCTCTGACACAGGAATCACTGGAGCTGTCTGGGCTGTGCTATAGGATTAATGCAGCAGCTGGACTCTCTCCTCTGACACAGGAATCACTGGAACTGTCTGGGTTGTGCTATAGGGTTAATGCAGCAGCTCAGCTCTCTCCTCTGACACAGGAATCACTGGAGCTGTCTGGACTGTGCTGTAGGGTTAAAGCAGCAGCTCAGCTCTCTCCTCTGACACATGAATCACTGGAGCTGTCTGGGTTGTGCTATAGGGTTAATGCAGCAGCTCAGCTCTCTCCTCTGACACAGGAATCACTGGAGCTGTCTGGGCTGTGCTATAGGGTTAATGCAGCAGCTCAGCTCTCTCCTCTGACACAGGAATTACAGGAGCTGTCTGGACTGTGCTATAGGATTAATGCTGCAGCTGAGCTCTCTCCTCTGACACAGGAATCACTGGAGCTGTCTGGACTGTGCTATAGGGTTAATGCAGCAGCTCAGCTCTCTCCTCTGACACAGGAATCACTGGAGCTGTCTGGACTGTGCTGTAGGGTTAAAGCAGCAGCTCAGCTCTCTCCTCTGACACAGGAATCACTGGAGCTGTCTGGGTTGTGCTATAGGGTTAATGCAGCAGCTCAGCTCTCTCCTCTGACACAGGAATCACTGGAGCTGTCTGGGCTGTGCTATAGGGTTAATGCAGCAGCTCAGCTCTCTCCTCTGACACAGGAATTACAGGAGCTGTCTGGACTGTGCTATAGGATTAATGCAGCAGCTGAGCTCTCTCCTCTGACACAGGAATCACTGGAGCTGTCTGGACTGTGCTATAGGATTAATGCAGCAGCTGAGCTCTCTCCTCTGACACAGGAATCACTGGAGCTGTCTAGGTTGTGCTATAGGGTTAATGCAGCAGCTGAGCTCTCTCCTCTGACACAGGAATCACTGGAGCTGTCTAGGTTGTGCTATAGGGTTAATGCAGCAACTGAGGTCTCTCCTCTTACACAGGAATCACAGGAGCTGTCTGGACTGTCAGCACAGTAACAAGGTTCAATTCTGCCTGTGGAGATCTTTCAGTCTGTCTCCCTCCTGGCCACGCTTCTGTCTCCAAGATGGCTACTGTTCCTTTACCTTCCTTAGCCTTTCCCTTTGGTCCCCCTGTTATTGGCTGCACTGAGCGGCAAGTGCTCACGGGTAGGGATAAGCAAACCCGAACTGTATAGTTCAGGTTCGTACCGAAGTTTGGATTGTTCGTGACCCGAACATTTACTGAAAAGTTCGGGTTCGGTGTTCGGCGCTTTCTTGGCGCTTTTTGAAAGGCTGCCAATCAACAAGCGTCATACTACTTGCCCCAAGAGGCCATCACAGCCATGCCTACTATTGGCATGGGTGTGATTGGCCAGTGCAGCATGTGACCCAGCCTCTATTTAAGCTGGAGTCACGTAGCACCGCACGTCACTCTGCTCTGATGAGTGTAGGGAGAGGATGCAGCTGCTGTTAGGGCGAGATTAGGAAGGGATTTACTCAGCAAAAACACTTAATGCAGTGATCGATCTACAGCTGTGAATCATTCAACTTCTGCTAGTTAATTGATCACTGTTTTTAGGCTACCCAGAGCGTTTTTCTGTCACTTTTTTCTGGGGTGATCGGTGGCCATTTTGTGTCTTGTGGTGCGCCAGCACAAGCTGCCACCAAGTCCATTTAACCATCAGTAGTGTGTTTTTTTTTTTTTGCTATATACTACATTAGGGGCTTGGCTGTGCTTGCTATTTTATTAAGGGGTGAAATACAATTGCCAAAATAGTAGTACCCTAAATCTGGTGTTTCAGCTGTGGCCAGCCAATTGTAATACTGTCTGCTGTCTGGCAAAGGATATATTTTTTTCTGGGGTGAAATTCAATTGCCAAAATAGCAATACCCTAAATCAGTGGTTTCTGCTGTTGCAGGCCAAATTTAAATCTGTCCGTAAAAGGGTATATTACACTCAGCGTGCATTTCCAATTGTATTTTTGTTCCGTAAAAGAGTATATTACACAAACTGTTAAATTACAATTGCTGAAAGCATAAGCCTTTAAATTTGCACGCACTATTGTGCATCTCACATAGTGTATTTCTGTCCGTAAAAGGGTATATTACATTGAAGGTGCAAATTCAAGTGCTGATAGGGTCATCCTCAATAACTTCACACGCTACCGTGCATCTCCAAGTCTAATTCTGTCCGTAAAAGGATACCTTTCATCCAGGGCCTAAATACTAGGCCTACAATTTATATTCCCCTAAATCTGTGGTTACTGCTGTGCCTGTATTAGTGTAATACGGTACCTAAATAGATAGCCAGATAGTGTTAGGTGCCTGTAAAAAAAGGCCTGAATTTGAATTCAATACATTGGGCCAAATCATTTTTTTCTTATTGTGGTGAACGGTAACAATGAGGAAAACATCTAGTAAGGGACGTGGACGCGGACATGGTCGTGGTGGTGTTAGTGGACCCTCTGGTGCTGGGAGAGGACGTGGCCGTTCTGCCACAGCCACACGTCCTAGTGTACCAACTACCTCAGGTCCCAGTAGCCGCCAGAATTTACAGCGATATTTGGTGAGGCCCAATGCCGTTCTAAGGATGGTAAGGCCTGAGCAGGTACAGGCATTAGTCAATTGGGTGGCCGACAGTGGATCCAGCACGTTCACATTATCTCCCACCCAGTCTTCTGCAGAAAGCTCACAGATGGCGCCTGAAAACCAACCCCATCAGTCTGTCACATCACCCCCATGCATATCAGGGAAACTGTCTGAGCCTCAAGTTATGCAGCAGTCTCTTATGCTGTTTGAAGACTCCGCTGGCAGGGTTTCCCAAGGGCATCCACCTAGCCCTTCCCCAGCGGTGGAAGACATAGACTGCACTGACGCACAACCACTTATGTTTCCTGATGATGAGGACATGGGAATACCACCTCAGCATGTCTCTGATGATGACGAAACACAGGTGCCAACTGCTGCGTCTTTCTGCAGTGTGCAGACTGAACAGGAGGTCAGGGATCAAGACTGGGTGGAAGACGATGCAGGGGACGATGAAGTCATAGACCCCACATGGAATGAAGGTCGTGCCACTGACTTTCAGAGTTCAGAGGAAGAGGCAGTGGTGAGACCGAGCCAACAGTGTAGCAAAAGAGAGAGCAGGGGGCAAAAGCAGAACACCCGCCGCCAAGAGACTCCGCCTGCTACTGACCGCCGCCATCTGGGACCGAGCACCCCAAAGGCAGCTTCAAGGAGTTCCCTGGCATGGCACTTCTTCAAACAATGTGCTGACGACAAGACCCGAGTGGTTTGCACGCTGTGCCATCAGAGCCTGAAGCGAGGCATTAACGTTCTGAACCTTAGCACAACCTGCATGACCAGGCACCTGCATGCAAAGCATGAACTGCAGTGGAGTAAACACCTTAAAAACAAGGAACTCACTCAGGCTCCCCCTGCTACCTCTTCTGCTGCTGCCGCCTCGGCCTCTTCCTCCGCCTCTGGAGGAACGTTGGCACCTGCCGCCCAGCAAACAGGGGATGTACCACCAACACCACCACCACCTCCGTCACCAAGCATCTCAACCATGTCACACGGCAGCGTTCAGCTCTCCATCTCACAAACATTTGAGAGAAAGCGTAAATTCCCACCTAGCCACCCTCGATCCCTGGCCCTGAATGCCAGCATTTCTAAACTACTGGCCTATGAAATGCTGTCATTTAGGCTGGTGGACACAGACAGCTTCAAACAGCTCATGTTGCTTGCTGTCCCACAGTATGTTGTTTCCAGCCGCCACTACTTCTCCAAGAGAGCCGTGCCTTCCCTGCACAACCAAGTATCCGATAAAATCAAGTGTGCACTGCGCAACGCCATCTGTGGCAAGGTCCACCTAACCACAGATACATGGACCAGTAAGCACGGCCAGGGACGCTATATCTCCCTAACTGCACACTGGGTAAATGTAGTGGCGGCTGGGCCCCAGGCGGAGAGTTCTTTGGCACATGTCCTTACGCCGCCAAGGATCGCAGGGCAACATTCTTTGCCTCCTGTTGCCACCTCCTGTTGCCACCTCCTCCTACGCTTCCTCCTCCTCTTCTTCCACCTGCTCATCCAGTCAGCCACACAACTTCACCACCAACTTCAGCACAGCCCGGGGTAAACGTCAGCAGGCCATTCTGAAACTCACATGTTTGGGGGACAGGCCCCACACCGCGCAGGAGTTGTGGCAGGGTATTGAACAACAGACCGACGAGTGGTTGCTGCCGGTGAGCCTCAAGCCCGGCCTGGTGGTGTGCGATAATGGGCGAAATCTCGTCGCAGCTCTGGGACTAGCCGGTTTGACGCACATCCCTTGCCTGGCGCATGTGCTAAATTTGGTGTTGCAGAAGTTCATTCACAACTACCCCGACATGTCAGAGCTGCTGCATAAAGTGCGGGCCGTCTGTTCGCGCTTCCGGCGTTCACATCCTGCTGCTGCTCGCCTGTCTGCGCTACAGCGTAACTTCGGCCTTCCCGCTCACCGCCTCATATGCGACGTGCCCACCAGGTGGAACTCCACCTTGCACATGCTGGACAGACTGTGCGAGCAGCAGCAGGCCATAGTGGAGTTTCAGCTGCAGCACGCACGGGTCAGTCGCACTGCGGAACAGCACCACTTCACTACCAATGACTGGGCCTCCATGCAAGACCTGTGTGCCCTGTTGCGCTGTTTCGAGTACTCCACCACCGATGACGCCGTTATCAGCGTTACAATACCACTTCTATGTCTCCTTGAGAAAACACTTAGGGGGATGATGGAAGAGGAGGTGGCCCAGGAGGAGGAGGAGGAGGAGGAGGAAGAGGGGTCATTTTTAGCACTTTCAGGCCAGTCTCTTAGAAGTGACTCAGAGGGAGTTTTTTTTGTAACAGCAGAGGCCAGGTACAAATGTGGCCAGCCAGGGCCCACTACTGGAGGACGAGGAGCAGGTGGAGGAGGATGACGCATGTTCACAGCGGGGTGGCACCCAACGCAGCTCGGGCCCATCAATGGTGCGTGGCTGGGGGGAAACGGAGGACGATGACGATACGCCTCCCACAGAGGACAGCTTGTCCTTACCTCTGGGCAGCCTGGCACACATGAGAGACTACATGCTGCAGTGCCTGCGCAACGACAGCAGAGTTGCCCACATTTTAACGTGTGCGGACTACTGGGTTGCCACCCTGCTGGATCCCCGGACAAAGACAATGTGCCCACCTTACTTCCTGCACTGGAGCGTGATAGGAAGATGCGCGAGTACAAGCGCACGTTGGTAGATGCGCTACTGAGAGCATTCCCAAATGTCACAGGGGAACAAGTGGAAGCCCAAGGCCAAGGCAGAGGAGGAGCAAGAGGTCGCCAAGGCAGCTGTGTCACGGCCAGCTCCTCTGAGGGCAGGGTTAGCATGGCAGAGATGTGGAAAAGTTTTGTCACCACGCCACAGCTAACTGCACCACCACCTGATACGCAACGTGTTAGCAGGAAGCAACATTTCACTAACATGGTGGAACAGTACGTGTGCACACCCCTCCACGTACTGACTGATGGTTCGGCCCCATTCAACTTCTGGGTCTCCAAATTGTCCACGTGGCCAGAGCTAGCCTTTTATGCCTTGGAGGTGCTGGCCTGCCCGGCGGCCAGCGTTTTGTCTGAACGTGTATTCAGCACGGCAGTGGGCGTCATTACAGACAAACGCAGCCGCCTGTCTACAGGCAATGTGGACAAGCTGACGTTCATAAAAATGAACCAGGCATGGATCCCACAGGACCTGTCCATCCCTTGTGCAGATTAGACATTTATAACTACCTCCCCTTAACCATATATTTTTGTACTCCAGGGCACTTCCTCATTCAATCCTATTTTTTTAATTTTACCATTATATTGCGGGGCAACCCAAAGTTGAATGAACCTCTCCTCTGTCTGGGTGCCGGGGCCTAAATATCTGACAGTGGCCTGTTCCAGTGGTGGGTGACATGAAGCCTGATTCTCTGCTATGGGACCTCTCTACTCTGTTTGGGTGCCGGGGCCTAAAAATATCTGACAGTGGCCTGTTCCAGTAGTGGGTGACATGAAGCCTGATTCTCTGTTATGACATAAAGCCTGATTCTCTGCTATGGGACCCCTCTCCTCTGTCTGGGTGCCGGGGCCTAAATATCTGACAGTGGCCTGTTCCAGTGGTGGGTGACGTGAAGCCTGATTCTTTGCTATGGGACCTCTCTCCTCTGTCTGGGTGCCGGGGCCTAAAAATATCTGACAGTCGCCTGTTCCAGTGGTGGGTGACATGAAGCCTGATTCTCTGCTATGGGACCTCTCTCCTCTGTCTAGGTGCCGGGGCCTAAAAATATCTGACAGTGGCCTGTTCCAGTGGTGGGTGACATGAAGCCTGATTCTCTGCTATGGGACCTCTCTCCTCTGTCTGGGTGCCGGGGACTAAATATCTCACAGTGGCCTGTTACAGTGGTGGGTGACATGAAGCCTGATTCTCTGCTATGGGACCTCTCTCCTCTGTCTGGGTGCCGGGGCCTAAATATCTCACAGTGGCCTGTTCCAGTGGTGGGTGACATGAAGCCTGATTCTCTGCTATGGGACCTCTCTCCTCTGTCTGGGTGCCGGGGCCTAAAAAAATCTGACAGTGGCCTGTTCCAGTGGTGGGTGACATGAAGCCTGATTCTCTGCTATGACATAAAGCCTGATTCTCTGCTATGGGACCTCTCTCCTCTGTCTGGGTGCCGGGGCCTAAATATCTGACAGTGGCCTGTTCCAGTGGTGGGTGAGGTGAAGCCTGATTCTCTGCTATGGGACCTCTCTCCTTCTGTCTGGGTGCCGGGGCCTAAAAATATCTGACAGTGGCCTGTTCCAGTGGTGGGTGACATGAAGCCTGATTCTCTGCTATGGGACCTCTCTCCTCTGTCTGGGTGCCGGGGCCTAAATATCTCACAGTGGCCTGTTCCAGTGGTGGGTGACATGAAGCCTGATTCTCTGCTATGGGACCTCTCTCCTTTGTCTGGGTGCCAGGGCCTAAATATCTCACAGTGGCCTGTTACAGTGGTGGGTGACATGAAGCCTGATTCTCTGCTATGGGACCTCTCTCCTCTGTCTGGGTGCCGGGGCCTAAAAAAATCTGACAGTGGCCTGTTCCAGTGGTGGGTGACATGAAGCCTGATTCTCTGCTATGACATAAAGCCTGATTCTCTGCTATGGGACCTCTCTCCTCTGTCTGGGTGCCGGGGCCTAAATATCTGACAGTGGCCTGTTCCAGTGGTGGGTGAGGTGAAGCCTGACTGATTCTCTGCTATGGGACCTCTCTCCTTCTGTCTGGGTGCCGGGGCCTAAAAATATCTGACAGTGGCCTGTTCCAGTGGTGGGTGACATGAAGCCTGATTCTCTGCTATGGGACCTCTCTCCTCTGTCTGGGTGCCGGGGCCTAAATATCTCACAGTGGCCTGTTCCAGTGGTGGGTGACATGAAGCCTGATTCTCTGCTATGGGACCTCTCTCCTTTGTCTGGGTGCCAGGGCCTAAAAAAATCTGACAGTGGCCTGTTCCAGTGGTGGGTGACATGAAGCGTGATTCTCTGCTATGACATGAAGCGTGATTCTCTGCTATGACATGAAGCCTGATTCTCTGCTATGACATGAAGCCTGATTCTCTGCTATGACATGAAGCCTGATTCTCTGCTATGGGACCTCTCTCCTCTGTCTGGGTGCTGGGCCTAAATATCTGACAGTGGCCTGTTCCAGTGGTGGGTGACGTGAAGCCTGATTCTCTGCTATGGGACCTCTATTATCCAATTGATATTGGTTAATTTTTATTAATTTTATTCATTTTTTATTAATTTCCCTATCCACATTTGTTTGCAGGGGATTTACCTACATTTTGCTGTCTTTTGCAGCCCTCTAGCCCTTTCCTGGGCTATTTTACAGCCTTTTTAGTGCCGAAAAGTTCGGGTCCCCATTGACTTCAATGGGGTTCGGGGCGAAGTTCGGGTCGAGTTCGTATCCCGAACCCGAACATTTTCGGAAAGTTCGGCCGAACTTCTCGAACCCGAACATCCAGGTGTTCGCTCAACTCTACTCACGGGATTTGCAATGCAAATGCTTATGGGACCTCAGAAGAATCAGCACTAATGCCCGCTGCTGTAAGTCCCTGCTTGTAATTGACAGCAGCAGCATCCACTAGACCCACTGCTTTATCTGCAGGAGTTAGGGCTGTTTCACACGAGCGGATGCCGTGCGTGACATCCGCTCCGTGAAAGAGTGCCAAGACCCGATGCAGACTGCAGAGGCACGGAGCATTAACATGACTGATAATGCTCCGTGCCTCTCTGTGATCTCTTTACTACGAAATCACAGTTGTCACTGTGATTTCGTAGGAAAGAGTCATGTTAATGCTCCGTGCCTCTGCAGTCTGCATCGGGTCTTGGCACTCTTTCACGGAGCGGATGTCACGCACGGCATCCGCTCGTGTGAAACAGCCCTTTACACATCAAATTCATGTTCATGTGAGTATCACCTTAGGGGTATGTTCACATGGTGGAAAAAATCCTTTGGAAAAATCTGATGAGTATTTGCTGTGGAATCCTTGAATTTCTCCTGTGGATTAGCTCCATTCAATGGGGCTAATACACGTGAGGACACCAGATGTGCTTTCTGTTTTGTGAGGGACATGTCCTTTCCTGATGTGGTTTTGCCCGTATGGACAGCAGTGTGGATTGAGAAACATTTGGCACAGTTTATCCACGGATTCAGGAACAAAATAATATGTTGTGTGAACATGTAACAAGTGTATGGGGACACGGGCAGGTTTCCAGCAGCAGAATTTTAACTCTGGATTCTGCTGTGGATTTGTTGGAGCTTTTTTTTTTTCAGATTTCACCCTATGGATTGTAAATGTTGAAATCCGCTATGGAAAGTGCACATCATAAAATAACTTGACGCAGTTTTAAAATCCGCCATGCAGGGCAACATATGCTGCAGATTTTATGGATGAGATATAATTGCTGCGCGCAAATCTGCTGCACGTACGTCCCGTGTGGACGTACCCATAGTCCTCATGCATGCGGTTCTATCACAGATCTGTGTGTTAGGCCCCTTTCACACGGGCGAGTATTCCGCGCGGATGCGTGAGTTGAACGCATTCCACCCGCACTGAATCCCGACCCATTCATTTCTATGGGGCTGTTCACATGAGCAGTGATTTTCACGCATCACTTGTGCGTTGCGTGAAAATCGCAGCATACTCTATATTCTGCGTTTTTCACGTAACGCAGGCCCCATAGAAATAAATGGGGTTGCGTGAAAATCGCAAGCATCCGCAAGCAAGTGCGGATGCGGTGCGATTTTCACGCACGGTTGCTAGGAGACGATCGGGATGGAGACCCGATCATTATTATTTTCCCTTCTAACATGGTTATAAGGGAAAATAATAGCATTCTGAATACAGAATGCATAGTAAAATAGCGCTGGAGGGGTTAAAAAAATAAATAATAATTTAACTCACCTTAATCCACTTGATCGCGCAGCCGGCATCTCCTTCAGTCTTCATCTTAGCTGTGTGGAGGAACAGGACCTGTGGTGACGTCACTCCGGTCATCACATGATCCATCACTTGATCTTTTACCATGGTGATGGATCATGTGATGGAACATGTGATGACCGGAGTGACATCATCACAGGTCCTGTTCCTGCACACAGCTAAGATGAAGACAGAAGGAGATGCCGGCTGCGCGATCAAGTGGATTAAGGTGAGTTAATTTTTTTTAATTTTTTTAACCCCTCCAGTGCTATTGTACTATGCATTCTGTATTCAGAATGCTATTATTTTCCCTTATAACCATGTTATGAGGGAAAATAATACAATCTTCAGAACATCAATCCCAAGCCCGAACTTCTGTGAAGAAGTTCGGGTTTGGGTACCAAACATGCCCGATTTTTCTCACGCGAGTGCAAAACGCATTACAATGTTTTGCACTCGCGCTGAACAATCGCGCGTGTTCCCGCAACGCACCCGCACATTTTCCCGCAACGCCCGTGTGAAAGAGGCCTTAGAAGCTTTGTCTTTGGGTTTACTGGCTCTTTAGATGCCATGTCCATAACTAGCCTGCGGTATGATATTCCCTTTTCTTTATAACTTGTACTTGGCTTTGATATTACACATATCGCTCCCGTCTCCGCCAAGAACGATTACTGTTAAATATTACTACGGAGCCGTTTGTCCGTTTTTCTTGAAGGATGTTCATGTTATGAAGGTCTTTATTTTATGACTTTAGCCTCCGTATTTGTAAGGTCAATAAAGTGAGAATCCAAATCCTTGGTCAGGAGATCCGGCTCGTGATGGTTTACAACTCAAATATTGAAAAGCGTCAAAACTTTCTGTCTAAGGCCTCCTGCACACGACCGTTTTTCCCCCCGTTTACTGGCCGTTTTTTGCGTTCCGTATACAGAACCATTTATTTCAATGGTTCCGCAAAAAAAACTGAATGTACTTCGTATGCATTCCGTTTTTCCGTATTTCCATTTTTCCGTTCCGTTTAAAGATAGAACATGTCCTATTATTGCTCGCATATCACGTTCCGTGGCTCCATTCAAGTCAATAGGTCCGCAAAAAAACGGAACACATACAGAAATGCATCCGTATGTCTTCTGTTTCCGTTCCGTTTTTTGCGGAAGCATCTATTGAAAATGTTATGCCCAGCCCAATTTTATCTATGTAATTACTGTATACTGTATATGCCATACGGAAAAACGGAACAGAAACGGAAACACAATGGAAACAAAAAACGGAACAACGGATCCACGAAAAACGGACCGCAAAACACTGAAAAAGCCATACGGTCATGTGCAGGAGGCCTAATAGTTAGAGTCAGAATACTGCCTCTCGCTCCCCTCTGACCGCCCAGCGCCGCTCCTCTCCGCTTTCATCTCTGGCATCTGTGTTGCTGTTCTTTTTCTCTTGCGGTCTCTCTCGTTTTTTCTTTTTCTTATTCTTTAATTTCTGCCATATGGTCTGCAATGTTTATGTATCTGGTTTCCCGGTTTCCTAAAGCCAAGTAATGCCAGTCTGGCAATATTCTAATTATTGTTATTTACATATTGAAGTATTTGGGTTATACCGACAGGAAAATGACATTGTTTGGAAGTCAGTGTTCCATGTTCTGCTCCTCGGTGCGGATTGATTTCCATCACGGCCAAAGCTATAAGTTGTAGTTCTAAGAAAGTTATCCTAAGGTAACTTGGGCAACAGGGTGGCTCGTGGTTAGCCCTGGTGCCTCATAGTGCTGGGGGTCCTGGGTTCAAATCTCCGTTTAGGAGATCCGGTGCAAGCGCTGGCTGTCAGACAGACAAAAAACAGCGCATACAATGTTTTCTGTCCGGCCAAAACGCTTCATTAATGCCAGACCTCACTGCAGTCAATGGGGATCCGGCGGTGAAGTAGAGGATCCGACAGGCTGCTCTGGGCTGGAACAGCCTAAGGCCCCCTGCACACGGCCGTGTTTCACAGCCGTGTGCGGGCCGTGGAACCGCGGCCTGGATCCCTCCTGAGAGCAGGAGCGCACGGCGTCACTGGTTGCTATGACGCCGTGCGCTCCCTGTTGCCAGCACAGTACAGTAATACACTGGTATAGATCATACCAGTGTATTACTGTATTGCGGCGGCAGCAGGGAGCGCACGGAGTCATAGCAACCAGTGACGCCGTGCGCTCCTGCTCTCAGGAGGGATCCAGGCCGCGGTTCCACGGCCCGCACACGGCTGTGAAACACGGCCGTGTGCAGGGGGCCTAACGGAGATGTGAACGACGCCTAATGCACATGAACATTTTTTTTTTCTGTTCCATTTGTTTTTGTGGCCCGTATGCAGAACCATTCATTTCAAGAGGGCCGCAAAAAAACGGAACTGACTCAGTGTGCATTTTCGTGTCCGTATGGCCGCATGTACGTTGCTCAAAAAATAGAACATGTCCTATTATTGTCCTCATTACGGACAAGCATAGGGTTGTTTTCTGTTAGGGGTATGCCTACGGAATGCACATGGCCGGTATCCGTGTTTTGCGGATCCGCAATTTGCAGACCACAAAACAACAACGGTTGTGTGCATGAGCCCTTATTCACACAGTCAGTGTTCAGTCAGTGATTGTGACCCAAAACCAGGTGCGGCTCTAAACACAGAACAGGGGCAGATCCTTCCCTTATACCTCATGTCTGTGGAGGCTCCAATCCTGGTTTTGGCTCACAGTCACTGATGGAAATCACTGACCGAACACTGACGTGTGAAAAAAGCCTAAGGCCTCTTTCACACTACCGTATGGCTATTTCACTGTTTTGCGGTCCGTTTTTCACGGATCCATTGTTCCGTTTTTTTGTTTCCGTTCCGTTTTTCTGTTCCGTTTTTTCCGTATGGCATATACTCTATACAGTAATTACATAGAAAACATTGGGCTAGGCATAGCATTTTCAATAGATGGTTCCGCAAAAACGGAACGGATGTGGAAGACATACGGATGCATTTCCGTATGTGTTCCATTGTTTTTGCGGACCCATTGACTTGAATGGAGCCACGGAACGTGATTTGCAGGCAATAATAGGACATGTTCTATCTTTCAACGGAACGGAAAAACGGAATGGATACGGAGTAAATTCCGTTTTTTTTGCGGAACCATTTAAATGAATGGTTCCGTAAAAAAATAAAAATAAAAACGGAACGCAAAAAATGGCCCGCAAAACGGAAAAAAAAAAAACTGTAGTGTGAAAGAGGCCTAAGGCCTCATGCACATGACCGTATTTTGTTTCCGTGTCCGATCCGTTTTTTTTGCGGATAAGATGCGGACCTATTCATTTCAATGGGTCCGCAAAAAACGCTGACAGCACACCGTTCCATTGCTCCTCCAAAAAAATAGTGCATGTCCTATTTTTTTCTAGTTTGCGGACAAGGATAGGCATTATTACAATGGATCCGCAAAAAAAAACGGAACCGCAAAAAAAACGGATGCCATACGGAACGTTATCAGTTTTTTTTGCGGACCTCAAAACACATACGGTCGTGTGCATGTAGCCTGGCTGTGTTCACACAGTCAGAGTTTGGTCAGTGATTGTGAGAAAAGCCAAGTGCGAGTCAAAAACACAGAACTGGGGCAAATCTTCCCATTATGTCTTCTCTCTGTATAGGCTACACTTCTGGTTTTGGAAAGGGGAACATCTGTATGGAGTTTGCATTCTCGCCATGTGTTGTTGTGGCTTTCCTCTCACACACCAAAAATGTACTGATAGGGAATCAAGATTATGAGCCCCACTGTGGACATCAGGGGTCATTTATCAAAGACTGGAGTTTTACGCTGGTCTTTTATACCCCCTGTCCAGTCGGAGGATGCACCTAATTTATGGTGAGGGGCAGGTCTTGTCATGAATTAGGTGCATCCTCCGCCCGACTGTGCACTTGGGGTGAAATCTGCTTCAGCCTCTATCAAGTGTCATTTACGCGTTTCCCAGGGAATTTGCTGGGGTTGATGGCACCGCTGCCACCACTCTGCCGCTCCTTGATATCCCTTGTGCTGCCATAAATCTGGCACATCCTCTGGCATTCTGTGCGCCGGGAGTGAAATCTGCCCCAGCCCCTGACTGCAGTAGATTTCAGTTGTCATTTACCCCAGTGTTGAGGGCGGCGTAAAGACGCCACGTGCACTTAAATTTAGGAGCATTTTAAAAAAATTGCATAAGAAGGCTAGGTGACCTTGTTATGCCAAAAACAGGCGTAGGGTGTTCCTAAAAAATGAAGCACTGCGGAATAGGTTGGCGCTATATAAGAAATAGAGGTAATTGAGGTCTCGTGCACAGAGAAAAATCTGTCCTCTGTCAGCAGTTCTTCAGCTTTGTACATATGGTATCCATCAGTTTGATAAGCATTGAGCTATAATGAGTGTTTATGAGGTCAGGAGATCAGAGATAAGAGCTCTACATGAGCCTCAGATGACAGGATTCTAAGAAAAAAGACTGTGACAACTTGCGAACAGACTGATTTTTAACCCTTGTAACTCAGTAACGGGTGGAGATTTTTTAATAAAGACCAAATGAAAAAATGAGTAAAATACAATCATAAAATAATCGTCTCAAAGGTGACCATATCCTTTAACCACCTCCGGACTGCCTAACGCAGATGTGCGGTCCGGAGGTGGCAGCGCTGCGCAGAGTCAAGCATATACGCGTCATCTCGCGAGATGATGCGAATATGCGCCTGCGCATGCGCAGTTCGCGCCGGCATTTCGTACAGGAGTATTTCGTCAGCAACCTGCCAGCCGCGATCATTGGCTGGCAGGTTGCTGATTTTTAAAAAATCCAATCAGAAGCCAGATAACAGATCATATTAGTAAATATGATCTGTTATATGGCTGCCTGCTCCTCTGCTGGTCCTTTTCGTCGGTTGGATCCAGCAGAGGAGCAGGCTACACAGTGAGTACACCAAACACTACACTATAGCCCCTGATCACCCCCCTGAACCCCAATTAACCCTTTGATCACCCCTTTGATCGCCCCTGTCAATCACAAGTGAAAAGAAAAAAGTCATCAGTGCAAACTGTCACTTTTTTTTTTCACTGGTATTGACCGTTAGGTTTCAGTATAGTTTAGGCCCCTTGGTTAGGTAGTTTAGGGATCGGTTAGCGCCCAGCCCACCGCACCGCAGTCCGTTATTCGCTGATTAGCGTATCGCTAATCAGCATTTGTACTTTTATAGTATCTGGAAGTGATCAAAACTGATCACGGTCAGATCTATAATAGTACTAGTGTCACTTTAGTTCTCCCTCCACCCAAAACGCAGTGTTTGCCCGATCAGGCCTGATCGCTCGCCCACACGTGCGTTCGCCCACACCCGCCCCACCGCAGTGACAAAAAAAAATTTTTTTTTTGATCGCTGCACATTCACTTTACACGCACTGCGGCGATAAAAAAATCCATTTTGATATTTTTTATCAACCGCAGCGGCCTCCGGTACTTCGCTAGCCTCCCCTTTGTAAGACAGGCTTGCTTTTTTTTCTTGGGTAGTCTCAGGGAATACCCCTAAATTTAGTTGCCCACATGTCTAACAGGGGGTATTCCTCTGAAGAGGCCTACAGGCTTCTGACCCAGTCGGATGAGGAATGGGAACCCTCATCTGATGAATCCAGCGGGTCAGAATACGAACCTGTAGAAAGCAGTGGCTCTTTGACCCAAAGTTCGGACGAGGAGGCTGAGGTCCCTGATAGCACCAGGCGTACCCGGCCCCGTGTCGCTAGACCGCAGGTTGCGCAGGTTCCGCTTCAAGAGCAGCAAAGTGGGGCTGGTGCAGTCGGATTACGTGGTGAGGCATACACCAGCAGCCCAGCCCTTCCTGGACCTAGTACCAGCACTGCCGTACAACCTGGTGAAGTAGCGAGCACCAGAAGGGCAGTTGAAGCTGGTACGGTGGCACGTGCAGTAGTGACCCCGTCGCAGCCACCGCAAAGACGTGCCCGTAGAGCCCCTAGAATCCCAGAGGTGCTGGCAAACCCTGATTGGCAGTCCCCAACTTCAGCCGCACCTGTAGTTTTCCCTTTCACCGCCCAGTCTGGAGTTCGGGTTGAGACAGCTCAGATCGGTTCGGCCCTGGGATTCTTTGAGCTGTTCTTGACTGCGGAGCTCTTAGACTTAGTTGTGGCAGAGACAAACCGGTATGCCACACAATTTATAACCGCTAACCCGGGAAGCTTTTATGCCCAGCCTTTCCGGTGGAAACCAGTCCAAGTTTCCGAAATTAAAACTTTTCTGGGCCTCCTCCTCAACATGGGCCTGACAAAAAAGCATGAATTGCGGTCATATTGGTCCACGAACCCGATTCATCACATGCCCATGTTCTCTGCTGCTATGTCCAGGGCACGATTTGAGGTCATCCTGCGTTTCCTGCACTTTAGTGATAACACCACCTCCCGTCCCAGAGGCCACCCTGCTTTTGACCGGCACCACAAAATTCGGCCCCTCATAGACCATTTCAACCTGAAATTTGCAGATTTGTATACCCCAGAGCAAAACATCTGCATAGACAAGTCCCTGATACATTTTACCGGGCGCCTTGGCTTCAAACAATACATCCCAAGCAAGCGCGCCCGGTATGGGGTCAAATTGTATAAGCTCTGTGAAAGGGCCACAGGCTATACCCACAAATTTCGTGTCTATGAGGGAAAAGATCAGACCCTGGAGCCGGTCGGTTGCCCTGACTACCTGGGGAGCAGTGGGAAGACAGTTTGGGACTTGGTGTCACCCTTATTCGGCAAGGGGTACCATCTTTATGTGGACAATTTTTACACAAGTGTGGCCCTCTTTAGGCATTTGTTTCTAGAACGGATTGGCGCCTGTGGTACCGCGCGAACTAGTCGCGCGGGCTTCCCCCAATGGCTCGTTACCACCCGTCTTGCAAGGGGGCAGAGGGCCGCACTGTGTAACGAAGAACTGCTCGCGGTGAAATGGAGACAAGCGTGACGTTTACATGCTCTCCTCCATTCACGCAGACACGACAATACAAATTGAGCGAGCAACCCGTGTCATTGAAAAGCCCCTCTCAGTCCACGACTATAACCTTCACATGGGAGGGGTGGACTTCAATGACCAGATGTTGTCTCCGTATTTAGTTTCCCGCAGAACCAGACGCTGGTATAAGAAGGTGTCTGTATATTTAATTCAATTGGCTCTGTACAATAGTTTTGTTCTCTACAGTAAGGCTGGGAGAACTGGATCCTTCCTCAAATTTCAGGAAGAGATCATCGAGAACCTCCTGTACCCAGGAGGTTCCGTGGCCCCATCCACCAGTGTAGTTAGCCGTCTACACGAGCGACATTTCCCCAATGTCGTTCCTGGTACCTCAACCCAACCGTCACCCCGAAAAAGATGTCGTGTCTGTAGCAGGAGTGGAATAAGGCGTGACACCCGCTATTTCTGTCCTGACTGTCCTGACCACCCTGCCCTATGCTTTGGAGAGTGTTTCCGGAAGTACCACTCACAGGTACACTATTAGCATAGGGATCATCTCACCAGGATAGGCACACAGGGCTATTAGGGCCCATTCACTCACACAGCTGCTGCAAACGTCTCCTTTCACCTGGGACAAAGTGCATAACGCACTTCGCCACATCTTTGGGCGATTTGCGCTTTGCACATTGACCCATGGGGAAGGAGAGGTTTGTTCTATAAAGGTAAAAAAACAAAAAAAAAAACACCAGTAAGCAAAAAAGTTCATGTTCAGTTAAAAAAGTTAAAGTTTATATGTTCTGTTGCAAAGTTAATAAAATTATTGCGTTGCGGCCTGGTTTTTTCTTTTTTTTTTTTTTCTTTTTTTACCTTCCAGGTGGACCAACCGATCGACTAGCTGCAGCACTGATGTGCATTCTGACAGAAGCATTGCGCTGCTGTCAGATTACACGCAAGTCGGCGCTGCAAGACGGGATTTTCTCCTCTGCAGTGACAGATACGTTTGCCGATGCATACGAGCTGAGGAGGAGGCGGCGTTCCTATGCTTTGGCAAACACTTTGTATATATATTTAAAAAAAAAAAAAATCCCGGCAATGATTTATTCATCCACATCGATTGATGTGAATGGAGAAATCTGGTTTGCCAGGGCATACGAGCTAAGTGGGTATGGATGTAGGGCGGAGCTCCTATGTCCTGGCAGACGCCTTTCCCCTCCATTTTTTTTTTTTGGCAGAGATTTTTTCATCCACATTGATCGATGCGAATGAAGAAATCTGTGCCGTTCATTTTTTTCTTTCAGCCCAGAGGCTGAACGGAAAAAAAAATCTCATTACCTGTATGCTCAATATAAGGAGAATAGCAGAAACTCCTAATGCTGACCATCCATGTAATGATTGCGGAGACCCTCAAATGCCAGGGCAGTACAAACACCCCACAACTGACCCCATTTTGGAAAGAAGACACCCCAAGGTATTTGCTGAGGGGCATATTGAGTCCATGAAAGATTTAAATTTTTGTCCTAAGTTAGCGGAAAGTGAGACTTTGTGAGAAAAAATAAAATAAAAATCAATTTCCGCTAACTTATGTGAAAAAAAAAAAATTCTATGAACTTGCCAGGCCCCTCATTGGATACCTTGGGGTGTCTTCTTTCCAAAGTGGGGTCACATGTGGGGTATTTATACTGCCCTGGCTTTTTAGGGGCCCTAAAGCGTGAGAAGAAGTCTGGGATCCAAATGTCTAAAAATGCCCTCCTAAAAGGAATTTGGGCACTTTTGCAGCCTAGATGCGCAAAAGTGTGACACATCTGGTATCGCCGTACTCAGGAGAAGCTGGGGAATGTGTTTTGGGGTGTCATTTTACATATACCCATGCTGGGTGAGATAAATATCTTGATCAAATGCCAACTTTGTATAAAAAAATTTGAAAAGTTGTCTTTTGCCAGGATATTTCTCTCACCCAGCATGGGTATATGTAAAATGACACCCAAAACACATTCCCCAACTTCTCCTGAGTACGGCGATACCACATGTGTGAAACTTTTTTGCAGCCAAGGTGGGCAAAGGGGCACATATTCCAAAGTGCACCTTTCGGATTTCGCAGGCCATTTTTTACACATTTTGATTGCAAAGTACTTCTCACACATATGGGCCCCTAAATTGCCAGGGCAGTATAACTACGCCACAAGTGACCCCATTTTGGAAAGAAGACACCCCAAGGTATTCCGTGAGGGGCATGGCGAGTTCCTAGAATTTTTTATTTTTTGTCGCAAGTTAGTGGAATATGAGACTTTGTAAGGAAAAAAGAGAAAAAAAAAAAATCTGCATTTTCCGCTAACTTGTGACAAAAAATAAAAAATTCTAGGAACTCGCCATGCCCCTCACGGAATACCTTGGGGTGTCTTCTTTCCAAAATGGGGTCACTTGTGGTGTAGTTATACTGCCCTGGCAATTTAGGGGCCCAAATGTGTGAGAAGTACCTTGCAATCAAAATGTGTAAAAAATGGCCGGTGAAATCCGAAAGGTGCACTTTGGAATATGTGCCCCTTTGCCCACCTTGGCAGCAAAAAAGTGTGACACATCTGGTATCGCCGTACTCAGGAGAAGTTGGGGAATGTGCTTTGGGGTGTCATTTTACATATACCCATGCTGGGTGAGAAAAATATCTTGGTCAAATGCCAACTTTGTATAAAAAAATGGGAAAAGTTGTCTTTTGCCAAGATATTTCTCTCACCCAGCATGGGTATATGTAAAATGACACCCCAAAACACATTCCCCAACTTCTCCTGAGTACAGCGATACCAGATGTGTCACACTTTTTTGCTGCCAAGGTGGGCAAAGGGGCACATATTCCAAAGTGCACCTTTCGGATTTCACCGGTCATTTTTTACACAAAAAAAAAAAAAAAAAAAAATCATCATCATTTTCCGCTAACTTGTGACAAAAAATAAAAAGTTCTATGAACTCACTATGCCCATCAGCGAATACCTTAGGGTGTCTACTTTCCGAAATGGGGTCATTTGTGGGGTTTTTCTACTGTCTGGGCATTGTAGAACCTCAGGAATCATGACAGGTGCTCAGAAAGTCAGAGCTGCTTCAAAAAGCGGAAATTCACATTTCTGTACCATAGTTTGTAAACGCTATAACTTTTACCCAAACCCTTTTTTTTTTTTTTGCCCAAACATTTTTTTTTATCAAAGACATGTAGAACAATAAATTTGGCGAAAAATTTATATATGGATGTCGTTTTTTTTGCAAAATTTTACAGCTGAAAGTGAAAAATGTCATTTTTTTGCAAAAAAAAGTAAAAATGTCAGCAGCAATGAAATACCACCAAATGAAAGCTCTATTAGTGAGAAGAAAAGGAGGTAAAATTCATTTGGGTGGTAAGTTGCATGACCGAGCGATAAACGGTGAAAGGAGTGTAGTGCCGAAGTGTAAAAAGTGCTCTGGTCATGAAGGGGGTTTCAGCTAGCGGGGCTGAAGTGGTTAAGCACTATGATATCTAAATCAATGAATCTGCAGCAATATTTTAAAGGGACTATGTTAGCAGTTTGAATCATGCTAAACTGCTAACAGCACTAGGTAGGGGCTGTAGAAAGCAGGACAAACATATATTTTGTGGAGCTTTTATCATCAGGAGTAGTGTGAATATGAAGTTTTATTCTGCCCGATTTTGCTCCTGAGGCTCAATGTGAAGTGCCCTCCTCCTTGCTCTGAGTGACAGCTGTAGCATCCAAAAAGGAGACCACTACAGCTATCAATCAGGAGTGCACCTAACCTTTCTGCTGTCTGAGACGAAAATTGAAAGGACCCCCCCCCCCCATTCTCAACCTAACCTCTTCCCTTCTAACATTATGTACAGCAATACCAAACATACAGGGTAATACAGTGCCACATACAGAGGTCGCAATAACGCCTGTACAAGCGTCATTGACGCCTGTTCAGGCCATTTTACTCCCTGGAAAAAGTCTAAGGCGTACCACTACGCCTGAGACTTTACCCCTACATTCAGCAGCACAGGGAACGGCACAGGCAGCGCAGCCATGCTGCCTGTGCCTGAAATGACCAATAGCAAAGCTCCATAGAGTAAGGAGCTTTACTATTGGGTGGTTTGGGCGGGCGCCGGAGCGATACAGGTCCTGCAGCAGGGGAAGCCGGCGGAAAGGAAGAGGGGGCGGCTCCCGGGCGTTTTTACAGTAAGGAGAGCAGGGCGCGCTGTACAAGGACCCCGGAAAACATGGTGGCGGAGGAGCTGAAGAGGACTCCTCAGAGGTAACAAACAGCCCCGGACATCAAGGTGACAACAGAGTGTAGTGCAGTGTGTGATCATCACACACTGCACTACATACATCACACACCTGTATACATCACACACTGCACTACATACATCACACACATGTATACATCACACACTGCACTACATACATCACACACATGTATACATCACACACTGCACTACATACATCACACACTGCACCACATACATCACACACATGTATACATCACACACTGCACTACATACATCACACACTGCACTACATACATTACACACATGTATACATCACACACTGCACTACATACATCACACACATGTATACATCACACACTGCACTACATACATCACACACTGCACCACATACATCACACACATGTATACATCACACACTGCACTACATACATCACAAACTGCACTACATACATCACACACATGTATACATCACACACTGCACTACATACATCACACACTGCACTACATACATCACACACATGTATACATCACACACTGCACTACATACATCACACACATGTATACATCACACACTGCACCACATACATTACACACATGTATACATCACACACTGCACCACATACATCACACACATGTATACATCACACACTGCACCACATACATCACACACTGCACTAAATACATCCCACACATGTATACATCACACACTGCACCACATACATCACATACATGTATACATAACACACTGCACCACATACATCACATACATGTATACATAACACACTGCACCACATACATCACACACATGTATACATCACAAACTGCACTACATACATTACACACTGAACTACATATTCACACACATGTATACATCACACACATGTATACATCACACACTGCACCACATACATCACACACTGCACTACATACATCACACACATGTATACATCATACACTGCACTACATACATCACACACTGCACTACATACATCACACACTGTACTACATACATCACACACATGTATACATCACACGCTGCACTACATACATCACAAACTGCATTACATACATCATACATTGCACTACATACATCCCACACATGTATACATCACACACTGCGCTACATACATCACACACTGCACCACATACATCACACACTGCATTACATACATCACACACTGCACCACATACATCACACATGTATACATCATACACTGCACTACATACATCACACACTGCACTACATACATCACACACTGCATTACATACATCACACACTGCACCACATACATCACACACATGTATACATCATACACTGCACTACATACATCACAAACTGCACTACATACATCACACACATGTATACATCATACACTGCACTACATACATCACACACTGCACTACATACATCACACACTGCACTACATACATCACACACTGTACTACATACATCACACACATGTATACATCACACACTGCACTACATACATCACACACTGCACTACATACATCACACACTGCACTACATACATCACACACTGCACTACATACATCACACACTGCACTACATACATCACACACATGTATACATCACACACTGCACTACATACATCACAAACTGCATTACATACATCATACATTGCACTACATACATCCCACACATGTATACATCACACACTGCGCTACATACATCACACACTGCACCACATACATCCCACATTGCACTACATACATCACACACTGCACCACATACATCACACACATGCATTTTGCGGGCCGCAGCACGACCACGGCGTGCACACGTGTGCCTGTTCTGTGTGCCAGTACAAAAAATACCTCCTCTTAGTGCCCCCAATAGAGCCAATGTCCCATAATGTGTGTCTGTACAAAAAATGCCCTCCTTCTGTGTGCCAGTACAAAAACGACACCCTATTAGTGACTCCAGGGCATCCTTCTTATAGACTGGTGCTCAGAACTGAACCGCGTATTCCAGGTGAGGCTGTACCAATGCTTTGTATAGTGGCAATATTTCATCCCTGTCCCCCGAGACCATACCTCTTTTTATACAAGACACAATTCTGTTGTCCTTAGAGGCAGCAGACTGGCAATGCATGCTGTTTTTATTCTATGATCTACTAATACACCCAGATCCTTCACAACCAGTGACTCTCCCAGATTTAGGCCTCTTTCACACGGGCGTCATGTTTTTTTGCCCGGATAAGATGCGGGTGCGTTGCGGGAAAATGTGCGATTTTTCCGCACGAGTGCAAAACATTGTAATGCGTTTTGCACGCGCGTGAGAAAGATCGGCATGTTTAGGTGTCCTGTAGATTGTATTATTTCCCCTTATAAGGGTCCATTCACACGTCCGTAATTTGGGTCCGTGTTCGTTCCGCAATTTGCGGACCCATTCACTTTCAATGGGTCTGGAACGGATGCAAATCCGCATTTTCGGGATCCGCATCCGCATTTTCGGGATCCGCATCCGTTTTTTCGGGATCCGTTTTTTCGGGATCCGCAATTTCGTTCCTGAAAAAAATAGAAAATGTCCTATTCATGTCCGCAATTGCGGACCAGAAAAGGCATTTTCTATTATAGTGTCTGTGATGTGCGGTCCGCAAATTGCGGATCGCACATTGCAGGTGTCCGTGTTTTGCGGATCCGCAAAACACTTACGGACGTGTGAATGGACCCTAACATGGTTATAAGGGAAAATAATGGCATTCTGAATACAGAATGCATAGTACAATAGGGCTGGAGGGGTTAAAAATATATATATATAATTAAACTCACCTTAATCCACTTGTTCGCGCAGCCGGCATCTCCTTCTGTCTTCTTTCTTCAGGACCTGTGGTGATGTCACTGCGCTCATCACATCGTCCATCACATGATCTTTCACCATGGTGATGGATCATGTGACGGGCCATGTGATGAGAACAGTGACGTCATCACAGGTCCTTTACCCAGGTCCTGAAGAAAGAAGACAGAAGAGAAGCCGGGCTGCGCAAACAAGTGGATTAAGGTGAGTTAAATTATTATTATTTTTTAACCCCTCCAGCGCTATTGTTCTATGCATTATGTATTCAGAATGCTATTATTTTCCCTTATAACCATGTTAGAAGGGAAAATAATAATGATCGGGTCTCCATCCCGATTGTCTCCTAGCAACCGTGCGTGAAAATCGCACCGCATCCGCACTTGCTTGTCCTATTCACTTCTATGGGGCCTGCGTTGCGTGAAAAAACGCACAAAATAGAGCTTGCTGCAATTTTCACGCAACGCACAAGTGATGCGTGAAAATCATCGCTCGTGTGCACAGCCCCATAGAAATGAATGGGTCCGGATTCAGTGCGGGTGCATGCATTGCACCCCCGCGGAAAACTCGCCCGTGTGAAAGGGGTCTTAGTCTCCCTGCTTGCATAACTTTACATTTATCGATTTTGAACCTCATTTGCCAAGTGGAGGCCCAAACAGTAAGTTTGTCCAAGTCTTATTGTAACTTATTAACATCTTCCATAGACTGTACCTTATAACAACGTTTGGTGTCATCTGCAAAAATAGAAACAGCACTACTACTCCCATCCTCTATGTCATTAATGAATAAGTTAAATAATAGAAGACCCAGCTCAGAACCTTAGAGTACAACACTTTTAACCAGGGACCATTCAGAGTAGAAATCATTGACCTCTTTGGATACGATCATGAAGCCAATTTTCAATCCAATTACAATGAAAAAAGAAAAACTCAAAACGGCCTCCTATTCATTTCAATGGGAAGCAGAGTGGAAGAAAAGCAGCGCGCCCTTTCTTGGGCCAGAATCTGCTCTGAATCTCCAATTGAAATGAATGGGAAGCATAAAAAAACAGCTCCATGTAAGTCCATGCGTTTTTTGGTGCAGCATAGCCACTGACTTATTCAATAAGATGTATCTGTATAGCGCCACCTGCTGCTTGTTTTTACTTATTTCTTTGTCCTGCTCACTGAGAAGGCCGCACATGCTCAGTTTCATCCTTCAACTGCCTCCTGAGCTGTGATAGGGAGAGCTGAGACACGCCCCCTGAGCTGTGATAGGGAGAGCTGAGACATGCCCCCTGAGCTGTACTAGGGAGAGCTGAGACACGCCCCCTGAGCTGTGATAGAGAGAGCTGAGACACGCCACCTGAGCTGTGATAGGGAGAGCTGAGACACGCCCCCTGAGCTGTGATAGGGAGAGCTGAGACACGCCCCCTGAGCTGTGATAGAGAGAGCTGAGACACGCCCCCTGAGCTGTGATAGAGAGAGCTGAGACACGCCCCCTGAGCTGTGATAGGGAGAGCTGAGACACGCCCCCTGAGCTGTGATAGGGAGAGCTGAGACACGCCCCCTGAGCTGTGATAGGGAGAGCTGAGACACGCCCCCTGAGCTGTGATAGGGAGAGCTGAGACACTCCCCCTGAGCTGCAGTAGAAAAATCAGCTTGATATAAATCCTGTAGAGCAATAAATGGGGAGATCTCTGGACCCATGTGAGGTGCAGGGCTGGTTCTAGCTTTGTTAGAGATTGTCATGTCCTATATGATATAATGTTTTACATTAGTTATGGGATGGTATAACGGAATATACAATGCATATGTGAACCCACCGTACTATGCGTCATTCCTGCATTATTCCTGCTAGAAGTTTATGAATTAATTGCCAGAAGTCTACAATAAAGTCCAATTAGGTATTACCCTGCATAGTCTGACCCTGGCAACACTGACCGGATAGAGTGAGACTATGCAGAGACACCCCCTGACTGGTAACAATTTATTCATAAACTTCTAGTAGGAATAATAGAGGAGTGGCGCATCACAGAGTAATACGACTAGCTGATCCAGAATTGGTATCACATGGGGAGTGCATGAAGCTATTAAAGCAGACATGTCAGGGGAGGAGAGGAAACCTCCTAGAATCCTACCTGTGTTACTACAGTAACTGGCTTTCCCGCAAAAACCTTCAACTGAGTTGACTGTCTAAATACAATGAACATCCATACAAAATTTAATAATACCGCGGTCTGCTGAGTGGCGAGTGTGCTGGGAGTCGGACCCCCACTGAGCGGAGGCAGCGCAGACCACCAGAGCCGCGTGGAGCAGGTAAGAATGAATCTTCTGTTTCAGGAGCCATGCTGTGGAAACATGCTATAAAGCATTTTTACCGGAAGACCCCTTTAAGGCGGAAGAGCCGCTGTCCTGAATGATTGGAGCTGCACTGTGAGAAGATCTAGGAGGCCTGAGCCAAAGCCGACTGACAAATGAAGTGATAAACGTAGTGAGGCGCGCTGGGAATATTCCAGGGGATGCAGGAAAAAGACGGCGCGCTCCCAATCTTGTTAGCTGGGGTCAGCAGAGGGCCATCAATTCAAATCAGATTTGTAGCGGAGATGGAGGCAGACGCTCATTTATGAGTCAGATGGTAAATTGCTCCCGTCTTTTACGTACGACGGTCTCACCGCTTTGGTTCTTGGTACAGGGATATTAATATTTTAGAAACTTGATGTAGAAAATGCAACTCAAATTCCTGTCATATGGCGGATAAAAAATAAAATAAAAAATCCACTGCGAACTCCATAACAGGAACCAATCTCGTGCGGTTGTTCACTTTGAGTGCTGTGAATGCAGCTAAACCACGAGCGGACACCAGCCACGGCTTCAAGTGGCATCCTTCCCGACACCGCGCCAAGAAGGGACCTTTCTCATCTTGGCGTGGTCGTGGCTTAAAGCGAATTGCAGCATTGAAAACAATGGGGGGGGGGGGAGAATCACGAAACCGCCGCTCAAATTATACCCAACAGTGTCTTACGCCAAAATTCCATAGTTTAAAACTTTAAATGGTCCCATATTCGGTAATAAAAAATAAAATAAAAATATGTGTATATATAAATAAATAATATTTTCTAAATAAATCTTATTTATTTTACAGGAAAACATCCGCAGCAATTCCTCACAGTTTTCAAGCTTTCTGCTTGCTGTCAGTGAATGGGAATCAGTACTATTTACTTCTGGTAGATGTATATGAATCACGCTCATGTGACAACTGAAGGATAGGACCACGCGGCAAGGTTGCCCGCACTGCGGTCGAGTACGAGGCAGCCGTACGGGCCGTGGCTGGGGCTCTTGCTAAACTCATGAGACCGCACTGTTTAGTCGGTCTGCATTGTTAACGACCGTGCGACACCTTCAATACCAGTAACAATGCAGAATGACTAAAGAGCCAGCTGCAACCAGCCATAGGTATACCCCAACCACGGCGCGGTTGTGTGCTTGAGCCCTAACTCTTAGGCCCCTTTTACACAGGCGAGTTTTCTGCGCGGGTGCAATGTGTGACGTGAACGCATTGCACCCGCACTGAATCCGGACCCATTCATTTCAATGGGGCGGTGCACATGAGCGATGTTTTTCACGCATCATTTGTGCGTTGTGTGAAAATCGCAGCATGTTCTATATTCTGAGTTTTTCACCCAACGCAGGCCCCATAGAAATGAATGGGGCTGCGTGTAAATTGCATAGCATTCGCAAACAAGTGCGGATGCGTTTTTCACTGACGGTTGCTAAGGAGATGATGTTATTAAATAGGGATGAGGTCCATTCCATGAAGATAGAAGAACCTTCTATCTTCATTCAGCAGGACCTGCGCTGACGTCACCGCGCTCAGGTGAGCACGATGACGTCAGCGCAGGTCCTGCAAGAAGAAGAAAGAAGACAATAACGGCTTTTTTTTATTATTTTTTAACCCTCAATGGTCATTTTACTTTGCATTCTGTATTAAAGAATACTATTAATTTCCCTTATAACCATGTTATCATGGAAAATAATAAAATCTACAGAACACCGAACCCAAACCCGAACTTCTGTGAAAAAGCCCGGGTTCGGGTCTGGGTACCAACATTCAGTTTTTTATCACGCGCGTGCAAAACGCATTAAAACGCTTTGCAGTCGCGCAGGAAAAAACTGAACAAAGCAACGCAATGGCAGACAAAACTGACTGAAATTGCGTGCGCACAGGCGATGCACACGCAACGCATCCGGACCTCTTCCGTGACGCCCGTGTGCAAGGGGCCTTAGGGCTCACACACTCGGCCGTTGCCCCACTGTGGCCGTGTGGTCCACAAACCCGGAGATGCGGTGGGGAAGCACAGATCGGAAGCACTACGGCGTGCTTCTGTGGTGTTTCTGGCTGTGCCTCCGCACTACTTTTTTGCGGTGCGGACCGTCAGATGCGGATCACGGACCCCATTCAAGTGGCCAGAACGCATAGAACCTGCACTGAATCCTGACCCATCCATTTCAATGTGTCTGTGTACATGAGCGTGGTTTTTCACGCATCAGGACTGCGTTACATGAGAATCGCAGCATGTTCTATATTATGAATTTTTCACGCAGCCGTGGCCCCATAGAAGTGAATGGAGCTTCAGTGAAAAACGCATCCGGATGCGATGCGTTTTTCACTGATAGTTGCTAGAAGATGTCTTTTTGTAAATCTTCAGTTTTTTTTCATGTGAAAAGAGCATCAAAACAGATTGCACCTGAAAATGAACAACTGAACGCAATCGCAGACAAAACTGACTGAACTTGCTTGTGACATGGCGCCCTGGCCCCATAGAAGTGAATGGGGCTTCAGTGAAAAACGCATTGCATCCGGAAGAAGGTGCGGATACAATGCGTTTTTCACTGACTGTTGCTAAGAGATGTTTGTAAACCTTTAGTTTTTGTTTTGTTTTTACGGGCGTGAAAAACGCATCAAAACGCATTGCACCCGCGCAGAAAAAAAATAAACAACTGAACGCAATCGCAGACAAAACTGACTGAACTTGCTTGAAAAATGGTGCGAGTTTCACTGAACGCATCCGGACCTAATCCGTCACTCTCGTGTGAAAGAGGCCTAAGAATTCCGTTATGACTTATGGTCCGTGGTAGCGGATTCTTAGATAACCCGAACCTTGTACGCCGAACTTGAAACACAAGTTCGCTCACCCCTACCCAGCACCCCCGCTGTGCATTACAGTTTTACTATGATTTCCCTGTTAGGCTGTGTTCACATCATATATTTTTTTTCACGTTTTAAGCGTTGCAGGCGCTTCCTAGGCCAGTGACGTCGCGTTAACCGGTCCCAAGGCTGTAAGGACGCGCAGGGCTCACCGGAGTGCGGCGGCCTCGTCAAAATGATGGGCGGGGATGCTGGGTGTCAGACCTCCTGAGAACGGGCCATCAATACTGTACTCCTGGAAAATACCTTTTAATTGACAACAAGCAGAGATCTTGCAAACTGCAATGAATTGAGATACAAGGTATATTAGCAAACAGGGGAACCTGTAAAACCTCTTCCATATAAACTGCATGCACACATCAAATACGTGCTACTTATGTCAATGGAGAAGTAAACCGGGGTAGTCAGGTACCGTCTACACTTGTGGACGGTTTCCTCCTGGATACCAGAGGAAAAAGTAAATTTACTAATAACAACATATAACAAAACGCGATTATTTCTCGCCTTCCCACTAAAGACATAACTTCTCCGAAATGTGTATTTTCACTTTTAACACCTTTTACCTTCTCTTTGTCGCTCGCAATAAAGTTATGTCAATAAAAGAAAAGCTAACGGGGCGTGGCTTAGTGGGCGGTGCCGCCGCAGGAGGGGGAGGGCGGCTGTGACAGAGGCGGGAGCGGCAGGAGGAAGAGGAGCAGCCACATACACTGCCCTGTGCACGGCGCGGAGCTCGCTGACTGCCGCTCACACGCACGCGATACGTGTCCGCCGCCTCCCGTGTGCGGACTGAATGAGAGAGGCTCCCCAGCTCAGCCCCATCCAGGAAGGCGCCGCTGCCCGCCCGCCTGCCGCAGCCCCGCACGACGCGCACACGACCGGGAACCAGCTCAAGATGGACGGGTTCGCCGGCAGCCTGGGTGAGTGGAGTTGCCGCATGTGTGCGGGTGACAGCCGGGGGGAGGCGACCTGTCAGCGGGGGAAGCTGAGAGCGGAGCCCAACCTGGATGTGTGCCGTACATGTATGTATCGCGATCAGAGGACATGTCTGCGTGCGGTGTGTCCTGTACATGTATGTAACGTGATCAGAGGACATGTCTGTGTGCGGTGTGTGCTGTACATGTATGTGACGGGATCAGAGGACATGTCTGTGTGCAGTGTGTCCTGTACATGTATGTAACGTGATCAGAGGACATGTCTGTGTGCAGTGTGTCCTGTACATGTATGTAACGTGATCAGAGGACATGTCTGCGTGTGGTGTGGGCTGTACATGTATGTGACGGGATCAGAGGACATGTCTGCGTGCGGTGTGGGCCGTACATGTATGTGACGGGATCAGAGGACATGTCTGCGTGCGGTGTGGGCCGTACATGTATGTGACGGGATCAGAGGACATGTCTGTGTGCAGTGTGTCCTGCACATGTATGTAACGTGATCAGAGGACATGTCTGCGTGCGGTGTGGGCTGTACATGTATGTTACGGGATCAGAGGACATGTCTGCGTGCGGTGTGGGCCGTACATGTATGTAACGTGATCAGAGGACATGTCTGCGTGCGGTGTGGGCTGTACATGTATGTGACGGGATCAGAGGACATGTCTGCGTGCGGTGTGGGCCGTACATGTATGTGACGGGATCAGAGGACATGTCTGCGTGCGGTGTGGGCCGTACATGTATGTGACGGGATCAGAGGACATGTCTGCGTGCGGTGTGTGCCGTACATGTATGTAACGTGATCAGAGGACGTGTCTGCGGGCGGTGTGGGCCGTACATGTATGTGACGGGATCAGAGGACATGTCTGCGTGCGGTGTGGGCCGTACATGTATGTGACGGGATCAGAGGACATGTCTGCGTGCGGTGTGTGCCGTACATGTATGTGACGGGATCAGAGGACATGTCTGCGTGCGGTGTGGGCCGTACATGTATGTGACGGGATCAGAGGACATGTCTGCGTGCGGTGTGTGCCGTACATGTATGTGACGGGATCAGAGGACATGTCTGCGTGCGGTGTGGGCCGTACATATACACTCTCATGTTACCATTAGATGTCTGTATACAGCAGGTATGTGTCTGTGTGTGGATGCCGGTTGTATACATGTATGCTCTTATGTTACCATGAGATGTAAGTATAGATCATGTATGTGTACATGCTGTATAACTGTGTGCGCCCATTATATCGTGTATTCCGCCTTCCATCACACGTCTGTAGGTGTGTGCCGTGTATGTCTGTGCACTGGATATATATGTATAGTGCTCGCGCCGTAGGCAGTAGTAATGGATGCCGGATCACATCTCAGGTGACGTCTGCTTCACGTATGTTTCCTGCTACTTCTATATGACGTGTACATTGTCTGCGTTCACATCAGCCCCGTGTGCATCTACGCGCTTTAGTCTGTGGTTGGATTTGAACCCAGGACTATGTCTGCCGTGGTAACCACTGAGCCGCCCTGCAGTCAGGAGGGAAACTCCCATCATTCTGAAGTATGACTCTATATAACGGTTCAGCAGTGACCCCCAGCTCGAGGCTCTCGTCACGTCGTCTTCACCCTTTTGGAAACCCCATTGTAAGGTCTCATGCACACGACCCTATGTATTTTGTGGTCCGCAAAAAAATACAGACGACACCTGTGTGCATTCCGTATTTTGCGGAACGGACCACAAAAAAAACGGAACGGACACGGAAAGAAAATACGTTTGTGTGCATGAGGACTAAGTCAGTGACACCAGTGTGAACGAGCCTCAGGGTAAGGCTGCTTATCGCATAGTGTTAGATCACCGCCCCGAATATTAGCTCTGGGGGGGGGTTACTGCAGCTTCCCCCCTCTTACTCCCTGTAAGTCACTGCTTCGGGAGGTAGGTAGACGTGACTGTCTGTAACAGTAAGCTACTGCAAGGCTTGATTACAAGCAGGAGAAACCGCGTGGAGTCTGTGATGGCCGCAGTTGGGTTACACTGTGTACAGAATATACTCTGCTGGAACGGTAAATTACTGACGGGTCTCCCCAGAAAACGCTTCTCTGTCGTCTTTGCTTCCGAGGAGACCACATTGTGGTTATTAGGAGCCTGTAATTACCGAATACAGGGGAGGGGCGCAGTGTGCGATACAGAGTAAGGACAGCAGAATGGCAGCATTGTGCTTTTCAAAGGGCATCTGTCAGCAGTTTTGTACCTATGACACCGGCTGACCTGTTACATGTGCGCTTGGCAGCTGAAGACATCTGTGTTGGTTAGTGATGAGCGAACTTCTGTTTTAAGTTCGGCGTCTAAAGTTCGGCTTCCGGTTAGCGGAGAATCCCGATATCGATTCAGAATTCCGTTGTGGTCCGTGGTAGCGGAATCAATAATCGGCCATTATTGATTCCACTACCACGGACCACAACGGAATTCTGAATCGATATCGGGATTCTCCGCTAACCGGAAGCCGAACTTTAGACGCCAAACTTAAAACAGAAGTTCGCTCATCACTAGTGTTGGTCCTACGTTCATATGTGTCTGCATTGCTGAGAAAAGTGATGTTTTAATATATGCAAATGAGCCTCTAGGAGCAACGGGGGCGTTGCCATTACTCCTAGAGGCTCCGCTCTCTCTGCAATTGATTGACAAAGCCAGGCAGGCATGATCACGTTTAGGGCTCATGCACACGACCGTATGCCCTCTGAGACATACGGTCCGTGAACGGGCCATATGTCCCGGAGCGGCATACATCGTGTGCACAGGAGCGCACAGCGTCATAGGTTACTGTGAGCATCGGGCCGCCCCGCACTCAAAATATCATATGAGTGGAGGACAATAGCCCCGCGGGTGGCCCGATGTGCACAGCATCATAGTAATCTATGATGCTGTGGGCTCCCGTGCGCACGATCAATGCTGCTGCTTCGGCACATTTGACCCACTCACGGACCGTATATCTCAGAGGGCATATGGTCGTGTACATGAGCCCTTACACTGAACTTAAAGGGGGCCCTTAGTGATGTTGCCGACCATATTTCCCCCCCACCAAGTGATGGTGGGAGAGGCGGTGCTCCAGTGCGGTGCAAATTCTCCCGGCACTTTTTACATTTCTAGCAGAAGAGGCGCCCGCTGGATGTGCTCTTTAAAATTATATATGTGTGTGTGTATATATATATATATATTATTCCGGATTTAAAGGTGATTTTTATTTATTATTTTTTTTTTCTTTATTATGTTTGCATTTTGCTCATTTTAGCTACAAATCATTTTTTTTCAGTGGGTCTTCGTCAAGCCTCATTCACACGTCGGTGCTTGCCATCAGTCAAAGCCAGGATCGGAGCCTCCAGAGAGATGAAGTATAAGGGAAAGATCTGCACCTGTTCAGTGTTTAGAGCCGCACCTGGTTTTGGCTCACAATCACTGGTAGAAATCACTGACGTGCGTATGAAGCATCAGTCTTTGCAGATTGTCGCTCCTGAGTCCTATCAGCTGACGGCTCATGTGAAGCCTTATCTCTGATCTTCTGACTTCATAAACGCTCATTAGAGCTGAACTCTAATCTAACTGATAAGAATATGGCTTTAAATAAGTGAGGTCAGGCGATCACAGAAAAACTGGAGCCGTCAGCTGATGGGACTGAGAACTGTAAACTGATTTATTTATTTTTTAACCCTTGTATCTCAAAAATGGCTGTACATTTTTAATAAAAAAACGATTGAAAAATTATTTTTGGGCGATAATGATTAAAATGCTATCAAATTGGCCCAAAAGTGTCCACAGCCTTCTATAGCATGCGGTTCTCTGTAGATGGGCACTGCTCCTTCGTCGGTAGTAAAGGGGTTAACAGACGAATTGTTCATGTCCCCATGTAAGACCATCCCTCAGCCGTGCTCACCATATGACCCTGCCTATAGGTTCTTGGTTATGGATAATTGTATAGCCAGGCGGTGACCAGATGGAAAATATTCTGTGTGCGCCGCAGCCGGATCCCTGTATGTACGTAGCATGGAGGATTGGGGGTCATGTGTATAACGGTATGTAATGTCCGTGTACAGACACAGCTCAGTAGAAGTCTGTGGTGCCCTTCTGTACCTCGGAGTGCCTCCAGTTTCACGCAGGGGGGCACTGCTTTCATGTGGGTTATACCTCCCTCTTGTATACGTGAGCCCGCGCCAGTACTTGATGGATCAGTCAATAAGGAGCTGTTATCTCTGTCGTCGGCTTAGTTCAGATATTGATCTCTTGTAAACCTCAGCGCCCTGATCTGTAATCTGCGCCGCTCATCATGCACGTTCTCTCCCGAACTTCACTGATTACTTGAGCAGTTAAAGCTGGGAAACTCCCGGTGTAGTGCGGCCACCCCCCTCGGTGTGCGCAGGGCGCATATGGCCTAGGGTTGAGCGGTAAACCGGTGTCAACGATATACCGTGGTATTAAAAAACAGCAATATGGAGATATCGCTGTTTCCAAATAACCGCAGTATTTGCTGACATCATATGTGTGCTGACCGCTCCTAAGGCCTTGTGCACACGGCGGTTCGGCAATCCGCGTGCACCCCGCATCACGGATGCGGCCCCATTCACTTGAATGGGTCCGCAATTCCGGAGATGCGGAACTGAGTCACAAAACGGAACACCGGAAGCACTACGGAGTGCTTCCGTGGTGTTTCTTTCCGTTGTTCCGCACCGCAAAAAAATATGACATGTCATATATTTTTTTTTTTTTGCGATGCAGACATACCACGGACCCATTCAAGTTGAATGGGTCCGGCCCGCTGCACGGATGTTGCCTGTGTGCATGAGGCCTAAATCTGTGTCAGCCCGCCCCTGCATTGTGCATATGCGTACCGTACATATCACGTCCTGCAGCGGCCGCCCCCGGCTCCTCCTCGCTCCCATATTCAAGTCTCTGCCCACTGGCCGAGCACAAGGTGGGGGAAGAGGAGTGAGACCGTAACGGCCCAGGGGTCAGAAATAAAGGTTGTACTGTCCATGTCTTCTGCGGTCCTGGCCCTGCCTGCGAGCTGCGCTGCACATGGGGATGGCACTGGATAAACTACAATGTCTCCCTGTGGCCCCCACACAGGAGCAACACGAAGACATTACTGTATGGGGGCCACAAGACATTATTATAATGATGGTGGAGGGGTTACAAACTGTTGTCCCATACAGTATAATGTCACTTTGTGGCCCCCTTACAGTATAGTTCCTAAGTCCAGACAGTATAATGTCTCCTGGTGGCCCCATGCAGTATAGTGACTATTTTGGCCCACTGCCTGCCAAGCGGCCAACCCATACAGTATATAACGTCTCCTTGTGCCCCGCTGGCTGCCCATACTGTATATAACGTCTCCTTGTGCCTCGCTGCCTGCCCATACGGTATATGTCTCCTTGTGCCTCACTGCCTGCCCATACAGTATATAATGTCTCCTTGTGCCTCGCTGCCTGCCCATACAGTATATAATGTCGCCTTGCTGCCTGCCCATACGGTATATGTCTCCTTGTGCCCCGCTGCCTGCCCAGACAGTATAGAACGTCTCCTTGTGCCCCGCTGGCTGCCCAGACGGTATAGAACGTCTCCTTGTGTCCCGCTGCCTGCCCAGACGGTATAGAACGTCTCCTTGTGCCCCGCTGCCTGCCCAGACGGTATAGAACGTCTCCTTGTGCCCCGCTGCCTGCCCAGACGGTATAGAACGTCTCCTTGTGCCCCGCTGCCTGCCCAGACGGTATAGAACGTCTCCTTGTGCCCCGCTGCCTGCCCAGACGGTATAGAACGTCTCCTTGTGCCCCGCTGCCTGCCCAGACGGTATAGAACGTCTCCTTGTGCCCCGCTGCCTGCCCAGACGGTATAGAACGTCTCCTTGTGCCCCGCTGCCTGCCCAGACGGTATAGAACGTCTCCTTGTGCCTGCAAGTGTTTTTTTTTTCTTCTAAATGGGTATTTATCGTTATTGTGGGAATATTTTTTAAATATCGCCCAACCCTAATATGGCCACCCCCATCGGTGTACGCAAGGTGCAGCAGCAAAACAACCTGCAATCAACTTATTGGTAAACCCTTTAAAAAAAAAATATATATGGAATCCAGATCTGTGGAAACAGTGGGAGGGTTTCTGACTACCACAGACCCCCATTAGACACTGCACCATGGTCACAGCCGTGGAACAGAGATAAGGAGATTTTGGTTGGAGCCTGTAGTGCTCTTCAGCCGCCATGTTGGCTGGTTTCACAGCCTGGCTACTTGATGCTTTGTGTCTTTTTATGTTGTGCATTTTTTTTATTTTTATTTTACTTTAAGGACTGATATCTGGACGGGAATCTTTTCAAAGCTAAATGGGCTCCACCATGAGCATGTCCTGGGTCCCGGCTGAGTGTATTACTGTGCCCTTGGAGGTGTGCGAACGCGGTTCCGTTAGACGCGATAAACGCAATTCCCAAGGGCAGCTGTCTGCTTGAATCAGTGTCTTGTGTGGTAGTAGCCCAGCCTGCCGGGACTACTGCTGCATCATCCTTGCCGTATATCGTAGAGGCTTTTAGGAGCTCATCTTATGCGTCTTCCAGGCTTTGCGGCTGGCATTTACTGAAAGAGGGATCCAGGGAGACAGAACTCTGCGCTGGTGCCTGGCATGTGCTGGTCCTTATGGCACCTGCAGGTGGCTGGAGATCTGGTTGACGGAGGGAAAGTTGAAGCTGGAATTTGTCCTGTGTGATTTGAGACGTCTTTCGGGTCCCCTGGTGCAGATCTAGCAGGTGGCAGCTTGTCTGCAGACATCTGTCCTACCGACACTACAAGGCAAATCTGTCACGGCCGAGTGACATCCCTCCATATGGTGATGTGGAAGCCATAACTACCCCACTGTCTAAAGATATAATGTTCAGGTCTCCGGAAGGTCTGTGTGTAAATGAACTACCTCCTTGCGTCATCGGGATCTGTAGGGTTTCCATACGCTCAGCTATAGATGTATGCAGCTATAGAAGTCAATGTATATTGAAAGTAGCATGCGCTGCAGCGTGCTGAACTGCAATCAATAGGGCGAGCCATACAGAACTCTGTGCGGTTCGGCATCATATTATCATAACCATTTAATGCAGGGTTAGCTGATCTGCCTCTGCCGTGCCCAGACGATCCCGTGATTCAATTCCCGAACCACAGCTGGCATACATATCCAGGAAAACTGCAGGTCTGTGGTTGAGATTGAAATATACTGCATTAACCATTTCAGCCAGCAGATGGCGCGTGTTCTCCTAATGCGTCGCCCTCTAGTCCTGCTGTAATAATGAATTATGAACCATCATTCCTTGCCCGCTATATTTTTAGGTGCCGGTGGTGTTATGTTTTATTATACTGTGCAAGGGGCGTTTGACAACTCCATACTCAGTCCTAATTCCTCATTATCTCATTCCTGAAGGTGCGCTAAATGGGTGTTTCTATAGCTAAACGCTTTTAGTATAGTGTATCCCACATGTTAGTTTCCTGGCTCATATCTCTACAATTAGGTTATATACAGTGGCGTGTGCATGGGTACCCATGCTATGAGAGTATTACGTGGCTGCAGGAATGTGGGCTGTGGCTAGTTCTGCAGCTCGCCTCCACGTCAGTTTAAGGGGGTTATCCGGTCTGCAAATATTGATGATCTGTTCTCAGGATAGTTCATCAGTATCAAATTGAGGGTCCGATGCTCTGCGCCCCCACCAGTAAGCTGTTCTGGCCACTATAATGTGTACGGAACTGGAGGCAGACAGCTCCTCACACAATGTAGTGGCCGTGCCAGGTACTGCAGCGCAGCTCCCAATCAGTGATGTAAACTACATGGTGGACAGAGCCTTCTGCTTCCACTCTGATCATGGGGGTGCCGGCTGTGAACCTGGGTTGCCAACCGTCCCGAAATTTCTGGTGGTACTTGACTAGATTATTTTAGTGGTAATTATCATCATTTCACAGCTCACAGTAAATACTGGTAATGAGTTCTTATCAGTATACTGAGCTATAGACATGGATTACTTATAATTTATACCATTTGTTATGGTCTCCCAATTTGTCCATAAAAAATGTTGGTTGTTCGTGATTTTTGGATAAAGTGTCCAGAAAAAAATAAAATAAAATTCTGGCTGGCAATCCTGGTGTCAACCCCCCCACCGATCTGATATCAATGACCTGATCTGAAGATGGGCCGTCAGTATCTGCAGCCCCTGAAGTGGCGCTGCGTGTGGAAGAAACGCTCCTGTCTTTCTAATCTATTCATTCAGAAGTTTCAGCAATTTCCAGTAAAGACAAAAAGAACAACAAGGCAGTGATGCTCGTCTGCCATTTCATGTAATTAGATCTCTGAGCAATTCGGCTAAGACAAATTCCGCTCCCAACCATTAGCGCTCCTGGGTCCTTCAGAAGCCAAACACTGGCCGTGCCAATACGCAAAGAAACACAAAATTGGCAGTGTTGCATTAAATTAATGGTAGTGTACACCTCATATAACTTAGGTATGTTGAACTGGGTCCAGTCTAACAGGCGGCCATTGTTTTCTAGTCATTTCTATACATTCTCTGGGTTATGTGCCAGCTCGTTACAGAAGTCGTCTGCAATGAGGTTCGATGAGTGAGCAATAAAGTCTTTACTAAAAGCTGTGAAAGATTAGTGAGAGTTGACTCAAACCCGTGGCTGGATACTGTATCAATCCTGAAGTTTGGGCTCCTCCGAGCGGGGGTCGTCCCAACGATCGGGCTCCTCCGAGCGGGGGTCGTCCCAACGATCGGGCTCCTCCGAGCGGGGGTCGTCCCAACGATCGGGCTCCTCCGAGCGGGGGTCGTCCCAACGATCGGGCTCCTCCGAGCGGGGGTCGTCCCAACGATCGGGCTCCTCCGAGCGGGGGTCGTCCCAACGATCGGGCTCCTCCGAGCGGGGGTCGTCCCAACGATCGGGCTCCTCCGAGCGGGGGTCGTCCCAACGATCGGGCTCCTCCGAGCGGGGGTCGTCCCAAAGAAGCTAATGGCTGGGACCTTTCACCAGTGGCCTTATGGCTGTAGGCTCTTGTCTGGTGTACACACGCTGAGTTGGAGCCCTGTGTTTGACATTTACCCCGCCGTAGGACACAATTTGTCCGAGAGAGTAGCGTGCTCCTTCAGCCTCTATTGTGCTGTCATGCATTGGCGTTCCTTTTTCCTACTTTATAGGAAAGGGCAGCAGACTGTGTTTAATAAAAAAAAATGCTATGCAGTATATGTATTTTTACCATTGAAATCAATGGATGATGCATGTCAGTGTAATCTTATGCCGTGGCATACTTTGGAGCCTTTTGTCAGGGATATACATCTGGAAACCTTCCTGGCATATACAGATGGTGGGGGTCCTCAGAGCCTTCTGTCGGCGGGGTACCCCTACATATGTCACTGTTTAGCATATGGTTACGTCACATCCATTTGCTGCAATGTTAAAAACTGTGTAATCTATTTTTTTCTGCGGTGTCTTTTGCACTTGCCTCGACAGTTACAAAAAATTGGTATGTCCTCGTATACCACCCTGATGGAGGCTGAAAAGGCAACCTCCATTTGGTGAATGGGGACCCATGTCTGTTCTGGAGCTTTCCATACGCTGCATGTGTTCACATAGCGTGATGTGAACACAGCCGTAATCGAGGAGGTTCCACCTTCAAGACCCTCATCTGTTGGCCGAAGTCGAAAGAGGGTCTTTCCTCTGGAGTACCCATAGGCGATCTGATCTGTTGGTTTCATTGGACACCGTGTAATGCTTCACGTCACCCTGTGGTGGCGCTGCAGGGCAGACTTGTTTTTTCCGAGATCTTTTTACTGATGACCTATACTCAGTAGGGCTGCGCATCTTCACTCGTCTCACGATTCGATGCAATTACGATTATCAAGTCCACGATTCGATTCGGCGATGCATCACGATGCATCAAGATTATTACCCAAGTCCCCTTGTTTTTCAATTTTACATCAAAAAATTAATTCAATCAGTCAGAAATTGCACAAAAATATTTATTTGTATCTATTGTCAGGCGGATCCGTCTGACAAATGCATTGAAATACCGGATCTGTCTCTCCGGTGTCATCTGGAAAAACGGATCCGGTGTTTATTTTTTTCACAGATTTAAAGGTCTGCGCAGATCGGAAGAACGGATCCGTCAATGCAGCAATTTTAATGCCGGATCTGGCACTAATACATTTCAATATAAGTTTAAAGCTGGATCCGGCAAGTGTTCAGGATTTTTGGCAGGAGAGAAAACTGTAGCATGCTGCGGTATTCTCTCCGGTCAAAAAACGTAAGAGGGACTGAACTGATGCCTCCTGAACGGATCGCTCTCCATTCAGAATGCATTAGGATAAAACTGGTCAGTTCTTTTCCGGTATTGAGCTCCTAGGACGGAACTCAGCGCCGGAAAAGAAAAACGCAAGTGTGAAAGAACCTGAGAGACCATCAGTATGTTAGTCCTGGAGGTTTCAGGTTGATAGATCCTGTGTATGCTACATTGTATCCACAATAACCATCCTCTCAGTAGGGACTGATACACGTGTGAAGGGGCTCTGATGGTGCAGGATCAGTAACTGTCAGTAAATCTGACACCCCAGCAGTTTCAGATCCCTGCCCTTAGCTGAGAGTTGTCAGTGTGGATCACCTCCTGCTGGGAGCAATCTCCTGAATAGTGTGAGATAAATGTAGACATTCCCAGACTGGCCACTAGGGGCCGCTGTTTGACCGCCTTTCATAGACCCGGAACCTAAAGTTCTGTCCACTGTAGACGGAGGGGAAGAATAAGAAGAGAAGAGACACAACCGAAAAAAATAAAGAAGAAACATGGCGCGGGCGGCAAAGGTATGAGAAGCGGCAATATGAGCTGTGTAGGTGGCAGGCGGTAGGTGTATATGCTGTGTAGGTGGCAGGCGCTTTGGAGGTAGATATTACCTCGCCGCCAGCCACCGCACGTCCGCACTGCCGCCTGCTTCTGAGTGTCTGACTGGGAGCCGGAGATGCGCGGAAACCACGCCTCCGGCTCCTCCTCACTCAGTCAGACCTGGCTCACTCAATGTTGTGGCCACACCCTCTGACACGTCAGCGGGAGGCGGGAAAGAAGGCGCCCAAAAACTTTTTTCCGACTCGGCTGCACGGCGGACGCGACGCTGACGTCATCAACATGCATCGATTATTTAAAGCAACCGCATCGATGCAGAATCGCCGGGGGTCGAATCGCGATGCATCGATTATATTCGACAGCCCTAATACTCAGGATAAGTCATCAGTGTCTAATCGGTTGGGGACCCCCACCGATCAGTTGTTTGAGAAGGCCCCGGTTCTCCTTTGAGCGCTGTGACCTTCTCCCTGCTTACCAAGCACAATGCCTGGGACCCCCACCGATCAGTTGTTTTTGAGATAGGACATCAGTATAAAAATCTCTGAAAACCTCTTTAAAAGAAGTGTCATTAAAAATGTTATCTTCCAGTTAAAACCAGATATTAGAAAAAAAATATATATATGTTTTACTGTGTTTTTTTTTTATTTATTTTTTTTTAAGCTGAACATGATTATGGGGGCTGCCATCTTGCCTGAGCTGTTCTTAACAGCATTTACACCGCATTAAGAAAATTGCTTTATGGCAGATGCATGAGCCATAGACACAATGGTCAGGACCTCAGTGACACTATGGGAGAGTCATCTAGGCATGCTCCGTGACCTGTGCAGAGGTCATTATACAAGGAAAGAATAGATAAGCTCTAACAATCACCTGTTGTGAATGGTGGATCCTGTCTTATCTATACACAGAGGTGATATCATTACAGGCAGGAGTATAATGTCAGATAAGCAGATAGCTGCAGTAAACTGATCTGTACAGACCAAGAAGTGGCGCCTAATATTGGGCTTAGTGGTCAGTGCGAGAACTGCAGGATTTTATGGTTTTTATTTAATATAGATATATAAATGGAAAATTAAAAATAACCATGAAGATCTTGCAGACATATGGATGATCTGATTCTGCACCCGTCTGTCCGTTCCACAAAGGGATAGATGATGGCTGCAAAATGGCTGCGGACCACGAACCCATTTTGCAAAAGATGCAGATTCAACACGGACGTTTCTATTTTCTGCGGATCCGCAATTTGCGGACTGCAAAATCCGTACGGTCATTATCCTCAGACGTTGTTCCGTCTTTGATGCCTTTGGAAGGAGGGAAGGTCTGATTGTATTGGATGCGCAGTTCTCTCTTGTGCGTCGAGTACGTTGAAGCTGTCAGATAGCAGAGGCGAGTGGTGCATAGACGAGAAGAGTGATACGTCTGGCTCCATCTGCTGATCTGTAAGCCATGTGTTTCGGCTTTCTCCGACTGCCAGGGATTCCTGTCTCAGCTTCAATCTTTAGTGATTGTCTTGCCAAGAATTGCACTTGCTGTTTATTTCCAAAACATTATCATAATCGTTCTCTTCTGTCTGAAAGGTTCCTGCAGCGCCGGCCATGTGGATGCGAGAGGGGCCTGGCATAGGTGCCGGGGTCTGCTCTCCATGAGGCCCCCTTCATGCACGAAGTTTAAACTTCCCCCCCCCCCCCCAAAAAAAAAAGAGAAAAGAAATAATTTGAGAACAGATTCCTTAAAGGGGATGAGATTATTTCACGAAAATAACTGAGAACTGTGGAAGTGTGCATTAAAATCCGTGCTGCTGAGACCTTGGCATTGTATTGTAGAAGGGTTTTGCTTAGAGGGGTTTTCAGAGACCTAAATAGTGACGACCTATCCTCAGGATACATGGCCGGTGGAGGGTCTGACTCCCAGCGCCCCCGCCTGTCACCTGTTCAAAGGGTCCGTGGTGCTGGAATGATTTCATAAAATAACCAGCACAGCGCCATACATTGTCTAGTGGCTGTACTTGGTATTGCAGCTCAGACCCTTGAATGGCCTGCACAGAGGCCATTTGACTGACATCACTGGCCATGGAAGACGTTTAAGTTGTTGATTGGTGGGACTGCCGGCAGTTAGATCCCCACTGATCGGATATTGATGATCTATCCTGAAGATAGACCATCAGTGTTAACTTCTGGAAAACCCCTTTTAAAGGAACCTGCTCTTTGGGCACTTTTTTTTATTTTTTTATTCTCAGGATGGTAAAGTGATAAAATATCTTAAATGCCACACAGTATGCCCGGGCCCCTCGCACACAATATTTTCAGAATTTCAGGGGTTGGTTAACCACATGCCATCACATTGAGGTGGAGTACCCCTTTTAATTATGTTGTGCAAAGATCATTTTTAATGCCTGGAATGCTACTTTAAGAATAGGGCACCAGTATCATGCCCTGTCACTGCTGAATAAGTGGGTTCCCCAGTCTATTGGCATGTGGGCTAGAATAAGGATTCCCCCAACTTCCCTTTAATAACTAATTGGTAGGACATTTCTCTTTTTTTAAAGGGGTTCTCCTACTAAAAATATTCTGCAGCTTTCAAACCAGCACCTGGATGTGAATTCTTTTGTAATTAAATGTTGCATAGCCGCTGAGTTATTCAATAAAATCTAGCTGTATAGCGCCACCTGCTGTATTTTTTATTTTTATTTTTTCTCTGTCCACCTCACCGAGATGGACGCACATGCTCAGATCTATTCTTCAACTGCCTTCTGAGCTGTGATGGGGAGAAAGCTGCACCAGACAGGACACACCCCAGCTTGATATAAATCTAACAAAACAATTGGAGCAATGAATGGTGCGATCTCTGGATCCATGTGAGGTGCAGGGCTGGTGCTCGCTTTGTCATGTCCTATATGATGTATGTTTTTTTCATTTTTTACACCAATCATGGATAACCCCTTTGGGAGTTGTCTGGTTTAGGAAATTAGAATGTCTTAGGCCTCATGCAGACGACCATTGTTTGGGCCCGCACCCGAGCCACATTTTTTGCGCCTCAGATGCGGACATATAACATGTCCTATTCTTGTCCGTATCACAGACGAGGATAGGACTAGTCTATTGAGGGCCAAACCTTCCATCCCGCAAAATGTGGAACTCGCACTCCCAGTATTCGTGTTTTGCGAATCCGCCATTTGCAGACGGCAAAACACGGTACGGCTGTGTGCTTGAGGAAGTACAGAATGTTTGCGCTGTGTGGACAGCCTATTGATTTCAGCTGTGTAATCCTTCATTTGCCCTGTGGTGGCGCTGCAGTGAATATGAGCACTTGCCGCTGTTCACCTGTAGATTACAGACAATGTTTAGGGCTCACGGCAGTGGGACGCCCTGTGATCAGTATCATCGGGGGACCTCCTGGCCCCCTTTAAGAGGCTTCCCCGGCACAGTGCTAGCCCCTAGTTCAATGTGTTGGGGCTCTCGGTGACTCTCCCCTACAAATGCTAAGAACCAGAGAGGAAGCTCTATTACCCTGGCAAGTGGTGTGTGTGGTCACAGGCCACAGACCCTCCAAAAATGGCTCCAGAAATTCATAATTTACTAGCACTTTGGTGCAGACACTTAGACCAGATGTGAATAGGCCCTTAGTAAGCATAGTCTTGTGATCACGAGTCGGGGGTGTGGGTGGATCTCGCCCCTTCCTCTAGTATTGGACACCCTGCAGTGTTTACTGTTCCGTGCCGTGTACACAGAACAGGAGAGCGGTGACGGGTAAGCGCAGATGGCGGCCGCTGACCGCGCTGCTCCAGGATCTGGCAAACATCATCTCGTGCTGGAATAGGATCTCCAACCTCACACAGACGTGACTGTTCAATAGCAGAATCCCATCAATTTTTTGTATATATGTGTGTGTGTGTGTGTGTATATTATAAATAAATAATTTTTTTATTTCTTTTATACATACATAAAATATCCCTAATGTTGGGAGTTGCTGTAAATATTTTAATTCTTAATTATAATTTATTTTTTAAAGGGGTATGCCAATGACCGAGTGGCCTGAGCTACACGTTTCCGATAGCTACACACAAATGAATAGTTAGGCCTTTTTCAGCGTTTTGCGGTCCGTTTTTCACGGATCTGTTCTTTTTTTTTGTTTCCGTTGTGTTCCATTTTTTTTCTGTATGGCATATACAGTATACAGTCATTGCATAGAAAAAAATTGGGCTGGGCATAACATAGCTGGTTCCGCAAAAACTGAACGGATACGGAAGACATACGGATGCATTTCCATATGTGTTCCGTTTTTTTCCTGCGGACCCATTGACTTGAATAGAGCCACGGAACGTGATTTGCAGACAATAATAGGACATGTTCTATCTTTAAACAGAAATATGGAAACGGAATGCATATGGAGTACATTCCGTTTTTTTTTTTTTTTTTTTTTTGCGGAACCATTAAAATTAATGGTTCTGTATACGGAACGCAAAAAAAACGGCCCGTAAACTGAAACTATAAACGGTCGTGGACTCGTGTGAAAGAGGCCTTACAGAAACAGTAGAGCATCGCTCGCGTGGCTATTTATTAAGGTCTGACTACTTCTGGCTACTGCGTCCTGTTGTCTGAGGATTCGTGGGCCGCTCATTAGAAGTTGGACTTGCAGCCATTTATGGCCTAAATGTTTGACTGTAGGAGGTTTTAGGCTACTTTCACACTTGCGGCAGGGTGGATCCGATAGGCTGTTCACCCTGTCGGATCCGTCATTTTGCTGTGCCGCCGCTCCGTCCCCATTGACTATAATGGGGACGGAGCTCCGGCGCAGAACGTCAGTGCACGGTGAAAGGCCGCCGGTCTAAAAGTCCTGCAGGTCCGACTTTTTAGTCCAGCGGCCTCTCACCGCGAACTGCGCCGGAGCTCCGCCCCCGTCCCCATTATAGTCAATGGGGACGGAGCGGCGGTCCGGCGGCACGGCGAAATAGCAGAAGGACAGATCAGACAGGGTGAACAGCCTGTCGGATCCGTCCTGCTGCAAGTGTGAAAGTAGCCTAATTGGGTTATTCCCACCTCAAAGTGTGGGCAAAAAGTGGCGTATTATCAGACTGCTGGTTTATCAGATACCAGATTTAAATCATTTCAAAGTCTTCTGATTGAAGGGAGTGTCCTGTGGATGCGTATTGCGGTACATTTGTGTGGGATCATGCAAGTTTTCCACTGAAATTGCTCTGTCTGTACATACTGCTGTCACATACTTGTTATAGCGTCCCCTGCCGTCCTTCTGAATCTGTCACAACGTCCACCTAATGTCTCCAGTTCTGGTGGTCACACATGCTCAGTAACCCGGATTGTACAGGGAGTGGTGGATTGTTGCCATTGTGACTCTAGAAGCGGGGGTCAACTCGTCTGCAGTGGACACATTGCGTGGATGTTCTCATGGGCAATCAAAAGAACGGGGGGGGGGGTTCTGGGTGTCATATCTCCACATGAGCTTTTTATTTTTATTGTCCCGACTGAGCACTTGTTATATTTTGGGTGATTCAACATAGAAATAATTGTCAGAGAAACCCCTTTTTAAAGGGGTATTCTGTTCCAACCACAGGGGCATGTGACTGCGACAGCCAATCACTGATGTCCCTGTTTTGAAACGTCATTGCTGGACCAGGATACAGTGAGGGACTAGGCAACATTGGATCCGAGAGAGGAGTACTGCTTTATGTCTAGACAGCACCCTTAGCACCTTCCAACCGGTTTTATTTATTTTTGGAATGCCCCTTTAAATATTATGTCAGTGCTCTAGTATGACCTGAAACCAGGGATCATATTACAGATTGTCATCCTGATCCTACACGGCTTTTTTCTCTTTGCGGAGCTGTACGATGACTAAGGCTCCCTTCATTTTTTTTTTTCAGATGCCGTTTATTGAATATCTAATGGCTTTTACGTTTGTTTAATGGGCATGAGGAGCCACGCTGTGGCCTCTTATGGGTTTGTGTGCTGCTTTTATAATATCATAAAAGGCATCTTGAGTGCTTGGATGTGACTGGAATCTCAAGGATTTTTATTTTTTTCTGTTGACTGTGCGTCTGAATACTATAGCTATTGTTCGCTGTCGTCTTTCGTTTCATCCTTCTTGCTTGGTCAGACGGGAAGTGCAGATACAAAGAGCATCTCTATGTAATTCAGGACAAGGCAGGTCCTCCAGACAAGCCATTGATTGGAATAGGCATTGTGTAATGCTCGATTTCTCCTGTGGTGGCGCTGCAAGGAAATTGAACATATACAGTGAGTTTCCACCACTGTTAGGTCTCATACATGACCGTGGTCGGCTGCTTCCTCTGGGCCGACCTCGGCTCCCCTGTCCTGAACCGACTGCATCATAGTCATTTATGATACAATCTGTTCCAATGTACTCACGTCATCATTGTCCGATTGTGGCTTTGCACGGCGCTCTGTCTATACCTGAGCCCGGAAGATCGCCAACTGGAGTAATGGCCGTAATCCTGGAAAACCCCTTTAAGGGGTCATTGGTGCATATTTACTGTTTAGACCATGTGCACCAAAGTGGTCACGGTGGCCCACACTGTATTTGCTGCATCTTTAGACACTGTTGTCTATAACTTTAGGCTTCCTCCTGGTTGGTTCGCTTAAGACCAATTCTTTTGCACCAAAATTTTTGGTGCCGTGTGGTACGTTTTAAGCCACACCCTTTTCGCTAAGCCATGCCCGGTTGTGTAGCAAGGCTAAAAAATTATCTAAAATGCTTAAAAAAATGTGGCGCACAGAATGTGCACTGGAGTTGTGACTCAGTTTATGTGCCCCACTGCGCCTTCCTTGGGGACAAGATGTCATTGGTGCACCATGGCTGCGGCAGTGACATCACAATGCAAGCGATTAACTCCTTTACGTTGCTGGGTAAACAGCGGGGGCTGCACGTGACTCCGAAGAGTGGCCAAAAAGTTGATTTCTTGACCGTTTTAGCCGTCTCTCTCCATTCCCAGAAAACCCCTTTTATTATAGAAACGTCCGTGTCCATTCATCTATACCGTACCGTCCAGCTGGTCGCTACTACTCGCCTGATTCATTTTCCGCGTTATCCTGCAGCCGGGTCAGTGCCGTGCCCTTTCTAATAAAGGGAAGAAAAAGACCATATTAAGTTACAGGTATTACGTTTCCTCCTGTGGAAAATGAGTGAAGATGCTTTCTGAATAGTTCCAGATGGAACAGATGGGCCTACTTTCTACTTTTTTATTTATTTTATTTTTGGTACTTTAAAATATATATATTTTTTTTTTTTATAATTTTTATTAACCATCCATTTTATTTCCAAAATATAAAGGGGGCATTGCTCCAGTCTGCGCTTCTGTAATTTTGTGGGTCACAGTGGTGACCTCGCTGCGAAGGTAATATCTGCTTCATATCTGACCCTTTTAATAAAATGGATTCCCAGTATCTATTGGTCTCTTCTCCTTAGGGTGGACCTTCAACCTGTGATCCGTGGGAGGCCAATTCCTGGGAATGCAGCCAGGCCAGTATTAGAAGAGTCCCTGCTCTGGGAGTCCTGTGACTGACCCCACATATAGTCTGTGCAGGGGGTTTAGCACTGTTAGCATTGTGATGGGGACACTTCTAATTTATTTATTTAGTAATCACCAGAAATGTAAAATACCCAGATAAATTACAATAAGGGCTTTTTTGTATACGATAAGTATATAAATATATGTATATATTTCATACAATAAGACACATTTACCAAAGATTTAGAGGAGAAAAATAAGAAAAAAATATTTTTCAGCAGAGCTCATATCAGACCCCTCAACCTCGATCAACCTCAGATCAGGACCCCCCCTTACCTCTCACGCTGTGACGCTGGAGATCCCGCACTCCCCGCTCCCTCCTCTTCTTCCGACCTGCGGTGCACTGTGACCTGACGTCACATCGTCAGTTCATAGCGTGTGCCTACATGCTCTCTGCGGTCAGGACGTGCAGCACTGCTTTGGAAGAAGACCAGAGAACAATGATTAGCGCTATATTCACTGCTCCCTGAGCCTCTAGTATGCTAAATTGGCATTTGCTCTATAAGATCCACAGCCCCCCCTCCCACCACACACACTTTGGGGGGGGGGGGGGTGCGTCTTATAGTACAAAAAACATTTTGTATATATATTTCTTGTAATTTTATTTTGCTAAATTAAATTTTTGGGAATTACTAAATGTTACTTTTGCCATTGAGCCATACCACTTCCTGGTATATAGAGATGTGTCTGTAGATACCAGTACATTTATACATGTTATGCCGTATCAGATAGGGCGGGAGAATACGGTTGGTGGGACGCTTTCAAGAAAGAGTACGGCAGAAGTTGCTACCAGAATCTCGGTAACATCTGTGAATGGACAGGACCAGTGTATATATAAGCCATTCATCTGAAGAACGAACACTCGGTGGCCTGCGGTTGTAAGAACTGGTCTGTGGCCATGTTCAAATAGTAGCTGACATCGTGCATAGGGCTGTAACTTGGCTTGCCCCTGAATTTTCGGGTTGGGATGGTTCCAAGTACAGGAAGACTAATTATTTGTTTAGTAATTCTGAGTCACCAGTATAGAGATGGGAAGTGTACCTGCGTAAAGCCACCACTTCACTCTAAGGAACTCTGCTGCCAAACTCTGATTGATTTAATATTTTTCTCCCCCCCCCCCCCCATCCCTTCGTGGACAGTTCTAAAAGCACTGGTTATAGAAAGTGGCTTTTGAGGTCAAAACAAGGTCCCATTGGATTAGGGCCTCTTTATAGGATTCAATCAAGTCTAAGTTATTTGGTGCAGATGTACCCACTATATGCATGCACGAAATTTCCAGTCAGAGGCCAGAAGAGGTAAAATCCTGCCCTCCCCAGATGACTTAGAAACTGTATTTTCCAGCTTCTGCCCATTCGAGTGTTGAGGGAAATGTGACTCCTAACCTAGAGTACCTTTTTGCTAAACCTTTGTTAAGCAACCTCTCATCTTGCTGATTTGCTAACAGGAAGTTATTGTACGGATACAGGGGAGCTGCAGCACCGTCACTAGTCACTGTTTCTGCAGGCCTGCTACCTCCTGTTACACTTTCCACTCCTCAGTGTCCTCACCCGCCACTTTTGGTTTACTGATCTGTGATAATCAGGTGACCACTGGAAGAATCCTTGTTTGAATACGTGCGGAGGCTGCTGTAATCACAGGACTTCTTTATGTTCAGTTTTTTTTATGCAGTTTTTGAGGCCAGAATCAGGTGGGGATCATAAAAAAAGAGTATGAAGGACAGATACAACTTCTCCTCTTCTCTGCTCCTGGTTTTGGCTTTAAAAAGCCTGAACGCGTGGCAGCACCCTAATGCTGGATTCCCTTGTATCTAGTCCATCTCTTGTAGTTTTCAACCGGCCTAGTAGTGTTACCACTGCTGGTCTCAGGGTTTTCTATGGACTTTTTTTCTGGTATGCCTCTTAGGCTACTTGGTCTCAGGGTTTTCTATGGACTTTTTTTCTGGTATGCCTCTTAGGCTACTTTCACACTAGCGTTCGATCGGATCTGTTCTGAACGGATCCGATCATAATAATGCAGATGGAGGCTCCGTTCAGAACGGATCCGTCTGCATTATTTTGGCATATAAAAGCTAAGTGTGAAAATAGCCTCGGACGGATCCGTCCAGACTTTCAATGTAAAGTCAATGGGGGACGGATCCGCTTGAAGATTGAGCCATATTGTGGCATCTTCAAACTGATCCGTCCCCATTGACTTACATTGTAAGTCTGGACGGATCCGCACGCCTCCGCACGGCCAGGCGGACACCCGAACGCTGCAAGCGGCATTCAGCTGTCCGCCTGTCCGTGCGGAGGCGAGCGGAGCGGAGGCTGAACGCCGCCAGACTGATGCAGTCTGAGCGGATCCGCATCCATTCAGACTGCATCAGGGCTGGACAGAAGCGTTCGGGTCCGCTCGTGAGCCCCTTCAAACGGAGCTCACGAGCGGACCGACGAACGCTAGTGTGAAAGTAGCCTTATCAGTGCACATTAGCTGTGTCCAGTTCAGGCATAAAATAATGTCTAGAAACTGATGTATGTGAACCCAGCCTAAAAAGTTCTCTTTACAGCTACACACAACTTATAATACCTAGTTTAGGTGAAATATTCAAGTTAGGGCTGATTCACATGACTGCGCTCGATCCAATGAAACAGGGGCGCTGCGTGGGCTGCATCTCGAACAGACTGCTGCTCCCGTCTTAAACTGACTCCATCTTAGTGATTTATATTAGTCAGTGATTCACTGTCTTGTGAATCAGCCCTTATTGTGCTCCCCCTCTGGCAGGGAGAAAGTAAAAGTCCTCATTAACTTAGGTCTCCTCTTACTCTGTCCTGTACTGAAATGAATGTGTGCAGCCTGCAAGTTAATTAACAGCAAGAGGTGTTGAATGTAGGGTGGGTCTCTGTTTCCAGTATACACTCCATTATATTATTTTTATCTAACGTTTGCTTCTATTTTACAAAGTGAAGGCAGCAGTTTAGGGGTTAACGATCACTTGTGAGTTCTGCTTGGCCGGCATCCCACAACACGCATCAGTTTGTGTTTTTAGCAGATGTTACCTGTAAAATAAGAGTAAAAGCCTCGGGATATTGTGTTTTTTTTCATGCCCTGACAGACAGCTTGACATGGCTTTTTGTGTGGTGCAGATAAGGGATCAGGCTGATCCGTTTACAAGCATTGCCCCGCGTGAAGTGACATGCTCATACACCTCACTGGGTGGGGACTCCGTAGTGACATTAGCGCCCCTTACTGCATAGAATTTCCACTTACATCCTTTTCGAAAGAGGGATTACAGGAGGGGCCCTCTAACTGATTATAAACCGATGTATTTGGTCATGGGCCCCTTTAAAAAAGGCTTTCTGTGTAAGTTAATTTACATTTTGAGCCCTCCAACAATAGGGTACCATTCTCCTTATTGCTAGGCTGTTGCTCTGTTAATCCTGAGCCTCCTGTTTCATGTACAGAAAGACTGTACTTATTCTAACCAGAATCGGTGGCTGGCTAAGCATGCTCAGTGCAATCCCATTTGTTCTCTTTGGGGCTGCTGGAAGTAGCCAAGCTCAGTGACTAGTGTAGCATAACAGCCAGGGCACTTGCAGGAGCAGAACCTGGTAGAATAAAACTTCCTATTCACACTGCTCCTGATAATAAAACCTCCACAAAAGGTACGTTTGTTCTGTTCTTTTAACCCCCTTTACTTTTTTTTTAAATCAGATCGTGTTTTTTTTGTTATTAAACCCTGCCCGCCACCCCCCCCCCCCCCCCCCAACCAATCCCCCCTATTCCAGTATCCGCTGCATCTTTATCTCCTAATATTGTTTACTCGCACAAATTCCAGCCACGGCTCCCATAGCTTCTCATATTTGAGGGGACAACCGAAGATGCACACCTTGGGGTCCCGTGGTATTCGTACTGTGCAGGCTTTCTGTATGACCTCCATCCCCTTATCCCAGAAAGTAGTTCTTACCGGACACTGCCATAGCATGTGTATCAGATCTGCAGATTCCATAGAACATCGAGGACATTTAGCATCTGATGCCCATCCGATGTAAGAAAAGCGGTGTCTTGTACCCTCTCTGAATAATAAATAATTGTGATAGTTTTCCACTTTCACTCAAAGAGGAAAGAGGCGTCACTTCTAGTATATCAGACCGTTGATCTTTTGAATTTTGCATCCTGATCAATGGGTGTGATTCTAGGTATTTGTCAGGCAGCAACCTATATACCATGAATATCGCCCCTCTCCTCCCGAAACTATAAAGTGTAATGTATAAAAATAGTCGCGCGACAAATGTCGTCGTGTAGACCTAGCCTAAGAATGTTCGTCCTCCCCACCACAAGTAAAGTTTACACCAGGCCTTAACTTTATTGAGAAATTTAGTTAGTGGAGTAAGATTTAAAGGGGTTCTGCACTTTAATTAAACTGGTGATCTATCCTCTGGATAGATCATCAGCTTCTGATCGGCGGGGGTCTGACACCTGGGACCCCCGCCGATCAGCTGTTTGAGAAGGCAGCGGCACTCCAGTAGCGCCGCGGTCTTCTCACTGTTTACCGCCGGCCCACTGACGTCACGACTAGTATCAACTAGCGTGGGCGCGGCTAAGCTCCATTCAAGTGAACAGAGCTTAGCCGCGCCCACTCTAGTTGATACTAGTTGTGATGTCAGTGGGCCGGCGGTAAGCCGTGAGAAGGCTGGTGCGCCGCTGCCGTCTCAAACAGTTGATTGGCGGGGGTCCCAGGTGTCGGACCCCCGCCGATCAGAAGCTGATGATCTATCCAGAGGATAGATAATCAGTTAAATGAAAGTGCAGAACCCCTTTAATTCCTCAAAATCCTTAATTTTAGGAGATATGTTATTACCTAAATATTTAAATGTTTCTATCACTGGTGATCTTGGCTGACCCTCTATGAGCGTTAGCGCAGATTTATGCCAGTTAGTTGTTTAAACCAGACGACTGCCCAAACCCATCAATGAGACATTACAGCAACTAGTGATGTAGATGTCACCCAAAAACAGCAGGGTGTCGTCTGCATACATCGCCACCTTATTGTGTACTGTGCCATACCGAAATCCCTGTTAGGCTACTTTCACACTAGCGTTCGGGCGGATCCGTTCTGAACGGATCCGCTCATAATAATGCAGACGGAGGCTCCGTTCAGAACGGATCCGTCTGCATTATATTAGCAAAAAAAAGCTAAGTGTGAAAATAGCCTGGGACGGATCCGTCCAGACTTTCAATGTAAAGTCAATGGGGGACGGATCCGCTTGAAGATTGAGCCACATTGTGGCATCTTCAAACGGATCCGTCCCCATTGACTTACATTGAAAGTCCGGACGGATCCGCACGCCTCCGAACGGCCAGGCGGACACCCGAACGCTGCAAGCAGCGTTCAGCTGTCCGCCTGTCCGTGCGGAGGCGAGCGGAGCGGAGGCTGAACGCCGCCAGACTGATGCAGTCTGAGCGGATCCGCCTCCATTCAGACTGCATCAGGGCTGGACGGCTGCGTTCGGGTCCGCTCGTGAGCTCCTTCAAACGGAGCTCACGAACGGAAACCCGAACGCTAGTGTGAAAGTAGCCTTATAGAATGAGACTTGGGCACTGCAGCAGCCAATGGCTCTATCGCCAGAGCAAACAACGATGGCGAAGGAGGGCATCCCTGCCCTGTTGTATATTGACCTCCTTACTTAGTGCTGTCAGCAGTTCAGCATGGTCCACACTGCTGACACATTCCCTTTTTAAGAACTGCTACAACCACTGTGCATCCTTCCATGCTCTGATGCTTAAAGGGCTTCTGTCACCCCACAAAAGTCTTTTTTTTATTTTTTGGATAGTTACATTACTTATAGCGCGATATAGGAGAATATAATCTTGTCACTTACTTTCATGCGGCCGTTTCTTTAGAAAACGAAGTTTTATAATATGTAAATCCGGTCTCTACCAGCAAGTAGGGCGTCTACTTGCTGGTAGCCGCAGCAGAAAACCGCCCCCTCGCCGTGTTGATTGACAGGGCCAGCCGTGATCTCCTCCTCCGGCCGGCCCTGTCAGTATTTCAAAAATCGCGCGCCTCTGTTCATTCGGCGCAGGCGCTCTGAGATGAGGAGGCTCGTCTCCTCAGAACTCCCTCAGTGCGCCTGCGCCGATGACATCACCAAAAGAGAAGACGTCATCGGCGCAGGCGCACTGAGGGAGTTCTGAGGAGACGAGCCTCCTCATCTCAGAGCGCCTGCGCCGAATGAACAGAGGCGCGCGATTTTTGAAATACTGACAGGGCCGGCCGGAGGAGGAGATCACGGCTGGCCCTGTCAATCAACACGGCGAGGGGGCGGTTTTCTGCTGCGGCTACCAGCAAGTAGACGCCCTACTTGCTGGTAGAGACCGGATTTACATATTATAAAACTTTGTTTTCTAAAGAAACGGCCGCATGAAAGTAAGTGACAAGATTATATTCTCCTATATCGCGCTATAAGTAATGTAACTATCCAAAAAAAAAAAAAAAAGACTTTTGTGGGGTGACAGAAGCCTTTTAAAGTAGATTCGTTTGCCTATTGGGATTTGCCTAAAGTGACCCATTCATGAGAATTTGGTCTGTAGAACTACACCCATATGCTCCAGATACAACACTATTGACGTTACAGGAACTGATTTTCAGTTCTGGAAATGTCTGCAAAAAAACCTGCATGTAAATATAGGACATTGGACTGAAAAATACAAAAAAAAAAATCACGACTGCTTTCTTCCATAAACAGCGCCACAATTGGTCACAGGTTGTGTCTGGTATTGTAAGTCAGCTGTATTCAGATGAATGAGGCTAAGCAGCAACACCACCCAGCTTATAGACATGGAAGAAAGCAGCCATGTTTTTCTAATCCTGAAATGGTTGAGAGAGGCAGCAAAGAACATCTGAGGAGGAACCAACATGGCTAGGTATTGCATGGACAGCCCTTTAAAGAAGCACTCCCCAAAAATGTTATTCTCTAAACTGTTGGAAAGGTTCACAATATAAACCATAGTGAAGGTAATCTTCTTACCAGTGACTGTATTTCTGAGTTATAACCTCCCTTCTGGTCCTCAGCTGTGTCATGTGACCAACACTGACTTTCCAAATAACACAGCATCTTATGTGTGGACAGGAAGCCATTTTCTCTATGTATTCTCAATGTCAGCCTCATAGGAATGAATAGAGAATTAAATCACTTCCTGTCCTGTCAGTTGAAGACGCAGAGTGCTGGTCACATGACACAGCTGAGGATCAGAAGGGAGGTCATAACTCACAAATGCAGTCACTGGTAAGAAAATTGCCTTCACTGCAGATAATATCATGTACCTTTCTAACAGGTCAGAGAATAAAAAGTTTTGTAGAAATTGTAATTCTTAATTTCCCTTGTGGTGGCGCTGCAGGGGAATTGAACACCTGCTGGCAGGTGATCCAGCTGATCGCTGGAAGTCCTAGCAGCAGGACATCCTGTAATTGACACATCCTTGGTGGTTCTTTTAAAAAAAATAAAAATGGGTTATCCAAAGCGGACAAAAGTTTTGAAGTCTGGTATAATTTTGATCTGTCCCTTTTAACCAGGGTCTATGGGAGAGAGTTAAATAGCTCAGTCTCTCGAGCAGTTTGAGACTTCACACCAAACTGACGGCAAATGAATAAGGCTATTCAATGATATTAAATGAAAAAATAATTATCTGTGGTTGTAATAAATTGCCCACTTGGGCCGGTGATATGGCGCGCTGAGGCTTTCAAGCACTAGAGCCTGTTTACTTTTAAGCATCCAAAATCCTTCAGCCGAGACTTCCTGCGCTCTCAGACTGATGAATGTCACAGCTTGAGCCGCTGCAATATTACCGAGCAGTCAATGGGAATACAATGTCCTCAGTGCCAGGGCCAAAGCAAACATTCGCGTATGAAGAAAAGAAAAACCCGCCTGAGTTGCGTAAAAAAGTAAATGCCAAGCGCTTGATGCCACTGCAGTCCAAGTGTTCAAATGTGCAGACCGTGGTGATGGCAACCAGCGGACGGTGACAGTCTGGCAAAACTTCCAGTGCACTCACCGGGAGCAATGTCCCCCTAAGGCTACATTCGCAATTTCGCATGACCGTGCCGTGTTTTGCGGTCCACAAATTGTGGATTTGCAGAACATGGATGCCGGCCACGTGCGTTCCACAATTTGTGCAACGGACAGCCTATTCTTGTCTGCAAAACGGACAAGAATAGGACCTGTTCTATTGTTTTTTGCTGGGCAACGGATGCGGACAGCACACAAGAGTGTTGTCCGCATCTTTTGCGGCCCAATTGAAGTGACTGTAGCCTAACACGCAGATATAATTTCTGTGGAGCAGAGCGTTTCGTGACCTGTGTTGGGTGTGGAGACTAAACATACGTGTGAACGTGGTTCTAATGTTTTAAAGGACATCTGTCAGCAGATTTGCACCTATGACACTGGCTGACCTGTTCCATGTGCACTTGGCAGCTGAAGACATCTGTGTTGGTCCCATGTTCATATGTGCCCGCGTTGCTGAGAAGAAATATTTTTTTATATATGCAAATGAGCCTTTAGGAGCAACAGGGGCGTTACCATTACACCTAGAGGCTCTGCTCTCTGTGCAACTGATGCACCCTCTGCACTTTGGCCCAGGCTTGATGACTTTTTCACTGCCTGGTCCTGTCAATTAAATAGGTTGTCTGGGTTCAGGCTCCCCTTCACTCCTTTTCCTTGTACGAGTAGAGCATCGGACCATTTCCTTGCTCTGACTCTCCCCTTGCTTTGCGCCGCATAGTGCAGCGCGAGGTCTGTTTGTTGTGACCATGTGACGTACTGGGCTTCACATTTATTATGTAGGGAGCCCGGTGACATCAGCGGCACAAACTTTTGATATCCACCTCTAAAACCGCCCAGAAAAGGGCTATGCTCTGCCCATTTGTGCCGGAGACTTCACTGTGCTCCCTGCTAGGCGGAAATCTCTGCCCAGCATACTAATGTGAAGCCTGGTACGTCACCGGCTTATAACAGACCTTGCGCTATACTGCAGTTGCAGAGCCTCTAGGTGTAATGGCAATGCCCCCATTGCTCCTAGAGGCTCATTTGCATATATTAAAACAAAATTTTCTCTCAGCAATGCGGACACATATGAACATGGGACCAACACAGATGCCCTCAGCTGCCAAGTAGGATTAGAGAAAACGGGTCTGCTGTTTTCTTACCATACAGAGCGCCCCCCTAGTCCACAAGTTTTGCCTAGGTTTGCAGCTAAGGCCTCTTTCACACTTGCGTTGTCCGGATCCGGCGTGTACTCCATTTACCGGAAGTGCCCGCCGGATCCGTAACACCGCAAGTGAACTGAAAGCATTTGAAGACTGATCCGTCTTCAAAATGCGTTCAGTGTTACTATGGCACCAGGACGCTATTAAAGTCCTGGTTGCCATAGTAGTAGTGGGGAGCGGTATACTTAGTCTGTGCGGCTCCCGGGGCGCTCCAGAATGACGTCGGAGCGCCCCATGCGCATGAATGACGTGCCATGTGTTCACGTCATCCATGCGCGTGGGGCCCCCTGACGTCACTCTGAAGCGCCCCGGGAGCCGCACGGACGGTAAGTATACTGCTCCCCCGATCCCCACTACACTTTACCATGGCTGCCAGGACTTTAGCGTCTTGGCAGCCATGGTAACCATTCAGAAAAAGCTAAACGTCGGATCCAGTAATGCGGCGAAACGACGTTTAGCTTAAGGCCGGATCCGGATTAATGCCTTTCAATGGGCATTAATGCCGGATCAGGCCTTGCGGCAAGTGTTCTGGATTTTTGGCCGGAGCAAAAAGCGCAGCATGCTGCGGTATTTTCTCCGGCCAAAAAATGTTCCGGTCCGGGAACTGAAGACATCCTGAACGGATTTCTCTCCATTCAGGATTCTTCCGGCATAGAGCCCCGACGACGGAACTCTATGCCGGAAGAAATGAACGCAAGTGTGAAAGAGCCCTAAGCTCCGTTCGCAAGGAAGAAAAAGGCAGACCCTCTTTTGTAATTAAGGACAACTGCTTTAAAGGTGTTGTCCAGCCTTTCATATGTAGTGGCCGTCCCGGTTCCAGCGCTGTGGCTCCAGATTGGAATTTGTGACGTGCTGTATTCATGCATGTCGTCTCCTCTGCCAGCCAATCGGTGGTCTCGGCGGTAACATGTGCAGGAAAGGTAAGTGACTGCTGTGGCCATTGATTGGCCAGCCTAAATGATGTGCATGTATACGGCTCAGCTCGTCACACTTCTGGTCTGGCAGAGACGGGAGCCACACTGCTGGACCCTGGACGGTCTGACCTCCACACTGGCTCGCTGGCAATTTTTTTCTTTATTTTTGAGTCTTGACAGCTCTTTTTAAGGGTATGTTCACATCTGAGGCATGCCTGATCCGGCACAAATGCCGGCTGTTGGACAGACAAAAACCATTGCATGTAATAGTTTTTGTCCAGCTGAAACATGGCATTTAAGCCAGAAAACGGAGGACCCCATTACGGCAGTGAACTGTAGAATCTGGCGATGCTGGATCCAGATGCCGCGACAGCCTGCCTTATCTGCTGCCGCAGAAGTGAACGTTCCCCAACTTAGAATGGTTTTTCGAGATTTGACAACCCGTGATGGAACTTGACCCATCTTTGATTTTCGGTAATTTATTTTTTTCCCCCCTAATTGAATATGTAATATTATCAGTGTCCCTTAAAATGCCCTACATTCCTCCTGCACATGAGGCGTGAGGGTTTCATGTCGGTGTAACATTCCTAAAGAAGCACGTGAAGTCCTGGAAATAGCATGCCCAGCATCCACCGAGGGATGAAATACACACTATTGAGCTGTTCTGATTTTCCAGGACTGTGAAACGAATGTGGGGATGAGGCCTGATGGAATATTCTGTCTCCTCACCTCGAAAGACCGCTAACATCCTGCCCCTCTTCCCCGATGCAGGATAATTGCGGACATCTTGCTTTAGGGGCATAGCGCCTCAGACACATGGTTCCTGTTCTTGACTTTTAAGTCTTAGAAGGAAAGCAGATGTGTCTCCGATTTTTGTTTACTGGTGAACTTTATTCTTGAGAATAAAGGAGAAAACTTGGTGTGTTTTATAATAAAAAAAAAAAAAAAGAGAAAAAGAAACTCTCATCCTCAAAAGTGCAGTCAAAAATACCAGAAACTTCATTGAGCTGACTCGGCGTCCGATCGCGGAGGATTTTGCTGTTTGGAAACCTCGCTGGTGATCTGACCTACGGAGACTCCACGGCATGCTGACCAGAATATGCGGTTACATGGCCCTGTCAATCAAGGAGGAGCAATGGTGCACAGACTGACTTCGGCACGCCCAAGGTGCACTTAAGTCCTCATTTGCATATAGATTAAAAAGTTTTTTTATTTATTTTTTCTCCAGAATTAAATGATGGCTCTCTAAGTGAAAGGTATCATTGCATTTAGCTGAGCTAGCCCTACAAGGCTTTGGGCCAGGTTTAACAGTGAATTTCCTGATTACACATACACCTAGCGTGTTTTCAATGGGGAGCAAGAGATCATACCTTACCCCCCCCCCCCCAAACATCTGCCAAAGGGGGTGAGCTGGATACGCCTATATGGTAATTTTGGTTTTGTGGACAGTAGACCTCTTTTTTTATAACTTATTAATGGACACACCAAATATGATGTTATAAGAACCCTCTGGCCAAAATTTATTGGGGTCATTTATTATAAGCTCTTGCGCAAGAAACTGGTGTAAAAAGTCACAAATCCTCAATGTGTAACTTTTTGGAAGCCATTTCCCTTTAATGTAGGCGGAAAGGGCATTTCTACACCCTCCTCGCTGTATTCTGGGGAGTATTGGGGGTGTGGAGTGGGCGAGGCCCTTCGGTACACTCACTCTGGTTAAGGCCTCATGCACTTGACCCGTAGCAGGTCCATGCCCAAGTTGCGGCCTGCAAACCGCGGGTCCGCAGTATATGGCAGTCCCATTCACATGAGTGGTTCCACCATCTGGAAGATAGTGTGAAGGCCTGAAAAAGGAGGGTCACGAAAGCACGCTGGAGTGCTTCTGTAGCATTTGAACCTGCTCTATTATTTATTTTTTGCAGTGCGGACCCATTAAAGTTGAATAAGTCTGCATCCGTCAGCATCGGCCACACAGACGGCCCCCAATGCATGGCACGGGCGGCACATGAGCCCTTAACTCTGTAAATGATGATTGAAATCTGCACCAGCTGGAGAAAAGGCCGGTCTAAAACGATCAATGACCAAACCCCCTCCTCCCTTTTCGTGCAGGGGCAGAGCATGACAGGAGGAGAATGTGAAAGACTGAGCACTCCATCCCCTGCACTAGGCTTTACGCCTCATTCACACATCAGTGTTCGGTCAGTGATTTCCATCAGGGATTTTGAGCCAAAACCAGGTGCGGCTCTAAACACAGAACAGGAGCAGATCTTTCCCTTATACCTCATGTCTCTGGAGGCTCCAATCCTGGTTTTGGCTCACAAATCACTGATGGAAATCACTGACCGAACACTGACGTGTGAATAAGGCCTCAGCGTTCACAGGAGTATCGGACTTTGCTCAGATTATTTGTACTTGATGAGGCCATCTTTGTTTTACTGCTCTTTTCATCATCATTGGTTAAACCTTGGGAACCACTTTTCGTATAATTCACGTAATTCATAATAGAGCTGTTTAATAACTCGGCTTTGAAGTCCAGAAGCTCTTTAGTCCATTTTAGTCCCTTAATGCACATTCTGTATCCATAAACTGGATGAAGACAGAAGCCTATAAGATACCTCGAGTATTTGTGATCCGCGATGGTTAAATAGTTGACTTCATTTACATAAAGCCGCCTGCGCAACATTTTAAAAGATGTGGAAAAAAAATTCAGACAAACAGTTATAAGAGGACTGTTGTGCAGCATTAACCGTCGAAGCAGTCCACTCTTTTAACCACTTCAACCCCACTAGCTAAAACCCCCTTCATGACCAGAGCACTTTTTACACTTCGGCACTACACTACTTTCACCGTTTATCGCTTGGTCATGCAACTTACCACCCAAATGAATTTTACCTCCTTTTCTTCTCACTAATAGAGCTTTCATTTGGTGGTATTTAATTGCTGCTGACATTTTTACTTTTTTTGTTATTAATCGAAATGTAAAGATTTTTTTGCAAAAAAATGACATTTTTCACTTTCAGCTGTAAAATTTTGCAAAAAAACGACATCCATATATAAATTTTTCGCTAAATTTATTGTTCTGCATGTCTTTGATAAAAAAAAAATAAAATGTTTGGGCAAAAAAAAAAAATGGTTTGGGTAAAAGTTATAGCGTTTACAAACTAAGGTACAAAAATGTGAATTTCCGCTTTTTGAAGCAGCTCTGACTTTCTGAGCACCTGTCATGTTTCCTGAGGTTCTACAATGCCCAGACAGTAGAAAAACCCCACAAATGACCCCATTTCGGAAAGTAGACACCCTAAGGTATTCGCTGATGGGCATAGTGAGTTCATAGAACTTTTTATTTTTTGTCACAAGTTAGCGGAAAATGATGATTTTTATTTTAATTATTTTTTTCTTACAAAGTCTCATATTCCACTAACTTGCGACAAAAAATAAAAAATTCTAGGAACTCGCCATGCCCCTCACGGAATACCTTGGGGTGTCTTCTTTCCAAAATGGGGTCACTTGTGGCGTAGTTATACTGCCCTGGCAATTTAGGGGACCATATGTGTAAGAAGTACTTTGCAATCAAAATGTGTAAAAAATGGCCTGCGAAATCCGAAAGGTGCACTTTGGAATATGTGCCCCTTTGCCCACCTTGGCTGCAAAAAAGTGTCACACATCTGGTATCGCCGTACTCGGGAGAAGTTGGGGAATGTGTTTTGGCGTGTCATTTTACATATACCCATGCTGGGTGAGAGAAATATCTTGGCAAAAGACAACTTTTCCAATTTTTTTATACAAAGTTGGCATTTGACCAAGATATTTTTCTCACCCAGCATGGGTATATGTAAAATGACACCCCAAAACACATTCCCCAACTTCTCCTGAGTACGGCGATACCAGATGTGTCACACTTTTTTGCAGCCTAGATGCGCAAAGGGGCCCAAATTCCTTTTAGGAGGGCATTTTTAGACATTTGGATCCCAGACTTCTTCTCACGCTTTCGGGCCCCTAAAAAGCCAGGGCAGTATAAATACCCCACATGTGACCCCACTTTGGAAAGAAGACACCCCAAGGTATTCAATGAGGGGCATGGCGAGTTCATAGAATATTTTTTATTTTTTTGCATAAGTTAGCGGAAATTATTTTTATTTTTTTTTGTTTTTTTCTCAAAGTCTCACTTTCCGCTAACTTAGGACAAAAATTTCAATCTTTCATGGACTCAATATGCGCCTCACGGAATACCTTGGGGTGTCTTCTTTCCGAAATGGGGTCACATGTGGGGTATTTATACTGCCCTGGCTTTTTAGGGGCCCTAAAGCGTGAGAAGAAGTCTGGAATATAAATGTCTAAAAATGTTACGCATTTGGATTCCGTGAGGGGTATGGCGAGTTCATGTGAGATTTTATTTTTTGACACAAGTTAGTGGAATATGAGACTTAGTAAGAAAAAACAAACAAAAAAATATATTTCCGCTAACTTGGGGCAAAAAAAATTCTGAATGGAGCCTGACGGGGGGGGGGGGGGGGGGGGGGGGGGGTGATCAATGACAGGGGGGGTGATCACCCATATAGACTCCCTGATCACCCCCCTGTCATTGATCACCCCCCTGTAAGGCTCCATTCAGACGTCCGTATGATTTTTACGGATCCATGGATCGGATCCGCAAAACACATGCGGACGTCTGAATGGAGCCTTACAGGGGGGTGATCAATGACAGGGGGGTGATCAGGGAGTCTATATGGGTGATCACCTCCCTGTAAGGCTCCATTCAGACGTCCGCATGTGTTTTGCGGATCCGATCCATGGATCCGTAAAAATCATACGGACGTCTGAACGGAGCCTGACAGGGGGGTGGTCAATGACAGGGGGGTGATCAGGGAGTTTATATGGGGTGATCAGGGGTTCATAAGGGGTTAATAAGTGACGGGGGGGGGGGGGTGGTGTTTGGTGCGACTTTACTGAGCTGCCTGTGTCCTCTGGTGGTCGATCCTAACAAAAGGGACCAGCAGGTATATTAGACGCTGTTATCGAAACAGCGTCTAATATACCTGTTAGGGGTTAAAAAAATCACATCTCCAGCCTGCCAGCGAGCGATCGCTGCTGGCAGGCTGGAGATCCACTTGCTTACCTTCTGTTCCTGCGAGCGCCTGTGTGCGCGCGTTCACAGGAAATCTCGGGTATCGCGGGAGGACGCGTATATGCGTCCACCCAGAAGAGCAGGGCCGCCGGCAGGACGCAATCCTGTGTACGGCGGTCCTGTAGCGGTTAAAGGGCACCTGTCAGCAGTTTTGTCCCTATGACACTGGCTGAGCCGTTACACGTGCGCTTGGCAGCTGAAGGCATCTGTGTTGGTCCCAGGTTCATATGTGTCCGCATTGCTGAGAAAAATGATGTTTTCATGTATGCAAATTAGCCTCTAGGAGCAACGGGGGCGTTGCTGTTACACCTAGAGGCTCAGCTCTCTGCACTTTGATTGACAGGACCAGGCACTGAAAGGGTCATCATGCCTGGTCCTTCACAATCCCCCCCCAAAGTCTACACTCATAGCAATTAGTCATCATTATCCGAGTCCCAGCACCGCCGCCGATCGGCTGTGCTCTGGTGAACTCCGCGGGCTCCCAGCATCTTTCCAAGCACAGCGCCATACATCGTATAGTGGAAGCTCTTGGTATAACTTGACTTTAATGGGTCTGAGCTGCAACTAGGATTTTACAGCAGCAGCAAATAACAAATCTAGTCTGCGCACTGCAAAAAAAGCGTAAATTGACATGCGGCGCGGATTAAATTTCGGCAGCTTGTCAGTTTCTGCTGTGGATATTCACTGCAGAACTTGTTCTGTGGAAACGCGTCACAATCTGCAGCAGAAATCCTGCTGTGGGGATCGTCCCCTATGGCTGTACTGTAAGGGTATATTCACATGCGGCAAGTGTCCCGACTAGGGATAAGTGAACTGAGTAATCTCATCAGCCAAAGTATCTCCTCCTGCCACCTGATTGACAGGGCGGGACATTTCACCCAGCTTTGTCGGCATCGTGCCTGCTTCTGCTTCCTGAGCAGCAACTATGCATGCGCTACTAGTCTGAAGCGTAGTGACGCATGCACAGGTGCCGCTCTGGCAGTGGAAGTAGAGCCTCGGCGCTTGCGCCGCAACTTGGAGCAGCAGCACAAGCGTGATGTCATCAGGGCTTGGTAAGAAGTCCGCCCTGTCAATCTGGAGGCAGGGTGGGCCGTTCCTCACAGATCTGGTTGATGAGACGAATCTATTAGCTCATTTTGACTCCTGACGAAACTACCAGATTCACATTTAGGGAGCTGATCAGTTTCCGAAATGCCTCCAGCAAATCTGCTGCATGTAGATCCACCCTTAGGGCATGTGCACACAGTGCGTATTATACACTGGTTTTCCTGGTGGATTGTCGTATGAATGGTCAGCGTTTGGTCTGTGAAGAATCCTTGTTTGGTCCGTTTTGTTTTTTTTTTTGTTTTTTTTACCTCCGTCTGTCATCTGTGTTCCACGGACACTGCTAGGTTGAAAATTAATTTCCAGAGCATCTCCTAGCAAGGATCTGTGAAAATCACTGGCACTGACCAAACACGGGGATGGCATCTGTGTTGGACAAAAATAGGGCATGATTTTGTGGTGTCGCAACGGTCAGTAGAAAACCACACACATTAAAGTCAATAAATGTGTGGTGTCCACGGAGACCACAGACGGCACACGACTGTGATTCACTGATGTGTGAAAGAGGGGCGTCCCAGTAATTTTGTCCATACAGTGGATATGAATTGTGTCCGGCCAGAGCAACCTTAGCCTGAAGGCACCTTACAAAAAAACTGTGCAATGTTTTTGTTTTTTAGGTCCAGCATCAAATGTCAGAAGTGATCCCATGGGATCGGTTCTGCCATCGGTGTCCCATCTGCATTCCTGCGCTACAGCGGAGGGAAACTGATGGGTGTGTATAGAGGAACCCAGCCTGGCATCGCTGTCCTTTCTTGCGGTGGTGAATTCTTCTGAAGTGGTCGGTGATTGACTCTCAGTCTCTTGTATTTAGTGTCTCGCAGTCGTTGCAGTGGATCATTACTGAAATATCTGCACAAGCCTACAGCTTTCTATTGACAAGCCACGTCTTGATTTCTTGGTCTGGACGTTCGCAGATGAAGTGTTGGTAATTTTCTGTGTGTTTTGGGCTGAAATTAGAGAAAAGTAACTGGAGGAAACGGTTTGGAGGAGCACCAGGCTATCACGGGGGGAGGCCAGCAATAAGGAGACTCCTGCTGCTGGCAGGACACTTTGGGGCTGGACTCTGAATATTCCATCGCAAATTCAAATCAACCTTTGAAACTCTATAACTGTGAGAGTGTGATAAAGGGGAACACTTCATCCCTTACTTGTAGGTCAAACATCGGTCAAGTATCAGACCGAACGTCTCTTAAAGGGGTATTACGTGTTCAATAAAAAAAATTTAACTTATGATACGTTAAGCAATATTGTAATGTAGTTACTGTATCAGTTCCTCAGGTTTTCAAGATCTCTGCTTGCTGTCAAAACAATGCAAGGCTGCAGAGGTGGTCGATACTGTAAATAGTCTCTAAATACTTTTTGAGGTCAGGTTAAAGTGGTATTCTAGTAACAGCAAGTTATGGCAGAATTACCTCCTCTCCATCGAGAGATATAGCCCTTAGAAATGGGGTTAGGGATGAGTGAACCCAACCTTTTTCAGGTTCGGTGTTCGGATACTAAAGGAATTCAGTTATGGATTCGGGTATAACTGAATCGAACAGAGTTCGTGACTGAATACAAAACGGATTGCCTTTTAAGAGCATTCCATTTTGATCCGTCACAATAGAAGTGTATGGCCAAACTGAATGTACTGTGTGGCTTAAAACAAAAACCTGCATAGTGGAAACCAGACGTTTCCATTATGCTGCCCATAGACTTCTATTATGACTGATCAAAACAGAATGTCTCTTAAAGGCTTCCGTTTTACATTCGGTCATGAATTCCGTTAGATTCCGTTATAACGGAATCCATAATGGAATTCCTTCAGTACCTGAACCCAGTGAGGTTCAGGTGCACTCATACCTAGTTGGTAATGATGGCAGCCGAATGTGAAATCGTGTTTCAGCAGTTTTCAATCCCAACCCCGTTTCTAACTTGCGGCCCTCTAGCTGTTACAAACCTACAACTCCCAGGATGCCCTTATAGCTGTAGGCTGTCTGGTCATGATGGAAGTTGTAGTTTTGCAACAACTCAAGGGCCACAGGGTTAACATCACTGTTTTAAAGCTTAGATTGTCAGCTTTTAAACAAGACCAGCCATACACCTCTAGCTGCTATACAGCCTGAGATATGAATGGTTAAAGCAGCCTTAGGCCCCTTTCACACGAGCAAGATGGATTAGGTCTGGACACCGGATGTTTTCATCGGCGAGCCGGGACCCAGGTAAGTATATGCAGCATGGGGGGCAGTGCAGTTTATAACGTTATCCTTTAAGTATTATAACGTAATAAACTATATTTGGCATCATAACTTTATTCTCTGGGTCAGTACCCTTGTCTCTCAGAATTCAAGGTCTTATATAGCTAAACTGAAGAAAAAATAGTTCTGAGCACTGGCACACAAAGGGGGAAAATATTACTGGTCCTTATAGGGGTTGCCTCACGAAAAATAGTCAGCATTTTTCAAGCCAGCACCTGGATCTGAATTGTCATGTAATTGCATGTAATTAAAATAACAATTAATATAGCCATTGATCTATTCACTGAAATCTGTTTGTATAGCGCCACCTGCTGTTTGCTTTTTTTCTGATTTCTCTGTCCGGCTCACGCAGATGGAAGCACATGCTCAGTTCCATCCTTCAACTGCCACCAGCTGCAGTTAAATGGACACACCCCCTGAGGGTTCACGCCCACTTAGCTGACCGTTTGCTATAAATCTAGCAGAGCAATGAATGGGGAGATCTCTGGATCCATGTGAGGTACAGGGCTTGTTCGAGCTTTGTTAGAAAGCCCCCCATCGCCCCCCCCCCCCCCCCTCTATAGCATTAACAACATTGGTGGCACAGTGTGCGCCCCCCCCCCATAGCATTAACAACATTGGTGGCCAGTGTGCGGCCTCCCATCTCCCCCCCGATCATTGGTGGCAGCGGAGTTCCGATCGGAGTCCCAGTTTAATCGCTGGGGCTCCGATCGGTAACCATGGCAACCAGGACGCTACTGCAGTCCTGGTTGCCATGGTTACTTAGCAATAGTACAATAGTAGAAGATTCATACTTACCTGCTGGCTGCTGCGATGTTCGTGTCCGGCCGGGAGCTCCACCTACTGGTAAGTGACAGGTCTGTGCGGCGCATTGCTAAATGAACTGTCACTTACCAGTAGGAGGAGCTCCCAGCCGGACACAGACATCGCAGCTCCCAGGTAAGTATGAATCTTTTACTATTGTACTATTGCTAAGTAACCATGGCAACCAGGGCTGCAGTAGCGTCCTGGTTGCCATGGTTACCGATCGGAGCCCCAGCGATTAAACTGGGACTCCGATCGGAACTCCGCTGCCACCAATGATCGGGGGGGGGGGGGGAGATGGGAGGCCGCACACTGCCACCAATGTTGCTAATGCTATAGAGGGGGGGGGGGGGAGATGGGAGGCCGCACACTGCCACCAATGTTGCTAATGCTATAGAGGGAGGGGGGGCCGATGGGGGGGCACACTGTGCCACCAACAAATTATTACAATAGAGGGGGGGGAGGGGCCGATGGGGGGCGCACACTGTGCCACCAACGAATTATTACAAGGGAGGGAGGGGGGGGGGGCCCGCACTGGCCACCAATGATATTCAAACTGGGGAGGGGGCGGGTCTGCCCCCTGCTGCCTGGCAGCCCTGATCTCTTACAGGGGGATATGATAGTACAATTAACCCCTTCAGGTGCGGCACCTGAGTGGTTAATTGTGCTGATCACGGCCCCCTGTAAGAGATCGGGTGCTGCCAGGCAGCAGGGGGCAGTCATGTACACAGTTTGTAGTATATTCTAACTAGAAGCGTCCCCATCACCATGGGAACGCCTGTTTTAGAATATACTGTCGGAAATGAGTTTTCACGATCTAACTCATATCCGACAGTATATTCTAACATTGAGGCGTTCCCATGGTGATGGGGATGCTTCAAGTTAAAATATACCATCGGATTGGAGAAAACTCCGATCCGATGGTATAAAAGGGACTCCTGACTTTACATTGAAAGTCAATGGGGACGGATCCGTTTGAAATTGCACCATATTGTGTCAACGTCAAACGGATCCGTCCCCATTGACTTGCATTGTAATTCAGGACGGATCCGTTTGACTACGCACGGCCAGGCGGACACCAAAACGACATTTTTTTTCATGTCCGTGGATCCTCCAAAAATCAAGGAAGACCCACGGACGAAAAAACGGGCCCCGTTTTTGCAGACCGTGAAAAAATACTGTCGTGTGCATGAGGCCTAAGGGTTTCAAATGCACGTCAGTCACCCGAATGCGCCAACTACATTTACTTTAGACATAATTTTAAAAATGTACTAGAGAAAAGAGCAGTGAGACTATGGAACTCTCTGCCCGAGGAGGTGGTGATGGTGGAGTCATTAAAAGAGTATTTCTGGAGTGTAATAATATTACAGGCTATAGCTTCTAGAGAGGGGTCATTGATCCAGGGAGTTATTCTGATCGGAGTCAGGATTTTTTTTCTCCCTAAAATGAGTAAAATTGGCTTTTACCCCCCATTTTTTTTTTTTTTTTGCTTTCCTCTGGATCAACTCTGCAGGATAACGGGCTGAACTGAATGAACAGATGTCTGTTCTCCCCCCCCCCCCCCCAGTGTTAAAATATATATAAAAAATATATTTTCGAGAGGGGTTTTCCAATTTTAATGTGACTTACGGGGTTGAAATGAGTTTTAGAGTATTTACCGGATCGGCTGTACAGTACATTGCCTCTGCATGCCGCAGTCTTTCTTCGGGAGCTACCTCGTCTAACGGCTTCATCATATGTAGCAAGACGTCATGTTCCCAGAGCCATGGACTGCGTGTATGTACTGCAAACAGGGACCTCTAATTACTGTTTACTCCATTCCGCAGGTGACTACTCCTTGGCCAATGGCCGCTCTTGCTTTTAATACATTATTGTAAAACTGAAATGTTTGCAAAGGGCTTTGGTCCACGTGCTATTAAACATCATCAGTGAAAATCCACCACTGCTTAGGGTATATCCATGGCCGTGGTAAGTGTCCTCTCCGTCGAATGCATCCATTGTTACTACAGATCTTGTCCACAGACCTTTTGCCCCCATCGGTTCCACAATTCGGCTATTTTCTGCATTGTAACGCGTAAAGAAAATGCCTACCACATCATCAAAATTCTTTACCTTTCGTCTGGCAGCGCTCGCTAGGCTTTCCAGAGGTAATCCTTTCTGGCTGAAGCTCGTACACTACTCCTGAGTCAGGGTTTTGCCTTTTTATTTTTTGCTATTCCCTCCCTGGCTGTGTTACGTAGACCTTTTTATTTCTGTACCTGTGAATTTTATTATTTTTATTTTTTGCTAGGTTTTTGAGTGCAAAAGAGCTTATCTTTGGAGAGTAAAATACTAGCTGTGATACTTGCCTAAAGATATTGGCTTTCATCACAGTTGTCCGCCGGTGCCAAATGTAACACTATCACTATACGGCTGGATGCGGAGAGCCATGATCGGAGAGATTTTACACTGGATTCGGGATGTCGAGGTGGTATTTGCTAATTTGCCTACTCTGTGCGACATGCCTGTGGTAATAGTTCATTGCGTCTCACGCCTGGGGTGTCGGAGGAGCTGGCCTCCAGTATGCTGAGTCACGTAGCCGGTGGTGGGCATCACCTACGTGACCGCCTTTCCTGCTGAAGCTCTCTCCCTCTCACAGTTCGGGGGGGTGGGTTGACCTGCTGTAGCTCTCTCCCTCTCACAGTTAGGAGGGGGGCCGGGTTAACCTGCTGCAGCTCTCTCCTTCTCACAGTTGGGGGGTGGGGGTTGACCTGCTGCAGCTCTCTCCCTATCACAGTTCAGAAAGGGGGGATGGGGGGTTCCTGCTGCAGCTCTCTCCCTATCACAGTTCAGAAAGGGAAGGGGGGGGGGGGGTTCCTGCTGCAGCAGCTCTCTCCCTGGTTCTAACAGTAGATAAAGCTGGTGGGAGTTGGATTGCACTGAGCACGTGCGTCCGCCTCATCGACGTTAGTTAGACTGAAAAGGAAAGGAACAAACAGCAGGTGGCGCTATTCAGATACATTTCATAGAATTTTTTGTTACATGCAATTATGAAAGTATTCATTGCGTAATACCTGAGACTATTGAAACCATGATTGATCTCAAACTAGCTCCTCCGTGACTACCTCAGATCAGCTCCCTGTTTACAGCACCAACCTCCCCCGCTTCCTTTTGCTGTAATAATGTCCTTTGATTGTGCCCCATAACTCAGACGGCCAGACAAGGCGCAGATGCACGCCAGCTCTGTTTGTTCAGTGTCGCCCCTGGGCGAGCCTCTCCATGTACTACTATTGGTTTTATTGTGATCTCCTGCAAGGATTGCTGCACGTACGAAAGGCAATTACCACTGTGGGGTTAAGGCCCTGCGAGGCCGTCACGTGGGGCACTGTTTATTTAAAGCTGAAGTTGCCCTTTAAAGACGGCCATTAGCACTTTGTAGCTGTCTGCAAGGCTGGACATGCTGTCCTTGGCTAGTGCTGCCAGTGCATTAGTGGGGAGAGGGTCTGGAGGACACGGTGTGCCACACACCAGCTTTACACCCCATTTATCAACAGATTAAATGCAAAAGCTGTCAGTCTTTGTTTAGTGTGACACATTGCTAGCATAGGCGAGATGTCCTGGGAGTAACACTCACCGGTCCGTTATAGTGGGATTTGTTTTTTTATTAATTTTTTTTTCTCCAGGAAAGTAAACTTTGCACTATAAAGTGTTCATCCATCTTGATCGTTATGATTAGTTTTCCATACGAGAGGTGTCATGTCACCGTGTACTTGTATACGGAGCGATCAGTCTGCTTTAAGAGGCTGGATGTGTCTATTGGGTTATAGGGCACATTATACATCTTCAAGGTGTTGTCCAGGATATCCTTGATTTTATTTTTATTTTTAATACTGCCCCCTCACTGCCAGACCTTGCTTCCTGCCAGTCAGTCCCTGGCTGTGCACCAGCTTTTTATTATATATTGTTTGGCGGTTCTGGTCTAATTATTCCGTGCGTTGTACATGTTTTCCTCAGTTTGGGCTGCACACTGCTGCCCGTCTGCCCAAGGATTTTAAATAGAGTATACTATAGCTGGATCCTACGCTGCCCTTTGTCTAATAGTGTAGGTTCTTATCTGTAGAAGCCACCTTGCCGTTAGTAGATGGGCACGACACAAAAATGTGCACAAAGAGCTTAGAATTTTCATATATTGTAAGAATAGCAGTAATGCCACTCTGAGTAATCCATGTTTCCAGGGTGCTGCTGCATATACTGTTTGCATTTGCATGTCAGCCATGGTAGCATGCACCTGCACTTTATTATATATTGTTTAAAGGTGCTGGCTTTTTTTCCACCCGGTTGTCTTTACTGCGCTTTGGTTCCCACGTGTAAACTTCTGGAACAGACGGGGTCACGTACGCCACTGCGGCCAAGGACTGGTGTCAGTGGCAACATGTTCCCAAGCGACATATCACTGCTCACACCAGTCATTAGCTGTAGCAGCGCACGTGACCCCTATGCGTGCCAAAAAATATGAATGAGGGCGCTCAAGACAGACTAGAACCAAGCGATGAAGTATGCTTCTCTTCAAAGGGCTGGTGCGGAGGGGGTGGACAACAGAGGATGACAGAGAATATTCTGGGCTGGTAGGACCTTTAACGAAACAAGGGTCCTTAGGGCTGGTCTCCTGTGGCAATAAAGTGATAGGTGATTTTTTTTTTTTTTTTTTTTTAGGCCAGGACTGGAAAATTCCAGGAAGGCGGGGGTAAAATAAATAAATAAAAATTTACTCCACCCGTCCCTGCCGGTGTAGAGGTCCCCGCTGCTCTTTTTGCTGATGTCCTGACACACCAGGAAATGACCGTGAATGCAGCCGTGACAGTCTCATCCATTATTGGCAATCCCAGCCATTTCCTCCTGTGTCCGGGGTCAACAGGAAGTAAAGATCCGCGAGAACCTCAGGAGGGTGGTTGAAAGAAGTATACGTTTTATTTTATTTTCACGGTGTGCAGTCCTGTTGCAGATTTTCTGTCGCATGACCGTAACCCTCCTATTGCACTCTATAATGGACGGGTTAGGACCTGTCGCTGCTCTTCATCCTCTGGCACATTTCATATAGTAGCACTCTATAGCATGAGGCCTCTGGAGCGACGTGAGGAATAAGAATGTAAATGTGAGGGTTTGATGCCCTTTGTTCCATTCCTTAGATGCTTTTGTGCTAGCGCTAGCAGCGGATCGTACTTCACTTTTATGGCTTTTTTTCTCTTTTCCCTTGTACTGTATACCAAAGAAATGCTGTAAACCTGTCCGCCCCGTCTTCTTGTCCAAGGAGTATTTCTCCCTACATGCTGACGTGTAGAGTACCTCCATTCATTGCAAGTAAGGTAAGAGCATTTCTCCTGAAAATCAGTATGGTAGCTTTAAAAAGATGTCCTTAAAGGGGTTCTCCGGGAATTATGAAAATACTTAAAAATTACTTCATAATAAATATATTCCCAAATACCTTTCATTAGTTATAACGGCTCATTTTGTCTGGGGAGCAATTATCAGGGGAAACAAAATAGCCGCCATCCTATTAGTACATATAAAACAGTCACAACACTGAGCTAAAGAGCTGCCTCATCCTCCTCTCTGCCCTACTGGTAATACAGCTGATAAGAACTTTAGCCGAATCTCTGGGGAATTTAGTACAGAGAGGATGGACAGGCTGTGGTAATGGAGACTGCATACTGCTGCTGCTGCTTATTAGCCAAACCCCACAATCCTCTCATGTCTCCTCATCTCCATTCCCACAGAGATTCACCTGTATTCAGGATCATAATCCCTGACAAGCAGAGAGGAGGATGAGGCAGCTCTTTAGCTCAGTGTTGTGAAGTAACTTGTCCTCCTGGGTGATTAGGACAAGTTTTGTGTGTACTAATAGGACAGCGGCCATTTTGTTTCTCCTAATGATGGCTCCCTAGACAAAACTAGCCATTATAACTCATGAAAGGTATTTGGGAATATACACTCGCCTAAAGAATTATTAGGAACACCATACTAATACGGTGTTGGACCCCCTTTTGCCTTCAGAACTGCCTTAATTCTACGTGGCATTGATTCAACAAGGTGCTGATAGCATTCTTTAGAAATGTTGGCCCATATTGATAGGATAGCATCTTGCAGTTGATGGAGATTTGAGGGATGCACATCCAGGGCACGAAGCTCCCGTTCCACCACATCCCAAAGATGCTCTATTGGGTTGAGATCTGGTGACTGTGGGGGCCATTTTAGTACAGTGAACTCATTGTCATGTTCAAGAAACCAATTTGAAATGATTCGAGCTTTGTGACATGGTGCATTATCCTGCTGGAAGTAGCCATCAGAGGATGGGTACATGGTGGTCATGAAGGGATGGACATGGTCAGAAACAATGCTCAGGTAGCCCGTGGCATTTAAACGATGGCCAATTGGCACTAAGGGGCCTAAAGTGTGCCCAGAAAACACCCCCCACACCATTACACCACCACCACCAGCCTGCGCAGTGGTAACAAGGCATGATGGATACATGTTCTCATTCTGTTTACGCCAAATTCGGACTTTACCATTTGAATGTCTCCACAGAAATCGAGACCCTTCAGACCAGGCAACATTTTTCCAGTCTTGACTACTAAACATAGAGCAAAGGATTGAATGAATCAATTACAAGAATCTTTTCCTGCACGTCTTTATCCTCTCAGCTCCTCCTGCTCTATATGTAATACGCTGCCTGGCAGTTTCCCTTTAATGACTGTTCCTCCTTTTGGTGGGGAGACGGCCTTCAGACGCTCCATGGGCCCCTTGGTTCTGCCGGCTGCTGCAGGGAGATCAGTGGTTGGGTGTTAGACTGCCATAGCCCATAGGACATCAATCAGGGAGCGGCTGAACCTTTTCTCCCTTTATGCTACATGCACACGAACGTTTGTTTTCGTGTCCGTTTTTTTTTTTGCGGATAGGATGCGTACCAATTAATTTCAATGGGTCCACAAAAAATGCGGACAGCACAGCGTGTGCTGTCCGCATCAGTATGTCTGTCTGTTTCGTAGCCCCGCAAAAAAATAAATAGAACATGTCCTATTCTTTATAGGCCTTATTACAATGGATCCGCAAAACAAAAAAAAACGGATGGCATACGGCTGTCATCCGTTTTTTTGTGGACTGCAAAACACATCCGGTCGTGTGCATGTAGCCTTACATGCAGCAGCATTTATCAGCGTGCGGCTCGTTTCCCTTCTTATTTACATGGCTTCCCTTTGCCGTGTCATTCACGAGAACAGGAAGTGGGGGGTTCAGAAGAACAAGCAGATATGAAACCTCTTCTAAACGTGGCGGGAGGGTATATACACACGTGGCCTTGAAATGCTTTAGATCGGGGCTTGCGGAAATCCATGCTGCAGAAATACTTGCAGATTTCCAGTTGCAGAAATTTCTGCAACAGATCTGCCCCGTGTTTCATCATTTACCTCCAGAGAATCTGGCTAGACCTGTTGTAGATCTGCATCCCCCTCCCCCTGATCTATAATCTCCAGCCACAGCCTTCTTGTCAGGTCAGGGTTGTACCTTTAAGACCTGTCTGAGGTTCAGGAAGCCTTGTTTGCTGAGCTGGATCACGTGGCACTTGCCCGCCGGGTTTCTTCTGCAAGCACGCCTCTCCTTTTAGTACCTTCTATTATTTAAATCCAACCTTTTGCTCTCAGCAGCATCAGACTTTTGCCTCCTGCACAGAGACGTCTGGCAGACCCGGAGTACTTCTTTAAGAGAGCCTTGTTTTTAGCCGGCGTCAGCTGAGGAATCTACCATAGGCTGGAATAACATTTAAAGGAATAATACGCTGTCAACCGGATTACACCTAATTTTTCTTTTTCTTTTTTTTCGGTTAAATCGATGGATCCTGCAAACCCGCTCTGCAGTGAGTACAGTGCCTTACAATTATCAGCGTCTGCCGTGACTAGAAATTACACATTTCTGTAACTCCTTTTTCCTGTGTGTATAATTACCGAATTACTTTCTAAAAGAGCAGTTCTAGTAAATCGTTCCTCCCTTTAACCTGTGAATTCTCATAATTTAAAGAGGACCCATTGCCACTCCCAACGTGTCTGCTTTCGTGCAGTATATATGCCTAGTGAAATGAGCGTTGTTTCTTATAACTTTTGTCATTCCTCTGTTACTCCTCCTCCTGGAAATTTTAGGAATTAATTGATTACTGGGTGTTATCACCTTCCTTGTCCAAAGGGTGTGTCCCTGCACAGCCTGACACTGGCAACGCCGACTGGACAGTATCCGGTTGCGTAGGGACACACTCCCAAATGGTAACACCCAGTCGTCAATTTATTTAGGGATCTCTAAGTGGAGTAACGGAGGAATGGCACAACACAGGATGAGTGACTATGTGAGGCAGAATGTGAGAACCAACAGGGGTTGTCTAAAATGCCTGGTATTGCTGGCCATCGACATTCCCATGGTTGTTAATGAGTTGCAATACCAGACACAACCATAAACAAAGAGTGGCGCCCTTTGTAGCCCACCAAATTTTTTATTTTTTTTTTTCCTTTGCTAATCCGGAACCCTCATCACTGCCACCACCACCCCCTTCACCCAGTATCATGCTCACAGTAGTCCAAGATAGGCAGTATGTAGGTTTTAAAGTCTTATTGTCGCTCTCTTCCTATTGACAGTCCACCACCATAGACTACTTCCCATATCTGCACCCCTTGTGTGTGTGTGTGTGTAACGCTGAAGAAGCGAGGGTTAATGGCAGTCGTGCCTGACTATAGGTTGTACCTGTATTGTTATTGAGCGCGGTATTAGTATTTCTAGGTGATTCCCATTCTCATACATCCACGTGTTATGTGCTGGTAGTAACCCTTTCACTGCTGATCTTCTGCTGAGATAAGGTCATGGGATGAACAGAATGAGAGACGTGAGACACGTGGAGCCCCGCACGTGTGACACCAGGGACCATTGTGGAGCCGGAACCTCAGTAGCCTCTTGGGTCAAGATTTTATATTCAGGCATTTCATATTTTGTCTACAGCACAGACTACCACCTCGTCATGGGTGTACCTACCGCGGTGCATACATAACTGATGCTTTGGGCCCAACAGCTAAGGGGGGCCCATGTCCACTGACGTAGAACACACAGTGGATGATGACTTAAAGGATGAACAAACTGAATGTGGCCCTGTAACAGTTTACTTTGGGGCCCGATATTTACCCCCTATCCCTTCTGTACAGCGTGATTCCTATGCTGAGATGTCAGAATGTATACGGTGGCCCTTTTAATGTGTATTCTTATTCTACGATACATGGCGCTCCCTGTGACGTTGTGGTGCCCCCTGTCCCTGTGCCAGGACTTTGCGCCGCCGCCTCCCCCCCCCCCCGTCCCTGTGCCAAAAAATATATACACTGATGTGATGTTCCGTATGCAGTGCGGCTTTCTGCAGTCAGGCGGTTTGGGCTATCACTTGTAGTGGTATTCTCTCCCCCCCGGAGAACAGTAGCTGATTTTCAGGTGATGTCATCTGGCTGGCAGCACATCTCTATGATCCCCTGACAAAGCAGCAGAGATGTCCTAACAGTCCTCGGTTTGTCTGGTGACAATTGGGGGGACGACAATAGACAGCATTCAGGCAGACGGGCCTCTCTCTAAAGCCGGCCATAGAGAGGAGATGGTATCTGGAAACAATTCAATCCTGACTGTGAGTGGATGTTTGACTTCAGTCTAAAAATCTGCGTACCCCTTAGTGCACATAGGCATCATGGATTGGGTCCTCCACCCGTCGATGTGGCGGGGCGTTATATGGATAAGTTAGGGATCTTTTTTTTTTTTTTTTTTTATGTTTATAATTTTTTTTTAAATGCAAATCCTGGCTTTGGGGAAGTTTTTCATTATCACAGGCAGCAGAATTACATTGACAGATATCACCTATGTTTACAGATAAGACAAGCTCCACCATTTACAATAGGCTTATCTTCTCCCTCCTGACCTCTGTGCAGGATGCCTACAAAGGCCTCCCCCCTCCTATTTTTGTTGGAGGACGTATCCTCTAAAAGGCGCTCGGACCATTCCTGGCAGCCGGGAGAATGTGCAGCACAATGTAGCTTCACATGACATGGAGCCAAAGCAGAGAAATATTGTAGGTATCCCGAGAAGATCAGCACGGTGGTGGCCACGAGTGCAAAGGAGAACACGTAACGAGACATGGATAAGAGGAGTTGTAAAAAGGCCATCTGGCGCAGGAATGTGGAGGAGTGGCCCCAGATTTAAGCAGGCGATGATGGCACGGCTATTTAAAGGCCATTCCAGGCAAGCTATGCCCCGATCTGCATTTCTCACGTCGGTTTAATAACTCGGGTGCTGGAATGTCTTGTTTGAATGTTTTGACATAAGAGAAATGCTCTGTACAGTAAGGGTACGTTCACGAAATGTGCATGTAAATCACGACACCCGATGCTGATTTTCTTCCTGTGTGGACATGCTCTGGTGTCCAACACGGCTGGATTTGTGGCCACTGCCGCGGCTATCCCATTCATTTCTATGTGATTACTGCTACTCGGCAATCCTTGTGCAACCAGTGTAGCCCTAGCCTTAGCCCCATTAGATGGTCCTAATCCAGCGCCCATGGAAATTGCTCCAAGACGTGCAGCTTTCTAAGAAACTACGCCGCAATGGGATGTGGATTTTAGGCAGAGTTTGGGTTTTAATACATTTCAAAAATCCGCGGGATGAACCCACCCCAATGTTAGTCACATTTAAAGGGGTTCTGAACCTGGACCTATCCCATTCTTCACCTAGGCAGCCCCTCTGATTGGAACATCGGAGCATTTCGCACACCGATGCTCTTCCTTGCCCTGTGCTCAATCGTGCAGGGCAAGGGCTTTTTGATTAGATCCGTTGACGTTCTTGGTCTCTACTAGGCGGAGGGGGCGTCACCAGGCACTAATGGGCATGCTTTAGAGCTGCCCTAGCCTGTTTTACTAAAAGCCCACCCATTAGTGCTGGCTACGTCACCGGCAACGCTGCTAGGCGGAAACCTACCCCTAGCAGTGTAAGATGTAAACAAAAAAGCCCATGAAATGCTCCGATGCTCCTCACAGAAGGGCTGCCTGGATGAAGAAGGGTATACGTCCGGATTCAGCTCTGGACATCATAAACTACATGTTAGAGGCTGTGGCTGTTTCAGGGATAGAGCTGCAGCAGAAAGACACGCCCCCTGAGCTGCCAGGCTGTTAGAAAGGTATCGCCATGTACTATGATGTTTGATTTTTAATTTTTTACATCAATTATGGCATAACCCCTTTAACCCTTGGCAAGGAACACAGATGGAGCGTCTGTCATTCGGGAGTAGTCAACTTTTTTTTATGCAATACATGAACAGACAATTGCTTTCGGTGGGCCCTATGTAATGCTTCATGTTGCCAATGGTGGTGCTGCAGGAAAACGTAATGGTTGCAGAAACGTCACACCACAGGTTGCACTTTAGCAGGATGCCCTGTGACCCTTCTAATACAAAGGGATTGCCATAAACAGACAACCCATTTAAAGCGGTTACCCCATAATTAATCTGAAAAATCAGACATCATAAAGTACCTGATAATCTCTTTCTAACAAAGCTAGAACCAGCCCTGCACCTCACATGGATCCAGAGATCTCCACATTCATTGCTCCAATTATTCTGATTTATATCAAGCTGACAGTTTAGGATATGCCCATGAGAAAGGCCACACCCCCTTTCTGCTACAACAGGTGACAGATGAAGGATAGACCTGAGCATGTGCTTCTATCTGAGTGAACAGGACAAGAAATTTGTAAAAGAGCAAACAGGTGGCGCTATACAGATGGATTTCAGTGAATAACTCGGTTGATATAAGACATTTTAAATTGCATTCAAATTACAAAAGTATTCAAAACCCGGTTGCTGGTTTAAAATATGTAGAATATTTTTCTTGGGACAACCCCTTTCTAATATCATGGCTTGTTATTTGGCAACTTAACCACCTAACCGGCCAGCTCCAGCAGTGGGAAAAGTCGCTAACTGGAGGGGGGAGCGCTGCTTTAGATGTTGCTATCTCCTGAATGGTACCAGCTAAAAACATGCAACTGGTCTTGTTTGAAAGCTGACATTCCAAGCTTCCAGACTATACCAGAACAGCAATACGTTCAGGACAGGGGAAGATATCTCTGATATAAATCGGGATGCTGTGAATGCAGCTGAAAGTGAACGTAACAGCAGGTTTTACCCGCGATTATTCCCGACTCGATTTCTAACCGTGATTTCTCCTCTGTTGCTTGGACTTTAGCTGAAATGTCAGCTTTCAAACAAGACTGGTTGCATGATTCTGGCTGCTACCATTCAGGAGATAGCAGCATCTAAAGCAGCCCTCCCCTCTAAAGTTAGCTACTTTTCCTACTGCCCCAGCTGGACTCTGGCAAAACAGGTAGTTAAAGGGGTATTCTGGTTGGTTAACCCCTATCCTGTAGATACAGGATAACGTTAACTACTAGATCAGTGGGGGGGGGGGGGGGGGGGGGGTCCACCAATAAAAAGGAATGGAATGGCCGCTTTCTTCTTTTCAGGGAGACTGCAGGGGAGTACCGGGCCCCCGTTCTCTTGTGCTGTAGATAGGAGATAACTAGCCAACCGGAATGCCCTTTAAGAATAAAACGGAGCAGACGTAGCACAGGGCAGACCTGACGAGGAGCAGTTAGCTCTGCACCAGGCTGCTGGATCTGATTTATACTATTACGTAGCGCCAGAGCGATCGTGTGTGATCAGTTGTGACTGTGAAGGCGCTAGTATCTGTGCTGTACGTTCAGAGGAGCATATATTTGCTTTGTCTGCTTGGAAAGCCACTTCAGGCCTGTACCTCAGGGATAAGGAGTGGTCTGCACTTAAGAGGATGAGGTTTAAGCCTCCGACCTTGATTCAAATCCCGCTGTTTGCTTTTTTTTTTTTTTGTAATCTTGTCAAGTTGGATTCCTCTGTGCGCCGCGGGCCGTAAATATTGGAATGTGTCTGCGGATGGTATTAGGGAGCGTGCACAGCAGCAGCATCTTCACTAATGGTCATTGTGCTGAGCGTCTCCGGTGACTTTATCTTACTAATTCATTTTGCTGTTTACTACGCCTGTTACTGTTGACGAGTGCGTTCGCTTGTTTTACTCGTCTCCTCTAATAGTTTAATGTGCGGTTTGTTTAGACAGGATTTCAGGGAAATCTCATTGGAGCCACTTGTAGGATTTGTAATAAGGGAATCCGCCCACGGAGGAGTCTGTGATGGTTTTTACCTCTGGTTCTGCACTGACTATACCACAGGGCTCCATTGCAGAAATTAGGAACTTAGATTTCCAAAGAATTTGCGATTTTGTCATTCAATATGGGGAGGAATATATCGATAGCAAAAAGAAAGCTCCACCTGACCTGTGTGCTTCATCAGTGTAGTGTTAATTCTGAACGCCAGATTTTTCAGTGTATTTATACCATACATACCGTAGCTAAATTCCCTGATTCCCTTCAGTACTTGATAACATTTTGGCTTACAGCCACCACTAGAGGGAGCTCTATGCATAGGAAGTTATACAGTTACCATTTGAAATTATTGGCATCTGTAAAAAGTTCTTTGCACAAAGCTCCAACTGGTGGTGGCTGCAAGAAAGAGCCACGTTTTCCTGGTCAGGGAGAAGGGTCCGATGTTCAGATGTGGAAACGGCTCAGGAGGATTTTAAGACATGCTGTAGGTTTTGCTAACCTGCATCATACCATGTGAATTGTGGGTATTTCAATCTGCATGTGCAAGGGTATATTCACACACACACTGTGTGTTTGTGTGTGTGTATGTGTGTGTCTGTGTATATATGTATATATATATATATGTATGTATATATGTATATGTATGTATAAAAATAAGAAATTCCGCAGCACATCCAGGTAGTAAGAAAGTAAAAAAAAGGCTTTATTCACCAAGCATGCGACGTTTCAATCCTTTCAATGGGATTTTCCTCAAGCAGTGACATAGTGGGCAGTGCAATGTGCGTATTTAAACGCTTTCACATCATTAAACAATCAATAGTTCAAATACATTCATTTAAAGAAAATACATTTAAAAATAATGGTACAGACAGTATTATCAATATACTGATACAATCACATTATATCTCCAGTTCAAATACAGTGATAGTGTTGATCATTCCCATGATCGATCCAACATATCATATATAACATAAAATACTTTAATTATAGCAATAATCAATTCAGGTGTATGTCTTCCATAAAACTAAAATGTGCAGGTGTACCTTCAGAAGGATGATGAACTGGATGTGCGATGGGGCAGATGCACGTGGGTCCCGGCGTCCCGGGTATACCACTGCGCATGTCAAAGGACCTTCCTAGGGGTTCCGATCACATGATCATCCCAATGCGCCGATAGTTAAAGTGCGCATGTCCAAAGACCTTCAGGCATGCGATCGCAGTCTCTGCTCACTCCTCCGGTCATGTGCTTAGATGTATCACATGATCGGAGCTAGATAATAACGCAATCCAAGCGCTCAATGGTGTTGAGGACACACAACAAATGTAATTGTGTGTCAAATCTGAGTCTCAACAATATGGCTATGTCTAAAACATTATTTCAGTCCTAAAGTATTAAGTAATCAGACAATATAAACAGGGAATGTATAGGCATAGGCATAGGCATGTAACTGACCCACTACACGTATTTTCAATGGTCCTAGTAGAGTCTCACTGTACAACACATGATGTCAATTCACATATGCCGATATCGATGGGTCAGCGATCAATCAAAGGGGTAAGGGTGACTGTATATCAATGGAAGTACCATCACTATACAAAGAGAAACAATATGTGTTATGCGTTGGTGCCGCTGCTTCTCTTCTAGAGTGCTAAAATCAATGTTAATTATAAGATAGCCCCCCTAGTCTAAACGAGGAGTTCAGTGCAAGTGGCCTATGTTGTCACCATAGAGCCCCAGGCTGAAGTGTCCCACCTGTCAGCTGGATAACATCCCTGGAAATCCAACATGGCAGGTCCGGGATCGTCCTCTAGATTCCGGGGGCAAACCTATACAAATCCATTTAGAAATGTCACCAGTCCCCAATAAGATCGATGGCTCCAAAGACTAGTCCATGTGTTAAATCAGAACATGCGGATAGGACAATCAGACATCCCAAGTGTCCCATAGCTTTATCGTGTGTGGTCGTATTCATGCGTAAAGTAAGATCTCTAATGAATCTAATTATTTGTATATCCATAAAGGTCTTGCTATACTTGGATTGGCAAGATGATAAAGACTCATAAAAAAATTGCGTTCCATTGTGATTCAGTGGATAGACCTTCCATCGCTCACTCCTAATGTGAACAAACACGTTCACCACAATCCTGAGGGTAATAAAAACAAAATATAAGATCACCCTGTTTCATATATATATATATATATATATATATATATATATATATATATATATATATAATCGGCACTGGCTTCCAGGTGAAAGGGAATGGACTGATTTCCCTAATGAATATTCTAGGAAAAATGAGCGGCACTCCAAGAATAAAAGTAGTGAACCCTTTAATCACACCAGTGGTGCAACGTTTCGGCTCCAATCGCGAGCCTTCCTCAAGCTTGAGGAAGGCTCGCGATTGGAGCCGAAACGTTGCACCACTGGTGTGATTAAAGGGTTCACTACTTTTATTCTTGGAGTGCCGCTTATTTTTCCTAGAGTGTGTGTGTATATATATATGTGTGTGTATATATATATATGTATGTATGTATATGTGTTTATATTCATGTTTATATTCTGCAACTAAAATCCAGTCCCATGCATCCGTTTCTGGTACAAGTACATGGATTTCTGCAAGCACACATGCAGATGAATGGGACAGTCTCAAATATGTCTGCCACTTGTGAATGTACCTCATCGGAGTTCCTGCTCATCCATTTTCTATTGAAGAGTAGTGTGCTTCTCTTGGTATTCTGTTGCTCCCATTTGCTTGTTGTTTACTAGGCCTCAGGGAGACGCTGGCTTGTTCATCTGAGAGGGAACCAGTAGTCTCAGACCCTGTCACTAATCCTAGGGATTTTCAGTGTTACTAGGGCCTAGGTATCTGGTGTATGAATATTCCCACCTTCAGGGTCTATTCATACTGACAAGAGTCAAGGCTAGGTTTAGGGTTTCCTAGGTGGTGACCTTTTCCCTTTCCCTAGCCCTGAGGCCTAGTGTCTGGTCATTTTCCTTCTGTTGTCATTCTGGTGTTCTTCCCTTCCCCCTACACTGTGACGGTGTCCCCTTTTTTGGATGAACAGTCCTTTTTGACCCTAGTCCCGCTTTGCTCTTTTTTGTAAGAGAAAACTATTGAAGTGTATAGATATTCAGTAAAAATGGATCTTTCACACAATGAACCATAAGTGTCCTCCTTTGACCGTCCAAAAAGTTGGGAGGTATGTGGATGTAAAATACAGAAATCTGATGAAATTTTAACTTCTCCTAGTCAGGGCGGCAAAAGATTTCCCGCAGGCGTCGTCAGAAACACGCAGGCCTCTTTTATGGCTTGGGATTCAGTGCTGTCCGCTGCGCGGCCTTTCTTCTGACGCCACACTCTGAACATAGGGCACTATAGGCGGCATTATTACTTTCTTGCTGAGGCATGTATTTCCTAGTGTGTTTTTTTCCCTTTTTTTTTTTTTTTTTTTTTTTTTTTTTTTATTGCTTCTGTAGCGCCACCGTTCTGTGGTGTTGTGCGCAGATTGTCATTGATCTCAGCCCATTGTCCTCGAATCTAACACATGAGAATTACATAGGAAGCCGATTAACGGGTAGAAAATACAAACCCTATGGTCCTGCTAGTAGCTGAATGGACTTTTTCAGTTTTTTGGATGCCTCTGCACTTTTTTTTGCAGTATATACCAATGTATACTGGCTTGACGGAGGCCAAAAAGACTCTTGGCTTCTGGCATATGTAGCGGGAGCGGAACCTGTTGACAAGACTCGATGTGAACACAGCCTTACAAACATTGAAAGGTGTTGTGTAGCGTCTGTGGATTGGACTTGTGCTGCTCAGTTAGCAGTCCCCGATGAATCTATATTGGGACTGTGGCTTTGTGGACTAACGTTACACGGCCGTCGCTGTTTAACTTGGCTTTGGTGTTGCTTTTTTTTTCTAACGGTGTTGTGTCCCCCATCCTGGGCGACACCAGAGGCGGTAATCCATAATCTTACTATCTTTGTAGGTATGCAAAAACTCTTGACAGCTACTGACACCCACTCTGTGCGATGACAGACGAACAGCAGCGTCCTGCAGCCGGCACCACGACACATCCTGCTGCCATCTGAGAGGCGAGCGGTTTCTACACGCATGGGACTGTGGATGGCAGAGGGCAAAGAGCTGTGCTTCCTGTATCCGAACCTGCGTAACAAGGCCAGCCTGCAGAAATATCGTAGGGACGTGCCAAACAGCCATTATCACCTATTGCATAATATGGGATTGTCCTCTTTCATCAGCAACAGGAACATTCCCATGATACGCATGTAGGAATGCAGAGGGTAAAAAAACCCAGAATATTTAGGATGGATCCACTTGTATACTCTGCAGATTTTCCACCGTGGATTTTTAACAAATCGTAGCTCCGCAGTCTTCTCCGTGCTGGCCAAGCACAGCGCAGTACATTGTATAGCACCTGTGCTCGGTATCTCGCTCTGTTCCATTCTCTTCAGCGGGGCTAAGCTGCGTCTAGGCTACGTGACCGATAAACGTGGCGTGGCTGGCTTAGACATGCACTATTCAATGGCTGTGGCACTGACTGAAATTGCCGCGCATTAGGGACGAGCAAACCGTGCTCTGTCTAGCAAAAAATGTGTGGCCTCCGGCGAGGCGAAAAGAGTTATTTCATTTTAAAACAGGTATCTGAAGTCGGCTTTGGTACCAAGTTTTAAATGGTTTACAAGTTGAAAACCCAAATTGCAAGACTTCGGTGATGACGAATTTGCTTTGTACAGCATTAAAGGGGTATTACCATCACAGACTGAGGGCATATCGCTAGGATATGCCCCCATTGTCTTATAGGTGCGGATCCAAACCAATATATAGAACGGAGCCCTGAAAGTGGTGGAGGACGCACTGCGCATGCGCAGCCGCCCTCCATTCATTTTCTAGGAGGCCGACGAAAATATCCGACCGCTGGTTCAGCTATTTCCGTTCAGCCCATAGAAGTGGATAGGAGTGCTAACTGGTCATGTGCCGGTGCGCTCCCATTCACTTCTTTGGGGAGAGTGCTTGGTGGTGGCTGGACCGGAGTCCTCCAGCCACCAATTTGCGGGGCCCCATTCCCGATATAGGTGCAGGTCCCTATCCTAGTGATAAGCCCTCATTGTCTGAGATGAGATGACTCCTTTTAAAACAGTTTTTTGAGCAAAGCGACTTCAGACCTAGAATCCTAATCTCACTTCACTCATCCCTACCGTGCATGTGCTCTGCTGTCTTCGCCAGTGCCATTGATTGCCTTTGATTGGAGCCACAGTGCATATACCCACCTGGAGCGGGTGTTCAGGGCCCCCATTTTAGGCCAAGCGTGCTCACTTCTAAACCATTTTTTGCTTTTGTGGGTTTGACTTTGGAACCAGGTCAGTAGGTGTCTGAGATGACTGCCTCGGCTGGTTGTTTTTGCAGTAGAAATGGCAAACTCTCTTTATCTTGGTCTTAGATGGCGGCAATAAACTTGGACCAGAGCATAGCACTGCAGTGGTTTGGCTTCCCTCCAAAGCATGAGTGAAAGAGGGGTCGCCAGAAAGCAGGCAGAGTAAGACAAAGATCTCAGGCGGTTCCTCTACTGTAAAACGTTTGGTCATCACTGATATTATTGTGTCCTAAGAGGGGCTTTTCCCCTTTTAATAAGTTTAATAGTGCTGCCAAGTAGTTTTCTTAGGCAAATATGAAAGTGAAGTGATTGTTGTTCTGGCTGTGAGGAGCTCTCGGGTGACTGTTCGGAAGGCGCAGGATTTGTGCTCTTGAAATACTCAGGTATCTGTATATAGAGCGTTACGTTCCAGCAGGTCGTGTGAGGACAGCGCGCTGTGTAGCCTCAGCTGAGACTGCGGCGCTTACCTCCTGCACTTGTCTGGGCTTCCTTCCTGCCTCTCTCGATGAAATGATTGCTATCTTTTCACATCTTCAAGGAAACCTTCTAGACTTCTATGACTTGACCCAGCGACGTTCTGCTGCAGGTATTGGGGTTCTCATAGTACCGCTAAAGTCCATCTGTCAGCAGATTTGTCCCTATGACACTGGCTGACCTGTTACATGTGCACTTGGCATCTGTGTTGGTCCCATATTCATATGTTCCCGCATTGCTGAGAAAAAAAATATGTATTCATATATGCAAATGAGCCTCTAGGAGCAACGGGGGCGTTGCCGTTACACCTAGAAACTCTGCTCTCTCTGCACTTTGGACAGGACCAGACAGTGAAAACATCATCACACCAGGTCCTGTCAATCAAACTGCAGATGGTGTGGCAGTTGCAGAGAGCTGACCCTCTAGGTGTAATGGCAACGCCCCCGTTGCTCCTAGAGGCTCATTTGCATATATTAAAGGCTAACTTTTCTCAGCAATGCGGGCACATATGAACATGGGACCAACACAGATACCTTCAGCTGCCAAGCACACATGTAACAGGTCAGCCGGTTTCATAGGTACAAAACTGCTGACAGATGCCCTTTGAAGTGTAACCTAGGCTCAGTTCTGCCTACATGGGGTCCTCTTACATGTGAAGATACATTTTGTGAAAAATGAGCATCAAACGACGATATAGCGAGTTTTCACGCTCTAAAGACATGCACGATCGCATGTTTGGTTTTCCCCTGCAACTTCGATGGTGTTAAAATTGCTTGTCTGCCGTCCTTCCCTAAGGTCTCCTTGCCCCTGTTAAATGCCCCCATGGTAAAAAGACCTTTAAAAGAGGTTGTTCAACCCTAGCGACCTTTTTCTGCAGACTCCCTAGTGCCTAATCTCCGCCACTTGGGTGCAGCTCCATAGCTCAACCTCGGGCGCCGCAGGTCTTTGTTCTCCTCTCTTTTGATGCAGGTCACATGGCAACTGCAGCCAGTGCTGGACGCATGGGTGACATGTCATCACTGTAGCTACTGGGAAAGGAACCCATGATTGTGGTTCCTACCGTAAGAAACGGGGATTCTTCTGATGGGAAATGGGGTTGCGACCAATATAGAGTATTACAGCTCCCAACCGATATTGACTTCTTGCCACCGTGTAATTTCTCATGTCTCGTTGATTAGGACTCTGCACCTCCTGCTTAGCAGAATATGTGCACCACCTTCGCTCAAAGCAAAAACCTTCCTCTGCTTCCTCCTCCCTTCTCACTTAGTTTACTTAAACTATTTCACACCCTTTCTGTAGGTTTGGATTAGTGAGACGTCTTCAATGAAAGATGTCCAGACCAGTTCAGACTGCCTTGTGGTATTATGGTCCTATGAAAACACACTCAAGAACAAAAGGCAGCCGCAGATCTGTTATCACAGCGCGGAGAACGTCAGAAGCCGTATTTACGGAGGACAGGTCTGTCTTCAGCCCTCGGGTGTCCCTTGTAGTTCTCTTTGCAGAAGTTGTTGCTGGTCTAGTTCTGTGGACTGAAATGCGCGGGAGGCCGAGATCCAGTGTACACAGTCCTGTCCTGAACATACAGGCGTTATTTACAGAGTATTACAGACCATGGGAAAATCACACCGGGCGGAGATCTCTGCGGTGTGCAGTAAAGGCCGTCACACGAAGACGGAATATTTTTTTTTTTTAGGGTCTTGTGTTGACATACCGGATTCTCTGCTACCATTTTACTCTGCAGGTGCTCTGTATGCTTCTATCAGAATTAAATTTGGCCTGACCATTTTTTGAGTCATGTATTTTTTTTGTTTTTTTTTAGGTGTTTACAGTACTTTTTACTGATGTTTTTAGCTAGTAGCGTTTCTTTTTTGAACAAGTTTTTGGTGTCTTTTTTGTTGTTGTTGTTGTTGCATACCCTGTATTTTTGTGTACCCCCTGATGTTACTTCATCTTTAGATCTCTACGAAAAAAAAAACCCACTATAAAACATGAAAGGGTGCATTTTATGGAAAAAACAAATAAAAAAAAAGGCTAAAGCTGCCTAGAAAACAATTTTGGGATCCTGTTGGACAGATATAAACGCCGCCTAGAGTAAGTGGGAAGTAATTTTTGCTGGCTCCTGGGCTGTAGGTGACGTCACCTGGTAGGAGGCTTTAGGCGGTCTTGTGTCTTCTGTTTATGATTGATATGCAGCCGTCTCCCGGATCGTGCAGCTATTACAAGCCATGGTAGGCCGGGGGCGCCCCCGCAGCGCTGCCTAATTATATCAGGTTCCACCTGCCGCTTTGTTTGTTAAGGGAAGACGCATGTGTTTTTCAGATGAGCGCTGAAAGAACATCCTGTTTTGCATTGGTTCTCTGCAGGACGGACAGGTAGTGTCATCTGGGCCGGAGATAATGGCTGTGTATATAGTGGAGGCAGCTGGCCGACGTATTCACTCCATCGGATCTGTGCGCTGCGGAAAGTTGTATGTGCTCCGTAACATACTTTTTTTTATCTATACATCATATAGACTTTTTAAGATTATTTGAATCTTTTTAGAAAAGTGTTTTTGTTGTGTAGCGGCTTCCTGTGATCTGCAGCGGCTTCAGACCTCAGTCCATAGTTTCTGTCCTGATCCGACCCGCGTTTTTTTTTTGTAGACCCATTCATTTCAATGAGGCCGGAAAAGATGTAGACAACATCTGTCTGCATCCGCACGTCCATTCTGCGGCAAAAAACAAAACCTAACATGTCCTATTGCTATCCCTTTTGCGGACAAGTATTGGGACATTTCTACAGAAGTTAAAAAATAAATGGTGGCATGCACTCGGCCGGGATCCGTGTTTTGGGGATCTACGACTTGCGGACGGTAATGTGCATGGGCCCTAATTTGTTCATTTTTCTGGCAAAATAACGGAGTCCGTGACTGAACTCATCAGACCCAGTTTTTAGAACCAATGCACTTGATCTTCGTTTACATGCGTATAGCATACTGATCCATTCATTTCTATGCGGCCATGCGCGCATACGTATTTTCCGTGTCACCGCCCTGCAATTTTAGCGGTGTGTCCTATTCTGGTATGTTGTGGGTGAGAATAGTCCTTCTATTGATGCAAGTCATTTGTGGTTTGTGGACACAAATATGGACACTGTTGTGTGAATGAGCCCTAACTCAGTGGGGTCTGTCGGGTGAGGTTGGCATCTCTTTATGTGGCGGGTCCGTCCCATCTTGAATTCCATTTTTCTGGGCGTTTTTGATCCGTTTATGAGCCATGGAAGAAAAAAAATGTGTAGGTTATTTTTACAAACTAGGTGCATTTTTACTGCTGCGTCACCGTGCGACGTGTTTTCGGCAGATGAAACTAGTCCTGGTCATGAGATGGACACGCAGGCACATGATATGTTATAGCGTGCTTCACCTGTGCAAGCCATGTGACAGAGAACCACATCGCGCAGCGGCAGTTTACGGTATGCAGATCTAATAAGCCCAGGGCTGTTTCGAAGGCCTCATGCACACGACTGGATCAGTTTTGCAGACTGAAAACCACCGATCTTCATGTGAAATCTGCATATTTCTCAGTCCCATTTATAGAAATGGCTATGGTCTACAAAACGGGTAAGAGTAGGACATGTTTTGTAATCTGTGGGACGGACATACGGATGCAGACAGCACATGGATGACAGCCGTGCTCTGTCTGTTTATTTGGGGGAGGGGGGGACCCAAAGAAATGAGTGGCTGTGTGAGATCGGCAAAAAATCTGGATCGGACATGTGCATGAGGTCTTAGTTATAAGGTGCCGCTACATCTTCCCAAGCTGTCGGCCATATCGCGCGGCTTCCCCCATACACATGCACACTAGGGTTACCATTACTATTCCACTCTGTTCTCTCCAGCAAAAAAGACGGAAGGGAATGAAAAGCAGGTCAGAGCCCGAAGCGGAGTCCTTTGGACTCCATTTGCCCCATTGAAGCGAATTGATCTGTTGCGGTGTTGAGATTTATACCTCCTGATAGAAAGCTCAGCAGACGGCTAAAGCACACCCTGTGTCCAGCCTGACGGGTGAATGAGCCATTAGTGATTTCTAGAGATGAGCGAATTTCATATTTTGACATTCATTCACACTTCGTTTATTGGTAAAAGCAGAATTGCGTTATGGATTCCGTTACCATGGACCATAATGCAATTCTATGACTGAATGCATAAAGGAATGCCTTTAGAGGCATCCCGTTATTCATTCCATCATAATAAATGTCTATGGCCTGCATAACGGATCCGTCCCGGTTCCGTTATGCAGGGGAGTCCTCTCCTGCATAACTGAAACGGGACTGATCCGTTATGCAGGCCATAGACTTTTATTATGATGGAATGAATAACGGGATGCCTCTAAAGGCATTCCTTTATGCATTCAGTCATAGAATTGCATTATGGTCCATGGTAACGGAATCCATAACGCAATTCTGCTTTTGCCAGTAAACGAATCTGAAACTAATTTCATAAGTGGGTATTCGCTCATCTCTAGTGATTTACATCGGTGATTGTGAGCCAAAACCAGGAGATAAGGTATACGGGAAAGATCTGCACCTGTTCTGTGTTTAGAGCCGCACCTGGTTTTCGCTCACAATCGCCGATAGAAATCACTGACCGAACACTGAATGACGCATAATACTCTAAGCATGCCTTCTGATGTGGCTGGAAAAAAATCTGCTGATTCTAAGGCCTCATGCACACAACCGTGCCGTTTTTTGCGGTCCTCAAAAATACGGAAGCCGCCTGTGTTGCCTTCCGCAATTTGCAGAACGGGCGCCGACAATATAAATGCCTATTCTTGTCCACAAAGTGCGGACAAGAATAGGACATGTTATATTTTTTTTTAGCGGGGCCGTGGAACAGAGCCACGGATGCGGACAGCACAGTGAGTGCTTTCCGCATCTTTTGCGGCCCCATCGAAGTGAATGGGTCCGCATCAGAGCCGCAACGGTTGTGTGCATGAGGCCTAAGTCAGCAGCTGGCTTTGTAATTTATTTTTGTTTTTCCCATAAGACATTTTGCTAGTCATGCGTCTGGCTTTCTAAATTAGATTGGCTTGTATAAAAATGGCCGACAGTGAATACCTGTGACTCGTGCTCCGGTGATGGAAGGAATTGTCTGCCACTCACAGTGCTGTTCTAGTACCTCTCCCAAGGCAGTTAAATCACACCTATTAACTTCAGTCTACAAAATTTTCAATCAACACCTTACCTCCATGACTGAAGCACGAGTCACTAGAATTTAAAGAGGACCTTTCATGGATTTTTTTTATTAAATACCTTTCTTTGCCAGGTTCCCTCCCGCTGATGCTGCCACCCTGCTTGTTTTTTTTTTAAATATCGCTTGTATGCTCTGCTGTGCCCCCCTGCAGTTTTTTTTTTATTTTTTATTGCCCAGTATTTTAATGGGGAGGAGGAGACGCCAGGGTTTCTCAATGGGCGTCTTCTTCTCCCTGGCTGAGACACTCTCCACTGTGATTGGATCTCGGCACAGCCAGGGAGAGGGAGATGCCCATTGAGAAACCCTGGCATCTCCTCCTCCCTCTACTGAAAAAAAACCCTGTGAGGTAGAAGCCAATTTTCCCCACTTTAGGGGAAAAAAAATTCCTTCCTGACTCCAATCAGGCAATCAGAATAAATCTCTGGATCAACGACCCCTCTCTAGTAGCTATACCCTGTAATATTATTACACTCCAGAAATACATCCAGGCCCCTCTTGAATTCCTTTATTGTACTCGCCATCACCACCTCCTCAGGCAGAGAGCTCCATAGTCTCACTGCTCTTACCGTAAAGAATCCTCTTCTATGTCTGTAGAAACCCTACGTATTGCAGTAGAAAATTCTTTTTTTTTTTTTTTAAACCCATTCGTGTGTTGCAGTGTCATTTACTGCACATTTTTGGTGCAGAACTCAAAGCGAATACTTGCAACAAATCTGTGATGTCTGAACAGAGCCATAAGTCAAATTCTCCTACAACCGGTTTCCCTCTCTGCCTTTAGGTCCACCACATGAGGACCCTATATAAAAAGACCACCAAGGTGCAGGGGTCAGCAACCTCCAGTGCTCCAGCTTTGGTGAAACTCCCAACATGCGCCATTCACTTCTATAGGAGTTCTGGCAAAAGCCAACCGAGTGTGCACGCTGGGAGTCGTAGTTTTGCCACAGCTGGAGTGCCGGAGGTTGCTGATCCTTGGTCTACAGGCTGAAGTGAATCCCTCGTCTTCACCTAGGGGTGGATCAAGAGTTAAGAGAGTCTCTTGTTTGCAGCTAACTGTTTTCTCGGCGTGATTTTTGCAAGACTTGCACGACCAGCAGCACTCAGCGCCGCAGGCTGTTTTTCTTCATGTCTCGTTCCCAGGAGGATTCACAAGATAATGGGCTGGGCTAGATTTTAATCATTCTAGAAGGAAGAAAAAAATAAGAAGTGTTTCTTTTCTTTCACTTCATTTGAGATTTGTTGACAAAGGAGAAGAGCGCGGCGCTGCCAAGACTGCGGGGCCTGCTCGCTGCCAGGGCAGAACCTTCAATATCTTCTTGGCAGGTGTTTTCTAAGAAAATAGTGGTGTGGATTATATGTAAAGTTGCCTGAGTGGTGGAGGCCGTGAATTATATAACCGGTGTACACGGCTCGTCTAACAGGGCATTCCTGGCTAATTATAGCCAGCGACTCTTCTTACAGGCATGTATTACAAATAGTTTAGAGGGTCCAGGGAGAGCGTTGTGCCCAGAAGGGTCCAGGGAGAGCGTTGTGCCCAGAAGGGTCCAGGGAGAGCGTTGTGCCCAGAAGGGTCCAGGGAGAGCGTTGTGCCCAGAAGGGTCCAGGGAGAGCGTTGTGCCCAGAAGGGTCCAGGGAGAGCGTTGTGCCCAGAAGGGTCCAGGGAGAGCGTTGTGCCCAGAAGGGTCCAGGGAGAGCGTTGTGCCCAGAAGGGTCCAGGGAGAGCGTTGTGCCCAGAAGGGTCCAGGGAGAGCGTTGTGCCCAGAAGGGTCCAGGGAGAGCGTTGTGCCCAGAAGGGTCCAGGGAGAGCGTTGTGCCCAGAAGGGTCCAGGGAGAGCGTTGTGCCCAGAAGGGTCCAGGGAGAGCGTTGTGCCCAGAAGGGTCCAGGGAGAGCGTTGTGCCCAGAAGGGTCCAGGGAGAGCGTTGTGCCCAGAAGGGTCCAGGGAGAGCGTTGTGCCCAGAAGGGTCCAGGGAGAGCGTTGTGCCCAGAAGGGTCCAGGGAGAGCGTTGTGCCCATTGCTAGACATGTAGATGTAGCACAGCTAAAAGGAATGGTTATTTAATGTGTTAATGGAGATTTTCTTACCGTAGTTTGACTTTTTTTTTTTTAATGGTGTTACCACAGTTCCTTTTTGGTTCTGCTACATCGGTATTTAAACACGAGGGGGCGCCATTACATCGTAATTACAAAAATAATCTGGTTTTCATTCTGAATTATATTCAAATATCATTTTAATCGGTTTTCCAGGATTTTAATATTGACCATAAAAGTAAATGGGGACAGCGTGCTGGGTGTCGGACCCCCGCTGATCTGATATCGATTACCTATCCTGATCATATGAACAGGACCCCTGTTCTGGGGACTGGTCTGATCCCAGCGATCTGACCCACACTAACACTATTCGGATTACCCCTCGGAGCTCTGTTTTTCAGATACAGAACTCCAAATCCCTGCATAGACATAAACTGAAAAGATTATATTCTGGCTGTCACAGTCACCACTAGAGGCAGTGCAGTAGTTCTCCTATGTATAAATGGTGGATATTGAGCTCCCTCTAGTGGTGGCTGCGGGCAGCATGGACGTTATTTTTAGTCTACGTCTATGCAGAGATGTTGGAGCTCTGTGTCCGAAAAACATTTTGATCATAAAACTATACAGGTTTGAACCTTTTTAAGACCTGAAAAACACAACTATTTTATCACTTTCTATAACTTTAATTGGCAAGCGCATGCAGCTGCCCCTTACAACAACCCTTTATCCAGACTGGATTTTCACTCCCATCATATTCTATTGAAACTGGCGTTTTTTTATTTTATTTATTTTTTGTTTTGTTTTTTGCGCCTCCTTCCTCCTCTAAAAGAACATTTCTTAAAGGTTTCCTTGTATATGCCGTCCCTTTAAATCCTTGGCTGTAAGACATCTGGACTGAGCAGTGTTTTCCTTATGGATTCTGGAGCCTTAATAACTAGGGAGCCCACTGTTATTATTGGCTTATAGAGGGTCCGGGTGGGGGCGGAGGGCCCGGCCTCCTGTTCCTACGTGAGGTGCAGATCTCCGTCTCTGACCTGAAGAGCTATTTGGGAATGTCCAAATAACGCAGTATATAACCTCCAATAGCTCGGGGATTGTTATGACAGGGCTCTGAATTCCTGCTGCCAGCTGCTCGTAAAAAGCAGATACCAAACCGAGAACACATGGAGATTTCATCCACATGATTCTGAGAGGCAGGGGAGACGAGGAATTGTCCCCCCGCCCCTCTGCTAACCATCAGCCTGGACTAGATCTGCTAGAACGCGCCCTATCGATCAGTGGCTCTGACAGGAAGAGTTACCCCAACCCATTAAATATCAGTCCTGAAGTTATGTCCTTGAATCACCCATATGTCTCGGAAAGCTCGGCGGCTACACCTCCCGAGGGGGTAGGCGCCCATCTTTTCCCTGCTCCGATGTAGCCTAAATAGTTACCTGGCAGAAGGCATTCCGTACAGGCGCTGACTGTTTTAGGAGGCGTCATCCAATATCCGCCCTCCTCCCCCCAGGTGCAGCTTGAGTTACATTGAGACCCTCACTGCCCTAGACCACCAGGTATTGTCCCCTCTATACCCTTTACCACCCTAGACTAACATTAAAGGGATTCTGTCACCTCTCATAACACAAATTCAGATTTTAAACCAGTCATGCTCCACAGATTACCTTGAATCGGCTTTGCTGTTCTATACTGTAATCCGTCCAGTAGTTTTGCTGAAAAACGACTTTGATAATTATGCTAATTAATCCTGAAGGTGCCCAGGGTGGCGGTATGTTCCACTTTGTGTGCCCAGTAACGCCCCCCTGCAGTGCCCAAAACGCCTTCCTCCTGAATCCCTAACAGCAAATCGCACTGGCGCAGCCCTCAGTGGGTACTGCGTCTGCGCGAGAGTTCGCTCGGCCGTCGGGGAGGAGAGGGATGAGACGCTGTGGGCGGTTAGGGATTCAGGAGGAAGGCGTTTTGGGCACTGCAGGGGGGCGTTACTGGGCACACAAAGTGGAACATACCGCCACTCTGGGCACCTTCAGGATTAATTAGCATAATTATAAAAGTCGTTTTTCAGCAAAACTACTGGACGGATTACAGTATAGAACAGCAAAGCCGATTCAAGGTAATCTGTGGAGCATGACTGGTTTAAAATCTGAATTTGTGTTATGAGAGGTGACAGAATCCCTTTAAGGGCCCATTCACACCACCATATTTTTCTTTCCGCATCCGTTGCAGATTTTTGCGGATCAGATGCAGACCCATTTATTTCTATTGGACTGCAAGATCCACAGATAACGCACCATATGCTATCCGCCTCCGTATGTCCGCATAAGATAGAACCGGTCATATACTTGTCTGCAAAATGCGGTCCGTGGCTCTGCAAAAATGCGGATTGCACCCTGAATGTGTTCCATTTGCAATCCGTATTTTGCAGATCCGTGTTTGCAAACTTTAATGCCCTGTCATGTCACCCTTGAATCTTTTTTATTAGGCTACATTCACACGACCGTGCGAAACTGTAAAACACTGATATTTTGTGGGCCACCCATGGCCGGCACTGATGGAAATAACTATTGTTGTCCGCAATCGCTTGCACTATCTTTCTTGTGGGGCCGCGAAATGGAACTACAGGTGCGGACCCATTCATACGGCTGTGTGAATGGCCCTTAAAATTATGCATTTAGTTTTTTTTTGTGGATCTGAAAAATACTCCTTTTTTTTTTTGCGGAGAACTGGAAGAATTTGCTGAACAACTGATCTAGATATTTTGTGGACTGAAATAATATACGGCCGTCTGAGCCCTAATGCTAGCGCTATACAATGTTATCGGAGCGTATGGCAGAATTATTTGGATACTAGCAGAAGGACCCGGCTTTGCACGGGTATAATTCATCTATTTGCTGTCCCGGAGTCCTCCATAGCTGAGGCTGATGTACTCAAAGTTAATGTTTGCAGCCATGGGAAAATGGAGGACCCCCCCAGTCCAGGCGTGCCTTACAAGGAGCGGTGAGGGGTCCGGCCGGATGGCCTGATAATTACCCAAATGCTCTGGGCGGGTGGGAGTTACAAAATTGTTCCCATATTAGCAAAATAAAACCAGTCAGTCCCATGCGTCGCCCACCTGCTGAGGCTTTGCAGCTGCTGCAGGACTACAACTCTTAGCATGCCCTGAGAGCCGCAGGGTAGGAGTTGTAGTGTTGCAACGGGTTAGCCACCATTCCATTAAAATGGATTTGAAAAAAATGGCTGCTTTCTTTCAAAAACAGCACCATCTCTGTCTGTCTTGTCGGGTACTGCAGCTCTGCTCCATTGGAGTCAGCAGGGCAGACTGTAATACCAAACACAACCTGCGGACAGGGGTGGCGCTGTTTTTGGACCAAACCAGCCATGTTTTTCTAATCCTAGACAACCCCTTTAAGATCTGATTTGGCAATAGATGCCACTTCTCCTAAAGTGACAAACGCATGCGATCGCAATCGGTGTAAACCCCCAACTCTATTATTCCCCCCCCCCCCATCCTACTATTAGTAAGCGGCTGGTGAAGCGTACTACATGTCCCAGCATGGTCATTTCAGTGCTGATAAAAAAACTTCTCGGGATCACGCCGCTGAGCCGACTGCTTAACTTTGTAGAAGTGCCGCCCCTTTAAGCCTGCCACCTCCAGCGCTATACATTGGCAGCCGCTGCGAAAGCGACACCTACCTGGGCTTAACACATCGGTTTTTAATACGAGCAGCTAAATATTTCTCCAATGTAGATATTTTAGCAGTTATATATACTGTATGCATTTAAATTATAAAAATGTGTGTGTATACACATATCATTTATTTTACATGTAGCAGTGCTGAATTTGCTATTTGGCACAAATCATTATTTTTCTTTTTTCGGGTGGGTAATTCTACTGTAGGGGCTCAATATTATTCATGCTTTCCGCCTCTTTAAAGTGATTGTGTATACAACTACCCCCCCCCCCCCAAATCTGGACATTTAAAGTGCTCTAGGTTGCAAATGGCAGCCAAATAGGGGACACCCCTGTGTGCGACACCCCTGGAAAAGTTCAGGCCTTAATTTTAATCATTGCATAACCCCTCCTCGTTAAAGAACTCGGTCAGCACTGCTACATCTTTATATAATTTAGTGCAACAAGTGGTCCCCAGCCCCCCCCCATATTTTTTTCTTTTTAAGGTCAGATGATTGTAGGTTTTTGCTGGGCTGCATTGCACTAATGGCGGTCCCTTGGGGGGGATTTGTGAAGTGTTTTCATGTAGGCGATAGGCCGAGTAGTAAGGGAAAGGCATTTGCATGTCAGGATGACTGTGTGCCTGGACTCCTGACATTTGACTCTCATTACTAGCACCAAACTGAGATTTGCCTGTCTCCTCCTAGCCCCCCCCCCCCCCCCCCCAGCCTCTCGCTGTCGGTCTCTGGAGCGGAGCGCAGAGGAAGCGGGCAGGGCAGCGGTGCCTTCTGCAGCCTTTTCTTTGTGCCAATACAGAAGTGCTTTGTGGTAGGCCATCTGGGCCGGGAGGATTTCCTCACAATTCAAAGTATGACGTCTGTCGCAGTGCGCTGGGATTTGCCGTGAAGCTCTGGAGGTTGCGAGGAAACGTTGACGAATTCGACTTCGGGACGTATGAACTAGGTGCCAGGATGGAAGCCAGCCTGCCTGACCTCACGCCTGCAGGGTTTTCCTCCACACTTGGGAACCTGAGCAATGGTAACGTTTCCTTTCTTAGCACGTAGAGAGGTAGCAGAGCCGAGTCTGTCATTCGACCGTGTGTAGTCCGTAGTCAAACCACATGGAGCCAAGTGACAAACTCCCATCTGCCGCATCTGTATTTTTTTTAATTTTTTTTTACAGTTTTTAGAATTCCTAGAAAGTCTCCCTCACATTTTTACTCTTGAGGACTAGTTATTACAGCCAGAAATTGCCCAGACCTCCTTCAGCGACGGAGCTGGAACGCGCTGCCCTTGCTGGTGCCAAAGTAGGAGTGCGGTTTGGTGCAGCAGAGAGGACTTTGCATAGGCTCGTCCGGTCGATCAGGAAGCTTCACGTCCTTTCAGATATCGCAGCGGCCTTCCATCAGGTGCTCTATGGATGACGAGTGGCACGTAGGACGCCGCGTCCCATGCATTGGAGGGGCGACTATATTTAGAATGCTTTCTCTGTACGTGCTGGATACACACCAATGTACTAATACACCGGGTGCAGCGCCAAAAGTTATCCATATCCGTTCTACATCAGGTGTATTTGTATGGGGGGGGTGGGGGGGGAGTGGGATATGCGGCTGCCGTGCGCCACTTATCAGGAAATCGGCCTTATTGACGCCCAGTACGTCTGTTCCCTTGTCAGGAGACAGTCAGCATGCCTGGCGATGTAGGGTCTCAATGTGCCGCCATACACAGGGCCTTACTATACTGTTAATAGGTTGCTTAGCCTGAGATCGGGTCCACACGCGGAAGGATTTTCCACAGCGGATATCTCCCCCCAATCCATGGCGGATTTTGCTGATTTTGCCCGTAAGGTCAAAACTACAGCGACGGTGGATTCGAAAATTTCAACCCTCTACCAAAATGTATTGAACTGTAATTTGCTGTGGATTTGGACCGCAGATCCGCTGTGTCCGAACAAGTACTGAAGGATCATTTTCACTTCTCTTTATGAAAGACCCCCGGGGGGGCTGCGCACCCTTCATTCATTTCCTGTCATCACGCAGACCTTTTAGCCTCGGCACACAGCGTGCCATCTGCACAACAGCTTGTATTGTGGTGGCGTCTGCCCATGTGGCGGTGTCCATCAGAGGAGATGGGCTCTCGCCCCTCTGATCTGCGATTAAAGGCAGGGGTGCCGTATGAGGCCACTCCGAATCCCATAAACCCTCCTGTAACTGCACAGGCTTTATTTATGGAGGATGTCCTGGCGGACGTGATCTCTGACAGCAGGACAAAAGCGCGTCCATAAATCAGCCCCTCTAACAGGACAAGAGGGATCACTTTCTGGTGATACTTTGTCTTTCAGGTTTTAGAAGCTGTGCTTGCTGTCAGTGAACGGAACAGGTGGCTCCACATTGGCTGGCACTGCTGAAATAACTTCTCAGAAAGCGACTGATTTAAATTTAGTATTTTGTCAGTATGTTAAAATAAAAAAGTTCTAGTCCTGCAGTGAGCTGCTCCTGTTATTCTTCCTGGTAATGTGTGAATAAATCGACAAAGGGTTGTGTCCGTACACAGTCTTGGGGCTCATGCGCACACGACCATAGCCTGTTTTGCAAATTGTAGATCCGTAAAAACACAGATACCGGCTATGTGCGTTCCGCATTTTACGGAAAGACTTGCTCTCTATAGAACAAGAAATGGACAAGAATAGGACTTTTTTTCTTCCGGTTATACGGATGCGAACAGCACACAGCATCGGATGCGGACCAAAAATATGTTTATTTGCGCAAGCCTTTATGCTGTCGGCACTGATCGGATGTTGTCCAATTCTGTAGGTACACGCCTTGAATTGGTAACATTCAGTTGACAACTTATTCATAAACTTGTCGCAGGAATAACAGAGGAACAGCCCAACTTGGAGTTGTAAGAGAAGAATAAATATATCAGGAGAGGGGACGGGTGTTACTCACATTCCTCCAGCTTAGATGATGCGTGCTAAATTACTGGGGACCCTGCGACTGGACTGTGCTGCATGCAAGCTATTGCTCACTGCGCTCCTAAGGCCAGAGGGGTGCAGGGACCCTAGTAATCAGTGGAGCCCCCAGCAATTTAAAATTACTTATCAAGCAGTCAGGGTTTTTTTCTTGTGTAAGGAAACCTCTTTCACACAGGCCATTTTCAGAACCGTGAATACTGTCCGTCTCTTGTTTTGCCGTTTTTTTACGGCCGGTGAGCCCCCATAGAATTAGAGTGAACTGTTTAATGGCCGTTTTTGAGGAAAACTGGTGTGAAAAATGGACACTTTAACCGTTGTGTGAGTGTAGTCTAGGATGAGATTTACTGGTTTGTAGCAATCTGTACACTTTGGGTGACAATCCTCTGTAAGCAGCAATTCTCTGTACTACAGGTGGGAGGCGCTGTACCTGCCGTTATTAAACATCTACCTGTAACCTCTCCAGAGATTTGTCAGACCTGGCATCACTCTGCGGCACCTAGGGCTGGGGGTTTACCGCATTAATTCACCCCTTCAGAGCCCAATATGCAGCTGTATATAATGAGCCTGCACCTGTATATAGCTGTATATAGTGAGCCTGCACCTGTATATAGCTGTATATAGCGAGCCTGCACCTGTATATAGCTGTATATAGCGAGCCTGCACCTGTATATAGCTGTATATAGCGAGCCTGCACCTGTATATAGCTGTATATAGCGAGCCTGCACCTGTATATAGCTGTATATAGCGAGCCTGCACCTGTATATAGCTGTATATAGCGAGCCTGCACCTGTATATAGCTGTATATAGCGAGCCTGCACCTGTATATAGCTGTATATAGCGAGCCTGCACCTGTATATAGCTGTATATAGCGAGCCTGCACCTGTATATAGCTGTATATAGCGAGCCTGCACCTGTATATAGCTGTATATAGCGAGCCTGCACCTGTATATAGCTGTATATAGCGAGCCTGCACCTGTATATAGCTGTATATAGCGAGCCTGCACCTGTATATAGCTGTATATAGCGAGCCTGCACCTGTATATAGCTGTATATAGCGAGCCTGCACCTGTATATAGCTGTATATAGCGAGCCTGCACCTGTATATAGCTGTATATAGCGAGCCTGCACCTGTATATAGCTGTATATAGCGAGCCTGCACCTGTATATAGCTGTATATAGCGAGCCTGCACCTGTATATAGCTGTATATAGCGAGCCTGCACCTGTATATAGCTGTATATAGCGAGCCTGCACCTGTATATAGCTGTATATAGCGAGCCTGCACCTGTATATAGCTGTATATAGCGAGCCTGCACCTGTATATAGCTGTATATAGCGAGCCTGCACCTGTATATAGCGAGCCTGCACCTGTATATAGCTGTATATAGCGAGCCTGCACCTGTATATAGCTGTATATAGCGAGCCTGCACCTGTATATAGCTGTATATAGCGAGCCTGCACCTGTATATAGCTGTATATAGCGAGCCTGCACCTGTATATAGCTGTATATAGCGAGCCTGCACCTGTATATAGCTGTATATAGCGAGCCTGCAACCTGTATATAGCTGTATATAGCGAGCCTGCACCTGTATATAGCTGTATATAGCGAGCCTGCACCTGTATATAGCTGTATATAGCGAGCCTGCACCTGTATATAGCTGTATATAGCGAGCCTGCACCTGTATATAGCTGTATATAGCGAGCCTGCACCTGTATATAGCTGTATATAGCGAGCCTGCACCTGTATATAGCTGTATATAGCGAGCCTGCACCTGTATATAGCTGTATATAGCGAGCCTGCACCTGTATATAGCTGTATATAGCGAGCCTGCACCTGTATATAGCTGTATATAGCGAGCCTGCACCTGTATATAGCTGTATATAGCGAGCCTGCACCTGTATATAGCTGTATATAGCGAGCCTGCACCTGTATATAGCTGTATATAGCGAGCCTGCACCTGTATATAGCTGTATATAGCGAGCCTGCACCTGTATATAGCTGTATATAGCGAGCCTGCACCTGTATATAGCTGTATATAGCGAGCCTGCACCTGTATATAGCTGTATATAGCGAGCCTGCACCTGTATATAGCTGTATATAGCGAGCCTGCACCTGTATATAGCTGTATATAGCGAGCCTGCACCTGTATATAGCTGTATATAGCGAGCCTGCACCTGTATATAGCTGTATATAGCGAGCCTGCACCTGTATATAGCTGTATATAGCGAGCCTGCACCTGTATATAGCTGTATATAGCGAGCCTGCACCTGTATATAGCTGTATATAGCGAGCCTGCACCTGTATATAGCTGTATATAGCGAGCCTGCACCTGTATATAGCTGTATATAGCGAGCCTGCACCTGTATATAGCTGTATATAGCGAGCCTGCACCTGTATATAGCTGTATATAGCGAGCCTGCACCTGTATATAGCTGTATATAGCGAGCCTGCACCTGTATATAGCTGTATATAGCGAGCCTGCACCTGTATATAGCTGTATATAGCGAGCCTGCACCTGTATATAGCTGTATATAGCGAGCCTGCACCTGTATATAGCTGTATATAGCGAGCCTGCACCTGTATATAGCTGTATATAGCGAGCCTGCACCTGTATATAGCTGTATATAGCGAGCCTGCACCTGTATATAGCTGTATATAGCGAGCCTGCACCTGTATATAGCTGTATATAGCGAGCCTGCACCTGTATATAGCTGCCTATAGCGAGCCTGCACCTGTATATAGCTGCCTATAGCGAGCCTGCACCTGTATATAGCTGCCTATAGCGAGCCTGCACCTGTATATAGCTGCCTATAGGGGGCCTGCGCCTTTTTGCAGATGGACCAGACTTTGTGTTTTGGACATGATTTATAGTTAATTTAGCAAGAAAAAAAATAATTGAGATGAATATATATTTTTTTGCCGTCATCACCCAGCTCTAGCTGCACTGCTGGTACACACAATGGAAGGAAGTGGTGGGTGGCATTAAGTGCACTGGTATTAACACAGAAATGCCATTCAGAAGCTCCATGTCTTATTTACCCGGCTGATTAACTGCTTCCTGTATTGTCAGAAATGGATGTCTTGTGGGGGTGTGGACCTGCTTCAAAAATACTGTTAATCAAATTTAAAATTATCAAACATTTTTTCCCATTAAAGTGTACTTGTGGTGTCTGGCGACTCTTCAGAATAGTCTGCTGTTTGTGTACATGATGAATACTATATCTGACCATTGTGTGACTCGTATTCTGCACTCTCCTCTCTGCAGGCCCCTTCTCTGATTTTCAGTTTTCCCTGTGGTAGTGAATGTAGACTAGCTGCTATGATGTCTCCCACACACTGCATAGAGAAGAGATCGCGTTCCACTTTGTGTTTGTAGCATACCCTCAGAAGCCGTAATAGAGGCCATTAAACTGTAGCACTGAGCTGTGTAGCTGTGAATAAGCCATTAATATGTGATAGGTGCAGGTCCGACCTCTAGGGGGTGCAATGCTTGCTGGAGCTCCACATCCCCTTTAGATTTCTAGAGACAGCGGTGCACCCAGTACTGCAGCTCAGCTATATTGACTTGAATGACCCCCCCCCCTCCCCGGTCACAGATTGATAGCCTATGACTACAGACAGGACATCACTTCTGCAGGACTTGACTACCTTATAGCTTGTTTGTAGTCTGTAACTATGGAAACACACCCTAAAAACTGTTAAATATTTTTAATCAACTATTTTACAAAGTTACTTCAGTTTTCTCCTGGTCTCGGTTAGATGCGCGTCTGTTTCCTTTCTTCTCTCCTCCTTACTGAAATGAAAGGGAAAGGTTAACCAAACAGTTCTGCTTTTTTTCTTTTCTGGTGATTGGGGGTTGGGCGGCTAAGACATCAGACTTGTGAAAACTCTCCCGGGAAAATGAAATAAAAGATTTTCAACAATGGAGTGAACCGGGGAATACATCTGTTAAAGCGCTGACCACGTCTGAGACTTTTATTTGCCAAAGAACAGAAACGCATTTCGTTCATTTATAAGTAGTCATTTATATTTAAAAAAATAAATAAAAAATTCAATCAATTTTTCTATCTTTTTTGCTTTTTTATAACTTTTTTGTATGTAATTGATTGCTGGTTCTAAGAAAGAAAGTGAAAATAAAAATGCTAAGTTCTTAGAAAGCAGTAGTTTATATAAATCATCAGCATAGCTGAGAAGATAAAGCTCCGATCGTAGAGGAAGATATTTCCTCATCACAGCAGACTTCCCGGCACTCATCCAAAGGAAATGTGCCTCGGTCGGCAACTTTTAGGATTTTTCATTTATTTTTTTACCCCTTCAACTAGCATTTTGGAGAAATAAGGAAATACCGTCTTTACATGTCTGCCTTAAAGAGACCACGTCACATTGAACAGGACTTCGGATCTGCAGGCAGCAGGATATAGAGCAGGAGGAGCTGAGCAGATTGATCTGTAGCGGTAGTTTTATGGGAATAGATTCTGTAAAAAAATTTGTTTTACTCCTTTCAATCCTTGCTCTTTCTATGCTTTGGAGTCCCGTGGGCGGTCCTGCTCAGTGACTGACAGCTATCTCTATGCCTAGTCATACAGGAAAGGTTGTCAATCACTGTTAGGACCGCCCACTGGACTCCTCAGCATGGAGCAGAGATTTAAATAAACTACACGTGTGGTATTAGTCCAGCTGTTTCTCTGTATATTTGCCGGATGACCGCCTGTACCCAACTGCATTATGGTAGCGTCTGGCAGGAACGGGCTGCAGGATCGGTGAACGGTAGTGTGCAGCTAGCCTTAGCCAGCCTGCCACATTTCTCTGCCGGCAGGGGATAGAATAAGACCAGTATGTCCCCCCTTTGTGTTAAAGATCGGTTCTCCAGAAGCTTATGGGGTTGCTCTTGGGCATTTGTCATTCTTCACAACTTTTGAATGAAGCAGTTTAGGTAATTGCTTATATTGCAATTCCCAGCTAGATGAGGTGGTAGTTCCGAAGATGAAGCTTCAATCTGGGCTGAGCGTCCTCTTTTAACGTTGTCATTTTGAGGTACAACATTTTGTGCTGGAGCTTTAAACCCCCTGCGTACTCCGTTTAACCACCACTAGGGGGAACTGTGCTGAATGATGTGGAGTTATTGTGTCCTAGTATGCAGTACATTTATAGGCTCCCCCTAGTGGTCCCTGCAGGCAGCCAGTTTTAATTTTTTTTTAAAATATATAAAATTCACGCTGGAAAGCTTTGGTACAGATTTTGTATGTTTTTTCTTTAAAGGGAACCTGTCACCGGGATTTTGTGTATAGAGCCGAGGACATGGGTTGCTAGATGGCCGCTAGCACATCCGCAATACCCAGTCCCTATAGCTCTGTGTGCTTTTATTGTGTAAAAAAAAAAAAAACTATTTGATACATATGCAAATTTACCTGAGATGAGTCCTGTCCCTGACTCATCTCACGTACAGGACTCATCTCAGGTTAATTTGCATATGTATCACGTTTTTTTTTTTTTTTTTTTTTTTTTTACACAATAAAAGCGCACAGAGCTATGGGGACTGGGTATTGCGGATGTGCTAGCGGCCATCTAGCAGCCCATGTCCTCGGCTCTATACACAAAATACCGGTGACAGGTTCACTTTAAGGCCATTGAGTTTTCTACGTTTGAAAAACGGCTGAATTCAATTTTATGAATTCTGCACAAAAATTGCAAAAAAATAAGTCGACAGTTGTTCCATTGGTATGTGAGGCTTTTCTGTGTCTGGACGGTATGTGTCTGTGCACCTCACATGTAGACAGTTTGCTTAGTCTTCTGGATGGCTAGTTTGTACAGCTGGTGCCATGGGTCGATCCTGCTGTGTTATTACAGCTGTCCTAACTCGCCGGAGGCTCAGGGATGCTGTGAATGTGTTTGGTTTTCTCTAGCAAGACCACAGCTTGGGAGGCAGGGTGCTTGGTCTCTTTAAGGAGACTATCTGGACACTAAGAGGCAATGCTCCATGGGAAAATAATATGCCGAGGGGTATCTCCCAAAGGAAGAAAACCATCTCGCTAGTGCCACCTAGTGGAAATGGCTTCCTGTTAACAAGCCTTGGGACGTGACAAGGGCAATAGCCAAACATCCCCCTTGTCCAAGGCAATAGCCAAACATCCCCCCTTGTCCAACCAGAATCCAACTCCGTACCGACGAGGGGCAAGAACCCCGAAACAGCTGTCTACAAATGGATATCTGGCCCGATTTTAACTGGTCATGTTCCGAGGCTTGTAATAAAGTCTGATTTGGACTCGTAGGAGCCCCTTCCACAAGGAGATGGTTCTCTTTATCTTTGGAGATACCTCTTTACCTAGCAAGAGTGGGCATGTCCTTTCTGTTGCAGATCACACTCTTTCTCTGTCACAACTTCTAACAGTAGGTACGGGTGGTGGCATTTGAAGGATGGAACTGAGCATGTGCAACCACCTCAGCAAGGTGGACAGAGAAATAAGGAAAAGAACAAACAGCAGGTGAAGGTCTTTAATTGTAAATTAAGTTCTTGAAATTACAAAAGTTTTCAGAGTCCGGTGCTGGTTTGAAAAACGTAGAATGCACATTAGATAAATGTTGAAAGAAACCGACTATTTCAGCCCGACGGTGCCACCATCTAATGTTATGGGGCATTCTGCCGTTCCTCTGCTGCTGAGAAATGAGGGTCGGGAATGCTGGATTTCAACATGACCAATGCTTCAGCAAGGGGCGGCGGCAGCTGCCACCAGAGGTGTCCGACAGCGGTTTTTCACCCCCCTTTTAGGAACACCGGCGTGATCAGTGACCCCTGACGCATGCGGCACCTGATCAGCAGATGTCTTGCCGAAACGGGCAGTTAATTTCCACAAGCCCGATCCTTTGTTCTCAAGGGAGATAGGCCATTGTAAGACATGTCTACCGCCAGATTCTCCTCTCCTCACTGAACACATGCATGTGGTGTTTTGGGTGAGCACCTTTAAGAATAGGAGCCTTCTTCTCTCTTCCGTTCTCCCTAGAGGGGTCCTTTCCCAGCTATTTGAGAGCCTCCTGAATAAAGCAGTAAACGGTGCATTTCTCACGTAGCCCGGTGCGAAAAGCCAAAGCCGCCAGGTCTGCTCCCTGAGCAGGATGCCAGTAGGTGTCGAGGCTTGTCTCCTCCTCGCACCTTCCTTTTTGTTGCATTTTTTTTTAACTTGAAAACTTCAAATACTTTTACAGTGTGCGAGACGAGAGCGAGTGGAGTCTGCACAAGCTTTGCGGTCGGGGGGGCCCTGATATACGATCTCCATACCTGCGAGAAGTCGGAGCGTGTTTACACTATGGAGACGTCCTCCTGTGTTTTATCTCTTTTTAGACATGTAGATAATGGTCCAGGTGCAGCTGCTGGTCATCTGTAGCCTTACATAGGACACCAGGCAAAGCTTTAAAGGGGTATTCTGGTTATAACAAATCATCCCCTGTCTTGTAACTGGATCCAGATTGGTGGGGGTGGGGTCCCACTGCTGAGACCCCCCACCCGGTACCCTGAGGAACCCCCCTGGAATGGACAGAGTGGCTGGTCGGAAATTCCTGCTGCCGCTCCATTCCTCTCTAGCCGAGCGTTGCACTCTGTTATCTCCGGCGCTCCCATAGAAACGAATGGAGTGGGGATGCTTTTTTCCCGACCAGCCACTCCGTACTTTTCAGGGGAGTTCTACAGGGTATTGGGTGCCCGCTTACATGTTCGGTGGGGGTCCCAGCCATTAAGGTCATGTGATGTTTATTTCCTCATGGAAGTCTGTTGAAAGGTAGCTCATTTGCTCCATTGTATCAGTTTCCATGGACTTCTATGGAGTGTAACACTCATCCATCGGTTTTGGAGGATCTTTGGGCTGCAGGTGGTGTGAGGTGCCTAACCCTACATGAGCGCGATGTGACGCCATTACTTGTGCACCGCTCTAGTGGAGCTTCATGTCATATTGGTAGGTGGATTAAGGAAGGCTTTACTCTGGATCATCAGAACTCTGTTACAGTTTTGGGCTGAGCTTGATGGATCTTTTTGTCAACCTGAACAGCTAAGCACCCATCTCCTCATGTGAGAGAGTGTAGAATTACTGCACCCTGTATCTGTCCGATCCATCTCCGCCATGCACATGTACACTTGGCTGAGCATGCATGTATTCTCGACAGGGACATGCCCAGGTCCCTAGCAGAGGCGGCAACTAACTCCATCTACCATCCAAATCAGATGGTCACCGGTCCAGCTGAAATGAATGGCTATGTCTGACCACCTTCTAATGTGTGTGGTCTCCTTCACACCCACTAAACCGATCCCCGGAGGAGAAAAATAATTCGCTTCTTGTTTCTGTGGAAGTCACATCCTCGACACCAATCACTAGCTCTGAAAAGGATCACGTGATCACTTTGGGTCACGTGATCCTCTTCACGACTACCGATATGCTGAGAGGGGTCATGTGACTGCACAGAGCCCTGCACTCTTTTCATCCCTCTTGTTTGGCACTTTGGGGGTCGCCTTAGTGGATTCAGTTGTGCTCGTTAGTGTAACTCGATGATGCTCCAAATTAAAAGGTATTTTCGGGAGTGAAACATGGACGCCCTGTCCTTAGGATAGGTCACTAATATCTGATCGGTGGAGGCCCAACTCTTGCCACCCTGCCGATCGGCAGTTGGAAGGTGCTCGGGCGAATGCCAAGGCCTTTTCGTCTGCCTTGACGTCAGGTCCATCGGCCACGTGGCCTTTCTCAGTCCCAATCAAGTGAATGGGACTGAGCTGTAATACCAAGCACAACCACTATACAATGGGCGGCGCTGTGCTTGGTATAAAATGAATAGGGCACAGCATTGGTCTGAGCTCCACAGCTTTCACAAACAGCTGATCGGTTACGCCCCACCAATCAGATATTGATGACTTACCCTGAGGTTAGGTCATATCCCAGAAAACACCTTTAACCCATTCCTGTACCTTGGCCTATTAGTTTGTCTAGGGGGCTTGAGGTTCAAGCACATTTGATGTAAGTCGAGGTGGTTCATGTGGGCATCACAGCCGTGTCCCTGTAGTAATGAACAGGAACATGGTGCACTCTCAGTACAGCTGTTGTGGTCTTTTTATTTTTTTTATATATATTTTTTTTTTGTTTTTTTTAATGGTTGAACAATGCGGTAATCAACTTCGGACTAGATGATGAATATAAAAAAAAAACACCCAGTTTTCAATGTATTTGTACATTTCTAGGAGGGATAATGGAGGAATGTCACAACACACAGTCCCAAGAAAAGATGTTCTAGAACTATTATTTCATTAAAGAATACATTTTTAAATTAAAATAGACAAGGCAGAGGAGGCGACGGGACCCGAGGTCTGTCCAGGTAGCCAGACGGCGAGAAATTCTATAGACGTTAATGGAAAACAGCCGAAAACCTAGGTGCCAACAAGTGCATTGGCATCAGCCCTATAGACAGGAGGCCTCTGTCCTACACAAGCTCCTTACAGTCTTGGGACTACTACTACTACTACCCCCACCATCCCTTGTATTACAGTTCTGAACTTTTTCAGTGCCTATGTTTTCGCCATCCTGTCTTCCGGACACGTGGTCTGGCGGCGCGGCCGGCGTCTGTTCCATTCTGGGGCGCGCGGAAGCTCTGTATATTTTTAATGTGGTGTTAAATACACATACATTATATTATTAACATACCTACGCAGAAAATCCGCAGCTGCGCTCCCCTAATTGGGGCGATGTGAAGATAATTCCTCTATATACTTTGTCTTCACCCGTAAAGGTTCTCTTTACTTTGGCAGCTCTGCGAAGTCTCCAGTGTGGAAGACGTAAGGCCCATGGCGCATTAGTGCAGCTGCAGCAGCCGCTGTATGAATGGCTTTCTGTCACTGCGTCTGCTGCAGAGGAGACATTTTCCACCAATTAGGCAACGCCAGTATCTCGACTGAACCTTCTCCAGCTCCGGTCACCCGAGCCTATACCGCCGGGGGTCGTGTGCGCTTTCCATTCTATGTATTTTTTATTTATTTTTTTCTCTCTACGTTTTGAAATCTAGTGTTGGGTGGTGAGATGTCACCGTAGGGGGAGATACCTGGTTTTGCAAAAAAGTCACATGGATATCTTTTATTTTTTTTTCGGACCGCAAAATACATAGTCGTGTGAATAAGCCCTAAAGCTGGCCGTACACGTTCAGCAGGTACCAGCCGAACAATCTTTCAGCTGACAGCTAAGTCTGATTCCCTCCCGACTCCCCCATATACATCCGGTTCGGCCAAGGGAGAGGGGAGAAAGCTGCCCCCAGACACTTCTGTTGGAGGCTGGGGACCTGCACCGATCTAATATCCTGTGGATAGAGGATAACTTATTTGTAACCGGAATACCCCTTTAATTTCTGCTGAACCCATGACAATCTCGTGTGCCGGGGCCTCCGACTGGTAGATGTTGTAGGGGGGAGGATAAGGCAGTTGGATTTCAACATGCCTGATCCTTTCGTAATCTAGGAGGTAAGCCACCACCCGAGGAGTCAGTCAGCGCCCATCCAGAACACATGCCTGCTCAAGGATGCATGTGTTCTGGATGGGGAGTAAGCAGGATGCATGTGTTCTGGATGGGGAGTAAGCAGGATGCATGTGTTCTGGATGGGGAGTAAGCAGGATGCATGTGTTCTGGATGGGGAGTAAGCAGGATGCATGTGTTCTGGATGGGGAGTAAGCAGGATGCATGTGTTCTGGATGGGGAGTAAGCAGGATGCATGTGTTCTGGATGGGGAGTAAGCAGGATGCATGTGTTCTGGATGGGGAGTAAGCAGGATGCATGTGTTCTGGATGGGGAGTAAGCAGGATGCATGTGTTCTGGATGGGGAGTAAGCAGGACGCATGTGTTCTGGATGGGGAGTAAGCAGGACGCATGTGTTCTGGATGGGGAGTAAGCAGGACGCATGTGTTCTGGATGGGGAGTAAGCAGGATGCATGTGTTCTGGAGGGGGAGTAAGCAGGATGCATGTGTTCTGGAGGGGGAGTAAGCAGGATGCATGTGTTCTGGAGGGGGAGTAAGCAGGATGCATGTGTTCTGGATGGGGAGTAAGCAGGATGCATGTGTTCTGGATGGGGAGTAAGCAGGATGCATGTGTTCTGGATGGGGAGTAAGCAGGACGCATGTGTTCTGGATGGGGAGTAAGCAGGACGCATGGGTTCTGGATGGGGAGTAAGCAGGACGCATGGGTTCTGGATGGGGAGTAAGCAGGATGCATGTGTTCTGGAGGGGGAGTAAGCAGGATGCATGTGTTCTGGATGGGGAGTAAGCAGGATGCATGTGTTCTGGATGGGGAGTAAGCAGGATGCATGTGTTCTGGATGGGGAGTAAGCAGGACGCATGGGTTCTGGATGGGGAGTAAGCAGGACGCATGGGTTCTGGATGGGGAGTAAGCAGGACGCATGGGTTCTGGATGGGGAGTAAGCAGGGTGCATGTGTTCTGGATGGGGAGTAAGCAGGACGCATGTGTTCTGGATGGGGAGTAAGCAGGGTGCATGTGTTCTGGAGGGGGAGTAAGCAGGGTGCATGTGTTCTGGATGGGGAGTAAGCAGGACGCATGTGTTCTGGATGGGGAGTAAGCAGGATGCATGTGTTCTGGATGGGGAGTAAGCAGGATGCATGTGTTCTGGAGGGGGAGTAAGCAGGACGCATGTGTTCTGGATGGGGAGTAAGCAGGGTGCATGTGTTCTGGAGGGGGAGTAAGCAGGACGCATGTGTTCTGGAGGGGGAGTAAGCAGGACGCATGTGTTCTGGATGGGGAGTAAGCAGGGTGTATGTGTTCTGGAGGGGGAGTAAGCAGGACGCATGTGTTCTGGAGGGGGAGTAAGCAGGACGCATGTGTTCTGGATGGGGAGTAAGCAGGACGCATGTGTTCTGGATGGGGAGAGTAAGCAGGATGCATGTGTTCTGGAGGGGGAGTAAGCAGGATGCATGTGTTCTGGAGGGGGAGTAAGCAGGGTGTATGTGTTCTGGATGGGGAGTAAGCAGGACGCATGTGTTCTGGATGGGGAGTAAGCAGGACGCATGTGTTCTGGATGGGAGTAAGCAGGACGCATGTGTTCTGGATGGGGAGTAAGCAGGGTGCATGTGTTCTGGAGGGGGAGTAAGCAGGACGCATGTGTTCTGGATGGGGAGTAAGCAGGGTGTATGTGTTCTGGAGGGGGAGTAAGCAGGACGCATGTGTTCTGGAGGGGGAGTAAGCAGGACGCATGTGTTCTGGATGGGAAGTAAGCAGGGTGTATGTGTTCTGGAGGGGGAGTAAGCAGGATGCATGTGTTCTGGAGGGGGAGTAAGCAGGACGCATGTGTTCTGGATGGGAAGTAAGCAGGATGCATGTGTTCTGGATGGGGAGTAAGCAGGACGCATGTGTTCTGGATGGGGAGAGTAAGCAGGATGCATGTGTTCTGGAGGGGGAGTAAGCAGGATGCATGTGTTCTGGAGGGGGAGTAAGCAGGACCTTGTTTGTTCTGGATGGGGAGTAAGCAGGATGCATGTGTTCTGGAGGGGGAGTAAGCAGGACGCATGGTGTTCTGGATGGGGAGTAAGCAGGTGCATGTGTTCTGGAGGTGGGAGTAAGCAGGACGCATGTGTTCTGGAGGGGGAGTAACAGGACGCATGTGTTCTGGATGGGGAGTAAGCACGGACGCATGTGTTCTGGATGGGAGAGTAAGCAGGATGCATGTGTTCTGGAGGGGGAGTAAGCAGGATGCATGTGTTCTGGAGGGGGAGTAAGCAGGGTGTATGTGTTCTGGATGGGGAGTAAGCAGGACGCATGTGTTCTGGATGGGGAGTAAGCAGGGTGCATGTGACTGGAGGAGGGCGGTAGAGAGAGCTGTTGGATGAACAAGCGGACGGCATTATGTATGGAGCATGGCCGGCTGATCAGCTGTTTTCTGAGAGCCTTGAGATCCCGGCCTGCGACGATCAGATTGTGGGACAACCACTTTAAGGGCTTTATGGCCGTTAACATCCTGAATAGTATTAATCTATGTCCCTTTAATAGGGTCGTCATCATAAGTCAGGAATCTGCGCTCTCCTTCTAGGTTCTCTGTTTCCTAAATCTATAATAAAGCAAACTCCGGGCATTCATTGGATTTGCAGGAGTCTAGTCCGGGTCGTCTGGACCCAGGTGCGGTAATATCCCCCCCCCCTCCCCCCCCTTTACCTCTGAAGAATAGTTCTGGCTGCGCCAAGTCTCCTCTGCTAATCTAGGTCTTAAGTGGCCAAGCAGATTCTTGGATTTGCTGCAAAATCCTTGTTCTCCTTCAGTTGTCTCAGAGACTGAGGCCATGTGTCCTGCCGGCAGAAGTTAATGCTTGTGATGTGCGGGTAATCTGTAAAATGACCGCACTTCAGCTTTAAGATCTGACGCGGCATGATCTGTGCCATTAAATAATATGGACGCAGCAATAAGTATATGAGAATATATGTACAGGTTTATATAGATGGGATGTATGTACAGGTCTGTATGGGATGTATGTACGGGTCTGTATGGATGTAGGGATGTATGTACGGGCCTGTATGGATGTAGGGATGTATGTACGGGTCGGTATGGATGTAGGGATGTATGTACGGGTCGGTATGGATGTAGGGATGTATGTACGGGTCGGTATGGATGTAGGGATGTATGTACGGGTCGGTATGGATGTAGGGATGTATGTACGGGTCGGTATGGATGTAGGGATGTATGTACGGGTCGGTATGGATGTAGGGATGTATGTACGGGTCGGTATAGATGTAGGGATGTATGTACGGGTCGGTATAGATGTAGGGATGTATGTACGGGTCGGTATAGATGTAGGGATGTATGTACGGGTCTGTATGGATGTAGGGATGTATGTACGGGCCGGTATGGATGTAGGGATGTATGTACGGGTCGGTATGGATGTAGGGATGTATGTACGGGTCGGTATGGATAGGATGTACGGGCGGTATGGATGTAGGGATGTATGTACGGGTCGGTATGGATGTAGGGATGTATGTACGGGTCGGTATGGATGTAGGGATGTATGTACGGGTCGGTATGGATGTAGGGATGTATGTACGGGTCGGTATGGATGTAGGGATGTATGTACGGGTCGGTATGGATGTAGGGATGTATGTACGGGTCGGTATGGATGTAGGGATGTATGTACGGGTCGGTATGGATGTAGGGATGTATGTACGGGTCGGTATGGATGTAGGGATGTATGTACGGGTCGGTATGGATGTAGGGATGTATGTACGGGTCGGTATGGATGTAGGGATGTATGTACGGGTCGGTAGGGATGTAGGGATGTATGTACGGGTCGGTAGGGATGTAGGGATGTATGTACGGGTCGGTAGGGATGTAGCTGTATATTTATATCAAGGCATTTGGGTGGTGAAAATAGTGGAATGTCCTGCTGAAGAATAGCGCAGTATCGCTGTAGCAGACCCTGGTTTGTCAGTGCAGCAGAGCTGAGTTGGTCACATGGCTGTAGAGTTACCTGGATTCTGACCAGTGACCCCTTCAGCTCCTCTCTGCCATCATTGGCCATTATAAGATGATGTCGCCTCTTATAATCTTACTAAATGTCTCTTCTTCTCGTTGTACAGATGACAGCATTTCTGCGGCAAGTACCTCCGACGTGCAGGATCGCCTCTCTGCCCTGGAACTGAGAGTTCAGCAGCAGGAGGATGAAATCACGGTGCTTAAGGCCGCCCTGGCCGATGTGCTCAGACGTCTGGCAATTTCTGAGGATCAAGTGGCAACTGTCCGAAAAGCACCTCCAAGTAAAGGTAATTTCTGCTGCTGCCCGCAGCTTGGTATAAAGGAGGTCATAGCGGCCGGTGTGAGAATTGAATAAGGCTCTGTATCGCCCCATAAATAGCGTCACTGTCTGGAGTTGATCCTTAGCCTCCTCAAAATCTTTGGGGCTGAGATGCAGTACCTGACACGGCCACAAGAGTGGCGCTGTTTACGGCAGAGCACAGGCCTTGTTCTCTATTGTCAGACATCCCCTTTAAACCTTCTTGAGGTTAATGATGGTGTCACTATTAACCACTTAAGGACCACAGGTTTATACCCCCCTAGTGACCAGGCCCTTTTTTACAAATCGGCACTCCACAACTTTAGCGGTTTATTGCTCGGTCATGCAACTTACCACTCAAATTAATTTTACCTCCTTTTCTTCTCACTAATAGAGCTTTCATTTGGTGGTATTTCATTGCTGCTGACTTTTACTTTTTTTGTTATTAATCGAAATTTAACGATTTTTTTGCAAAAAAATGAAATTTTTCACTTGTAAAATTTTGCAAAAAAAAAGACATCCATATATAAATTTTTCGCTAAATTTATTGTTCTACATGTCTTTGATAAAAAAAAATGTTTGGGTAAAAAAAAAATGGTTTGGGTAAAAGTTATAGCGTTTACAAACTATGGTACAAAAATGTGAAGTTCCGCTTTTTGAAGCAGCTCTGACTTTCTGAGCACCTATCATGTTTCCTGAGGTTCTACAATGCCCAAACAGTAGAAAAACCCCACAAATGACCCCATTTCGGAAAGTATACACCCTAAGGTATTCGCTGATGGGCATAGTGAGTTCATAGAACTTTTTATTTTTTGTCACAAGTTAGTGGAAAATGATTATTTATTTATTTTTTTCTTACAAAGTCTCATATTCCACTAACTTGTGACAAAAAATAAAAACTTCCATGAACTCACTATGCCCCTCACGGAATACCTTGGGGTGTCTTCTTTCCAAAATGGGGTCACTTGTGGGGTAGTTATACTGCCCTGGCATTCTAGGGGCCCTAATGTGTGGTTAGTAGTTTGAAATCAAAATGTGTAAAAAATGGCCTGTGAAATCCGAAAGGTGCTCTTTGGAATGTGTGCCCCTTTGCCCACCTAGGCGGCAAAAAAGTGACACACATCTGGTATCGCCGTACTCGGGAGAAGTTCGGGAATGTGTTTTGGGGTGTCATTTTACATATACCCATGCTGGGTGAGAGAAATATCTTGGCAAAAGACAACTTTTCCCATTTTTTTTATACAAAGTTGGCATTTGACCAAGATATTTATCTCACCCAGCATGGTTATATGTAAAATGACACCCCAAAACACATTGCCCAACTTCTCCTGAGTATGGCGATACCAGATGTGTGACACTTTTTTGCAGCCTAGATGCGCAAAGGGGCCCAAATTCCTTTTAGGGGGGCATTTTTAGACGTTTGGATCCCAGACTACTTCTCACGGTTTCGGGCCCCTAAAATTCCAGGGCAGTATAAATACCCCACATGTGACCCCATTTTGGAAAGAAGACACCCCAAGGTATTCAATGAGGGGCATGGCGAGTTCATAGAATTATTTTTTTTGGGCACAAGTTAGCGGAATTTATTTTATTTTATTTTTTCTCACAAAGTCTCCCTTTCCGCTAACTTGGGACAAAAATGTAAATCTTTCATGGACTCAATATGCCCCTCACGGAATACCTTGGGGTGTCTTCTTTCCGAAATGGGGTCACATGTGGGGTATTTATACTGCCCTGGCTTTTTAGGGGCCCTAAAGCGTGAGAAGAAGTCTGGAATATAAATGTCTAAAAAATGTTACGCATTTGGATTCCGTGAGGGGTATGGCGAGTTCATGTGAGATTTTATTTTTTGACACAAGTTAGTGGAATATGAGACTTTGTAAGAAAAAATAAAATAAAAAATATTTCCGCTAACTTGGGCCAAAAAAAATTCTGAATGGAGCCTGACAGGGGGGCGATCAATGACAGGGGGGTGATCAGGGAGTGTATATGGGGTGATCACCCCCCTGTCACTGATCACCCCCCTGTCACTGATCACCCCCCTGTCACTGATCACCCCCCTGTCACTGATCACCCCCCTGTCACTGATCACCCCCCTGTCACTGATCACCCCTCTGTCATTGACCACCCCTCTGAAAGGCTCCATTCAGACGTCTGTTTTTTACGGATCCACGGATACATGGATCGGAACCGCAAAACACATACGGACGACTGAATGGAGCCTTACATGGGGGTGATCAATGACAGGGGGGTGATCAGGGAGTTTATATGGGGTGATCACCCCCCTGTCATTGATCACCCCCCTGTAAGGCTCCATTCAGACGTCCGTATGCGTTTTGCGGATCCGATGCGTGGATCCGTAAAACACATATGGGCGTCTGAATGGAGCCTTACAGGGGGGTGATCAATGACAGGGGGGTGATCAATGACAGGGGGGTGATCAATGACAGGGGGGTGATCAATGACAGGGGGGTGATCAATGACAGGGGGGTGATCAATGACAGGGGGGTGATCAATGACAGGGGGGTGATCAATGACAGGGGGGTGATCAATGACAGGGGGGTGATCAATGACAGGGGGGTGATCAATGACAGGGGGGTGATCAATGACAGGGGGGTGATCAATGACAGGGGGGTGATCAATGACAGGGGGGTGATCATGACAGGGGGGTGATCAAGACAGGGGGGTGATCAATGACAGGGGGTGAGCAATGACAGGGGGGTGATCAATGCCAGGGGGGTGATCAATGACAAGGGGGGGATCAATGACAGGGGGGTTGAATCAAGACGTAGGGGGTAGTGAATCAATGACAGGGGGGTATCAATGACGGGGGGTTGATCAATGACAGGGTGGTGATCAATGACAGGGGGGTGATCAGGGAGTGTATATGAGGTGATCACCCCCCTGTCACTGATCACCCCCTGTAAGGCTCCATTCAGACGTCGTATGCGTTTTGCGGATCCGATCCATAGATGCGGTGGATCCGTAAAACACATGCAGACGTCTGAATGGAGCCTTACAGGGGGGTGATCAATGACAGGGGGGTGATCAATGACAGGGGGGTGATCAATGACAGGGGGGTGATCAATGACAGGGGGGTGATCAATGGACAGGGGGGTGATCAATGACAGGGGGGTGATCAATGACAGGGGGTGATTCAATGACAGGGGGGTGATCAATGACAGGGGGTGATCAATGACAGGGGGGTGATCAAATGACAGGGGGGTGATCAATGACAGGGGGGTGATCAATGACAGGGGGGTGATCAGGGAGTGTATATGGGGTGATCACCCCCCCCTGTAAGGCTCCATTCAGACATCCGTATGTGTTTTGCGGATCCGATCCATAGATGCGTGGATCTGTAAAACACATACAGACGTCTGAATGGAGCCTTACAGGGGGGTGATCATCCCATATAGACTCCCTGATCACCCCCCTGTAAGGCTCCATTCAGACGTTTGTATGTGTTTTGCGGATCCGATCCATGTATCCGTAAAAATCATACGGATAGCTGAATGGAGCCTGACAGGGGGGTGATCAATGACAGGGGGGTGATCAATGACAGGGGGGTGATCAATGACAGGGGGGTGATCAATGACAGGGGGGTGATCAATGACAGGGGGGTGATCAATGACAGGGGGGTGATCAATGACAGGGGGGTGATCAATGACAGGGGGGTGATCAATGACAGGGGGGTGATCAATGACAGGGGGGTGATCAGGAAGTCTATATGGGTGATCACCCCCCAGTCATTGATCACCCCCCTGTAAGGCTCCATTCAGACGTCCGTATGTGTTTTGCGGATCCGATCCATGTATCCGTGAAAATCATACGGACGTCTGAATGGAGCCTTACAGGGGGGTGATCAATGACGGAGGTGATCAGGGAGTCTATTATGGGTGATCACTCCCCTGTCATTGATCACCCCCCTGTAAGGCTCCATTCAGACGTCCGCATGTGTTTTGCGGATCCGATCCATGTATCAGTGGATCCGTAAAAATCATACGGACGTCTGAATGGAGCCTTACAGGGGGGTGATCAATGACAGGGAAGTGATCAGGAAGTCTATATGCGTGATCACCCCATTGTCATTGATCACCCCCCTGTAAGGCTCCATTCAGACGTCCGTATGCGTTTTGCGGATCCGATCCGTGGATCCGTAAAAATCATACGGACCTCTGAATGGAGCCTGACAGGGGGGTGATCAATGACAGGGGGGTGATCAATGACAGGGGGGTGATCAATGACAGGGGGGTGATCAATGACAGGGGGGTGATCAATGACAGGGGGGTGATCAATGACAGGGGGGTGATCAATGACAGGGGGGTGATCAATGACAGGGGGGTGATCAATGACAGGGGGGTGATCAATGACAGGGGGGTGATCAATGACAGGGGGGTGATCAATGACAGGGGGGTGATCAATGACAGGGGGGTGATCAATGACAGGGGGGTGATCAATGACAGGGGGGTGATCAATGACAGGGGGGTGATCAATGACAGGGGGGTGATCAATGACAGGGGGGTGATCAATGACAGGGGGGTGATCAATGACAGGGGGGTGATCAATGACAGGGGGGTGATCAATGACAGGGGGGTGATCAATGACAGGGGGGGTGATCAATGACAGGGGGCATGGGGGTGATCAGTGGTTCATAAAGGGTTAATAAGTGACAGGGGGGGGGGGTGTAGTGTAGTGTAGTGGTGTTTGGTGCTACTTTACTGACCTACCTGTGTCCTCTGGTGGTCGATCCAAACAAAAGGGACCACCAGAGGACCAGGTAGCAGGTATATTAGACGCTGTTATCAAAACAGCGTCTAATATACCTGTTAGGAGTTAAAAAAAATCACATCTCCAGCCTGCCAGCGAGCGATCGCCGCTGGCAGGCTGGAGATCCACTCTCTTACCTTCCGTTACTGTGAGCGCGCGCGCACAGGCGCGTTCACAGGAAATCTCGCGTCTCGCGAGATGACGCCTATTGGCGTTAGTGTGACCTGGGAGAGCCGCCGCGATGACGCCTTTCGGCGTTAGCGTGGCGGCAAGCGGTTAATATGGATGGGTCAACCCTATCTGCTCGGTGGGGATATGACACCTGGGACCCCCACTGATCAGCTGTTGGAGAAGGCGTTCGCAGTAGCACCGCAGCCTTCTCAAAAACTTTACCTAGGCCATGTGACCTCATGTTCATCGGTCACATGACCTAGCTGCGATACCAAGCACGGCCACTATACAACGTACGGCGCTGTGCTTGGTGAGCAGAGAAGGCCATGGCGCTACTGCGAGTGCCGGTGCCTTCTCAAACAGCTGATTGGCGGGGGGCCCGGTTGTCGGACCCCCACTGATCCGATACTGATGACCTATCCAGAGAAAAACTCCTTAAATGTAAGGCACATGGAGGTCCAAATTGATAAAACCATGGGTCCCACATCAATAGTAAGTAACCCCATCATGTACCTCACGTTAACCCCATGTTGTCCAATCCATTATGTCAGGAGGTTGTTAAAGGGGTTTCTGTTAACTCGAGACATATGGTTTTATCAATTTAGACTTCCATGTGCCTCACATTATTAGTCAGTGACCCCATAAAGGACCTCCTCAAATAATGGGCAATCAATACAAAAAAAACCTCAGTATCAATACTTTTTCTTGGTATCAAAATCGATCCTTTTGTAGGGATTTCACTATAGACATTTAACTATCGTTCAAACCCAACAGCAGGTCCGGCCGACTAATGTGTATACAGGCATTAGGCATTTAAAGTATGTGGACACCTTCATGGCAGTTGTTTTTGTGATTGCTTTTTACTCATTATGGGCTGAAAAAAATTGGTCTTTATTAAAAAATGTCTGCAGTTTGTGATTTTTAAAAAATACCCATCTATTTGCAGACTGTCCCTCCTGAGTTCCGTCAGCGGATGGCTTATGTGAAGCCTTACCTCTTATCTCCTGACCTCATAGACACACACTATAGCTAAACTCCTATCAAACTGATAAGAATATGGCCTAAATGAGGTCAGGAGATCAGAGATAAGACGTCACATAAGCCATCAGCTGAAGGCACTCAGAAGGTTCGGTCTGCTCATACCGATTGGGTTTTTTAAGTTACATTCACACAACCATATTTCTGGGTCCGCATTCGTTCCGCAATTTTGTGGCACGGGTGCTAACTCATTCATTGCAATGGGGTCGCAAAATATGCGGACAGCCCAAGTAGTTCTGTTCCGCGTCCCCGTAGAAGAGAAGGCGCATGTCCTATTCTTGTCTGCGGTTGGCATAGGCATTTCTATCATGGTAAAATGCGGAACGCACAGGGGGGTACCCGCGTTTTGAGGATTCGCACTTGCGGTCGTGTGAATGTACCCTTAACCACGTGTCACAAACACTGCTGAAAATTCTTAATAAAGACCAATTGGAAAAAAAAAATGATTTAAAGCGCTAAGTGAGTAAAATGCAATTATAAAAAAATTGTTTTGAAGGTGTCCACAGACTTCAGGGACACTAAATAAATGTGACCTTGCCACCTTCCATCTCCTTGTAAAACCGCGGCGTGGTCACATCCGGGTTGTCCCAAAAGAATTGTGGCCAATATTAGGGGATACGACGGTATCTGTCATTTGTTTCCTGTATGGGGTCTATTTTTGTTCAGTCCAAGCTTCCTCTTCCCCCTCCAGCTCGATTTCCTGAGGGATCTAATGTCTGGATGGGAAGTATGAACCGTAAAATCATAGACTTTGCAGAAATTATGAAAGAGGTCACTTTGAGCCACAAATAAGCAGCCATGATTGATCTCCTCACTCCCCCCATTGTCTGTACTTGTGACCTATTGAGTGGTGATGAGATTTTCGGATAGATACGGATGACCTTGGGTTTCAATTTGAGAACAATCTGCACCCCTCTGTTCTCACCATAGACAACCCCTTTCTTATTGGGGCCCCCTGATTGATCTAGGGCTGGTGCTGTAGTGGCCACTGCAGGTCATATCTGGTATTGCATGGTGACTATTTAGCTGAATAGTCGTCACTGTAGCCCGAGTCATAGAGCAGGACCTCATGTCAGGGGTTTTCCTCCACATGCCGTAATGGACATGAGTGACTGTGATGAGACAACCCCTCGAACAAGGGCTCGTATTGTTTAGACCACGGCTTTCAAGCTGCGGATCCCCAAGAGACCAGTGAAATCATGCTGCTGGGAATCTTCAGAGTTGTCTCTCGGCAGTAGAACCACAGTGCGAATGCTCATGAAATACTTGTTATGGTTTCTAGTGGACCCTGGTAGTTCTCCAAACTTGCACTTGAAGGGACACTTCCATCATCAAAATGTTTTTATTTTTTTGGTAACAAGAAACAGGTAGAGAGTTTTGTGGATATAATTTTTTGAAGTTGCTCTTTAACGTCCTTCTTTGTGTGGACTTGTAGCAGGGCAGACGGAAGGGAAGGGGGACGAGTGACTTGGAGTGTTGCACATAGCTCTGATAAGTGCACTGCTCTTCTGTGGACATTTTTTCTATGCCTGTCAAGAGAAGAGCTTTCACACTGTCATCCTAATTCTACACCTATTGTTATCATAAGGATTACCCTTCAGATAACCTCTTCCCCCTCACTGCAGCAGTAAAGTAACAGTGGGTTAGCCATCTATATAGGAAGTCTCATTTGTGTTGGCTGCTTCAGCAGAACAATATTTAATTGTATATTCCTAAATATATAGTTTTTTTTAATGAATATTTTGATGAGTTAAAAAAAAAATACCCCTTTCTGATGAAAGCGTCCCTTTAATGGGGCGTTTCAAGCTCTTTTAAAATTTGCCACGGGATGGTATAAGATAGAGGGGAGGACCCTTGCATTTTAAATGTCCCACTAGTCGCATGTCCTGGTGAGGTCACATACTTTTCACTATTCATGTGAGCGCTGCAGCCAGTCACTGGTCTCTGTGGTCACATGCCGATCATGCGCCCCCTGACCACTGAGGCCAGTGATTGGTTGCAGCGGGTTACATAAACAATAAACAGCACATGACCTCTGTGGCCCAGCGTCGTGCGATGCCATTGCTTTATTATGTGCTTGTATTGTTTTTTTGGCATACTCGTAAATGTTGTCATTGGTAGTTCCAGTAGGTGGCGCTTTGCTGTGTTTATTGCACCGGCTGAAAGTGAAGATCTCTAGAGCTTTACTATGGGTGCTCATCCTGCATAGCGAGAAACGGGCAAACCACATGTGCGCAAAATCACATAGCTTCTGTATGGAGACAGCGGTGTCCTACTGCGCATGCGCCACCTGGGGAAGCGCATGTGTATTTTATAGCTTTTGCCAAAAGACGAGAAAGATCTTGAAAAAGTTGTAGTACAGACAATAATTGGATTTCTCAGCAGAAGAAAAACTCCTCTCTACCTTGCCTTCATTTTTCGGATTATGAACCTTCTCTTTGGGTAGGAATGCCGCTCAGGCTCCAATAAATAAGACGGATAGCGGTGACGGGGATGTCTGTGAAAAATGTAAAATCCGATAGAGAGTTGCCAAGCTGATTGGTTTATGTGTAGAGTCTGCCAGTAAGATTCTCAGACACTTTCTCAATTTTCGGGAAGTTTCACGGTGGAATTTTTATTTTATTTTTAAAGTTAAATAAATCTAAGACGTGCAGCTGATAAAAGTATGCAGTCGAGAGAGACCATGTCAGGAAGACAGACGTGTCGGAATATTAGCGCTGGGTGATTAAGCAGAGTTAATTATCCCTTGCGATCCTGCTTTCAGCAGAAATGCAAAATCTAATTAATACAAAGCGAGCGGCTCTACGGAGGAGTCCCTGCGCCTCCACGTAGCGCCCCCGTAAGGGCGGCATTCTCATGTTTAACATCTCTTGATGTAGATTCGGGAGCAGAACTGCGCAGAAATCCGCGTCAAGACAGTGTGACCATAACCTTACTGTCCCAAGACCGACGCTAGGATATGCCCCCAATGTCTGATAGTGAGACCCTCACCTATATATCGAGAACAGAGCGGGGAAAGTAGTCACTGGAGGACTCCTGTCCTTCCACCACCAAGTGCTCTCCCCATAGAAGTGAATTGGAGCGCACTGCGCATGACCGGCCACCGCTCCCAGTCACTTCTATGGGCCCGACGGAAATAGCCAAGCATTTTCACCAGCTCCATAGAAGTGAATGGAGGGCGGCTGCTCATGCACAGTGCGCCCTCCACCACTTTCGGGGCTCCATTTAGGTACACAGTGGGGGGCATATCCTAGCGATGAGACAACCCTTTTAAAGGGTTTGTCACCAGAATTTAGGCTACTTTCATACTTGCGGCAGAGTGATCCGGCAAGCCGTTCCGTCGCCGGAACTGCCTGCTGGATCCGGCAAAACGTATGCCAACTGATGGCATTTATTTGTAATGGTACTTTCACACTAGTGTTTTTCTTTTCCGGCACGGAGTTCCGTCCTAGGGGCTCAAGCTCATCAGTGTTATCCCCATGCATGCTGAATGGAGCGTAATCCGTTCAGGATGTCTTCAGTTCAGTCTTTAGTTCAGTCTTTTTTACTGATCAGACTTTTCAGAAAACCGTAGCATGTCGTATTTTTGACCTCCTGCCAAAAATCTGGAACACTTTGACTGAACGCCGGCTTTTTTCCCATTGACTTGCAGGCGCCGTGTGTTCCCTCAAACCGGATCTGGCTTTTGCATGTTAAACCCGAAAAAAAGTTGGTCAATAAATGGCGGATCCGTTTTTTCCAATGTATTTTTTCATTGGGATCAGATTCCTGATCAGGATTCAAATGTAATCCGTTTTCACATGTTTTTCCAGATCCTGCGGGCAGTTCCGGTGACTGAATTGCCCGCCGGATTCAAACAACACTAGTGTGAAAGTCCCTTAAGACTGATCAGTCGGAGAAATGTATTGAAATGTATTTTTTTTTCACCTTTTTTTCAGTCTGCGCAGACCGGAAGGACGGATCCGGCATTCCAGTATTTTGAATGCCGGATCCCGCACTAATACATTCCTACATTCAGGCAAGTCTTCAGTTTTTTGGGCCGGTGATAAAACCGTAGCATGCTGCAGCTTTATCTTTTGCCTGATCAGTCATCAGTCATGATGCATCCTGAACGGAAACTGCCTGACATTAGCGATGTGCTGATGTCATCAGAATCCAACTCTTTATTGATGCCCCCCTTACGGCACAGTTCTTACTTTTGTAATATGCAAATTAGCCTCTAGGAGAGGGGGGGGGGGGGGGGGCGTTGCTCCTGCTTCTAGAGGCTCTGTTCTCCCACCTCATTCCACGCCCTGCATCCGCCAGTGTGGCACTGCACTGGCGCGAGACTTACCCAGCACGCAGGGCCGGCAGGAGAAGAGGAACGCTAGCCTGTCAATCACGGACAGCAGGGCGTGGAATGAGGTGGGAGAACGCCCCCCCCTTCCCCCTTGCTCCTAGAGGCTAATTTGCATATTACAAAAGTAAGAATTGTGCCGTCCAATAAAGAGTTGGATTCTGATGACAGTTTAAGAGGGTTAATTCTGGTGACAACTTTATAATGATATCACCTCATATAAGCAGTGCTTCAAGGGATTGCACATAAAGGCACAGCCTGGGCCCATAGATTCTACTGGTGCCTATTGCAGCTCCGTACAACTCGTATCGCACAGTCTTGTGACTGCGAGGCATCCGGGATCACCCCAGTTACACGCACCCACGATTACGGGGAGGCTGTTGGGGTCAGCAGTTACGGAAGGCTGTTGGGGTCAGCAGTGTCTTTTTATGAAAAAAAAAAGACGATAAACTTGACTTCATTGTGCGGCGAATCCTTCCCCTGATCTTCGGATAATCATTACCTCTTTTAATTAGTGCAGAATTTTTTTTGAATAGAAGCAAAATCCATCCCTAATAATAATGTGTTTTTCCCTTTGATCTCCCGTCCGGCTCGCCAAACGCTGGATCTCGTTTTACATTTATTTTACATCTGGTTGTCGAGTCCGCGCCAAAAAGATAAAGCAGCCATTTCTCAGACTGTTTACCCTGGTAATTGACACGTGATGTGACACCGGCAGACGGGTGCTGGAAGAAACATGCCTTTCAGGTGATTTATCTCTTGTTTGGCGGTAGATGTTTGGTTTGGAACCTGCAATGGTTTCTTCAGAGTTTTTTTTTTTTTCTTTTTTCACAATCGAACAAAGGTCTCTTTGTAAGGAAGGTGTCGTAGCCGATGAAAGACTGGAGGCGAATCAAACCGGTAATGATTAAATTATCCATAGTCCTGGAGTATCCATTGTGAGAGCAGGCCCCTGCAAGGACCCGTGGGCTCTAATATTTTTCACTTTTAACGGGTATTCCTACCTTAGACAGATCGGGAGTGGAAGGTTGGCCTGGCACAACGCTCTCCAAATGGAGAGAACTGGGCACCTGTCTGGATGAAGCAGCTGGTTGGGGGACAGGGAACCCCTAATCTAGATATAGGTGCAAGTCCTAGAAGTGGGACCCACATCTGTCAGACTTTAGTGACGTATCCAATAAAGCTGGGGCCAGCCCTTTAAATTGGATTTCTACCACTAGTCATTAATGGTTAGGCCTGTGATGTTCTCTTTCCACAAGGCTCTCAAAAATTTGTCCTTGGCTGCTTCATAGTTTGCTCCAACTGCTCTTCTACATTGTCTTCAGGCTGGCAGGCGTTTTTTCTGCTACAGCTCTCTCCCTATGGCAGCCCTGGAGGCGTGTCCTTTCTGCTGCAGCTCTCTCCCTATGGCAGCCCTGGAGGCGTGTCCTTTCTGCTGCAGCTCTCTCCCTATGGCAGCCCTGGAGGCGTGTCCTTTCTGCTGCAGCTCTCTCCCTATGGCAGCCCTGGAGGCGTGTCCTTTCTGCTGCAGCTCTCTCCCTATGGCAGCCCTGGAGGCGTGTCCTTTCTGCTGCAGCTCTCTCCCTATGGCAGCCCTGGAGGCGTGTACTTTCTGCTGCAGCTCTCTCCCTATGGCATCCCTGGAGGCGTGTACTTTCTGCTGCAGCGCTCTCCCTATGGCAGCCCTGGAGGGGTGTCCTTTCTGCTGCAGCTCTCTCCCTATGGCAGCCCTGGAGGCGTGTCCTTTCTGCTGCAGCTCTCTCCCTATGGCAGCCCTGGAGGCGTGTCCTTTCTGCTGCAGCTCTCGCCCTATGGCAGCCCTGGAGGCGTGTCCTTTCTGCTGCAGCTCTCGCCCTATGGCAGCCCTGGAGGCGTGTCCTTTCTGCTGCAGCTCTCGCCCTATGGCAGCCCTGGAGGCGTGTCCTTCTGCTGCAGCTCTCTCCCTATGGCAGCCCTGGAGGCGTGTCCTTTCTGCTGCAGCTCTCTCGCTCGTCTTCCTTTATTTTTGGAGGATCACCAGACATGAAGGAAAGTAAAAAATAAAATAAAATCTAAGTCAAGTTTGCCATGCAAATGATAGAAAAAAAATGGACGTGCAGAAGCGGATGACAATCTTGTGTGCCTCCGCGTTTTTTCCCGTTCCCATTGACTTGAATGGGTCCGTGAACTGTTTTCCGTGAAAAAAATAGGACAGGTTATATTTTTTTGACAGACAGGAATCACGGAAGCGGATGACAAACTGTGCATTAACCGAGATTTCAATGGACCCACGAAACGGAACAACGGACATGGAATAAAACAACGGTCGTGTGCATGAGGCCTAACGGTCACAGCTTCTAACAGTACATAAGGTTGGTGCCAGTTGACGGATGGAACGGCGCATGTGCGGCCACCTCAGTAGGCGGATATGCACCAATCTGCGCAGGTTAAACACCAGGGGCTGTCATTATATTAAAATAAATAGATTGTCTCACAATTGGAGTATGTGACCAAAAATGACAGTAATCATAGTTTTTTCCGTCAATATCATTTATTGGTGGTGTAACTACTACATTATAATGCCTGTAGGACTAGTCGCCCAGATACCGATGAGGATCCACCTGCCGGATTTGTCTCCTAAGATTACATGGCAGATTAGGTATTGCGGCTGCTTCTACATATGCTGGGGACGGTGAGGTGGAGGAGTTTCCGGGTTTGGTCAGCTTTTTTGACTACTGCGGGACCCTTGTTCTCCTGATAAGTTAGGGTTCCAGAGGTTAGAGCTCTTCCAATCCGAGTATTATGGTGTATTGTGTGCAGATGCCGGAAGGGTCTGAACCGGAAATGCCCCCTTTAACAAGATTATAACTCGTCCATTATGACTACAATGTGGCTCTGGTAGCCGCATGCAGGACATCGGCCATTGATGTACGTCCTCTGACTTCTAGGATCTGTTGTATAGAATATGCTGGTCTGATTGGCGCAGGAAGAGGCGGCTCCTGATCGGCTGCTCCTATGGAACTCGCCTGCAGACAGCTGTTTTGGGGTAATTGTCCCTCATCTGTGTAGAGTGGAGAGAACTGGCTTAACTGGGCGAGAGGCCTTGGTCGGGATTCTCCTTGTAGACGTAAGACATCGAAAGGTCCTATTACACGACGGAGCAGCAGCGATCTCCTCCACAGTATGGGGTGGAGCGATCGCTAATGCAGTCACTCTTCTCAATACCGAGTCGTTGTTTGCCGGCAGCAGAGCGTGATTACACAGGATGATCTGCCGCCGCTGGTTCAATGTGTAATCGGCGCTATATTGACACCGGCAGATAATTGCTAACAAGTTAATATGAAGGCTCGTTAGCGATTATCTTTTTAGGATTCTTTGCCCGTGTCACTGCGGTGTCATCGTTTTATGGTCCCTGTATGGAAAGGCTCCGTTCACATCACCATTTTAAATACCGACGTTACCATATCCGACAATACTGCTGTTCTGTTTCTATGCCGAAACTTGGAATGTGAACCTAGCCGTAAGGGGCTCATGCCTGCCGTTTGCGCATGCAGACCCACTCACTTGAATAGGTCTGCGATCTGCACATGCACGGACCAAGATCCCACGAAAGCGCTCTGTAGTGCTTCTGCTCTCAAGTGAGCGGGGCCGCATCCGTAATACGGAGCGCACGCAGCCGCTGCATGAGCCCTAACCGTGTGTGAGTGAGCGGGGCCGCATCCGTGATACGGAGCGCACGCAGCCGCTGCATGAGCCCTAACCGTGTGTGTGAGCAGGGCCCCCTCCGTGATACGGAGCGCACACAGCCGCTGCATGAGCCCTAACAGTGTGTGCTAGAAACAATTGTATAGGTAGTTTTTGGGGGGGTTTTTGTAGGTGGACCGCAAAACGGCCGTGTGCATGAGCCCTTACTGTCATAGAGCTGCTGTTTTATGGGCGCTACAGTTTGGGAAAGATGCGACCATTGCCTTATGTTGTCTATTGTTTGCTCAGATTTCTGTTAGCACTGTATCTGATCTCCCCCCCCCCCCCCCCCCCCCCCGGTGCACAATATTGTCTTAAAGTATGACTTAAAGAATTGAGGTCAGTCTTTTTCGGACGACCACCACGAATACTAGTTGAAATTTAGTTTTCTCTCCCCCCCCCCTTAGGTCCACCCACGCTTCGTGAAGCCCATTCTATACCTTGTATCACCAATGGAGGTGCTGGAACCAGAAAACCAACTCACACTGGATCGATTGCTAGAAAAGATACACTGGCATCAGCTGCCAAAAGGTAATTTTACGTCCGCAGACTTTTTTTTAATTTTTTTTTATTTATTTTTTTATGTATAATTTATCTACCTGCCTTTTTTCCCCCTTCTCTTTTTAAAATTCTGTGTAACTTTGTGTATTTCTTACTATTCAGCAGTTGTTGGAGGGGGTTAAAAAATAAAATAACTTACCCAACCGATTCAATTTTGTCCTCCAGTTGATTTTTTTTTATTTTTTTTAAGCTTTGGCCATTTTTTTTTTTTTTTTTTTGCTGCATTTCTTTTTTGTACGTTTCCTTTCTTTTTCCTGTACAGGATCTCGAACCTCTCCTGACATGTTTTTTTTCTCCTAACTACTTGCATTCACCGTGTAATAACAATTCTGGAGCATCTCGTGACTCTGTTTTGCCCTTTCTTTATTATTCCTACTAGAATTTATGAATGTGTTGCCAGCAGTCTGCAATGAAGGTCCAGATGGGTGTTACCAGTTGTTGAGGGTGTGTCCCTGACCAGTCTGATGCTGGCAGCACTGACTGCATAGACGCACCCCCAACTGGTAACGCCGTCATTGAAAACTGCTAGAAGGAATAATAGAGGGATGCCACAACATAGGGGCATAGGAATAAATGCTCCAGAATTATTACACGGGGAATGCAAGTAGTTACTAAATCGGACATGTCAGGCGAGGGGACGGGTCTTTAAATTGTTTGTATGGTTTACTTTGTGTCAGAAACCACGTCGGATATTTTTTAGTTTAGCGCAAACACTAAAGCTGTAGGAGGTTTAATATTTATTTGTAAAAAAAAAAACAATTTCTTGAACTGAATAAATGACATATAAAACACAAAAAAGAAATGAGCCTGCCTGTCAAACTGCAGGCCGCTCCCCGGTTGATCTTTACCTAGTCCTTTGTAAATGGCCTCTGTTATTTTAAAGTGTCCTAATTACGTGACTGATCCCCTTAGCAAAATCCTGGGTCACGGTCTTTAATCGCTCCAGCCGTTTTGCTAAAATCTTGTGATAAACGGCTCCAGCACATGCCAACGAGTCCCCATATTCATGAGCTCCTGTTCTCCCCGCCCACCTGCTGCTGATTCATAGGAAAAACTGTCAATCAGAGGCAGGTGGGCGGGGAGAGCCAGGAGCTCATGAATATGGGGACTCGTTGGCATGTGCTGGAGCTGTTTGAACCTAGCAGTATTAAACTGCTGACGGATTCCCTTTAACACATATCAAACCTATTTGATTTCAATTTTCAGAAGTCCTAACTCATTGTTAGGCCCCTTGCAGACGAGTGTATGTAACGCTGCGAGTCCCCTCCCAGCACTGCCGGGGTCACATAGCATTATATTGATTTATGATGCTATGTAACCCTTAGGGCTGTTTCACACGAGCGGATGCCGTGCGTGACATCCGCTCCGTGACTGACAGCCAAGACCCGATGCAGACTGCAGAGGCACGGAGCATTAACATGATTGATAATGCTCCGTGCCTCTCTATGATCTCTTTACTACGAAATCACAGTGACAACTTTATCTCACTGTGATTTCAGTAGTAAAGAGGTCACAGAGAGGCACGGAGCATTATCAGTCATGTTAAGGCTCCGTGCCTCTGCAGTCTGCATCGGGTTTTGGCACTCTTTCACGGAGCGGATGCCACGCACGGCATCCGCTCGTGTGAAACAGCCCTTACAGTTCTGGAATGTATTGGATAACACTGACCGCATTATGTAATTGTCATCCAATACATTCCAGGACTGTAAGGCCTCTTTCACACGAACAATACGGATTGGGTCCGGATGCGTTCACGGTTCATTCAGTGAAACTCGCACCATTTAGCAAGCAAGTTCAGTCAGTTTTGTCTGCGATTGCGTTCAGTTGTTCAGGTTATTCCGCGCAGGTGCAATGCATTTTTCACACGCGCGATTAAAAACTGAAGGTTTACAAACAACATCTTTTTTCAACCATCAGTGAAAAAACGCATTGCATCCGCACTTGCTTGTTCAGATTAAGAACGGAGAAGAACTTGCTGCCATGTTCTCCTGCCACCAGCTGTCTATACTCTACTCTTCTGTGCTTTTTTTGATCACATTATTGTCTGATGTATTAGCCAGTTCTTGTGTACATTTTAAGTGTATTTTTTAGTTTAGCATTTATGGATTTTGTGATATTGCAAGGTTTTTTGACTTGTCAGTGTTAGGCTACTTTCACACTAGCGTTCGTCGGTCCGCAAGTGAGCTCCGTTTGAAGGAGCTCATGAGCGGACCCGAACGCCTCCGTCCAGCCCTGATGCAGTCTGAATGGATGCGGATCCGCTCAGACTGCATCAGTCTGGCGGCGTTCAGCCTCCGCACGGACAGGCGGACAGCTGAACGCTGCTTGCAGCGTTCGGGTGTCCGCCTGGCCGTGCGGAGGCGTGCGGATCCGTTCAGACTTACAATGTAAGTCAATGGGAACGGATCCGCTTGAAGATGTCACCATATGGCTCAATCTTCAAGCGGATCCGTCCCCCATTGACTTTACATTGAAAGTCTGAACGGATCCGCTCAGGCTACTTGCGCACTTGCGAATTTTTTTAAAGTTATTAATGCAGACGGATCCGTACTGAACGGAGCCTCCGTCTGCATTAATATGATCGGATCCGTTCAGAACGGATCCGATCAAGTGCAAGTGTGAAAGTAGCCTTACTATGACGGTGTCATGTTCACACGGCTGATTTTCAAAATACACGTGTAAAAAAAATAATAATAATAATCGGTGCTGAATCCAAGCAGATTTTTGCGCCTCAAAATTAAAATTTTTTGTAAAGCGCTTTTTTTGCCAGATTTTTTACTTTAAATTCTATAGTACTTTTCCCACAAATGTCTTTTGGCGTGTTTATGCACACAAAAAATGCGCATATGTGCGCATATCAGTGTTTTTTTTTTTCTTTCTGCTTCCCGTTCATTTGAATCTGGTAATCGGCGCTGATTCTGCCCCGAGACAGGACACTCTGCTTCTTTTTACACGTGTGTTAAAGAAAGTGCCGCTTCCCATCGAAATGAGGCTGTACTGAGGTGTTTTTGGAGCTGATTTTGTGGCTCATGCACACAAATGTATTTTCTTTCCGTATCGTTCAGTTTTTGTTTTTTTTGCGGACCGTATACGAAACATTCATTTCAATGTGTCCGCAAAAAAACTGAAGTTACTCCGTGTGCATTCAGTTTCCGTATGGCCGCAAAAAAATAGAACATTCTATTATTGTCCGCATTACGGACAAGGATAGGACTGTTCTATTAGGAGCCAGCTATTCCGTTCCGCAATATACAGAATGCACACGGACGTCATCCGTATTTTTTGCGAATCCGTTTTTTGCAGAAAGCAAAATAGTCATGTGCATGAGGTCTAAGTGTTTTTGGTGTCATTTGGTATAATGTTGTGTATATTAGAATATTTATTAGAATTTTATGTAATTTTTCTCTTTCATAAACCGCTTTCATGTCAGGTGTTTGTAAAACATTTGCATATAAAAAGTGGCGCAGTTGCTCACAGCAGCCGGAAAGTCGTTGGAAAATCGACATAACATCAGAATGTGCTTTGTGTCTGACCCCCTTCTTTTCTTTTTTTATTTTATTTTTTTCAGCGATGCTCTTCATATTTTGGTGGATTTCGTGAATTGTTTGTAATGCAAATGATTACATTTTGTTTAGCAGTCTTATATCAGTAAAGACCTTTGCTTGCAGTCAGTGAATACGGCCATTCTTGCTTACACGCAGGGGCTGAAAACCAGTCCTAACCTAGTCAGCTGTAGATAATGAATTGGCTTGTTAGGGCGCCCTTGCACGCTGCGGATTTTGTTGCACAATTTTCCGCGACTGAATATCTGTTCTAGTCACCTGGATGGGGCTTGCAGAAATCCATGTGCTTGCTGCCCTATTTATATGAATGGAACTGATTTTGAGTCTCGGAAAATTCTGCAGCATGTGAAGGCAGCCTTATGATGTCTGAGTTACCTGGAGAGGTAATAGTCCTGCAATAGACTCAGGATCTCTGACAGCAAGCAGAGATATGGCACACGTTTCTCCGTATACAATGAAAACTTTGATTTTTTTATTTATTTATTTTTACATTCTGTTTTATTTGTGGTCATTTAATATATTTTCTCCATCTAATTACAGTAGGTGCAACGTCCTGTGCTGATTGACCTCATAATCTGTGTGTATGGGGTCTGAGCTCCAATCTTTAGGGTCAGGTGGCGTATTATGTGATCCCTCTCAGCAGCACTGACGAGAATCATGTGATGCAATCTGAGACGTTGTGCAGTATATGTCACATTATACTTCTCGGGGTCTACAAGAATCGTGTGATCTACCGTATGACGCCACAGTGCCAGGAAGGGGGTTATGGCTCGACTTATGGATGCAGTTGTCCTAGGGTTGAGGTCACATCAGCGTTCAGGCTTTCCGCTCTGTTCATGCAGGACTTTTGTCTCCACTTCAAAAATCTTCCTCCGAGCAGAAACCTAACGGACCCCATTATAGTCTATGGGGCCCGTAGGCATCCGTACGGCTCAGTCATGTATCGAATCCGTCCTCCTATAACGGAGCAGGAGAGCGGAAAGGCTGAGCGCTGGTGTGAACTCAGCCTTACTAGTGTATAGGTCCTTTTACACAGGCCTACAATCAGGGCAGTGATCGGGAAGGAGCGTTTGTAGGAACGATAATTGCTCTGCTTGAAGGTGCTGCCAATCACTTCATGAACGAGCAATCGCCAGTTCATCAGGTGAAAGCATTGCTGGTGTGGACACCTAAGGGCTCATGCACACGAATGTAAGGGCTCCGTGCCCCTGCTGGGGACTGCAAATTGCGGTCGGCAATGCACGGGCACAGACTGTGGGGCAGCCGCATGTGGATCGCAGACCCATTAATTTGAATGGGGTCCGCGATCCGTCGAACGGAACACCACAGAAGCTTTTGTGGGGTTCCGTTCTGTGCTTCCATTCCGCACCGTATTTCTGGATTTGCGGACCCATTCAAGTGAATGGGTCCACATCCGTGATGAGGAATGCACACGGCTGGTGACCCGTGTATTGCGAAACCACCATATGCGGCCCGGTGAGGGTGAATTTAGGCTGGGGCTACCGCAAGAAAAGTCATGCAACCCAAAAATATACAAAACGTACTGTTGTGCGACTGTTTCAGTGCTGAGATTTGTCTGTAATGCTGGTGTAACGCTGTGTGTCAGTGCAGCCATAGAGATCAGTGGGGTAGAAGTGTGCCTCGCAAGTTACTGCGACAATCACCGAATCGCCCAAAAAATCCAAACCTGCTCGACACCAGATCTGTGGCTGCACTGCGATCCTTGCACGTAACTCGCGTTAAAGTCACTGGGGTAAAAGTTGTTTGCGAGACCAGATCCATGAGGTCACTGTCAGTCACAACATGTCACGTGTCACACAGCGATGGTCATTAGATGCCATGTAGCCCCAGCCTAATGGAAATGGAGCCAGGCGCCCTGTAGTGTTGGCTGCCAGAGGACAGAAAGTTATAACAGCGACTGATTAAGACCCCTTACAGACGAGCGAGTGTCTCGCTATGGACTCCTCCAGGCACCCGTCCGGACCCCCCAGCACTGCTGGGGTCACATAGCATTATATTGATTTATGATGCTATGTAACCCTTACAGTTCTGGAATGTATTGGATAACACTGACAGCATTATGTCAGTGTCACCTTATACTTTCCAGTGACCCCGGCAGTGCTGGGAGTTCAGGACGAGCGCTCGGCTGCAAGGGGCCTAAAGGGGAGCCGCAGATCTGGAGTTCTGTAAGGCCCCTTTCACACGAGCGAGTATTCCGCGCGGGTGCAATGGGCGATGCGAACGCACGGAATCCGGACCCATTCATTTCAATGGGGCTGTGTACACGTGCGTTGGTTTTCACGCATCACTCTTGCGTTGCGTGAAAATCGCAGCATGTTCTATATTCTGCGATTTTTCACGCAACGCTGGCCCCATAGAAGTGTATAGAGCTGCGTGAAAATCGCATCCGCAGCAAGTGCGGATGGTTTTTCACGCATGGCTGCTGAGATGAGGTTTGTATACATTCAGTTTTTTTATCGGGCGCGTGCAAAACGCATTAAATCGCATTGCAGCCGCACGATAAAAACTGAACAACTGAAAGCGATCGCAAACAAAACTGAATGGACTTGCTTGCGAAATTGCACAGTTTTCACTGAACGCATCCGGACACGCTCGTCTGCAAGGGGCCTAAATCTGCGCTCCAGCCTCTCGGCACAGAACTTTGCGCCACTCCAGTGCATATTCACACAGAACGATGTGGCAGATGATGCACAGTTACACGTCCGTGGTGTTAATGGTTTTAGAAATCCACTGCTGTGGCCAGACTGTAAAATCCCAGACACTAGAGGTGCTGCCTGCCGCCCCGTTATGCTGTGTGTGAATACTCCCGTTATGCACGTAATCCATTTCATGCGTTTCTTTCAGTACCATTTAATTTTGTCATTTCATCTTTTTCTTTTACGTTTTTGCAGCAGCACAGAGAAAAAGAAAGAGAAAGCTCAAGGCGTCAAAGAGGAATCAAATGATCAAAATCCATCTCCTTCTCTCCAACCTTCCCCACAGCCTACTCAAACACACAGGCAAAATCAGGAAAGCCGAACCCCCACATCCGCCAAAAGGTTGCCTTTTATTCTGTTTGCTGAAGGCGTACATGGCAGGAGTTGTAATGATATCTTGCAAAACCTTTTTATTTTTTCAATTTTTTATTATTTTTTTTCATTATTATTCATTTTACCTATAAAATACATTTTAGCTTAACGGGCATCTGTCAGCAGGTTTGTCCCTATGACACTGGCTGACCTGTTACATGTGCGCTTGGCAGCTGAAGGTATCTGTGTTGGTCCCATGTTCATCTGTGTCCGCACTGCTGAGAAAAATTCAGTTTTAGCGTACTTTCACACTAGCGTTTTTTTTTTTTTTTTCCGGCACTGAGTTCCGTCAAAAGGGCTCAATGCTGGAAAAGAACTGATCAGTTATATCCCCCTGCATTTTGAATGGAGAGCAATCCGTTCAGGATGCGTCAGGATGTCTTCAGTTCAGTCATTTTGACTGATCAGGCAAAAGATATAAAACCGCAGCATGCTACGGTTTTATCTCCGGCCAAAAAAAACTGAAGACTTGCCTGAATGCCAGATCCGGCATTTTTTTCCATAGGAATGTATTAGTGCCGGATCCGTTCTTCCGGTCTGCGCATGCACAGACTGAAAAAAAATTAATGCCGGATCCGTTTTGCTGATGACGCCGGAAAAACGGATCTGGCATTTCAATGCATTTTTTTTGACTGATCAGGATCCTGATCAGTCTTACAAATGCCATCAGTTGGCATACGTTTTGCTGGATCCGGCAGGCAGTTCCGGCGACGGAACTGCCTGTCGGAATTCTCTGCCGCAAGTGTGAAAGTAGCCATAATATACGCAATTAAGCTTCTAGGAGCAACGGGGGCATTGCCCTTACTCCTAGAGGCTCTGCATCTATCTGCAATGGCGTGTTGACATTTTCATTGCCTTGCCCTGTTAAAGTGCAGAAGGTACAGCTGTTGCAGAGCCTCTAGGGTGTAATAGTAACGCCCCCGTTGCTCCTAGAGGCTCATTTGCAAATATAAACATCGTCTGTCTCAGTAATGCGGGCACATATGAACATGGGACCAACACAGACGCCTTCAGCTGCCAAGCGCACATGTAACAGGTCAGCCGGTGTCATAGGTACAAAACTGCTGACAGATGTCCTTTAACAGTGTAATCAATAAGATCATCTTGGGCTTTAATATGATGATATGCATCCTTATGCTGGCCTGCTGCACATAGCCTTAAGGGCCCTCGACACTCTCCGGATATTGGGGCAGATCGTCAGTAACGAGAGTTCTTTGTGGACACTGCTTAGTGATGATCTGCGGGTGTGAAGGTGCTGCTGATTACCCGATGAACTAAAGGCTCCTTCATGCTTTTTGTGCAGACGCCTAAATCATCATTCTCCAGCAGCAGATTGTGCCGTCTAGACTGTCTCTGCTGCCGGCAAACAATGGATCTGTGTGGGGATGAGCAATGACATTAGTGATCACTCCTCCCCGTACTGTGGAGGAGATTCTCTGCATGTAACTCAATCCAGCTTTCTCCTCCACTGCCGAGCAGGCGATTGCCAGGAAGGACCGCTTCCTTCCGGCCTTTAGTTTTAAATCGACAGAGCAGCAGTCAAAGCATATCGTGAATGTGCATCGAGAGTGTCAAACGGCAGAAGCCGCACTCCAAGAAATCCGAATGAAAGTGATGTTTAGCCCCCCAGTGTAGTATCTGAGCTGCGGTACATGCGGTTAAGCTGCGGTACATGCACATGACGGGTGCTGCTTTGGTGCTTACATGGTACGCCACATACTTCTGTGGAGAAGGTCTTGGAATTTATGGACCTTTTTGAGGGACTGGTGTGAGAACTTTTTGCCTGTTTTTTTTTTTTTTTTTTTTTTCTTTATTATATTTTTAAGAGGTTTTACTGCAGAAGGAAATATGCTGTAAACTCCTGAGGGTGCTTTTCAAACCTAAAAAAGAAAACTAAAAATGTTCACTCCATCTCCCATCATTATCTGCTTCCTGGTCCAGCAATGACCTACTGACACAGGCATGTGACTGCTGCAGCCATGACCTCCAGTGATTGGCTGCAGTGGTGACATGTCCCTATGTTGGAACGCCGTCACTTATTGTAGGTGGGGACGAGACGGCGCCGGTTACTAGGTTGAGTACTGTGTTTTCATGCTTGCACACCCTCAGCAGTGTAGAGCAATTTTTTTTCTGCAGGACAACCCCTTTAATAGTGAACATCCCCATTTTTCAAGCAGTGTTTCTAGGACTTTAGACCTCCTCCCTTGAGAATCGTTCTGCCAACCACATATGGTTTGTCTGATGATTAATAAGTTAGCATCACACCCTATAATAATAGGCTTACAGGGAGTCTGTCAGCAGGATTTGGCTTATAGAGCTAAGCACAGGATTTCAGAGTATTACAACTGTACCTTTTTTTTTTTTTTTTTTTTTTTTATAAATCTGTTGCAAGTTTCACCAGAAAAATATATATTTTTTAAATTGTTTCTTTTTTTTTTTTTCTGTTATGCACTCGGGGCTTGCAAAACCCCTTTGATGCCCCCTAGCTCTACCACTGTAGGTAGGAAGCCACCTCATTTCTTTCTTTGGTTGACAGCCCCAGTTGTCTGGACGGTCTCCTGGCCCTGTAACCTTGCGCCTTTAGCCACAAATCTGGCGCATGTGCAGAACAGTTATTTTCTTCTGGCCAGCACACAGTTGCTGTACTGAGCATGCGCCGAATCTGTGCTGCATTTCGCACTTTGTGCACCAAACGGATCATTGGCGTAACAGAACAAAGTCGTGAATGCAGCAGTGGCTGGTGCGGACTGCCCATGGACCCTACAGGGAAATGTCCCAGTGGGCCAATGCCATTGGAGTTAGACCGAGCCCCGCTTACGGCCACTGGCCAGGTACACAACGATCTGATGCTCTCTAATGCTAGGAGTATCAGGTACTTATGCACCTGGCCAGCAGCCGCAGGTGCCCTCCTGGATTCAGCTGTATCACCCGTCCTCTGTATGGTCATAGGGCAGTATTTTATGCTGCACTGTGGTTTTTGCCTTTGCTGGGGCGATATTTTGTGCTGCACTACGGTATTGTGTTGTATTGTACTTCAGTTGGACCCTGACTACTTGCCGATGGACCCTGCCTAGAACTTGGGGCCACATTTGAGGGGTTTTTTTGTAGGTTTTCCAGGGCCACTTTAAGTTCCCAGTTGGCCCCTGAGCAGACGATTACAGTAATAAAGGTACAGTTGTAATACTGTGGGAAAGCCCTACAAGGCTCTGTATGCCAAGTCCCGCAGACAGACTCCCTTTGATAAAGGCTCTTAGTGGCGGCGGCGGTATACGCTGCTTTCAAGTGCACATCCAGCCGGGTCTTATAAGCAAGAATGTGACGTTAGAGCTCGTCAGGAATGATCATCCAAAACCAGAAACATTGCAATAACGAAACGCCATGTACTGCCCCCAGTCTACACCGAGATATTAGCAGATTTCTGGTGTCCATGAACGCTGGCAAAATAACGGTAGTGTCTGAACCCCCCCCCCCCCCCCCCCGTGTGCCGTAAGGACCTTTCTGTTATCTTTTTCTTCCTCCTCATCATATCATTACAACTCTTGCCACGAGGCAATGCCTTAATGTTTTTGCATCCTCACATTTTGAAAAATTGACCCTTCTAAACCTTGCTTGGGTGTCAGCTCCTCTCCTGCGCGTGTTTCGTGATTTCACACATCTGTCGGACTAATCCTTTACTAAGTAGACACCAAACAACAGCTTGACGTCTCGGGCTTTACGCGCCTTTATAGTTTAACAGGGGAAGTCGGGGAGCCGCATGTTTTTCTGTTTGCAGCTTCCGCTCGCTCTAATGCTGGTCTGCAGGGCTTCTGTTGCTTGCTGGTGGTTGTTGTCCTAACTAACAGCTGGTCTTCTGTCTTTATTAGAGGGAACCTGTCACATTGAACTTGGTGTCTGAGCTGCAGGCAGCAGGTTATAGAGCAGGAGGAGCTGAGCAGATTGATGTATAGTTTTATAGGAAAAGATTCAGTATAACTTGTATTTTATACATTTATATTCCTGCTTATTGACAGCCTAGGGAAGGCTGTCAATCACTGATAGGACCGCCTCCTGGACTTCAAAGCTCAGAATGAGCAGAAATACATTATACGTTTATATTGAATCTTTTCCCATAAAACTATATATCCATCTGCTCAGCTCCTCCTGCTCCATAACCTGCAGCTCAGACACCACGTTCAATGTGACAGGTCCCTTTAATGGGTTATAGAAGGGATGAAGCAGATCTGTAGTTCTCTTCTATTAGGGAATTACAGCTGAGTCCATTGACATGTTGGCCTGTTTTCTTCCAAGCTAGAGTCTGCCACCTCTGGCAAGCCCTATTAAAGGGGTAGATAATAATGACCTAGCCTCACATTGGCGGGGGTCAGAGTCCCGGCACCCCCAATGATCAGCTGTTTGAGGCAGCCGCCGCGCTCAATCTGAGCGCAGCCGATTCCCTGCTGCTTTCCAAGCACAGCGCCGCCCATTGTATAGTGGCCGTGCTTGGTATTGCAGCTCAGCCCCCTTCACTTCTATGAGGCTGAGTTGCAACTAGGCCATGTGACCAATGCTTGGTGAGGTCTAGGAATAGGTTTGGAGAGCCACCCTCTTCTAACAGCTGATCAGCGGGGGGGATCTCTGGTGTCAGACCCCCGCCAATCGGATATTGATGACCTATACTGAGGATAGGTCATCAATATAAATTACCAGTTAATCCCCTTAAATACGATAATACATGCATAGATCACCTGCCGCTGACTCCAGATCGGTAACTCGTATGTGCCCACGAAAAAAAATGTGGAATTCATAGAGATCTTCTCCTGGAGTCCTCTCCATTATGTGCGGGGGCACAGGAGTCCTCTCCATTATGTGCGGGGGCACAGGAGTCCTCTCCATTATGTGCGGGGGCACAGGAGTCCTCTCCATTATGTGCGGGGGCACAGGAGTCCTCTCCATTATGTGCGGGGGCACAGGAGTCCTCTCCATTATGTGCGGGGGCACAGGAGTCCTCTCAGTGCTTTCTATGGCTGTTTTGAGGGCACACATTGGGGGGGAATGAGGGTGCATATTGACATACAGATTATGGCTCTGGAGTCAGCGGTAGGTGTTCTGTACATATATTGTACATATTAGGGATTTTTTTCTTAATTCTCCACAGGTTCTGGGACTGAAGAGGAGTCCTTGCTCTGTGCTTTGCTATATACAACGCTTCTGCATGGGCTTGCCGTAACCAGCTCTTTCCTCCTCTAGTTTAGCCTTTATTAACCTACCTAATATTCCGTCCTTCCTTCTTGAAGGGTTCAGTCATAATTAATATTATCCACCGTTTTCATTATTTCTGCCTTTTTTGTTTGTTTGCCCCCAGTATAAAACGAAGCTCCACCACAGACAGATCACACAACACGTGGGAGAGCTCTGATCACAGTCAGAAAAGACTCGTAAAGGCGGCTTCCACGTCAAAATTAACTTCAAAGACTAGCAAAGCGTCAGACAAGTAAGTATTGATGAGTTGGCGAGCGGGTTGCGGGCGGAGGGTGATTAACACAAGGACGGTATCGGACTACGCCATTGTGTCATGCTGGCGGCTCTTGTAGAAGTCTGTTATTATTGTGATTATTTTCCGTCTGTCCCATGGATTTCTGTACGTTTCTGCCTCTGGCCACGTTTTAGTTGTATGCGGTGTGTTTGTGTGTATTATGGAGACTACACCGCAGGGTCACTTTTTGTCCAGTCCTTTTCTTAAAATTCCTAGGGAATGCTTCAATGGGATCAGCTTAGAATAATGCTCGTGCTCAGGGGTCTTCCTATTCATGAGCTGCTTACTCCCCTGCCGCTGATGGGCAGCTTTCTCCCTATACACTGTATAGGGAGAATGCTATCAATGATCCAAGGGAGGGCATGGGGGGGCCACAGCTCATGACCACGAGGACTCCACATGAGCGTCTCCCCCAATTCTGCCGATGATCGACCAGCTTTCTGTCTACCGGAGCTTTTCAGCTAAATACTACAGTACAAAAAAAAAGGTAAGTAACCCTGCGGTGTAATCTCTGTAACTGGTAGGCGCTTCTGTCCAGACTCCCTGAGGCCTTTGGACAGCGTAGAGGGGATTTTCCAGCTCAGGCCGTCCAATATTAGCCACTTCTATGCACTTGCTCCGTCCACACTGAAGAGACTGCCATTTATTTCAATGCCTCATACGTAATATATCACATTTTGGCTGAGGCAGGGAAATATACGGCCGGCCAGAGCTTTGCACAATCGTGACATCTGAACGCCAGGCCTGCTGTCACGATCAGACAGTCATTTTTCCCTGTATGCTGTCAGTGAATGGCAACATTCTTGAGTCTAGGGGCTGAAAATACTAAAGGGGTTCGCCCATCTTACACACTGGTGGCCTGTCGTTCGGATATGCCACTAATGTCAGAATGGTGCAGGTCCCACATCTGGGACCTACGACTATTCTTACAATGGGGTTCCCAAAGTGAACGAGGGTGCACTGTGCAAGCACGGCCACGCTCCGTTCAGTTCTATGGGGGCGCCAAAAATGGCCGAGCACTGGCTCTGCTATTACTGGATCTCCTATAAAGGTGAATGCGGAGTGGACGCGCTTGCACAATGCACTCTCCGTTCACTTTTATCGAAGTTCCGGAAGTAGCCGGGCTCCCCTAGTGTGCCCTCGCTCGGCTCTTTTTGGCAGTCCCATAGAAGTGAATGGGGAGCATGCGGTGCGTTCTCCTTTACTTTGGGGGCCCCATTCTAGAGATAGGAATGGGTCCCAGAGGTGGGACCTGCACCTATCTGACATTAGTGGCATATCCTAGCAATATGAAAACTGATGTGTGAGATGGGCCAATGCCTTTAAGGATATGAAAATTCACCGTGGACTTTTTGAAAATCCGCTGCAGAAATCCAAAGCTGAAACTCAGATTCTGCGATGGATTAACCAGTGGATCCACATGCGGATTGGCCTCACGTAAAATAAAGAAGTTAATCTGCTGTATTTCCATATCAAAACCTTAGCTGTACGAACGTGCTTATACAGAGCATGATTAGAAAGCCAGTGTTGTGTTCGTAACTTCGTGCATATTTTTCCGTAACGTGTACATGGGATAGAGGTTGCCCATTTCACTTGCATGGGTGATGGAGTATCAGTGGGCTTGTCGGGGATTAGGCGTGAAATCCACTCAGTTGGGTCTGAGGCCCCATGCCAGACGCAGTCCACTTCTGGCTGCTGAATGTGGGGGGTTATGGTAGGTGGTGCTTTCTCAGCAGTCCCCAGTCCAACGGTCAGTACTGGCCCATAGCGATATCCAGCACTGGGAGCGATTTTCTCCCAATGCTGCTTAAGGGCTCATGCACACGACCGTATGTATTTAGCGGTCCGCAAAACACGGATCCGGATGACGTCCGTATTTTGCGGAACGGAACAGCCGGCCCCTAATAGAACAGTCCTATCCTTGTCCGTTATGAGGACAATAATAAGACATGTTCTATTTTTATTTAATTTTTTTGCGGAATGGACATACGGAAATGGAGAACGGACACTAAAAGAAAATACGTTCGTGTGCGTGGGTCTGGAATGCGTGTCCTTGTATGTGTGCGGCCGTCTCGCTCTTTGATTTCATGGTTCTGATTCTCTTTCTCCCTGCACTTACTGAAGGCTTTCACCGCGAGCTCAGATCTTCAGGCTGCGCCCAGCTGCTTTGCTTTCTGTGACGCTAAAGTAACGCCCAGTTATTTTTGTTTTCAGGCAAAAAGATATTGTCGTCAGCCCAGGTAAAAAACCCACCTCAGACTGTGCAGTTCTTTTCTTTACACCATTGTGGTTCCTTCTTTTCTTGAGATTCTGTTCATGTAATTAAACAGCAGCTCTCACCTTTTCTTTTCTGCCATAAGACGCCTTGTAGTACACAGATCCGTTACTCATGTGTGTGTGCGATTTAATTCTTCATTTCTATATGAATATGGAAGTAGCAGCCGCGCGATTACATGCTAAGCAGACTGACGCATTGGCCTGAGTTTTAAGTTGTTTTACTTCTGTCTCAAAACCAGCAAAAATGTCAAGAGAAAAAAACAGCCAAGGTAAGATCCGATTTTTTTGGGGGGGGGGGGGGGAAATCTGCAGCTTGGCCCTTTCCACCATCTATGATAACCTCTCTGATCTCGCATTTTTCTGCCTCTAAATCCAAATCTAATCTTTGGCACGGAGCCTTTGCCTAACGCTGTTAAAGTAGAGATCCCTTCCATCCTCTGGTTGCTCAATTCCTCCCTTTGAACTGCATCAATTGATGACATATTGGTAGAACCTCCAAGACACCCACTCCATTCTTCGGTCCCCAGGCACCTGATTATGCAGGAAACTGCAGCGCAGCTCCATTGACTTTAATGAGTCTTGACTGTAGTGTCATGCAGAGCCCAGTGGCTGGGAGCGCTGCTGCGCAGGGAAAAATTAGGGGATGCAGCAATACTTTTTTTTAAGGGGTTGTCCACCTTTAAGCGGTTTTAAACAGACCCCACATCGTTGCTCATCACACGGTGGTAATAATACTTCATCCCTGCCTCTGGGTTTCGGCTCTATTGCTACCCCAAGGGTTGTTCAGGTCCCGGGTCTCGTCACATCAGCTTCCAGTTTGACTTTTTCAGCCAATCACTGTCCACAGAGGTGACATGTCACCGCTGCAGCGTGGCACCCAGTAATGTGCCAAATGGGTGACACGTGACCGCAGCAGCCAGTGATTAGCTGCAGTGGTCAAGTGCCCCAATCAAAGCGGAAGTTGATACAGCAAGATCCGGGATCTGAGGAGCCGGTGGGGCAGCAATGGAGCATAGACCAGGTAAGTATGATGACCACTGCAGATCTGGCCATGCTATGGGGACTGTTAAAAAAAAAAAAAAAAGTTTAAAGTGGACTTGTTGGTTCTCTCGATATGTCTGCCTTAGTACTTGTATTCCTCACAAGTGCTAAACATATTTTTTGGTGCTGGTTCCTGTCATTACTGTAACTTTTAGGGTTACTGTACCTCGTGTCATTGGGAAATAGCCTTAGGTAATACTAAGGACCAGAAACACAGCATAGGAATGTCCGCCCTTGAACGCCAATTTTGAATAAATAGTGAATGAAGAGCAAAGCCACAGAGGTGCGGCCACCCCATCCATTCACCACTGTGGGACTTCCGAAAACAGCTTACCGCTGGCTTCAGAAGTCCCATAGCAGTAAATGGAGGGGGGTGCACACATGCTTACCTCTATAGTTCCCCCTAGTGGTGACTCCGGGCAGTTACTTTTTTGTATTTTAGTTTTATGTCTGTTTAGGTGACTTGTGAGCTCTATATTAAGAAAAACTGAGCCCATGTCGCTTTAAAGATATATTAAAAGTTAATCTCTTCTGAATAATGGACCTACAATGACCTGGTGCTGAATGGTGGACATTCAAGTAAAAGCTATAGAGCTATAGGCATTCTCTTGAGAATGTCCTTCCCTTGGTATAAAGCGGTCACTGCTTTGGCTTCCTGCTGGCTTCACTGACAGAAAAGAAACAAACCTCACATATTCTGCCATAATCTGCCGTAAAATCTGCTTTACCTTCTTTCTGCAAACTCTGCTTTAGCATGAAATCTCTGCTCTGTGCATGCCCTTTGTATGCATGTTCCATTGTGAAAATCCATACAGGTGAAAGCTGCCACGGATTAACACGAGGACCGGTCACTACGCTGCATATAGTGGTGTCTCTTGAATTATAATTTTTTAGAATTATTTTTTTTTTAATGCAGTTTGAGCTACATGGACAGTTTTAGTTCCTTATAGACTGTACATAGAATTGGTAGAAATCAGTTTCCTGGTACAGATCTATGGAGGTGTATGCGTCCCATAGATCGCCTAGTGTAGCCGATGGTTCTTTTGGTGTTGCCGTTTTTAATGAAGGTGGCTTTTTAGGTTTCCAGCAAGAAATCACCCATGTGTTTTAGGGCTTAGACCGGATTGTAAAAAAAAAAAAAAAAAAACGATGAAAATAATTGTCTACAAGGGAATATCCCGTTGACTTCAGTGCATCCGTGGTCCACATTTTGCGAACAATCACCCCACTAAAAATAGGTCTCCCAAAGTCTATGTAACCACTTCGTATACTAGACTAAATTTATAACTCCAGAATGAGAAATACAACTACACAGTACACCATAAGTTCAAAAGAATATTTATACTTTATTAATTCATCAAAGACTATGTTAAAAAAAAGTCAATAGCGGCGGCGCGCATATATACAAAGACACGAGGCACGCTGGATATGTAACCCTTATAAATAATCCCATACAGACAACATCTACACCTCCCGTAAACTCTCCACATGTCTAATAGTACAAAAAGTAAAGTGCTTAGTGCATATGAGAAGACTGACAGGACGGTCCACCAGGGAGCAGATCATGAAAATGAATGCCGACCAGTGTGGTTCCAACCCAGACGCGCATTTTGCACCTCGCTTCCTCAGGTGGACTGTCCTGTTAGGGATTGTTTGCTCATAATATATTTAGTTCTCTACCTAATGGTAATTTTTTTTCTACTAGAGATTTCTTTCTTCTCATATGCACTACGCACTTTACTTTTTGTACTAGTAGACATATGGGGAGTTTAAAGGGGTTTTCCGGGAATTGAGAAAATGAAAATACGTAAATATTACTTTATTACAAATATATTCCCAAATGCCTTTCGTTAGTTATAATGGCTCGTTTTGTCTAGGAAGCAATGATTAGGATAAACAAAATGGCCACTGTCCTATTAGTACAAAAAAAACTGTCCTAATCACACAGGAGGACAAGTTACTTCACGACATTGAGCTAAAGAGCTGCCTCATCCTCCTCTCTGCTCTGTCAGGGGTTCCTGAATACAGATGATAAGATCTTTAGCTGAATCTCTGTTGGAATTGAGTTCATGAGCAGATGTTGTAATGAGCAGCAGCTCTTGTATGCAGTCTCCATTACCACAGTCTGTCCTGTCCGTCCTCTCTGTACTTCATGTCTCCTCATGAAATCCATTCCTACAGAGATTAAGCTAAACATCAGATTAAACTGTATTCAGGATCGTAATCCCTGACAGTCAAAGCAGAGAGGAGGATGAGGCAGCTCTTTAGCTCAGTGTTGTGAAGTAACTTGTCCTGCTGTGTGATTAGGACAGGTTTTGTGTGTACAAATAGGACAGTGGCCATTTTGTTTCTCCTAATCATTGCTTCCTAATCAAAACGATCCATAATAACTAATGAAAGGTATTTGGGAGTATATTTACAATAAAGTAATATTTACGTATTTTCATTTTCTTAATACCCGGAGAACCCCTTTAAGGGAGGTGTAGATTTTGTCTGCACCCAGTCCATCCGTGATCCGATTATTTGAGGCTTACATATCCAGCGCGCCTCGTTTCTGAGTATATGCTTGCCTCAACTATTGACTTTTTTAACATGGTCTTTGGATTAATAAAGTGTGTATATATAGTAGGGATCGACCGATTATCGGATTTACCGATATTATCGGCCGATATTCAGGATTTTGAACGTTATCGGCATTTATTTTGCCGATATTCCGATAACGTCCTGGGAACACAGATCGCGCTGCTGACAGCGCTCTCCGTGTTCCCTCAGCAGCAGCACAGGGGAGAAGGAGCAGTGTCTCCTCCCCCTGTGCTGCTGCTGCCGCTCCAGCCAATGGGAGGACAGGGGACAAGAGGAGGGGAGGAGCTATGGCCACTGCGCCACCAATGAAGCTTAATCTCACATTAATTCATATACAGGAGGCGGGAGCTGCAGGATCACATAGCCGGCTCCCGACCTCTATGAGCTGTAGCTGCGATCTGCGGTAGTTAACTCCTCAGGTGCCGCGGATCGCAGCTACAGCTCATAGAGGTCGGGAGCCGGCTATGTGATCCTGCAGCCAGCTCCCGCCTCCTGTATATTAATAAATTAGAGATTAAGCTTCATTGGTGGCGCAGTGCGCCCCCCCCCCCCCCCAAGCCCCCCAGTATCAGACATTGGTGGCGCAGTGCGCCCCCCCAATATTAGGCATTGGTGGCGCAGTGCGCCTCCCCCCCAAGCCCCCAGAGTATTAAGCATTGGTGGCGCAGTGCACCCCCCCCTCCCCCCTAGTATTAAACAGTGGTGCGCCCCTCCACAGGATTCCCTCTCCCCTGCTCCTCCGATCGGAGCCCCAGCAGTGTAAGGCCTCTTTCACACTACAGTATGTTGAATTCAGTGTTTTGCGTTCCGTTTTTCACGGATCCGTTGTTCCGTTTTTTGCTTCCGTTGTGGTTCAGTTTCCGTTCCGTTGTTCCGTTCCGTTTTTCCGTATGGTACATACAGTATACAGTAATTACATAGAAAAAATTGGGCTGGGCAAAACATTTTCAATAGATGGTTCCGCAAAAAACGGAACGGATACGGAAGACATACGGATGCATTTCCGTATGTGTTCCGTTTTTTTTGCGGACCCATTGACTTGAATGGAGCCACGGACCGTGATTTGCGGCCAAATATAGGACATGTTCTATCTTTTCAACGTAACGGAAAAACGGAAATACGGAAACGGAATGCATACGGAACACATTCCGTTTTTTTGCGGAACCATTGAAATGAATGGTTCCGTATATGGAACGCAAAAAACGGACCGCAAAACGGAAAAAAAAAAACGGTAGTGTGAAAGAGGCCTAATGCTGGGGCTCCGATCGGTTACCATGGCAGCCAGGACGCTATTGAAGCCCTGGCTGCCATGATAAGCTCCATGCTACTGTGTGCACAAAGCACACAGCAGCAGGGACAGTGTGAGCTCCTATTCACCCTGATAGAGCTCTATCAGGGTGAATAGGACAAGGGTTCTAGTCCCTAAGGGGGCTAAAAGTTAGTTAAAAAAAAAAAAGAAAGTAATAAAAATAAAAACACCAAAATATTAAATATAAATGAAAAAGAAAGATTTACAAAAAAAATAAAAATACACATTAACAATAAACATAAATTTTCAGCAGATTTGTGGGAATTTAATTTTTTTTTTCAAAAATGAAAATTCCCAGAATATCGGTATAAATTATCGGCCTGAAAGTTCACAAATAATCGGTATCGGCCCTAAAAAATCTATATCGGTCGATCCCTAATATATAGTATATTTTTTTGAATTTATGGTGTACTGTGTAGTTGAGTTTTCTCATTATGGAGTTATAGATTTTGCGAACAAGTATAGGAAATGTTCTTTTTTGCAGAACGGACATACAGATGCAGGAAACACTCTGATCAGCCATGTGCCTTCCTCATCCATCGGTCTGCAAAATGTTGGACCCCAGACCCATTGATGTCAGTGGCAGTGGCGTCTCTAGCTTTCAAATTTTGGGGGGGCACACTGGGGGCCAGGACAAAAGTAGGGGGGGCAGCTATAACAACGATACATTTACACAAGTACACTTAGAAATGCTGCGATACTTTACCCAATACCTAAAACCGCAACAGGGAAGAAAAGTCCAGCTGTCTGTGGATGACACTGCTATGGGGGGGATCTGTGGATGCCACATACCGTGTAATGTATAGCATCTTATGCTATATGTGTCATCCACAGATCCACCCCATGACAGTGTCATCCCCATTTCCCCCTCCATAACAGTGTCATCCACAGATCCCCCTCCCTATAACAGTGTCATCCACAGATCCCCCTCCCCGCCACTCACAGGAGTGTACATTTGACATTTCTAAACCGTAATCCATATCCTGCAGTAACTTTAACTTTAAATCAGGATTAAGCGGCCGCTCATCTCTACTAGTACCTTAACCTTACACCACTCGGCTAGCTTCGGAAACAGGGCCAGGCTACAGCCTACAGGTACTGCCTGTTAGTTCTTATCGAGCGAGTGCTGATTTCTGCAGGTCAGAGGATACGGATTACAGTTTAGAACAGGCATGTCCAAACTGCGGCCCTCCAGCTGTTGCAAAACTACAACTCCCAGCATGCCCTAATAGCTGTAAGCTATCCAGGCATGCTGGGAGTTGTAGTTTTGCAACAGCTGGAGGGCCGCAGTTTGGACATGCCTGGTTTAGAAGAAATGTACACTCCTGGGAGCGGTCCAGACCAGTGGCGGATCCAGAGCCTGGTCTCGGGAGGGGCACTTCCAGATTATTTTCTGTCCACCGCCACAGAACAAGGGTGCTTATAGAACAGACTCCACAGTGTACCGGTATACTATATATTGTGGGGCACAGCGTGGCGGTATACTGTATATTGTGGGGCACAGTGTAGGCTATATGTGTATAACAAACATATTTGACATGAAGACTTACAGTTACTTGGCTTGGCCCTTGGGGGTCTCGGACGCCACTTCCACACTTTGGCCGGGGGCTCGGCGGAGCTGATGTGTTTTATCCTAATGAGAAAGATTTCATAATAAGGATTTGGAGAAGAGGCAGAGGAATAGCAGAGCAGGGAGAGGCTGGTGCTGCTACTAGGGGTCATACCATGTGGGAGTAATAAAGCCCACCATAATGCCCCCCGGTAGTAATAATTCTCCTTATAATGTGACAATGCAAAAAATACCCCCTTATGCCCCCAGTTGAGCTAATGTCCCCCATAATGTGCCAGTATAAAATACCCCTATATAGTGCCCCCAGTAAATGCCCCATAGTGCTCCTCTCCCCCTTCCTCCTAGTGCCCCCATAATGTACCAGTATAAAATGCCCCAGTAGATGCCCTCAATGTCCCCCATAATTTTGCAAGTATAAATTACCCCTTCTTAGTGCCCCCGTAGATGACTCCACGTGCCAGTAATAAGACCCACATTACGTGCCAGTAATAAGCCCCCCCATCATGTGCCAGTAATAAGCCCCCCATCATGTGCCAGTATTAGGTCCCCCCATCATGTGCCAGTATTAGGTCCCCCCCATCATGTGCCAGTATTAAGCCCCCCCATCATGTGCCAGTATTAAGGCCCCCCCATCATGTGCCATTATTAAGTAAGTACCCCCCCCTTCATGTGCCATTATTAAGTAAGTCCCCCCCAATGTGCCATCATTAAGTAAGTCCCCCCCAATGTGCCATTATTAAGTAAGCCCCCCCATCATGTGCCATTATTAGGTAAGTCCCCCCCCCCCCCCCCCAAGTATCACTATTGTAAAAAAAAAAAAAATTATACTTACCTCAGTGTCAGCGATGCGATGCAGGCCTCTTCTGGCCTGTGTCCCACGCTGTATGGCTCAGGCGGCGCGATGACGTCATCGCGCGCCTGCGCCGGCCTCTGATAGGCTGCCGGTCTAGTGCCTGCAGCCTATCAGAGCAAGGGGAAGGGACACGCCTCTCCCTCCCCTGCACCGCCGCATTAGTGATGGGAAGTTCGGATCTTTTAGGTGAATCGGTTCATTTGAATCAGCTCATTCAAATGAACCAATTCATGAATCGGATCTTCGGTTCACTTGGTGAGTCAGACTGCTGAGCTGACTCGCAAGTGAACCGAAGACTCTAGGTGCCGGTGCGCATGCGCAGATGCTTGATACATTCGATTCACTCACTACTTGCTGCGCTGCTGACTCAGTGCAGTCGGCTCGTCTTCTTCAGCTCTCTCTGAACTCTGATTACTAGTATTGAGTGATTTATTATAGTAAAGGGAAGCTGAGGCTGACGCCGGACAGGAGGAGTCAGGAGTCAGACAGGAGTCAGAAGCTGTCACTGTGGTGTGCAATGTGAATTGTTGTCTGTTGTGCATTGTTACCCACAGTGACAACAGTCTGACACTGACAGTACAATCCATAAAGGTGATGTGAACCCACCCTTAGGCCCCTTTCACACTTGCGTTGTCCGGATCCGGCATAGAGTTCCGTCGTCGGGGCTCTATGCCGGAAGAATCCTGATCAGGATTATACCCATGCATTCTGAATGGAGAGAAATCCATTCAGGATGCATCAGGAGGTCTTCCGTTCCGGAACGGAACGTTTTTTGGCTGGAGAAAATACCGCAGAATGCAGTACTTTTTGCTCCGGCCAAAAATCCTGAAGACTTGCTGCAAGGCCGGATCCGGAATTAATGCCCATTGAAAGGCATTGATCCGGATCCGGCCTTAAGCTAAACGTCGTTTCGGCGCATTGCCGGATACGACGTTTAGCTTTTTCTGAATGGTTACCATGGATGCCGGGACGCTAAAGTCCTGGCAGCCATGGTAAAGTGCAGCGGGGAGCCGCACGGACTGTAAGTATACCGCTCCCCCGCTCCTCACTACTACTATGGCAACCGGGACTTTAATAGCGTCCTGGCTGCCATAGTAACACTGAAAGCATTTTGAAGACGGATCCGTCTTCAAATGCTTTCAGCACACTTGCGTTTTTCCGGATCCGGCGTGTACCTCCGGCAAGTGGAGTACACGCCGGATCCGGACAGCGCAAGTGTGAAAGAGCCCTTAGTTATATAGCTACTGAATGAGATGCCTTTAACATATATATCTCCTGAGAAGCCAATTTGATTCTAAAGGGTTAATTTAATTCAACCTGTAATCTAAACTCTTGTGTCATCTGTCACTTCTCCTGTCCCTTAATCTTATCACTGCTGCAACAAAAGCAGCCTCAGCCTCAGTGTAAGGCTACTTTCACACTAGCGTTCGTCGGTCCGCTCGTGAGCTCCGTTTGAAGGGGCTCACGAGCGGACCCGAACGCCTCCGTCCAGCCCTGATGCAGTCTGAATGGAGCGGATCCGCTCAGACTGCATCAGTCTGGCGGCGTTCAGCCTCCGCTCCGCTCGCCTCCGCACGGACAGGCGGACAGCTGAACGCTGCTTGCAGCGCTCAGCTGTCCGCCTGGCCGTGCGGAGGCGAGCGGATCCGTTCAGACTTACAATGTAAGTCAATGGGAACGGATCCGCTTGAAGAGGTCACCATATGGCTCAATCTTCAAGCGGATCCGTCCCCCATTGACTTTACATTGAAAGTCTGAACGGATCCGCTCAGGCTGCTTTCACACTTAGAATTTTTTCTAAGTTATTAATGCAGACGGATCCGTTCTGAACGGAGCCTCCGTCTGCATTAATATGATCGGATCCGTTCAGAACGGATCCGATCAAGCGCAAGTGTGAAAGTAGCCACCTGTTCTACAGCTTGACTCACTGCTCTTTTAACTCAATGAATCGAATGAGTCACAAACTTAGGCTACTTTCACACTAGCGTTCGATCGGATCCGTTCTGAACGGATCCGATCATAATAATGCAGACGGAGGCTCCGTTCAGAACGGATCCGTCTGCATTATATTGGCAAAAAATGGCTAAGTGTGAAATTAGCCTGAGCGGATCCGTCCAGACTTTTACATTGAAAGTCAATGGGGGACGGATCCGTTTGAAGATTGAGCCATATTGTGGCATCTTCAAACGGATCCGTCCCCATTGACTTACATTGTAAGTCTGGACGGATCCGCACGCCTCCGCACGGCCAGGCGGACACCCGAACGCTGCAAGCAGCGTTCAAGTGTCCGCCTGCTGAGCGGAGCGGAGGCTGAACGCCGCCAGACTGATGCATTCTGAGCGGATCCGCATCCATTCAGACTGCATCAGGGCTGGACGGAAGCGTTCGGGTCCGCTCGTGAGCCCCTTCAAACGGAGCTCACGAGCGGACAGCCGAATGCTAGTGTGAAACTAGCCTAAGTCGGATCTTTAGATTCTTTTAACTTGTGACTCATTCGATTCCTTTCTATTCTTAGACTCCCTGCACTTACTTGTGTGACTCTGGCAGCTCTCTGAATCGAGTCGTCTGTGTGCTTGCCTTGCCCCCTCAGCTCTGGTCGGTGATTGGTTGGTGGGCGGGGAGGGGTGGGGCTGGCAGGAGCAGCCTCCACTCTGAGATCATATTACGCTCCTCCCCGTCCCTCCCTCAGGCTTCGGCTCCCTGCGTCCTGCTGCCAGCAGCGTGAGGTGAGAGAGAGACTGTGACTGAGCTGAACTCGGATCAGTCAAGTGAATGCTGCTGGCAGCAGGGACGGGGGGGGGGGGGGGGGGGGGGCGCATTTTAGTTGGGGGGGCACATGGGGGGGCCCAGCATGATGTTGGGGGGGCCGTGGCCCCCTCTGGCCCCCCCCTGGCGACGCCACTGGTCAGTGGGTCCACAAAACAATATCAACCAAAAAACTGATAGAGGTGTGCAAGAGGCCTTAAGAGGCTTACTGGGACTTTAATATCAGCTATCCTCAGGATTGGTCTACAATATCAGATCAGTGGGGTATTGACATTGGGGACCCCCGCCAATTAGTTCTTTTGGGCAGCCAAAGTCTCCAGAAACTATACAGTTGGATGGAAGGCTCTGTCTGTGTAGTTTCCTGCACCGTGTACTGCATCTAAGCTCCCATTCACTTGAATGGTATAGGTCATCTATATCTGTCTCATAAAACCCTTTTGCAATCTGTATGCAGTGGACTCCCCCTAGTGGTGGCTGCAGGTAACAAGAATTTTTTCATATAGCACCCTTGTAAAACGGCAATGGCATGCGATGGCTCCATGCTCTTTATAGTCAATAATTGGTGTAGCATTACTTTATACACTTTTACTTAGTAGTTTAGCCGTAGTGCCCTTGACAGCATGCAATCCTCTGGCTAGGTGAGAGAGATCTCACTCCTTTCTGTTCTGTCTGCTGTTTGTTAAATCACTCGACTCCAGGAGAACAAAGATCTTGCTGATTTTATATCACCGCAGACATTTCTTTCATGTTCCATAGTAAAAGTATGATTTTCCCTTTTGTATAAAATGGTCTCTCCAGATGGTGTCGCTTTTATGCTGTAAACACTACTGAGAATAGCGATTTTCCAGTCAACGAAGAATGCAAAAAATAGCACAAAAAAGCTGAAATAATAAAAAATAAATCAATATAAACTGTTCTAGTCTGGTATGTGGTGGTAAGTAGTGAAGGGTCATGTCTTCCGCAGACAATTTCTGACCTCTTAGCTGACGTCACAGGGTCTGAGATTTGCTGCCGGTGACATGTGACCCTGGTCTGTCGTGGCCCAATTTTTCTGTCCCTTCCCTTCCTGACATGTCCCTTCTTAGCGCTGTATCTAGACAGACGCCACTGGAAGCAGTGGCAGGTGTCCGCTCGCAATTTAACGCCATCCAGTTAGGGCTTTTTCCAGGCTTTTAATATTGATAACCTATCCTCAGGATAGGTCATCCATGTCCGATCTGTGGGGGTCCGACACTTGGCACCCCCGCCGATCAGCTGTATGAAGAGGAAGGTGGGTGCCATCTCCTGTCTCTCTTTCTGCTTGCCAGAGACATAGCGGCGAGCAGGAAGAGAGACAGGAGACGGCACGCAAGCGTGGTGCGTGCCTTCTCGTCATACAGCTGATTGGTGGGGGTGTCGGACCCCCGCTGATTTGATATTGATGACCTTTCTTGAGGATAGGTCATCAATATTAAAAGCCTGGAAAACCCCTTTAAATCACAAGCAGGTCCTCGGCATTTAAAGAGGTTATCCAAGACTATAAAATGCTCCCCCATACGCCGGGCCCCCTCACAATGTATATACTTTTCTGGCTCCCCGCACCGCCATTGCTGCTTCTCCCCGCGCGCGGATAAAAACATCTGGTGGATTAGCAGCAATTGGGGGACGGGGACGAGCCTCCCTAGCATTGCGGGTGACTTCCCCACCTGCCATTGGCTGCTCCCTCCGACACCGGATCTTTTCATCCGCGCACGAGGAGAAGCAGCAGCGGCCGTGCGGGGACTAGGAGCGGCACGTGGAGCCAGGTAAGTATATTCATTGTGGGGGGCCCACCGTTTTATAGTCTTGGATAACCCCATTAAAATGAAAAACCACGCGGGTTCCTGCCGCAAAACATGCAATGGTTTTTCCAGCGCCAAAATCCGCCATGTGAACATGAACATACCTTTACACAGTTTTGATAAATGAGGGCCATGGTTCTCAAATGCACGTTTGCCTTCCTGTTCATTCGTCACCTGGACGCTGCGTTAAAAAACAAAAAGTGGCACAAAAAAATACAGCAAAATGTGAACTTGGCTACACTGGATAAAATTGCATTGCATGACTAACGATGGCCATAGGAAGGGCTGATGAGTATTTTCCAGTGGCATATTATACTGTAGGTTTTCATGAGCTATGACTCAAATAACAGTAATATATTACACACCTCACATCCACTAATATATAATATTACTCAAATACCAAAAATATTCCCGACCATCTGATTTACCTCTCAGGGCGCACAGTACTTTACCCAAATTTAGAAGCCATAAAGCATATTTATAATCTCTTAGCTCATGCAGGGAGACATTAATAGGAATGTTCTTTCAGGCGTTTTATTGCTTCTGCTGTTCGATAATGTTTTTAGCCCATGATTAGTTAAACAGGAGGCCGTGCGTGCCAGCGCCAACCATCAAATAGTATTCGCTGCCTTTTTTTATAGTCCGACCAGAATGTCTGATTTACTGGTAACTTTGACTCAAAGCTTTTCAAATCGTTTTCTAGAACACCTTAAAGGGGGCACAGTTTGGCGGACCCAGCCTGACCTTGTATTCATTTCAGGACCAGTATATAATATTACATGTACCCTGAAAGGCCCTTGCCGCAGAACTGTGTGGCCGTCCAGAGCTTCCCTGGACTATTACTGGGGAAATCCAGAAGCCAGATTGCACCAGGCAGAAGACGTTTGGTATATTTTTGTATTGATGGACCTGTGGTTATTATATAGCTACTTATTTATTTTTCCATTATTTTTTTATTTTTCCATTTTTTTCCCCCCATTTCAGACAATGGGGACCTATCGGTAGGGTCATCTCTGGGACCCGTAACTATCTGGTAAACTGAGCCATCAAAGTGAAGGAGGGCGCATGCGCAGAAACTATCTATGGGGCCGCTGAAAATAGCTGAGCGATGGCTCTCTTTCAGTCGGCCCCATAGAAATGAATGAGAGCACACCGCGCCTGCGCCGCCATCGTTTTCATTCAGTTCAAAGGGGCCGGCGGAAATAGAGAGCCAGCGTTCTTCTAATTTCAGCGGCCCCATAGAGGGTGGCTGCATATGTGCGCCCTCCTTCACTTTACGAGATAGGAGCGGGTCCCAGAGGGGGTGATATACCCCCATGGTTTGAGATGGGAATACTAGTTTTAAGTGCTTTCCAACTATCCATTCTAATCTCTAGCAAATATCCTACAGCGCCACCGCAGGAAAACAGAAGCGTTACACAGTTCCTGTTGTACTCAAGGAAAGGTCAATGTAATATAATAGACGGTTGGGCAGATGTTAGCATCTCTGCACATCAGCACCCAACTGTTCATACTCTACCCTTCCTCTCAGCCACCCATATCATTAGGCTTTCTGCTAGGTCAATATTTTGGCACCGTCAGCATTCAGTGTTCAGGACCACAGTGTAAACCCTTCTAAACTCTGACCAGAGGTGGAACACTTGAGATATGCAGCATTAAAAGCTATCTCCACCTCCTCAAATAATCTGGACTTAAAGGGAACCTGTCACCAGGATTTGCTGTATAGAGCTGAGGACATGGGTTGCTAGATGGCCGCTAGCACATCCGCAATACCCAGTCCCCATAGCTCTGTGTGCTTTTATTGTGTAAAAAAAAAAAATGATTTTATACATATGCAAATTAACCTGAGATGAGTCCAGCGTGAAGGAGCCCAGCACCGCCCCGCCCCGCATCCTCAGAATCTCCTCCTTGCTCTCCGACGTCAGAAAGCTAGAGCGCCGTAATCTCATGTGCTTTTTTTTTTTTTTTTTTTCTTTTTTTTTTTTTTTTACACACAATAAAAGCACACAGAGCTATGGGGACTGGGTATTGCAGATGTGCTAGTGGCCATCTACCAACCCATGTCCTCAGCTCTATACATCAAATCCCGGTGACAGGTTCCCTTTAAAAATCCCTTCCATTTTGTGTCTGCAGCTCTTATGCACATCTATAGGTCGCCATGGTGACAAATTACAAGCAGACTTTGTGTAGTCTACGCTGATCCTCCAGTCATACTTTCTTCCATCTCTTCTCCTAGTTCAAATCTATAGCAGGCTAGCTAGAAGACGACGTAGGAGATTATGACTGCTAAATCAGACTACACAATGTTTGTTTGTAGTCTGTTACCATGGAGACACTCGGTCCACAAAGGCAGTTTAGACACAAAACAATAAGGTATTTTTAATTAAAACTGTTTGCATAGTTGTATTTTCAATTTTTTATAAAGTTGAACCTAGAGGTTTTGCGGTTATTGTCGAAAGATCTCATTGGAGGAGTTTCATGGGATCAGACTTTTGGTAGATTCTTAAGGCTGTAACTGTGCAGCCTTGCAATCATGCAGTTATTTTCAAGTTGCAGTTTGGCTGAAAAACAACCTGGTCGCATGCAAGTTGCAGCCATACCCCTTTTAAATTGTGCTCCAAGATGGCAGTCGCTTGTGGCCTCCAGCCAAAAAGCCATTAAGCTTTGATTTCTCTTTTTATCACATTACATGTGATGTTTCCAGGTAGTCCTAGTCTGCAAGTCAGCGGCAGCCCATCGTGACGCTCTGACTCTCCACTGCGACATTTCTAATCAATTACAGAAGACGGAGAACGTGTCGGTAGATACAGGTCTGCACTGGTGGCTTGTTATTGGCTTGTTTTAGCTGCTATCCAGTTAGACTTTGAGGCTGTAAAATGTCGATAGATGCTGTGAAGAGTGATGTCTCTAACATTAGTGTGAGACGTTAAAAAAAATTCCCAATCTCTTCTCTGGCATTTGGTTTTGTTCCATACAAAGCCTCTGTGGAGTGCAGCAGCACCTAAGTTATTTCAAACCTCGTATTGTTCCCAACACTGCAGCCATACTAACCCAAAGAACGGTTCTCCAGCTTTCTGTCGGTTTGCGCCCAGTTCTCCCTAATATTTTATTTTCAGCTGATTGCAGAAAATCTGTCGCTTGCAAACCAAGTATTGGTGGACGTGCAGTCATTGTAACCTTTGCATGTTGACTGCACTCTCGGGGATGTTGTCCCGGCTCGTACAGTACCCGGTTATCGCCGTAATCTCCACCTTCACGGCTGCCAGCAGGACGCGCCTTCTTTATTGACTAACGCCATGCGGCCTATTCTTGTCTTGTTTCTGTAGAAGGAGAATACATTAAGATGTTTATGCGAGGCCGACCAATCACAATGTTCATTCCTTCGGACGTGGAGAATTATGAAGACATCAGAACAGAACTGCCACCAGAGAAGTTAAAACTGGAGTGGGTGTATCCTTTTGCCTGGTCCTCATGACCCCTGGTGTATGCACAGGATCTACATTTTACAGTTCCAACCACAGTACTTTGGAAAAAGTATTCACACCCTTCCTCCTTTTCTTGCATCTTCTCACATTTTTGTCATGGTTGCGCCTTTGTGCTCAAAGATCTATCTTGGGCTCTGTTCACATCCTTCAAGGTTTTCCAAGTGCAGCTCTTATCTTCTTACAGTCAAACGTGATGAAATCTCCAAACGCAGATTGAAATAAATATTTTACTGGAGGTCTGACTCTCCCAACCTTGTTGGAACAGAAGGTTGGCATCATACCAGCTGTGCGCAAAAGCTGGCCATACAGTTTAGATGCCAGCTAAACCCTTCAGACTCCCCCCCCCCCCTCCCCCCCCCCCCAACATTACACATGTACATGCAGCTCAGTGGGGTTCCTGCGTGTTTTCTTACTAGGACAAGGGTATAAGCTGCTGCCATCACGTCTAGCAGAGGGTTATCTATCCAAAAAGGATGGGGAGTGTTCAAAGTCAACATTCCTGACTGTTTCCTTTGACATCTGCTGTCGTTTGGTTGGGGAGTTGGACATCACTGTGGGTTTGGCCGACCACCTTAGATCTGTTTTTGTATACACACATTGTAATACATCATTAGACAAAGGTAACTGGAGTAACCATAGTTTTTAACTATCATATTTATTGCACTGTAAGTCACACCTGCCCATAAGACGCACCTAAGTTTTAGAGGAGGAAAATAAGAAAACATTTTTCCTCCGTGCCCCAGTCAGACCCCCAATGTTAATAAAACCTCAGGTTAGAACCCAAGTGTTAATTAGACCCCAGCTCAGACCCTCAACATTAATTAGACCGCAGCTCAGACTCCCAATCAGTCCTCAGATCAGACCCTCCATGTTAATCGGTCCTCAGATCAGACCCTCAATGTTAATCAGTCCTCAGATCAGACAACAACTCTCCTCTCCTGCTCTGGACACCACTGCGACTCCAGAGATCAGCGATCTTCGTGCTGCGCTGTTCTGTGACACTTATGTGCCAAGTCCTTTCCGACTCTCTCCCCCCCCCTCCCTTTTGGTCACTTCACCTTAACAGCGCGTAATAAAGATACGGTTATCGTGGTCGAGACTGTCGCGCTAATGTTTACCTCCTTCCTACTGGAGAAATTGTATATTTCATCGCCTCTGTTGTAGTACTGTTCAACTACGATGAAAGAACCCAGCGGCATTATCTCGGTCACACAGATTGTGTTAAATGGTAAGATGTTTCTTTATATGCCACGCTGCTTTATCTCCCCATTGAGATCTCCCCACAGATCCCTGTGCATGTTGGGTGTTGTAGTTCCATATTGATACCTGTGTAGTTTTCCCCTTAAAGCACTAGGGGCAAAGTTTGGTTGGAACCAGTAGCATCCCTTTATGCTTTACAGTTAGCGACTATCATTATAGGTGAATTAAAGGAACCTCTGTCTCTGATTCTAGTAATGCATATGGACATTATAGATTGGGGTCACCCGATCGGGACCCTCAACGATTCTTAGGGCTTTATTACACCAACAGATTATCCCACAGATTTTCTGACCAATCATTGGTAAGATGGCCGTTTACACACACAGATCTCGTTATACACACCAACTATTGGTCTGATTGGACAGAAATTGGTCAGATAATCTGTTGTCCTAACAAGGCTGGTTCCTTGGATTGTACAGATTAGATGAACTTGGCTGCGGTCTTCCAGAAACAGCTCCACGCCTGTCTGTGGGTTGTGTCTGAGATTGTAGTTCCGATCCAGTGAAATGAATGGCGCTAGGCTGCAATACCACACGCAACCAGGTGCGGCACTGTTTTTGTGGAAAAACCTAATTCTTATCCTGAACCACCCTGTTAAGGCTACTTTCACACTAGCGGCAGAACGGATCCGACAGGCTGTTCACCCTGTCGGATCTGTCCTGCCGCTATTTCGCAGTGCCGCCGGACTGCCGCTCCGTCACTATTGACTACAATGGAAACAGGGGGCAGCGCTCCGGCGCAGCACGGTGAGAGGCCGCCGGTCTAAAAGTACTGCATGTCCGACTTTTTAGTCCGGCGGCCTCGCACTGCCGTGCTGTGCCGGAGCTCCGCCCCCTGTCCCCATTATAGTCAATGGGGACAGAGCGGCATTCCGGCGGCACGGCGAGATAGTCGCAGGACGGATCCAACAGGGTGAACAGACTGTCGGATCCGTCCTGCCACTAGTGTGAAAGTAGCCTTAAACAGAGACCCCGCCTTTAAATCACCCGTGTGGGAAGATCAATCTCTTGCTTAATTTATAGCAGGATAACCTGAGCTAGAATCCACAGGTAGAGATGGTTTTAGTTTCCTCGCTGTAGATGCTGCGTATACGTGAAACATTAAAATCCTGACATGGATTGTTTCTGTATAGAGGAGCCTTGTCGATTCTATTTGTTTTCTTTGTCCTCTGCAGCATCGCTCTCCATCCAGACAAAATCCGAATCGCCACAGGACAGATTGCAGGAGTGGACAAGGATGGAAGGGTAATGACCGCAGTGCATCACCTTTAGGAGATCTTTCTCTGCTCCATTTACTTTCTATTTTCCTGCTGTTAAAGAAAACGTTCGTTTTTCTCTCTTCAGCAAATACTTTGTATCATGTAGAGAAAGGTAATACAAGGCACTTACTAATGTATTGTGATTGTCCATATTGCCTCCTTTGCTGGCTGGATTCATTTTTCCCACACATTATGCACTGCCAGTATCCTGGGTTATAACTAGAGTTGAGTGAAGTTTCAATAAACTTTGATTTGGCTGCTTCGCCAAATTTTACAAAGAAATCCACTTTGTGACCAATTATTTAGTCACAAAGCGCATTTCTTTGTAAGTAGCGGGCGCAATGATGGGGAACGGCGATTGTGATTTCCCCCGCCTCAGGTGCCGCGTTCATCGCTGAGCATGACATTTGAGAATAATAGTGAAGGCATTCAGGGGTTAATCAGTTAAAATAATACTCACCTTATCCATTTGAGCGCGAAGAGGCCGCCGTGGCCACCTTGATTGAAGACACTGCACAAAATCTCCCACAGTGCAAATGGATGAGGTGAGTGTGGTGGTGTTTTTTTTTTTTTTGTACTGCTATTTCAGGGAATATTGATTCCTTACGGTGAAGCATGAGAAAATTCGGCTTTGCGGCAAATCAAATTTTTCCTTCGGATACTTTGATTCACGCAACTATAGTTATGACCAGTAGTGGTGGCCGTACTTGCACACTATAGGAAATAGTGCTGGTCTATGTGCACTTCTGCGGTCCCGGCCACCAGAGAGACCAGTGCTTTTATCTATAGTGTGCAAACACGGGCCCCACTGCTGGATTACAGGGTGGTCCTAACCATCGAAACGAGCAGTGCATAATGTGATGGAAAAATGAATCCAGCCAGCAAAAGAAGTAATATGGACAATCATAATACATTAGTAAGTGCCTTGTATTAACTTTCTGTACATCAGGGATGTCAAACTCGTGGCCCTCCAGCTGTTGCAAAACTACAACTCCCATCATGCCTGGGCATACTACAGCTATCAGGGAATGATGGGAGTTGTAGTTTTGCAACATCTGGAGGGCCATGAGTTTGACATCCATGCTGTACATGGTAAATGCCCCTTTAAGGGTACAAGCACACGTGGTGTACACTTCGTGGATTTTCTGCAGCAGGATTGCATGTGGAAAATCAGCAACGTTTGCAGGTGCAACACAGGGGATTAGTGTTGAGCGAACTTGTGTTTTAAGTTCGGCGTCTAAAGTTCGGGTTATCGAAGAATCCCGATATGGATTCTGCTACCACGGACCATAACGGAATTTGGAGTCCATAACTGGATTCTTCGATAACCCGAGTCCGAGCTTTGGACGCAGAACTTAAAAAAAAGAAGTTCGCTCAGCTCTACAGGGGATGTGTTAAAGTCTCATCCACACGAAGCAGAATCTTTCCTCTACGGAATAAGCAGATAACTGCACATGTGGTGCTGGTTTTAAATTTCTAGCATGTCATTTTATCTGTGGTCTTCCGCCATGGAGTCCACCCTTTCCAATGCAGTGATTGAAGTCTGCAGCATATTTTACTTTAGAATGTTAATTTAAGGTGTTAATTGCTTGGCTTCATCACCTTTCATGTATCAGTCATCAGCTCATTTATTATGTGCATTCGTTTATCGGAAGGAAGCTTTCCAACTTGATCCTCCTTAGTTTTTGTTTTCACTTTTGACAGAAGTGGAAGGATTTTCCTTTACAGATCAGTGCTGCTGCCTCTATAGGTAAAGGTGTTTTTATATAACGACATTCACACTTTCCTTTTGCCTTGTACTTTCTGCAGCCTCTGCAACCTCACGTGAGAGTCTGGGACTCTGTCAGTCTATCCACGTTGCAAGTCATCGGCCTTGGGACCTTCGAGCGTGGTGTCGGATGCCTGGCTTTCTCAAAAGCGGTAAAACTTACGTGGCTTCACAAAACGTATAGACAGCGGAAGAGTTTGTCATAGTTACAGATCACTGGATGCTTGTATTTTGATATGTTTACATCACAATTTTACGTGGAATGATGTATTCTGCATTGAAATCATACGTATGGGTGGAGTTTCTCCAACCCTGCCCATAGGAAAAGTTCAGCGTGGATTTCAGGAACTTTTTCTGCCTCGTAAATATGTGCCATGTCACTTTTGTTTCAAGCAGAATGCAAGGATACGTCCTGTTTAAAGGGGTTGCCTCACCTGAGAGACTGGTGGCGTATCGCTAGGATATGCCACCAATATCAGATAGGTGCAGGTCCAAGAGGTGGGACGTGCACCTATCTCTAGAACGGAGCTCCAAAAGTGAAGGAGAGGACACCGCACATGCACTGCCACCCTCCATTCACTTCTGTGGAGCTGACACCCGGCACCCCCACCGATCAGCTGTATGGGCCCGACACATGACCGCTCTGTGTATGGTGTTGTGGCTGTTCCCAGGTACTGCAACTCAGCACCTATTCAGATGAATGGAAACGGTCACTACACAGGAGGACCGCGGTGGGCCCGCTCCGTGCCTGCGACTGCTGCTGATCGGTTGGCTGATGATCTCCTATCGATGGCCTGTTTAATGGATAGGGCAGCAATGTGTTGGTCCCAGAAAATCCCTTTAAAGGGAGTCTGTCACCAGCATTTCACTTTTTTAACCCTTCCCACAGCTCCCTAGCATGCTTACAGTTAATAAAAACGTTACCTCTGGCATCAATCCTGGACTTATAGAACCATCAAAAACGATCTTTATAAGATATGCAAATGAGGGCTCGCAAGTGCCCAGGGGCGGCGTTACTCTCTTAGGTGCCCTGCTTGCTCAGCCTTTTCATTGCGTCCCCCCGCCCCTTCCTACCCTCCGCCCGCCCGCCCGCCCATCCTTTCCCTCTGACCGCCTTTCTACTAACTTGTTGTTCTGCCGATATCCCGCGCCTGCGCACTAATTCCTTTGGCATGCGCATGCGCCGATGGACCGCCTCCTTTGTTGTGCTTTCACGTCGTTAGCCGGCGCATGTGCAATAGTTACTGTGATGCCAGAGGTAACGTTTTTATTAACTGTAAGCATGCTAGGGAGCTGTGGGAAGGGTTAAAAAAGTGAAATGCTGGTGACACTCCCTTTTAAAAAAAAATTATTTATTTTTTCCTGTATTTGTTCACTGCTTTACTTGACGTACTCCAGGATAATAGCCTGTAATGGAGATTATTATATGCCATAGGGCTTTTTTTAAATACGGATATATGGCGTTGGTGTTTTTCAGGACTCTGGGGTACATTTGGCTGTAATCGATGACTCTAATGAACATATGCTAACTGTATGGGACTGGCAAAAGAAGTCAAAAGTAGCAGAAATAAAGGTAATTGTATAAAAAATAAAAAGACAGTTTGCTCTAATTATGGGTTTTATAGCCTTTTCTGTGCCATCGACCTCTTTATCAGTCTAATATTCCCATCCACGTGCCTGACCTTTCTTCTGCAAACACAAAAAGTGTGTGAAATGCTTAGAAACCTTTTAATCTGCATTAGATATTAACTTTAAAGGGACTGCTTCTCCAGAGAGTGCACCACTCCTGTCCGTGGGCTGGGCCTGGCGTTGCATCTAGAGTCCATTCATTTGAATGAGATAATCTGTAATATGGTGGCACAACCCATGTACACAGGTGGTGGTATTTCTGGAGGTAAAAAAAAACAAGCGGTCAGTCAGACCGGAAGCGCACATGCAGTTTTTGATGCATCTTTTTGTTTTTTCTTTAATCCAAAGCTGAAATGGGATGGGTCAAGAAAGGACTTTTCCTCTTTGTTGAATCCACTTCTGGCCCAATAAAACTGCATCCAAAACTTGGTGTGTGTTTCCGTTTTAGAGGGGTTGGCAAAAGTAAAAAAATAATAATCTGCAGGGTGATAAAAAAAAAAAAAAAAAAAAAAAGTGCCTCCAAACCAATGCCACAGCTGTATCCTCTCCTCCCGGCTGCATCCTCAATGTAATGTTTTGACTGCAGCAGTCACTGGCCCTAGCAGTGTACATTCGCAAGACTGCTGAGGCCAGGGGTTGGCTACAGAAGTCACTTGCGGTATATGGGATGTCGCCACTGCAGCCTAAACAATTACATCAAAGCTGCAGCCCAGCGGTGAGGGTGGAGTGGCCCTGCTAAATTGGAGGCGGCTCAGAAAGGGGTTTTGTAGGATTAAAATATAGATGACCTATCCTGGGCACCCCTGCCAGTCAGTCACCTCACAGCATACCATGTATAGTGGCTGTGCTTCATATTGCAGCCCAGACCCACTCACTTGAGGCCAATAACCGTGACATCACTGACCTACAAAAGGTCCCGGCACTCACCAGAGGTGCTTGGTGGAGGTGCCGGGAGTCGGACCCCCACCAATCTGATATTTGACCTGTCCTGAGGATAGGCCATCAGTATAGAACTCCCGGTTTGTTGTTTTTTAACTCCCCTCCGTACTGTTTGACCCCAGTGAAATCCTAACTTGGACAACCTCTGTAAGCCATACAACCCGGTACCATCATCGGGCAAAACGCTGGCTGAGGCCCGGAAACTACAGCACAATCCTCTCCTCTACCCATCTGTCTCTAGTCTTCACCTACTTTTCTCTATACCGAAGTTCCGAACCGATCGCCAGACAGACCCAATTGACTGCTAACTGGGTCCATTAAGTTCTGATGAGGTGTCCATCAAAAGTAGCAGCGTTTCCAGAGCTGTTTAACCTGTCAAGAATGACACAAACTGCAACGGAGATGTGAACATAGCCAGGGGCATAGCTAAAGGCTCTTGGGCCCTGGTGCAAGAGTTCACCTTGGGCCCCCCGTCCCTCAGTGCTTTGTGGTCAGGGGAGCACATAGGCTTCATGCTGCCTGAGGCAAAAACTGAAACGGCCAGAGGTGGAGGCACTTTCTATAATACCGGTGTCGTCTTAGGCTACTTTCACACTCGCGTTTTGGGCGGATTCATCATGGATCTGCAAAAACGGATCTGTTACAATAATACAACCGCATGCATCCGTCATGAACATATCCATTTGTATTATCTGTAACATAGCCAAGAAGGATCTGTCATGAACTCCATTGAAAGTCAATGGCGGACGGATCCGTTTTTCTATTGTCAGAGAAAACGGATCCGTCCCCATTGACTTACATTGTGTACCAGGACGGATCCGTTTGGCTCAGTTTTGTCAAGCGGACAGCAAAACAGCAAGCGGTGTTTTGGTGTCCGCCTCCAGAGCAGAATGGAGGCTGAACGGAGGCTGAACTGATGCATTCTGAGCGGATCCTTTTCCATTCAGAATGCATTAGGGCAAAACTGATCAGTTTTGGACCGCTTGTGAGAGCCCTGAACGGATCTCCGAAACGGAAACCAAAAACGCCAGTGTGAAAGTAGCCTTATACGGCACAAGGGTCTTTGGGCCCCCTCAGGCTGCTGGGCCTGGTAGTGACTGCTACGTCTGCACCCCCTATAGCTGCGTCCCTGAACATAGCCTTACTGAAGATGAGCTCGTATTGACTGAAAACAGTTTCAGCACTGAACCAGTGTGACAGACGAGCCCAGTTCCTTTAGCTTTCTGGTGTTGATGCAGAATGAATGCCACATGTATGACTGGCTGCCAGCTCTTCTACCGCAGCCCACAGCTATTGTCATTTGTGGCAGTCACGGCCCTTCCGTCCAAGTGCAAATGATTTATAAGAGCTTTGACTACATTTCAGATGTTTAGGGGGAAAAAAAAAAATCTTTGGGAAAATGACAACTGGGTAGAAGAACGGATACCGTGTTATGCCTACCCCATAAATGAGATCCTTATTGACTGCTTAGCAAACGGAGAATATGGGGGGGCCGGGATAAGATCGGGACTTCTATTATCTGCTGTATAACGGGGAGGCTGTGCTGTGAGGTCGCATATAAATCTCCTCTCTTTGTTTGGACAGACTACAAATGAGGTGGTCCTCGCCGTAGAATTCCATCCGACCGACGCCAACACGATAGTCACCTGCGGCAAATCGCACATCTTCTTCTGGACCTGGAGTGGAAACTCTCTGGCGAGAAAACAGGGAATTTTTGGGGTAGGAAAATGTATTGATTATGGTTTTGTGGTCCGTGGGAATCGTGGTCCTTTCTTACTAGGGTATGGCGGGAGTGGGAGGATATATTGCCTTAGATATAGCACTTCAGAGCACAGAATATACCGTAACCGCTGAAGAGGATTATGTGGTTATGTTTCCACGTGTTGATCTGACACGGAAATCCGCATAAAATCCACCAGTAATCCACACCCCACGCTTATCAATGCGGTTTTATTAACCTCCTTCACATCACTGAAGATTTCTGCTCAGAATTGTAGTTTTTGCTGCTGTATTTTTGAGCCAAACCACAAAGAAGGAAAAAACGTAAAGCCTCATGCACACAACCTTGGCCACAAAATGCAGTCCACGGACCCTTTGAAGTCAATTGGTCCACCGAAAATGCAGATACAACGTGGACGGTATGCAGATTTTGCAGATCCACAATCTGGAGACTGCAAAATACATACGGCTGTGTGCATGAGGCCTAAAGAAAAGAGTGATGGATCCCCCCACCCCACCCCCCTTCTCTCCATTGGCTACACTTGTGTGGCTAAAAAAGTGCAGGTGTGATTCCAGGCCGACTATCGGCTGCACCCGTCCAGCATGTTCAGGGGCACTACAAGTAACAGCACGCTTGAATAGGACTGAGCTGCAGTACCATGGACAAGAGTGAGGCCATTTCTAGAAAAAAAAATAAACTATTTTTATATATTTTAATAATCCCACACCTCCCCTTTTTAATGGGTAATCCAGCCCCTGTCTCCAGATCTGACATGAATGTAGAGAGGCGCTGCTGCACGGAAGGTTGGCGAGGCTGCTGTCCAGCGCCCGGCAGGTATCATGGGCACAGTACTTATTGGGCATCAGACAGTAGTTTGGCGTGCAGCACCTGGTGTCAGAGCGAGAGTCAGGGTCACCTTGTTGTATGTAGAGCTTCTAAATCCTAAATATCTTCAAACGCGGCTGCACCACATGAGGTCTCTGCATGCTGTCCTGAAAAGCACTGCTCTTGTCTGATAGGACTGCGCTGCAATAACAGACGCAAGATGCAGCCCCATGCAAAAGAGAGGCGCTGTTTCTATTTTATTTCTTTTAGATATTATAATTTAATTTTTATTTTTTTTATTTATTTTCTAATTCTGGACCTCTCCTTGAAATCTTGTTTGTGTAGTGAGTATCTGATAGGAGGAGGATAGATTTGGTGGATTTATTGTGCACTCTGCAGACAGGATTCACAGAACTCACATTTTTCAACTTTTCTGTGCAGAAATACGAGAAACCAAAGTTTGTGCAGTGCTTAGCCTTCCTACCCAATGGAGATGTACTTGCTGGAGACTCCGGTGGAGTCATGTTAATATGGAGCAAAACTCCAGTCGAATCAACAGCCGGTAAAGGAGTAAAAGGTAGGCTTCTTCGTCCCACCGTCTGCCGGCATCGGGTATATTCACAGGTCTCTGCTGCCGTCCTGTACCTCTGAATGGGGCTGGCAGACACGCTGCAGAAATGGCTGCCACGTGTCAATCCACCTAATCCGTGCGGGATGACTTGGCCAGCAACAAGTACTCACACCTGTGTGCTTCTGTATGAGTATTCTGCTGGAGGGTCCATTCCTCCCACCGAGGTGGTTACGCCAGGTTTCCATGATATTAAGTGGCGCTGAAATAAGGGTGCGGTGATACGGTAAAGGTTATCCTGAAGATCTCTGGTTTTGCCACTCCTAACGTTTTAATTACTTCTAAATCCCTGCTTGGCATCCAGCTAAATGTCTCCATAATTGTTCTAAATGCTCAGGTAATTATTTGTAGTCATAATATGAGTCATTAGGTGTATTCCCCACTCATAATGTCATTAATATGCCTGGCACACGCTGGAGAACTCATCATGCAAATGCTTCACCTGGTGAGAGATACACTACTTATTAAAGGGGTTTTCTACTGATCGGCGGGGGTCTGACACCTGGGCCCCCCTGTGATCAGCTGTTTGAGAAGACAGCAGTGCTGCTGTGAGCGCCACAGCCTTCTCTCTGCTCACCAAGCACAGCGCCATCCATTCTATAGTGGCTGTGCTTGGTATTTCAGCTCAGCCCCATTCACTTCAATGAGGCTGATCTGAAGCTCGGCCATGTGACAGGTGAATGTGAAGTCAGATGGCCTGGGTAAAGCTGCGAGAAGACTCCAGCACTACTGCAAGCGCCGGTGCCTTCTCAAACAGCTGATCAGAGGGGTCCCGAGAGTTCGGACCCCTAACAATCAGATACTGATGACCTATCTAGAGCTGGGATGCCCAACCTGTGGCCCCCCAGCTGTTACAAAACTACAACTTCCAGTATGCCCTGATATCTGTAGGCTCTCTGACAATGCTGGGAGTTGTAGTTTTACAACAGCTGGAGGGCCATAGGTTGGGCATCCCTGATCTAGAGCATAGCTCATCAGTAGAAAAGTCTTGGAAAACTCCCAATTTTTTGTACTTTTTCAAGCATTATATTTGTGTATTGGGGGGTCTGAGTCGCCTCTATTTTAAACCCATTTTAAGTACAAAATAAGTAGATGCATAATTATTCACCCCCTTCATGTATTTGGAAGAGTAGTGCTCTGCAGCCTGTGATTCTCAAGCCCATATGGAACTACTACTCCCAATAAGCTGGGAATGATAGTTTTGTGATGGCTAGAAAACCACAGGTTGCAGACCAAGGAAGTAGAGTGACATTTGGCAACCGTCTGTGTGGATAGGCCTTTTTGGAGGAAGAAGAGTCAACGTTGGTGGCGGCCAGTAAAGAGGTCCATAGATTATGGATGGGTGAAACGCCTGTGGTCTGAGAAATGAAGCGGCCCGTTGGCATGTTTGTTTAGCTCAGCCACAAAGCTGTTTAAAGGGGTTGTCCAGGATTAGAAAAACATGCCTGCTTTTTCCTAAAACTGCACCCTACTGTACCTGTCCGCAGGTTATTTGTGGTATAGCAGCTCAGCCCCATTTCCATTAGAGCAGGGATGCTCAACCTGCGGCCCTCCAGCTGTTGTTAAACTACAACTCCCACGATGCCCTTCTGTAGGGTGATAGCTGTAGGCTGTCAGGGAATGATGGTAGTTGTAGTTTTGCAACAGCTGGAGGGCCGCAGGTTGAGCATGCCTGCATTAGAGGGATTATTGCCTCTCTGAGGACAGGATGAAGTAGTGACGGAGATCCTGATTGCAGTGCTGGTCACTTTTTTTAAATATTTTTTATTTTTTTCCCATTTCTGTATTTTTTCATTATTAGGTGAAGCCCCACACTTGAGTCCTCTCAGAATGTACAGTGTCCTCAATATGAGCCGTCCTCTCGCTCTGCTGATTGACAGCTTTCTTTCTATGCACAGTATAGGAGCTGTGGGGTTAGCCCGCCATTCGTAAATTCATGGACTCCACGTAGCTCCCGCTAAAGCTAATAAAGTAATGGAAAGGTTCCAAATAATTATAGTTGGTGCTCGAGGCTGAAAAAGTTAGATAAGAAGAATCGGATTATCATATTGTAATAATGTATAAACACCAGCGTGATAATTAAAAACGGTATAAAACCATCACAATTGCGATTCAATAAGAGAACATAAAACATATATTGTAGTGTCCCCAATAGACCTTAAAGAGGTTCTCCGGGCTTTTAATATTGATGACCTATCCTCAGGATAGGTTATCAATATCAGATCTGCAGTTGCAGAGAGAGCAGAGCCTCTAGGTGTAATGGCAACGCCCCCGTTGCTCCTAGAGGCTCATTTGCATCTATTAAAACATCATCTTTCCACTTCACCACCATGACGGCCCAGAGAGATTGACCCCTGACCTCTGTAGGGGCAGGAACAGAGATAGGTTTAAAAGGACCCCTCCCACCACCATTCACCAGTGTGTTCCTGCCCCTATAGCGGCCAGGCAGAGAAAAAGTCCTCTCTGACTTCAGGGAGGTGAAGTGGACCTCGTTTTTTATTTTCACAAAGGTACCTGGATGACCGCATCGGCGGTCCTCGTGGCCTCCCTTACGGCTCCATCATCCAGGTAAGCGTCCCCTGCTCTCCGGCGGATTATTCCAAAGCTGGCAGGGTGACGCCGGGGTCACGCTCCCTACGGGTGGGAAGCCTGCCCTGAGCTGCCGCAGGTCGCCTACCTCCTTGGGGGGGAGCCGACCGGAAAGACGCTCTGCAGTCGCGCGCGTCTGACGTCACTTCCGGGTTACCGGCGAAACCCGGAAGTAGACGGGGCCTCTCAAATAAAGCGCTCCCAGCACTCTTCCCGCGGCGTTCTCTGCATCGCAGACATGTCGGACCAGGAGAGGGAGAAGGAGCCGCAGCAAAAGGTCCCACAGCCGAAGGAACAGACCGTCTCAGAGCGCCCCTGCGTGAGTAGCCCACCTGGGCAGCTGGCAGCTTCACAATGCAGGGGGGGTCCATATGTGTGCACACTCTTGTGTATTCACTGTCTCTCCCCCTGGGGGTCTGCGGGTATACTGCACTAAGTTACTGCTCCTATACCTGCCTGGCATAAATTAATGGGCTGCCTCTCTCACTTTAGGCCAAACTACCCTTAAAAGTTAAAGAAGACCGCCAGATGCCTCCAGTGCTCCGTCCGGCTTCCTGAGGGCCATACAAAAAAACTTTGCTCGGATTGCATCGCTAAAATAGTGAGAGAGGAACAGCCCTCTATTATGCAGGAATTCAGATCCATGATCCAGGAAGAGGTTAAGTCTTCCCTGACCGCCCTCCGCGAGGATATCCGAGGGCCTCGCCCCCCTAAACGACCCAGAATAGGCGGATATTTCTGACTCAGAGGACTTAGAGGACAACGCCTCATCCCCTAGGAAAGAGGATGAGGAATCCCCTATCTGAGGGCGAGATCATTGAGGACACTAAGAAATATTTCTTTAGCTCCAGCGAGATGAGTGACCTCTTAAAGGCCGTCAGGGACACCATGGGGGTGGAGGATATCCAGCAACCCCATACGATTCAGGAGGAGATGTTTGGGGGATTGAGGGTCAAACGCTCCAGGGTCTTCCCCATAAATGAAAACATTAAGGAAATGGTGATGGATGAATGGGCCCATCCTGAAAAGAAACTGGGAATTTCCAAAGAATTCCGAAACCTGCCTTGTGTTTGACCCGTCAGATTCTAAGATCTTTGAGGTTCCTAGAATTGACGTCCAGGTGGCCAAGGTTAATAAAAAAAACCTCACTTCCATTTGAGGATTCCTGTCAGTTAAGGGACACTATGGAAAGGAAGGCCGACAGTCTGTTAAAAAAATCTTGGGAGGCAGCAATGTTTAGCGTCAGGACTAACATAGCCGCTACTTCAGTCGCCAGGTCTATGTACCTATGGCTGAACGAACTAGAAAACCATCTAGTTAACAGGACTTCTAGGGACCAGATACTCGATACTATTCCCCTACTAAAATCCGCCACAGGTTTTCTGGCGGATGCCTCCGCAGAAACGATTAGGTTCTCAGCCAAAGATGCCGCTTTGTCTAATACGGCCCGACGGGCACTTTGGATGAAATCTTGGTCGGGAGATATCTCTTCCAAGATGAAGTTATGTTCTATAGCCTTCTCAGGGGAATGTGTTCGGTCCTGTTCTGGACAGGATCCTTGAGAAGGCTACAGATAAAAAAAAGGGGTTCCCTGAAGAGAAGACCGCTAAAAGAAAAACCTCCTTTCGTGGTCAATTTTCCCAGAGCAGCTCCTTTCGTGGCAGGGGTAAGACCGGGCGTTGGAGTTACCCAAAAGGGGGGAGAGGTAGAGGCTTCCTCCTTAATCCCCAAAACAAGGGAGGTGAGAAGCAGTGACGCCAGGATAGGGGGAAGACTATCCCAATTTTTTTGCTCAGTGGCAACAGACTACTTCCAGCCCCTGGGCTCAAAATCTTATCAGAATCGGTTACAGGATAGAGTTATCTTCCCCCCCCCTCCAGATGTGTTTCTGGTTTCTCACCACCCATCTCCTTGTCAGCTCAGCCAGATCTGGAAGGAGATTCAGAATCTCCGGGATTTAGGAGTGGTGATTCCCGTTCCCGAGCTTCAGCGGGGGCAGGGGTTCTACTCCAGCCTTTTCTTGGTAAAGAAACCCGGGGGTTCCTTCCGTATGATCATAAACCTCAAAAGACTAAACAGATTCGTTACCTACAAAAAATTCAAGATGGAATCCCTAAATTCCACCATTCCTTTAATTCAAAAAAATGCGTCCCTCTGTACAATCGACTTGAAGGACGCATACTACCATGTTCCTATTCACCTCCTGTCTCAAAAATTCCTGCGATTCGCAGTAAGGGATCACAGAGGGTCTGTTCACCACTTCCAGTTCGTGGCTCTCCCCTTTGGGCTGGCTTCAGCCCCAAGGATTTTCACGAAACTGGTGGTGGAAATGGTAGCCTCCCTGAGACCTCAGGGGGTGACGGTCGTCCCGTATTTAGACGATTTTCTACTAATTTCCAACTCTGTGGATCAGTCCATAGCAGACCGAGACATCTTCTGCTCCCTTCTGACATCTCTGGGGTGGGTGATAAACCTAAAAAAGTCATCCCTAGTTCCAAATACCAGGGTAAAATTCCTGGGGGTCCTGTTAGATTCAAAAAAACTAACAACCTTTCTCCCAGCAGAAAGAATCCAGAACCTGCAGTTGGCTATCAGAGCCTTCCTAGGACGTCGATCCTTCTCGTGCAGAGAAGCGATGAGTCTCCTAGGTCAGATGACAGCCTGCATAGTAGCAGTCCCTTGGTGCCAGGCCCATTACAGAACCCTTCAGTCCTGGCTTCTCAGGAGATGGGACAGGAACCTATCTTCCTTGGACAAGAAGATCCTGATCCCGGGCCACATAAAATCCTCAGTACGGTGGTGGCTTCAAACAAAAAACTTAACGAAGGGCATGACCTGGTTCAAAACCCCAGCAGTGCTTATCCATACCGATGCCAGCGTAAAGGGGTGGGGCGCAAAAATTGCTTCCGACCTCTACCAGGGAGACTGGCCTCAAAGTATCGCAGCCCAGTCTTCAAACTACAGGGAGCTCAGGGCAGTCTGGGAGACAATACAGGTAGCCGCTCAAAAATTAAGAAACCAACATATAAAGGTCTATTCAGACAATGTAACGACCGTGTCCTACCTCAAACATCAGGGGGGCACACGATCTCAGAAGCTAGAAGGTCTGTCCAAAAAGATATTCCTCTGGGGGGAAAAGAACGTAAAGTCGATATCTGCAATTCATTTAAAAGGAAGCTTAAACTGTGCAGCAGACTTCCTCAGCAGGACTACCATAGACCAGGGGGAATGGTCTTTAAGCAGGGACGTCTTCAATCTGATTGTCCAGAGGTGGGGCCTCCCTCAGGTAGACCTATTTGCTACAAGAACAAACGCAAAGGTATCAACCTTTTGCTCCCTAAACCCAAGGGACAGGCCCCTAGCGATCAACGCCTTCTCCCTACACTGGAACTGGGACACGGCATATGCCTTCCCTCCGTTCCCATTAATCCCAAAGGTCCTCCAGAAGATCATCAGGGACAGAGCCAGAGTAATCTTGGTCACCCCGTACTGGCCCAAGAGGAGCTGGTTCTCGATACTAACCAAACTCTCCTCTCAGGAAGCTTTTATTCTCCCAAGGAGGAAGGATATCCTGATCCAGGGGCCGGTTCTCCATCCTCATCCGGAAATCTTCAGTCTCTCGGCTTGGATCCTGAGTCCAATCTTCTAAGACGTAGAGGTCTCTCTGAGGGGGTTATTTCTACCTTAAAAGCCAGCAGAAAGAAGGTGACAAACGCCATTTATTTAAAGATCTGGAAGAGGTTCTGCACCTGGTCGGGCGACAAAGCCCCAGATCAAACCAGACCGAATATACTAAAGATTTTGGATTTCCTGCAGAAGGGCCTAGAGTCGGGGTTAAGTCCTTCTACCCTTAGAGTCCAGGTCTCAGCACTTAGTGCATATTTTGATTCTGAACTAGCCAACCATAGATGGATCCAAAGATTCGTGAGATCTGCAGCCAGACTAAGACCTTCTCTCAAATCAAAGGTGCCTACCTGGGACTTAAACACCGTCCTTAACGTACTCACAGGTCCGCCTTACGAACCCCTGGACTCCAGTTCTCTGAAGCATCTTTCCCAGAAGGCGGCTTTTCTTATTGCTATAACATCAGCAAAAAGATTGAGCGAGATCCAGGCATTGTCAATAAGACAACCATACCTCATTATCCAGGACGACCGTGTCACCTTGAGGCTAGACCCGACGTTTTTACCAAAGGTAGTAACCGACTTCCATAGGAACCAGGAGATCATTCTTCCCTCCTTCTGTGAAAACCCTAAGAATCCTGGAGAAGAACGCTTCCATACCCTGGACGTTAAACGAACAGTGCTAAAGTACCTAGAGGTCACTAGAAACCTGAGGAAGGTGGAAAACTTACTAGTGCTATTTGGTGGTAAAAATAAGGGGAAGGCAGCTTCCAGATCTACCATTGCCCGATGGGTAAAACAGACTATTACAGACTGCTACAGGATTGAGGGCATCAGTTGTCCAGAGGTCATTCGGGCTCACTCTACGAGAGCCATGTCGGCCTCTTTTGCTGAAAGAGCAGGAGCTTCCCTAGACCAAATATGCCGGGCCGCAACCTGGTCCAGTGTAAATACCTTCACTAAACATTACAGACTTGACTTATCCAGGTCCTCTGACCTGGCTTTTGGTCGCAAGGTCCTTCAGGCCGTTGCCCCACCCTAAGACGTATATAATTTGTTATGTCTCTCTGGGCCGTCATGGTGGTGAAGTGGAAAGCCGGAATTAGACTTACCGGTAATTCATTTTCCACGAATCCACCATGACGGCATGATATCCCACCCTGAAAGTACATTTTACTCCAAAAAATTTGGTATGAACTTAATACCAAAAAAAAAAAAAAAAAAAACACTGATTTTTTTCACTCATTAACTGGTGATTGTGGCACTATAATCTGGAACTCACTGGTGAATGGTGGTGGGAGGGGTCCTTTTAAACCTATCTCTGTTCCTGCCCCTACAGAGGTCAGGGGTCAATCTCTCTGGGCCGTCATGGTGGATTCGTGGAAAATGAATTACCGGTAAGTCTAATTCCGGCTTTCTCAGCAATGCGGGCACATATGAACATGGGACCAACACAGATGCCGTCAGCTGCCGAGTGCACATGTAACAGGTCAGCCAGTGTCATAGGTACAAAACTGCTGACAGATTTCCATTAAGGATCGTAGTAAAATGAGACTTTGCAGATCAATTGCACTTCCTCACCATAGAATAATGGACCACCCGGCTGTAAGCATTACACACCGTTTCGCAATGTGAAGGCTTAGAAGTATTAGAGCCTTTCCCCTCACTCCCATCCCATAATCACATTGTAGTGATTATATGTTGGGATAGGATGCCTGTTCTCATTATATGCACTGAATTCTCCATCGCAGTCTCCGGACCACAAGGACGTTTTGTCATTAGGATTTTGGCCACCAGACCCGTTACACACGGCGGCACAGTTCCTGCCGCATGAATGCTCGGGGCATAGAGAACCGTCAGTCAGTTCCAGAGGTATCTTCAGAATGCCAGCACATTCCCTAAAATCAGAACACTGTAAACCCAAATCTCCCGGGATTTTAATTTAATATGAATTTAATCAAGAAATGGCAAAAGAAAATGTGAATCCATTGTTTCCAGACTCCGGAGATTAACATCAGCAGATCTGACATCATAAGCAATAAGGGGCAAGTTGTTTGTCTCGGTTATGGGCCGGAGGTAGTGTTTGTGTCATAGGTTTATTGTGCCTGTAGTCATCGGGGGCCACTCTGTGCAGGGTTCTGGGGGCCGCTCACTGATACAGTAAGTGGAGCCGCCAGTATATACAGGAGCGTGCCTACAGATGTTGTGCAGGGTTCTGGGGCCCGCTCACTGATATAGTAAGTGGAGCCGCCAGTATATACAGGAGCGTGCATACAGATGTTGTGCAGGGTTCTGGGGGCCGCTTACTGATATAGTAAGAGGAGCCGCCAGTATATACAGGAGCGTGCATACAGATGTTGTGCAGGGTTCTGGGGGCCGCTTACTGATATAGTAAGTGGAGCCGCCAGTATATACAGGAGCATGCATACAGATGTTGTGCAGGGTTCTGGGGGGCGCTTAGGAGCCGCCAGTATATACAGGAGTGCATACAGATGTTGTGCAGGATTCTGGGGGGCGCTTAGGAGCCGCTAGTATATACAGGAGCGTGCATACAGATGTTGTGCAGGGTTCTGGGGGCCGCTTACTGATATAGTAAGAGGAGCCGCCAGTATATACAGGAGCGTGCATACAGATGTTGTGCAGGGTTCTGGGGGCCGCTCATTAATACAGTAAGTGGAGCCGCCAGTATATACAGGAGCGTGCATACAGATGTTGTGCAGGGTTCTGGGGGCCGCTCACTGATATAGTAAGTGGAGCCGCCAGTGTATACAGGAGCGTGCATACAGATGTTGTGCAGGATTCTGGGGGCCGCTCACTGATATAGTAAGTGGAGCCGCTAGTATATACAGGAGCGTGGATACAGATGTTGTGCAGGGTTCTGGGGGGCGCTTAGGAGCCGCTAGTATATACAGGAGCGTGCATACAGATGTTGTTGTGCAGGATTCTGGGGGGTGCTTAGGAGCCGCCAGTATATACAGGAGCGTGCATACAGATGTTGTGCAGGGGTCTGAGGGCCGCTCATTAATACAGTAAGTGGAGCCGCCAGTATATACAGGAGCGTGCATACAGATGTTGTGCAGGGGTCTGAGGGCCGCTCATTAATACAGTAAGTGGAGCCGCCAGTATATACAGGAGCGTGCATACAGATGTTGTGCAGGGTTCTGGGGGCCGCTCATTAATACAGTAAGTGGAGCCGCCAGTATATACAGGAGCGTGCATACAGATGTTGTGCAGGGTTCTGGGGGCCGCTCACTGATATAGTAAGTGGAGCCGCCAGTGTATACAGGAGCGTGCCTACAGATGTTGTGCAGGATTCTGGGGGCCGCTCACTGATATAGTAAGTGGAGCCGCTAGTATATACAGGAGCGTGGATACAGATGTTGTGCAGGGTTCTGGGGGGCGCTTAGGAGCCGCTAGTATATACAGGAGCGTGCATACAGATGTTGTTGTGCAGGATTCTGGGGGGTGCTTAGGAGCCGCCAGTATATACAGGAGAGTGCATACAGATGTTGTGCAGGATTCTGGGGGCCGCTCACTGATATAGTAAGTGGAGCCGCTAGTATATACTGGAGCGTGCCTACAGATGTTGTGCAGCGTTCTGGGGACTATTCTTGTCGCAAAACTGACAAGACTAGGACTTGTTCTATAATTTGCGGAGCGGCTGCACGGATACCGACAGCACCTGGATGACGTCTGTGTGGGGTTTTGTATGCGGCCCATAGAAATGAATGGGTTTGTGTACAATCTGCAAAGACCAGGGAGTACAGATGTGTGCATGAGGCCTAAAACAGTGGTTTCCAACCTGCACTTCTCCCCCTGTTGTGAAACTACAACTCCCTGCATGTCCCGGCCACCTGAAGTGAGCAAGGGCAGACTGTCCGCAGGTCGAGACCATTGGTGTAAGGGAAGGGGAGTAGTGGTTTTCAGTACAGCCGGATATGCTGCACGGAGGTTTTCAGACTAAATGCCACCTGTAATTTCTAGGTATATATGTTTGGAATGGAAAATAAGGTGTAATATGAGGGAGTGTAGCTCCGAGCACTAGTTTATCCTATACCTACATAAATTATATGACTCACTGCAGGATGTCCCATCAGCAATTAGAGCTCCACTGCAAGGGAGAACGCAGAATATATATAGATTTATTTATTCTCATGTTGCCTACAGCTAAACGTCAGCAAGTTGTGACAGTAAGACCCTGTGCTGTGTTAGCAGAATAACATGGCGCGGCGTCTCCAGCTCTTCGTATTGCTTTGATCTTGCCCTCATTGGGATATTGAGGCTCCTACAGGAGATGCAGATGTAGGGAGATCTCAGGCAGTGCTTTATAGGAAAACTACGTCCCCTCCAAGCGGAAGAAAATGATCTACTGTGCAATTTACGTAAATGTCTTAGGGCTCATGCACACGACTGTATGTATTTTGCGATCCGCAAAACGGGCAAAAGTAGGACATGTTTTATATTTTTTTGCGGAACGGCTGCGCAGACATACAGGAACGGAATACACACGGAATAATGTCCCTATTTTGTTTGCGGACCCATTGACGTGAATGGGTCCGCAAAATGGACACGGAAAGAAAATGTGTGCGCATGAACCCTTAGGCCTCTTTCACACATGCGAGTTTTCCACGCAGGTGCAATGCGTGATGTGAAGGCATAGCACCCGCACTGAATCCGGACCCATTCATTTCAATGGGTCTGTGTACATGAGCGTTTTTTCACGCATCAGTTCTGCATTGCGTGAAAAACGCTGCATGTTCTATATTCTGCGTTTTTCACGCAACCCTGGACCCATAGAAGGTAATGAGGCTTCAGTGAAAAACGCATTGCATCCGGAAGCGTTTTTCACTGATGGTTGCTAAGAGATATTTGTAAACCTTCAGTTTTTTATCACGCGCGTGAAAAAAGGCATCAAAACGCATTGCACCCGCGCGGAAAAAACTGAACAAAATCGCAGACAAAACTGACTGAACTTGCTTGCAAAATTGTGCGAGTTTCACGGAATGCACCCTGAACGCATCTGGACCTAATCTGTCACGCTCGTGTGAACTCAGCCTTAGGCAAATGTCTGTTTATCCGAAAGGTGCATTAGTGGGCAGATCAGCAGAGAGTAGGGTTTCAGTCTGCTCTGTATATAGTACCATGCACGACCGTATTTCTGATCTGCATTTTTTGCGGATCGGATGCGGACCCATTATTTTCAATGGGCCCACAAACTGCGGAGAGGACACCGCGTGTTGTCCGCATCAGTTTGTCTATTCTGCCAGCACGCAAAAAAATAGGACCTTTCTACAGGGCTAAAAAACAAATGGTGGCATGCACACGGGATCTGTGTTTTGCGGACTGTAAAACTTGTATGGCCGTGTTCATGAGGTCTTATGGTAAGGAGACTTCAAGCAATGGTCCATGGCAAGTGTGTGACCAGCCTCTTCCCAACATGCAGAAAATGAATCAAGCAGGTCTTGGTTGCTGAGGCCAAAAAGCCCGGAGCGGGTTTGTCCACACTTTTGTGTGTTTTGGTCACAAACCATCTTATTCTTCTGGGGACAGTAGGGTGTGTCTAAGAGGTGAAATGCCAGGAAATTGTGTGCCCGATTATCATTATATAAAATTTACAGATGTTGCACGTGTACATTTATACATTACGATGTCTTCACTGTCCGTTTCCAGGCGTCTACCAAATTAGCAAGCAGATCAAAGCCCATGATGGAAGCGTGTTCACACTGTGCCAGATGAGGAACGGAATGATGCTCACAGGAGGCGGGAAGGACCGGAAAGTCATTCTGTGGGATCATAACCTGAACCCGGAGAGGGAGATTGAGGTGAGACCAGACGCCACTTCTGCGGTGTAGTGGAATTTGTATACAGGCAGTGACGTCACACCGGGGCTTCCAGGAACGCTAGAGGAGCAAGTGAGAACAGGACTATGGAGAAGCATTGTGCACAAGTACTGCATACTTGAAAATATGTCAAGTCCACTTAGCGGCACATTAAGTGAAGCTTTGCAGGAATAAATTACACTTTATGATCTTTGCAAATAGTTGTAAATGTTTAGGTGAAAACAGAGAAAGGGGTGTTTGCTCCACTACCAAACCTGGCACGACGATCAGCCGATCGCTGCAGATAGGGCTGGCCTTACATTTCCCCTACAGCGGCCACTGCAGGCAGATTATAGTATTACAAGGCAGCCAATACATGGATAGGCTGGGTCTGCTAGAGCAAGAGCCTCTCTTTTCTAGCCGCTCTCCACCCTAGCTCTTAGGAAAATCAAGCTGTAGGACATCCATATGTCTTAATACTCAGGCACCTCCTATTAAGTGTATTAAGCTGCAGTATTACTATATAAGACTTAAAGGAAATGTGTCGGCAGAAAATGACCTGTTGTTTAAATCATGTTTATGTTAAACGTATATTCAAATATTTTTTCATCTAATTTTCCTTGTCGCTATCTATATTTAAAAAAAAAAAGCCCAAAGCCCATCAAATCCTGCAGTTTTCGCACTGGTTACTAAGCCAGACCTTTGTGGTCTGTGCACATCAGTTTACTGCAGTTACCTGCTTATCTGTCATTTTAATCCTGCCTGTAATGATATCACCTATGTCTATAGATAAGAGGGGATCCACCTTTCACAATAGGTGATTGTCAAAGCTGATCTATTGTTCCCTTGTACATTGACCTCTGCCCAGGTCACAGAGCGTGCCTGGACAACGCTCTCTCAGTGAGGTCCCCTCCTGTCCTTTGTGTCCGTGGCCCATGGGGCTGCGTAAAGCAATTTTCTTAATGTTTTCTAATGATCCCTTTACATGGGAAGATAGAGCAGCAGATTCCTTCCCCACAATGGTCTGCTCTTCCCCATACCGACTTGTTTGCCGGCAGAAGAGCGTGATAACACAGGACGATCTGCTGCCAGTAAACAACGATTTTGGTGTACGCACAAATGATCGTATTACCCGATGGACGAGTGTCACCGCCTACGAACACTCGTTAGCGATTATCTTTAAGATTCTTGGCCAGTATAAAGGGCGCTTTAACACTCGGGCAAGATGGCCGCCCCCCTAATCATATTCAGGAAATAGAATAAAAAAAATCTGTAATCATAAAATAAAATCATATAAGATAAAAAGCAGATGTCTCTATCCGGTTTTAACGACACGTTTCCTTTAAGCAGTGATTCAGCACAATTGTATCTCTGTATATACGGACTTCAATCATGTGGTCTGCGGGTGGCACCTCCAGGCAGGGGTGTAACTGGAAGTCATAGAGAACTCAGGAGAAGGACCCCACCTTGTTGTCTCTTACACTGTAGTAATGAAAACAGCAGCAAATAAAGGATGGATAGTAGTCGTGTTACATCCTACGTAATGGCGTTTGGTGCCGGAATGTCATTCTTACTAATGGATCGGCACCTGAATGAGGCCCCTGGGTCCCGGAGAAGCCGCCTCTTCAGTGCAGCACAGTCAGGACTCATCCACATGTAACAGAAAAGCTGCCAATTTTTCACCCGGATTTGCAGACCGAAAATGTACACTGGATTAGAGTACCAGCTAAATGAATGAGTATTACAAATCTGCAGCGTGTCAATTTCTGATGCAGAACGGAAACTGGTACATAGCAGGTTTTACGAAGAGTTCAGTGGGGTCACGATCCTTGTTGCATGTGGATCCACAGCAAGTCCTAAATTAGGGTAAAAAACACTTGCCTCCACTTTAAAAAATAAATAAATATCTAATCTATCCTCTCTTGGCTCCCTTACCTGGTTATCTGCTGGTCTCTGTAGACATGGCTTGGTCTCATCATGTTACCACTGCAGCCAGTCACAGGCTGCAGCAGTCACATGAGAGGAGGCAGACTGAAAAGCGTCCTCTTAGCTCAGCTGCCGAAGATCAGGAGGAGTTTTCAGGAGGACTCGGGCCGCCTAGGACTACAGGTTCAGCTGGCTCAATGCAAGAATAACATATTTTGAGCATTTGTAGAACACACCGGAGGACTTTATTCTGCACCTCGTTTGTTCCCCTGTATCTTGTACATAGGGTATTAACTTGGTGTATTCAGGGTATTAACGGGGTTGTGCAGTGCTACAATCAGGATAGGTCATCAATATCAGATTGGTGGGCATCCGCCCCCCGCCGCCCCCACTGATCAGCTGTTTGAAGAGGTAGCAGCACTCGTGCAAGCACTGCTTCTGCTTCAAAATGTTTGCAGAGGCAGCGCAGTGTAATTACAACTGCTCATTCCAAGCAAGTGAATGGGACGAACCGCTGTATTTAATTTGCGTGGACACTGCAAAGGAGTCAGCGCACAGGTAATTCTGAAGCGGAAGCAGCGCTCGCACAAATGGCTGATTAGCGAGGGTGCCAGGAGTCGGAACCCCGCTGATCTGATATTCATGACCTATTCTGAGGATAGGTCATCAATATTGTAGCATTGCACAAGCCCATCAACTTGGCGTATGCCGGGCATATCTTTATATGTTGTATTAGGCTACTTTTACATAATTTTTGCTGGATGCGTCATGGATCAGAAAAATCGCTTCCGTTATGATAATAGAACCTACTGCGTCCGTTATGAACAGATCCGGTTGTATTATCTCTGAAATGACCAAGTCGGATCGGGCACTAAAACTATTGTAAGTCAATGGGCATTGGCACCATAGACTTGCATTGTGTTTCATGCCGGATCCGTCTTGATCAGTATCCCATGACGCGCGCACAAACCCTGCTTTGCAGCGTGGAAACGCAGAGGAACAAAATGCATTCTGGTGCACTCCGTTCCGTTCACAATGAATAGGGTCAAAACGGAAGTGGTTTCCTCCGGTTTTGAGATCCTATGAGTATGACTGATCAATACCAGTAAGGAAAGCACAGATGTGGAAGTGGCCTCATTGGGTTGTATGTCTGCTGCTGTCTTATTTTTAAATCCGAAATGCTATTTAAATGACAATTTATCTTTCTATTTCATCATGTATTTCCTTTCCTTTATCCCGCGGCGTGGTCTGTTTGGACGCCAGAGTTGAACCTCTTCCAGCCATTACATAAACACTTTTCAGCCAAAAGATTACTTTCTTTGTAATCATAAGAAGCTTTTCGTTTAATTAGTAAATGACCTACTTGCGAAGTTTGGAAATGACTTTTTAGGAAGCCCGCTTAAGCTCCAGCTTATGAGGACATGTTCCCAGGCTCGGCGTACACGGTGATCTACTGGTGCGCAGCCTCCAAACATAAAGGGTTCCTCTCATCAGGGCATATGGATATCATAGAAGAGTTCCTCCATTCGGGACTCAGCTTTTGGGTACTCATTCGAATGAATGTCCGCATGCAGTACTATATATAACCCATAGCGGCCGTTTTATGGGGAATTGGTAATTTTTTTTCCCCCCCACCACCACATCTATTCTTTACTGGGGTCTTAGGGTTGTCACCCACGGCCATCAGTGGATCACCACAGCACTTCATATAGGAAACGCCTTGTAGGTGATGAGATGATCCTATAAATGGTCCGGAAGCAGTTAGTCGATAGATGCCGAGAACATACAACGTAATGTGCATGAGGACCTCATGACCACCCACAGCAGGTGCATGGGGAAACAACGATCCCTCTCAATTAAAATAAATGTGCACGTATGATGCACCTGAGCATGCATCTCTATCGGGAGGTGGGAGAGAGAGCAGTTTTCTGAATGTCTTATATGTAAGATGAGAGTGGTCTGAGGTCTGTGGACTTTATAGTAGCAGGCAAGGCACTGGGTTATTAACAGCCGATTCTCAGAATGAAATGTAGACATTTACACACTTGCTGCCACCTAGTGGCCAGAACAGGCTTGCACTCAAGACTGGTAAGAAATAAAAACCTCTCTTTACAGCTTACCACGGACTTGAATGTTATCACCTCCCTATCAGTAGCAGGTGGAGGACTGATAACACAATGACTGGGCTTTTTTTTATTGGCAGATCGTGACCGTTTTGGTGAGAACTGCCAACAATCTTTTTGACTGTAGTGGATAGGACAGGCGGAGATATATATATGCAGCCAATTTAAAACTTAAAGGGTAGCCATCACCAGACTTCTGCTAGGTCATAGTGACAAGTCAGAAGTTTTGATCGGCGTGGGCTCCCACCAATTGCGAAAACAAAGGAGTAGAAGCACTGTGCCCCTCTCATTTCTGTTCACCCTATGATCGAGCAGACTAAGGCTCCATTCACACCCGCCCGGCACCCCTATAGAAATTCCTATTCTTGTCCGCAAGCTACGGACAAGAATAGGACATGTTCTATCTTTTGCGGAGCTGCGGAGCTGCGGACCTGAAGAGCGGGGCCATGCTCCGCAAATGCGGATGCTGACAGCACACTGTGTGCTGTCTGCATCCATTCTGTCCCCATAGAAAATGAATGGGTCTGCAACCGTTCCGCAAAATTGCGGAACGAATGCGGACCCATTTGCGGACGTGTGAATGGAGCCTTATAGACCTGTGAATCCGTACGCCCTCTGCTACTCTTTCTGAGGAAAGCCAAGAGCTGAGCAGAACCAGCAGCAGAGAGAAGAGGAGCACAGCTCGGAGGTTGGAGAGGTAAGTAGGCTGCCCTCACCCGACAGCCCTCTGCTCCACTGCCACCAGTGAGTACTCATGTAATCCGCAGCACATTGGCGATCTGCTAATGTGCTATGGATTACATGCTGGTCCTGGCACAAATTAGGCCACTTTCACACTAGCGTTTTAGTTTTCCGGCATTGGGATCAGTCATAGGGGCTCAATACCGGCAAAAAACGCCTCAGTTTTGTCCCCCTTAATTGTCAATGGGGACAAAACTGAACTGACGGAGCGCACCAAAATGTATTCCGTTCCGTTTAGTTGCATTCCCATAACAGAGAGCAAACCGCAACATGTTGTAGTTTGCTTTCCGTCCTGGGATGCGGAGAAAGACGGATCCGTTTTCTCTGACACAATAGAAAACAGATCCGTCCTCCACTGGCTTTCAATGGAGTTCATGACCAACCCGTCTTGGCAATGTTACAGATAATACAACCGGATTCATTCATAACGGATGCAGATGGTTGTATTTTCAGTAACGGAAGCGTTTTTGCTGAACCCTGCCGGATCCAGCAAAAACGCTAGTGTGAAAGTAGCCTAAGTGGCAGCGGGCTATCGGAGAAGGGGAGCATACTGACCTTGCGATCCTCCCAGCAGCTGTGCTCCTGTTCTCTCTGCGAAGCCGCTCGACCACCAGTAACTTCCGGTTTTATTATAGGACCACTATGTCACCAATGTTTTCTTTGAAGGCGCTCATGAAGTATTTGCATACTGACGATATCACGGGTGTATGCTGAGAATAAAGACTGTACATAAGTTGGACAGGGTGTAATGTCATTAAGGTGATGGGTGGGGTAGGATGTTAGTCAAACGGGAAGGGGCAGTGCCCAGAGGAGATGGGTGTTAGAATAGCGGTGCTCCAAGCCTTTTGGCCTGGCCCCTCTGTTCCCGAAAGAGCTTATTTGCATAATAATAAAATGCTGATATCTCGGGAACGCCGCTACGTAGAAACCGAAGGTATCGTTTTAAAAGGCCTGGTTTAATAAGGTTGATTATACTTACAGAGGCTGTTTAACCCTTTCTACCCCGGGCCAGTTTTCACCTTTCCGGGCCAGTTTTTTGCAAATCCAACATGTCACGTTATGTGGTAATAACTTTGTAACACTTTTATTTATCCAAGCCATTCTGAGATTTTTTTCGTGACACATTGTACTTCATGATAGTCATACATTTGAGTCAATATATTTAACCTTTTATTTATGAAAAAATTCCAAATTTACCAAATATTTTGAAAAATTCGTAATTTAAAAAATTTAAATTTCTGTGCTTTTAAAACAAAGTGATACCTCATCAAATATTTATTACTTAACATTCCCCATATGTCAACTTTAACCACCTCCCGACCGCTGTACGCAGATATGCGTTCGGGAGGTGGTTGCTTTACTCCTCCTGGACGCATATACGCGTCATCTCGCGAGACGCGAGATTTCCTGTGAACGCGCGCACACAGGCACGGAAGGTAAGCGAGTGGATCTCCAGCCTGCCAGCGGCGATCGCTCGCTGGCAGGCTGGAGATCCGAATTTTTTAACCCCTAACAGGTATATTAGACGCTGTTTTGATAACAGCGTCTAATATACCTCCTACCTGGTCCTCTGGTGGTCCCTTTTGTTAGGATCGACCACCAGAGGACACAGGTAGGTCAGTAAAGTCGCACCAAACACTACACTACACTACACCCCCCCCCCCCCCCGTCACTTATTAACCCTTTATGAACCCATGATCACCCCATATAAACTCCCTGATCACCCCCCTGTCATTGATCACCCCCCTGTCATTGATCACCCCCCTGTCAGGCTCCGTTCAGACGTCCGTATGATTTTTACGGATCCACTGATACATGGATCGGATCCGCAAAACACATGCGGATGTCTGAATGGAGCCTTACAGGGGGTGATTAATGACAGGCGGGTGATCACCCATATACACTCCCTGATCACCCCCCTGTAAGGCTCCATTCAGACGTCCGCATGTGTTTTGCGGATCCGATCCATGGATCCGTAAAAATTATACGGACGTCTGAATGGAGCCTTACCAGGGGAGTGATCAATGACAGGGGGGTGATCAGGGAGTCTATATGGGTGATCACCCCCCTGTCATTGATCACCCCCCCTGTAAGGCTCCATTCAGACATTTTTTTGGCCCAAGTTAGCGGAAATTTTTTGTTTGTTTTTGTTTTTGTTTTTTCTTACTAAGTCTCATATTCCACTAACTTGTGTCAAAAAATAAAATCTCACATGAACTCGCCATACCCCTCACGGAATCCAAATGCGTAAACATTTTTAGACATTTATATTCCAGACTTCTTCTCACGCTTTAGGGCCCCTAAAAAGCCAGGGCAGTATAAATACCCCATATGTGACCCCATTTCGGAAAGTAGACACCCCAAGGTATTCCGTGAGGGGCATATTGAGTCCATGAAAGATTGAAATTTTTGTCCTAAGTTAGCGGAAAGTGGGACTTTGTGAGAAAAAAACAAAAAAAATCAATATCCGTTAACTTATGCAAAAAAAAAAAAATTTCTAGGAACTCGCCAGGCCCCTCATTGAATACCTTGGGGTGTCTTCTTTCCAAAGTGGGGTCACATGTGGGGTATTTATACTGCCCTGGCATGTTAGGGGCCCGAAAGCGTGAGAAGAAGTCTGGGATCCAAATGTCTAAAAATGCCCTCCTAAAAGGAATTTGGGCCCCTTTGCGCATCTAGGCTGCAAAAAAGTGTGACACATCTGGTATCGCCGTACTCAGGAGAAGTTGGGGAATGTGTTTTGGGGTGTCATTTTACATATACCCATGCTGGGTGAGAAAAATATCTTGGTCAAATGCCAACTTTGTATAAAAAAAATTGGAAAAGTTATCTTTTGCCAAGATATTTCTCTCACCCAGCATGGTTATATGTAAAATGGCACCCCAAAACACATTCCCCAACTTCTCCTGAGTACGGCGATACCAGATGTGTCACACTTTTTTGCAGCCAAGGTGGGCAAAGGGGCGCATATTCCAAAGTGCACCTTTCGGATTTCACAGGCCATTTTTTACAGATTTTGATTGCAAGGTACTTCTCACACATTTGGGCCCCTAAATTGCCAGGGCAGTATAACTACGCCACAAGTGACCCCATTTTGGAAAGAAGACACCCCAAGGTATTCCGTGAGGGGCACGGCGAGTTCCTAGAATTTATTATTTTTTGTCACAAGTTAGCGGAAAATGATGATTTTTCTTTTTTTTTCTTTTTTCCTTACAAAGTCTCATATTCCACTAACTTGCGACAAAAAATAAAAAATTCTAGGAACTCGCCATGCCCCTCACGGAATACCTTGGGGTGTCTTCTTTCCAAAATGGGGTCACTTGTGGCGTAGTTATACTGCCCTGGCAATTTAGGGGCCCAAATGTGTAAGAAGTACCTTGCAATCAAAATGTGTAAAAAATGGCCTGCGAAATCCGAAAGGTGCCCCTTTGCCCACCTTGGCTGCAAAAAAGTGTGACACATCTGGTATCGCCGTACTCAGGAGAAGTTGGGGAATGTGTTTTGGGGTGTCATTTTACATATACCCATGCTGGGTGAGAAAAATATCTTGGTCAAATGCCAACTTTGTATAAAAAAATTTGAAAAGTTGTCTTTTGCCAAGATATTTCTCTCACCCAGCATGGGTATATGTAAAATGACACCCCAAAACACATTCCCCAACTTCTCCTGAGTACGGCGATACCAGATGTGTGACACTTTTTTGCAGCCAAGGTGGGCAAAGGGGCACATATTCCAAAGTTCACCTTTCGGATTTCACCGGTCATTTTTTACACATTTCGATTGCAAAGTTCTTCTCACACATTTGGGCCCCTAAATTGCCAGGGCAGTATAACTACCCCACAAGTGACCCCATTTTGGAAAGAAGACACCCCAAGGTATTCCGTGAGGGGCATGGCGAGTTCCTAGAATTTTTTATTTTTTGTCGCAAGTTAGTGGAATATGAGACTTTGTAAGAAAAAAATAAAAATAAAAAATCATCATCATTTTCCGCTAACTTGTGACAAAAAATTAAAAGTTCTTTGAACTCACTATGCCCATCAGCGAATACCTTAGGGTGTCTACTTTCCGAAATGGGGTCATTTGTGGGGTTTTTCTACTGTCTGGGCATTGTAGAACCTCAGGAATCATGACAGGTGCTCAGAAAGTCAGAGCTGCTTCAAAAAGCGGAAATTCACATTTTTGTACCATAGTTTGTAAACGCTATAACTTTTACCCAAACAATTTTTTTTTTTGCCCAAACTTTTTTTTTTATCAAAGACATGTAGAACTATAAATTTAGCGAAAATTTTATATATGGATGTCGTTTTTTTTGCAAAATTTTACAGCTGAAAGTGAAAAATGTCATTTTTTTGCAAAAAAATCGTTACATTTCGATTAATAACAAAAAAAGTAAAAATGTCAGCAGCAATAAAATACCACCAAATGAAAGCTCTATTAGTGAGAAGAAAAGGAGGTAAAATTCATTTGGGTGGTAAGTTGCATGACCGAGCGATAAACGGTGAAAGTAGTGTAGTGCCGAAGTGTAAAAAGTGCTCTGGTCATGAAGGGGGTTTCAGCTAGCGGGGCTGAAGTGGTTAAGTTGGCATCATTTTGTAAGTGTCATTTTATTTTTTTAGGATGTTACAAGGCTTAAACATTTTAAGAATTGCTTCTAAAATTCTAAGAAAATTTCCAAAACCCACTTTTTAAGGACCAGTTTAGATCTGAAGTCACTTTGTGGGACTTACACATTTCTAAATTTCACATTTTTGGCAGATTTTCCATTTTAATCAATTTTTTTCTTTAACACATCGAGGGTTAACAGAACTCAATATTTATTACCCTGATTCTGCAGTTTACAGAAACACCCCACATGCGGTCGTAAACGGATGTAAGGGCACACGGCAGGGCGCATAAGGAAAGGAACGCCATATGGTTTTTGGAAGGCAGATTTTGCTGGACTGGCTTTTAGATGCCATGTCCCATTTGAAGTCCCCCCTGATGCACCCTTACAGTAGAAACTCCCAAAAAGAGACCCCATTTTGGAAACTAGGAGATAAGGTGCCAGTTTTATTGGTACAATTTTGGGGGACCATATGATTTTTAATTGCTCTATATTATGTTTTTTGTGAGGCAAAATAACCCAAAAATAGCTGTTTTGGCACAGTTTGAATTTTTTTTACAACATTACTCTGACATGGTAAGATCATGTGCTATTTTTATAGAGCAGGTTGTTGGTGTGGACGCAATTATATCAAATAGGTCTACTTTGTTTGTTTCAGTTTTACATAGTAAAGCATTTAAAAAAATTATAATTTGTGTCCATTTTCTGAACGCCATATTTGTATTTTTCTGCCGATCGTCTTGTGCAGGGGCTAATTTTTTGCAGGAAGAGTTGACGTTTTTATTGGTACCATTTTTGAGTACATATGATTTTTTGATCATTCATTATTACTTTATGGGGCAAGAAAAATTGGTAATTTTGGCACAGTTTTGATTTATTTATTTTCTCGTGCGTGGCATTGGGGGACACAGCACCATGGGTATATGCCCAGCTGCCACTAGGAGGCTGACACTAGAAACAAAAAAGTGTTGGCTCCACCCAGGTGGGCTATACCCCTCTGCTAGAGCCAGAACAACTCAGTCTAGTTCTAGTGTCCGTAGGAGGCAGACATGACCTGCTAGCAGGTCCTTTTTCTGCTAATTTTTTATCTTTTATTTTTATTTTTATTTCTTTTAATTTTTTCCTCTACAGGTAGCAGGGGCGGCTCCATCGTGTTCCACCTTAGTTGTCCCCCTGCGGGCGCGTACTCGGTACCTTGCAGCCACCCAGTCCCCAACGTGACCTGCTTCCGCAGTGGATTCCGGCGGACCCACGGTTTCCGTGTTGAGTCCGCCGAGGGGGTGGTCATGCTGCGCCTGAACTAATCGGAGGGTGAGTATGTGCTTCAGCCCCAACCCCCTCCCCCACCCCCCCACCTCCACTTAGTAAGCTGGGCCTTTGGGGGGGGGCACCTCTCCTTCTTGGGGTCTCCCCCGCTCTCCTCTCAGGGGGGTCGCCATTCTGGAGCCTTTTTTAATGGTGTCGGCCCCTTTAAGACGGCCGGTTTCGGCCCTCGCTCTCCCTACCTCGGTGGCTGTGTCCCCTCCTCTGCCTTCCCTCGGCGCTGGCTGTTTCTTCTGCCGGACGCTCTCTCTCTCTTCTGCCTGAGCTGTGCGGCCGCGTGCGTCCTCACTCTGTGCGCTCCGGATCCTCCAGCTTCGGTTTTTTCTGGGACACAGCACCATTGGTCGTGGTAGGCAGCCTCTGGCTGACTCCTTCCTCTTCTTTTCAGGTTCCACCACCGAGAGGCCATCATGTCTTCCTCTGGTCAGGCCCCCACTCCCCCTGCCGCCATTTCCACTCATTACGCCTGCTCTGTGTGTAGCAGGAAGTTCCCATGCGGCCAGCCTACGTCCCTCTGTGTGCAGTGCCTCACCCCCGGGCCCGCCCAGTCCGCTCCTGCGGCCTCTACCTTGTCGGTTCTCCCGGAATGGGCTGCTACCCTGTCCCAGGCCATAGGTAGCCTTGCTAGCCTCTCCCAATCCCTGGCGCAGTCTCTGGACAGTCTCCCTGCCCAGATTGCGGCCGCCTCTGGCAGGGCCTCTACCGCTGGTGATACGCCTGGCGACAGTTCCCAGCCTCGCTCCGGCTCTCGGTCCCGCAAACGACCACGTACGGTCTCGGCTGGGTCTCACTCCTCCTCAGTTTCCCCGGATCACTCCCCGGCTAGGTCTGAGTCCGGTGAGATTTCTTCTTCAGCCGCTTCCGCCGCTCCTGGGGACTCCTCCGCTTCAGATTCTGAATCTGAGCGGTGTTCGGCGATGTCGGCAGCAGTGCAGGATCTCATCAGAGCCGTGCGGGACGCACTCCACGTGCAGGATGTCCCCTCGTCCTCCTCCATGGAGGCAGTGTCCTTCCGACGCTCTAAGCGGTCCACTGTGGTTTTTCCCAATCACGAGGATCTGGACGCTCTCCTTGCCAGGGAATGGCGTCACCCTGATCGGCGCCTTCATCTCACCAAGGCTTCTGATGTTCCTTATCCTTTCTCTGAGGATTCGGTCAATCTCTGGACGATGCCCCCCCTGGTGGATCCTCAGGTCGCTCGTCTGGCGAAGGCTACTACGCTTCCCCTGGCTGATGCGGCTTCCTTGTCGGATCCCGCTGATAAACGGGTCGACTCCTTGGCCAAGTCCGTTTTCATCGCAGCGGGCGCCGCCATCCGTCCTGCGTTTGCCGCCTCTTGGGTCGCCAAGGCATGCGCCGTTTGGGCAAAGCAGCTTCTCCGTGCTTTACCTGCTGACTCTGAGCAGGGGGACTTGGCAGTGCTTGCCTCCCAGATCTATCAGGCCTCCAAGTTTCTTTGTGACGCCTCTATGGAATCGGCTCGCCGCTCTGGGCGCGCGGCCGCCAACTCTGTGGCTATCCGCCGCACCATCTGGCTTCGTTCCTGGGCGGCGGACGCCGCCTCTAAGAAGGCTCTTATCTCTCTTCCCTTTCTTGGTGGAAAGCTCTTTGGGAAACGCTTAGAGGAGCTCATCTCCGAGGCCACTGGAGGTAAGAGTTCTCTTCTTCCTCAGAATCAGCCTCGCCGCCGTCGTTTCCCCGGATCGTCCTCCCGGACGCAGTCCTTTCGGTCCTTTCGGGCCCCTCCTGCCCGATCTGACAAGAAGCCTTCCAGGCCTTCCTTCAAGTCCAGGCCCTCTTGGCACGCCAAACCCAAGCCCGCTCGTCCCCAGCCCACTAAGCCTCCTTCAGCATGACTCGATCCCCGTCATGGTGGGAGGGCGCCTGCTCGTCTTTCGGGATGTTTGGCGGGCAAACGTAGAAGACGCTTGGGTTCTCGAGGTGGTCTCTTCGGGGTACAAGATCGAATTCACCGACCTCCCACCCAGTCGGTTCTTCTTGACGTCCCCCCCCATGTCTCCCGCCCGGGCAGACAGTTTTTTTCAGGCCATTCATTCCCTGCGCGCTCTGGGGGTCATCGTTCCGGTTCCAGAGTCAGAACGTTTTCGGGGCTTCTACTCGAACCTGTTCACCGTCCCCAAAAAGGACGGCTCACTCCGTCCTATCCTGGATCTGAAGGCGCTCAATCGGTTTGTCCGGGTCCGTCATTTCCGCATGGAGTCCCTCCGGTCCGTGATCGCCTCCCTGGAGTTGGGCGAGTTCCTGTCGTCGGTCGACATTCAGGATGCCTATCTCCACGTTCCCATCGCCCTCTCCCATCAAAGGTTCCTTCGCTTCGCGGTGGGTTCGCTTCATTTCCAATTTGTAGCCCTTCCCTTCGGTCTGGCCTCCGCACCAAGGGTTTTCACCAAGGTGTTAGCTCCCCTAGTGGCTCTTCTTCGTGCCAGGGGGGTCGCCCTGGTGCCTTACCTGGACGACCTTCTGATTCGGGCCCCGTCTCCCGAGGACAATCTGTCCAGCCTGAGCATCACCCTCTCGGCTCTTGCTCGGTTCGGGTGGCTTGTCAACCACTCCAAGTCCTCCCTTGTCCCACGCCAGAAGATGCTCTTTCTGGGAATGCTGTTCGATACTCGCCTCGGGCGGGTGTTCCTTCCCCCGGAGAAGGTGTCTTCTCTTCATGCGGGGGTACATCTTCTCCGCAGGCCGTCCTCTCTGACCATCAGGACGTGTATGCGCGTCCTGGGGAGGATGGTGGCCTCATTCGAAGCCATTCCTTATTCCCAATTCCACTCTCGGGACCTGCAGATGTTCATCCTGTCCAGGTGGGACAAGTCCCCGGAGGGTCTCGAGCGCCTCGTTCGTCTCCCTCCTCAGGTTTGTCTGGATCTCTCCTGGTGGTTGCTTCCCCGGACGGTGTCCCTGGGCCGGTCCTTCCTCCCCCCCAGTTGGCGCGTGATCACGACCGATGCCAGCCTCTCGGGATGGGGAGCGGTGTTCGAGTCCCTCACGGTTCAGGGTCTGTGGTCTGTTCAGGAATCTTCCCTGCAGATCAACGTTCTCGAACTCAGGGCGATTTTCTTAGCACTGTCGCACTGGACTTCCCGTCTGCGCGGCCTCCCGATCCGGATTCAAACGGACAACTCCACCGCCGTGGCTTATCTGAATCATCAGGGGGGCACCAGGAGCGTGATGGCCCTGCGAGAGGCCTCTCAGATCCTGCGATGGGCGGAGGAACACGTTCCCGTTCTCTCCGCCGTCCACATTCCCGGGGTCGACAATTGGGCGGCAGACTTTCTCAGTCGTCAGCTCGTCGACCCGGGCGAATGGTCTCTCCACCCGGAAGTGTTTCATCAACTGTGTCTCCGGTGGGGAGTTCCGGACGTGGATCTCTTCGCGTCTCGCCTGAATCACAGACTTCCGCGCTATGTTGCGCGGTCCAGGGATCCGCAAGCTCTTGCGGTCGATGCCCTGGTTCTGCCTTGGTCCCAGTTCGACCTTCTGTATCTCTTTCCGCCCATCCCTCTTCTGCCTCGAGTGCTCAAGCGTCTCAAGGCGGCCCGGGTGCCGGCGATTCTGGTGGCCCCAGATTGGCCCCGCAGGGCGTGGTACGCAGATCTCGTGTTCCTGCTCGCCGACGTTCCATGGCGTCTTCCCCTGCGTCGCGATCTCCTTTCGCAGGGCCCTCTGTTCCACCCGAATTTACCGCAGCTTCGTTTGACGGCGTGGCTGTTGAGACCGCGATCCTGAAGGCCCGTGGTCTCTCGGACTCTGTCGTTCAGACGATGCTTCGCGCTCGGAAGCCCCAGTCGGCCCGTATTTACTATCGGACCTGGAGGGCGTATTTTGCTTGGTGCGAGTCCGCACGTTCTCGTCCTCTCTTTTTTTCGGTCCCTAATATTCTGGCCTTTCTTCAGGCTGGTTTTGATAAGGGGCTTCGCCTGGCTTCTCTCAGGGGGCAGATTTCTGCCCTTTCGGTCCTTTTTCAACGTTCTGTGGCCACGCGGGCTCAGGTTAAGACTTTTCTGCAGGGTGTCGCTCGCCGAGCCCCTCCTTTTCGTCCTCCGGTGGAGCCGTGGGACCTGAATCTTGTTCTTGATGCTCTTCAGTCCTCTCCCTTTGAGCCCTTGGCAGACATCTCTCTGTCGTTTGTGTCATTTAAGGTTGCCTTCCTTGTGGCTATCACCTCTATCCGTCGGGTTTCCGAACTGGCGGCGCTTTCCTGCCGGTCGCCTTTTCTGGTGTTCCATCGGGACAAGGTCGTTTTGCGTCCCGTTCCTTCTTTTCTCCCTAAGGTTGTCACCCCGTTTCACATCAATGAGGAGATTATCCTTCCTTCCTTCTGCCCTAATCCTTCTCACCCTCGGGAGAAGTCTCTCCATTGCCTGGATGTTGTTCGGGCTCTCCGCTGGTACCTTCGCCTCACGGAACCCTTCCGTCGTTCGGATTCTCTTTTCCTGGTTCCGGCGGGTCCTCGTAAAGGTCTGCCTGCCTCCAAGGCCACCATCTCTCGCTGGGTTCGGTCGGCTGTCAAGGAGGCCTACGCCGCGAAGGGTCGCGCTCCCCCTTCCAGGTTGACCGCTCATTCGACTAGGGCAGTCGGAGCTTCCTGGGCGGTGCGTCATCAGGCTTCGGCTGCCCAGCTTTGCCGGGCCGCCACCTGGGCGTCAGTTCACACTTTTGCCAAATTCTACCACATTCATTCCCTGGCTTCTGCTGATGCCAGCCTGGGGCGTAAGGTTCTGCAGGCAGCGGTGCTTTAGGTTGCCGTCTGGCGATCTTCTTCCCTCCCTCAGGGACTGCTTTGGGACGTCCCATGGTGCTGTGTCCCCCAATGCCACGCACGAGAAAAATGGATTTTTTGTACTCACCGTAAAATCCTTTTCTCGTAGTAGGCATTGGGGGACACAGATCCCTCCCTTTCCTTGGAGCATCTGTTCTTGTTCGTGGTTCCGGCGTTTGCTTGTGGTTGTCGGGTTCCCCAGTTCAAGACTTGTTGGCACTCCGTTTCTTTTTGGTTCAGGTGTGGCGTTCCTACTGCTTTTGGTACTGACTGAGTTGTTCTGGCTCTAGCAGAGGGGTATAGCCCACCTGGGTGGAGCCAACACTTTTTTGTTTCTAGTGTCAGCCTCCTAGTGGCAGCTGGGCATATACCCATGGTGCTGTGTCCCCCAATGCCTACTACGAGAAAAGGATTTTACGGTGAGTACAAAAAATCCATTTTTTCCAGCGTTCACCTGAGGGGTTAGGTCATGTGATATAGATAGAGAGATATATAGATAGAGAGAGCTGGTTGTTACGGACGCGGCGATACCTAATTTCTCGCCCAGTTTCCTTGAGGGACACAGAAGACCTTGGTATAGCTCATCTCCATAGGAGGCGTGACACTAAGTGAAGACTGTTAAGCCCCTCCTCCACAGCTATACCCTCAGCCTGGAGAGAGAGACTGCCAGTTTTTGCTTAGTGTCCAAGGAGGCAAGACACTCCCTGCTACTGCAGGGCTGTTTTCTCCTTTTGTTTCACTTTTTGATTTTTACTTTTTGATTTCTTTTTGTTCCAGATCATCAGGGACAACAGAGACGCACTAGACCTCTCTGTTCTCCCGGGGTTGAGCTGCGCCAGTGCCGGTCTCCGCACTGCTGCCTCCCCCACAGAAGGCAAGGTGGACCAGGGCAGCCCAGCTCCCCTGCATCCCGCCAGCGCAAGGGTCGCCCGCACGCCAAGTCCCTCTCCAGCGTCCTGCCACTACGGTGCCAGTAGCTGAAGGGGCGACCCTGCTGGAACGGACGGAGGGTGAAGACGGCTGTGGTAAGAGAGAGGCTTCTCCAGCCCTACGTCCCCCTCCCTGGCCTTCTGCGTGCTGGACTCCCATGCTGGTCCCGGCTGGACCTACGCTGACCCCTGGGTGCCGTAGGTGAACAGCCATGTTTCTGACTCCTGGGCTGTCGCTCATTTCTAGCTGTTGCCTAATAATTATATAGCCCCACACCACCACCATACTGGTGACCGCAGGGCGACAATACAATGCCCCTCCATAGGGGATTGCACAGGGGTGAGCATGACATTGCTGTGGAGGAATATAGAGCCAGAGACCTGCTCCTAGCTGCCCCTAACACAGGGGTTATGCCGACCCTCCCCCTTGCCGGTCGCAGTTCAGTACAGGGGGCCCGCGCTAGCTGCCCCTGTCTCTCCTCTACGGGGGCCTGTCCATTGGGGCAGGGGGCGCAGTGCTGGACTCCAGGGTCTCCCTCCTTACCGGTGTGCTAGGGCCAAAGGGCCGCTCCAGACGCTGCCGGACGCAGGACCTCGCGGCCTGCATGTGGAACGCGATGCTCCGACAGGCCCCGGCCGACTGCTGATGCATCGGGTCGGCCGGGTGCCGCAATCTTTGACCCAGGCTTTGGCCTGCTGTTCCGGTCCTCTGTCTCTGCCGGCCCGCGGGGTGGGCACCCGCGGCCGTTGGTACATGGGTCAGCCGGCTCCCTCCAGGTCCCGGCTCGCCGTCGCTGCCTCTTGGCCGGCCGGGCGCCGCAAAAATCTAGGCCCCGGCTTTGGGACCTACTAGGCCGCAACATCCCGGCCTCGGTTGGAGGGGGCGGGAACGTCTCGCGGCGCGAATTCTTCCCGCCCGCACGTCCCCCGCCCCCCAGGGGATCGCAGCGCCGCCCCCCTGGTCGGATCTTTGTTAACCTGTTGGGTGCCGGCCATCTCCAAGGGCCGGCTCCCATCTGGAGGACCCCCTCTATGTTCTGGTGGGCTTCCTAATAAGCCTGTACAAGGCTGTGTCCCTGTATGGTGGCCCCTTTTCTTGCCTCAAGAGTGGCTGTGTTTTTAAAAAAAAAAAAGAGGACTTCCATGGCGGAGTTACTAAATAACGGAATGGCTGCGCAGGACGCTGCAGCATGATACAGTAGTGCTGGCTGCATGCTGTGCCCCCCTTCCGTAGGCGACATGTCGCGCTCCCCGGCTGTGGTGCTGGCCGGCTGCAAGTCTCCTTTTTTAGGCGGACCCTTGCCATCTCCCGGGATACGGCGCTAGCCGAGTGTAGGCGCCCCTCTTCCGCCCGTTCTATGGCAGGACGTCACCTTCCAGTATGGTGCTGGCCATGGGCATGAACCCCTGCCTCAGTGGAATTCTGCGCTCTCTGGCCGCAGGCTGGCCATGTGCATAACCCCCTTCTATAGGTGGAATACTACATTCACCGGATCGGTGCTGACCATGCCACGACACCCCCCTTCCTTAGGGGAATGCTGCACTCACTGGATTTAATGCTGGACAGGTGCATGACCCCCTTCTGGGGCGGAATAATTGCACTCTCACCGGATTCGGTGCTGGCCATGTGCACGACCCCCCTCCTTAGGGGAATGCGGCACTCTCACTGGATTCCCTGCCGGCCATGTGCACGACCCCCCTCCTTAGGGGAATGCGGCACTCTCACTGGATTCCCTGCCGGCCATGTGTGTAACCCCCTTCTTAGGCGGAACGCTGCACTCTCACTGGGTTCGCTGTTGGCCATGTGTATGAAACCCTTCTATAGGAGGAATTCCAAATTCTCGCCAGATGCGGTGCTGGCCATGTGCACGTCCCCCTTCCATAAGCGGAACACTGCACTCTTACTGGATTTACTGCCGGCCATGTGCATGACTCCCTTTCATAAGCGGAATGCTGCACTCTTATTGGTTTTTGCTGCCGGCCTTGGGCATGCCTCCTTCTCTCAGGAGGCATACATACACTCTTACTGGCTTCTCTCGCGGTAGGTTGCTGGCCACGTGCCTGACCCTCTTCCATGGTTGGGTGCTTGCACTCTCACCGGATCCGCTGCGGGCTATATGCATGGCCCCCTTCCGTGGGCGGTGTTCCGCGCTCTTGCTGGATTGCTGCCGGCGTGGCCATGCCTCCTCTCCTCAGGCGACATTCATGCGCTTTCACTGACTGGGTGTCATTGTGCCAGCACGTTGCCGGCCAGGTGCATGACCCCCATCCATGGCGGATGCTCGCGCTCTCCTGGGATGCCATGTGCACCCCTCCCCCTTTTTGGGAGGATCACTGCACTTTCACCAAATACGTTGCGGGCCGTGAGCATGGCTCTAACAGGGGTGCGCTGCTTGCACTCCCTTTAGAAATGGTGCTGGCCTTGTGCATGACCATTTCTCATTCCATGGGCGAAAATTTGTACGCTCACGAGATTCACGGCTGTCCTTGTGTATGCTGTACTGGACGTTCCCCTTTCTTGGGCGGAGTAGTTGCACTCTCACGAAATTCGGTGTTGGGTGGATTATTGCACAATCATTTAATGCTAGGATAATCAGGTGCATGCCCCCCTTTTCAGGGCCTTTGCACTCTTGCCATCAGAGTTGCCAGGTACCTTTCCCCCCTTTTTTTTTTCCGGGCGGGCTACTTGCGTTCCTTCGCATGCCGGTACTGGTCTTGTGCATAGCTCCTTTTCAGGTTGCACTTTACACTTCCGTGGATACTGTGGGACGCTGTGGCTGTGCGCTCTGTGCGTTGTTTGGGCCGTGTATGCCTTCTCCTCCCGTGGGTGGGTTGGCCTTCTCGCTGCCTGCAGGGTTGCTAGTACGTATGCCTCCCTTCTTCCTGCGACATACGTTTTTCTCTCTGGGGTGGGGTTGCTTGTCGCAAGCTTTGCACTCTTCTCTGTGGAGATCTTCTGTCCACTTGTGAGCCTAAGGTGTTGTTGTCCAACACGCAACAATGAATGCTCAATGTATTCACAGCTGTATATCTTGTATATACGTAGACGAGCTCTGCTGGCTCGCTACTGCACTGAGCTGAGTGGTACCCATTCTCCGGTGTGGTCCCGTTGTTGTCGGCACCCACCATGTTCGTTGGCCTTTCCACCTGGGGAGTGTTCGGGGTTCCTTGATGCGTACCCATTCGTCATCTCGTGACATTGTTTCCCTACGCAACCGGTCGGGGTCGAGAGTGTTGTCTGCAGTGCCGCTCGACCTCTACGTTGGCTCTGGCGGGACTACCTTGCCTACTACCATTTCCTCCTCTCGGATGCAGTGTGGTGTGGGTCCTTCCTATTGGCGCCCTTTTCGCTCCAGTCTGTTGCTACCAGGTTCACACTGCTCCTCTCGGGTAGATCGCCCAACTCTTCTTGGGTGCTTGATTATCCAGGTCCTGGGGACCTCCACTTTGGTTTCTTCAGGGTATTCGCCTGCTGCGAGGCGGTGTGCAGGTCGTCTCACAGAGTAGAGGGGATTCGACTCTGCCTTTCCTCGCCGGCTCGGTTTTTGGGCTTCTGCTCTGGGTTTGTCGCTCCAATGTGGCTTCTGCCCCGGCCAGGCCTCAGAGGCTGTTCCGTCGTTGCCCCCCCCTCCTCTGGGGTGGGAATGGTTGTTCAATTGGATGGTTCCGGTGTTACTTGCGGTCTCGTACCATCTCCCTCGTTCTCGCTGGTGGTGCTAGCTGTTTGCCGGGCCTACCGCGTTTTGTCCTCCCACTGGGTGCAGATTGCTTTTCCGTCTGGGCGTGTGGTCCCGTGGGACTTACTTTCTCGGTGACTTGGGAGGACTGCCCTTCGGTCAAGATTGTCCTTGGATCTCCCACACGGGGCTGTAGAACTCCTTCTTTGGTGGCTACATCGACTTAGATTTGGCCTGTCTTGTCTGGGCATCTGTCTGATGCTGGGCAGACCCTTCTGGGTTCTTCCGTCTGTCCTTCTGCTCCCCCACGCCGGTTGGATGCGGGGCTGTGTTGTTCGGGGGCCGACAGGACCGTGGTTTCCGATCCTTCGGCCGTGTTGCTGGTCTGCGCCTGATCGCTTTGGGTTTTCTCCCGCTTGCTGGGTGATTCCTGCGAGCACGCTGGTGTTCGCTCCCGACTGCTTAGTCCAGGTTTGGTTGTCGGACTTAGGGTTCTTACCTGGGGTTTTGTGGGTAGCGGGGCATTCCCCCACTCTGCCTTTCTCGCCCTTGGTTCTGTCTTTCTCTAGTCCAGCCTGACCCTGGGACTGGGACTCTGTTACTTGAAGTGTCAAGTGTCGGCGCTGTCCTTCCCCTTCCAGCGTTTCCTGGGCCTTGTCATGACCTTCTTCCACAGAGTGGCTCTTTGGTTCCTCTTTCTCGTTTCCTGGTTCCACCCTGGGACCTACATACTGAACTCTCGGCACTCCAATCTTTCCCTTGGAGCCGTTGCGGAAGTTCTCCCTACTCCTTCTGTCCTGTACAGTTGTGTTTCTGTTGTCATCATGTCTGACGGGTGCCTGATTGGCGGCCCTTCGTGTTCTGTGCCTTCTGTCCTTTTCCAGGACGGGGCTGTTCTCCGTCCTGTCCCTTCCTTCCTTCTGACGGTGGTATCTGCCTTCTTGTCAACGAGGCTTTCGTCCTTTTCCTCCCATCGCCGGGAACGGTCGCTTATCGTTTGGAGGTTGTGGGGCCTTGCGGTTGTTTGCTTGGAGATCTCCGACTCTGGTCTGCGTTCGGTCTCTTGTGTTTCCAGGAGGTCAGTGCAAAGGTTGATGGCCTCCAGGGTGGCTTCCTCCGCTTTCTCGGAGTGGCCTTTGCTGTGGTTATCGCACCAATGGCAGGGTTCTGCTTTCGGTGTCACCGTTCATTTCACCAGAGCGGTCGGTGCCTCCTGGGGCGGAGGCGTTAGGTTTCGGCCATTCATTTGTGCAAGGCGGTCACTTTTTCCTTGCGCACCTTACCGAGTTCTACGGGGTGCATACTCGGGCTTCGGCGTATGCTGCCTTGGGCCGCCTGGTCTGCAGGCGGTGGTTTCTTGATTCCTTCGGGTGCTTCGCCTTGGTGCTGTGGTCCCTCCCCTCTTGGACTGCTATTGAACGTCCCAAGGTCTTCTGTGTCCCCCAAGGAAACTGGGCGAGAAAACGAGATTTTTGTATAACTTACCAGTAAAATCTCTTTCTCGCTCTTTCCTTGGGGGACACAGCACCCACCCATTCTTGTTTTTTCTTTACACGGTTTCCGAGTTTGTTTTACCCGTTGGGTAGTTGGCTTGTTGGTTCCACTTTTGGACTTTGCCTTTTTACACTACTTGGACACGCAACTGGCAGTCTCTCTCTCCAGGCTGAGGGTATAGCTGTGGAGGAGGGGCTTAACAGTCTTCACTTAGTGTCACGCCTCCTATGGAGATGAGCTATACCAAGGTCTTCTGTGTCCCCCAAGGAAAGAGCGAGAAAGAGATTTTACTGGTAAGTTATACAAAAATCTCGTTTTTTTTATTTCACTTTAACACAATAACATGCTTGAAACAATGCTTTTTTTTAGTGTCTCCTGTTCTGAGAGCTATATTTTTTTTTTATTTTTTTTATTTTTTTTGAGGGATTTTCTTATATAGGGGCAAATTTTTTGCAGGATGAGGTGATTGGTATCATTTTGTGGGACACACACCTTTTTGATCGCTTGGTGTTGTGCTTTTTTTTGACAGTTTTTATTTTTATATGGTGTTCTTTGACATAGTTTTTATTTTTATATGGTGTTCTTCGGACCGGGTGGACCATGTGATATATTTATAGAGCCGGTCATTACGGACGTGGCGATAGCTAATATGTGTGCATGTTGTTTTTTTGTTTGTTTTTTGTTATTTTTTACTCTATTTCTGACTAACTTTTGGGGGTTTGATCTCCTCTGCAATGCATTACAATACATCTGTATTATAATGCATTGCCTGTTAGTGGATTACAGAGTAATATACTAATAGGTTGCCTAGGGCAGTGTTTCCCAACCAGTGTGCCTCCAGCTGTTGCAAAACTACAACTCCCAGCATGCCCGCACAGCCAAAGGCAGCTGGAGGCACACTGGTTGGAAAACACTGGCCTAGGAGAAACGGCCTGAGGCTGGATCTCCTGGACACCCGTAGAAGGCAGGTCCCGATGCCATGCAAGGCACTGGGCAGACTCTGCACGACATCGGGCGGGTCCCCACCACAGCAGCGCGGGGACCCAATGGGCTCCCTCACCCGCAGCAAACCCTTTCTATGCCGCGGTCACTGGGATAATGCGCCGGCATCTGTGTTTTCACTGATGCCGACGCATACAGCCAGGGTCCGACTAACGGGAACAGCCGGTCCCCTGCAGCTGATCGGGTGAGCAAAGCTCCTGCCCCTGCCCGATCAGCGGGCTGTAATAGTACGGCTAAGTGGAGGGGGCTATGGAGATATATATAATCTCCTCCTCTTATGAACCAAATCACCAAAGGGAGCTGATATATTTATATGACACCCTATACTTCTATTATGAACATCAATAAGCCCTCACATCGCCCACTGCCCCAGCATACAGTTCCTTTGGTTTGGGTTATGTATGGAATCTTTTTGTAGTAGACTGTGTGGTAATGTAATTGTGTAAGACTTTCTTATGATTTATCATTGTGTTAATCTATTCATTCCAGGTTCCAGATCAGTATGGCCTCATCCGAGCTGTAGCAGAGGGCAAAAGTGACCAGTTTCTAGTTGGCACATCGAGGAACTTTGTTCTGCGAGGCACCTTTAACGATGGCTTCCAGGTGGAAGTTCAGGTAGGTAGCCATTGGGCTGTGTCTTGTATGTTGCTTTGCATTTGAAAGTCCCTGATAAAATGATTTGTCAAACACAGGGTCACACAGATGAACTCTGGGGACTGGCAACGCACCCCTTCAAAGATCTTCTCTTAACATGTGCTCAGGACAAGCAGGTCTGTCTATGGAATAATGTAGACCACACGCTGGAATGGACCAGACTTCTAGATGTAAGTATCCAAAGCAAAGGTGATAAATGTGTGATCATTGGTGCTCCTGATGGTCCCGAGAACTGAGACTCTTAAAGGGGTTGTACCCACATTTTCACCCTGGCAGGCCTTGTGATATGAGCATTGTTTCATGCTCTGATGCTCTTCCTTGCCCTGCGCTGGATCACGCAAGGCAAGTGCTTCTTTGTTTATGTCTTTACAGTGCTAGGCAGAGGCTTCCGCCTAGCATTGTATTTGGTGACTTCACTGGCTCTGATGGGCGGGCTTTAGCGCTGCCCTAGCCGTTTTACAGGCTAGGGCAGTGCTAAAGCCCGCCCATTAGTGCCGGTGATGTCACTGGGCTCACTGCTGGGTGGAAGCCTCCGCCTAGTTTACCCATGGAGAGCCCGGTACGTCACCGTATCTCCATAAAAAGCCTTTGCCCTGCGCGATTCAGCTCATACTAGGGAGAGTGCCTGTGTAAAAATGTTCAGCTCTGAACCCAGACAACCCCTTTAAGTCCCTTTTTGTGAATGGAGCGGTAGTGTGCATTTGTGGTCCCCGGTCCGTTCAGTCTACAGTACTGCTGAATACAGAGTTCTGCTTTTTCCAGCAGTCCCATAGAAGTGAATGGAGCGGTTGTCATACTTGCACACCCAAGATCTGTTCACACAGGGGCTTCGAGTACCCCGGTCCCTCAAACGCTGAGCCCCCCACACTCTGATCCTCAGACATCATACATTTATCTGCTAGTGAATGTTGTGCTGAAGTTTCTCATCTCTTTTTTGGCTTTGTTTGGAATCTGAAATCTAAGCCTTTTCTCCTTCAGGAACCTGGACACTGTGCAGACTTCCATCCAAGTGGAATAGTTGTAGCTATTGGAACACATTCTGGGAGGTATTTCCTGAAATGTTGACTTCTGGTTTTACTGGATATAAACTGCAGATGACTGGGCGGCCCTGTGAAAGATTACGTGTCGCATGTATAGCATCTATCTAACGTTTATTGTGTGTGAATCATTGAGCAGCGCTTTATGCTGCATTAGTTATACGTGGGACATTGACTCCCTTTGCAGGGCCCCTCTTGTACTGAAAAGCGCAGTCATTTAGGCTTTTCAATACCACTGAAAAACACTTGGGGGCGCTTTTATTAAGGCTGTCGTTTTTGACGGTCTTCATAAGTCCCTGCGCTGGCAGTGATCACCGACGTTATGTAGAGGCACCGGCCTCTACGTACCTTCGGCTTATCCACCGCAATACTAAATGTAAGGCAGCCTAAACCAGACGTAGAAAGTGATAAATGAGACAGGCCTGCCGCTCTGTCCCCTTCCCCTTGCCTGTCCCCTTTAAAAAGTATGCAGGGCCAGCAATACCATTGTGCAGCACAAAATTCTGCCATCCATGCCACAGTATGAAACTATCACCATCCTGAGGGTGGCAATACAGTTGAATTTGGGGGGGGCATCTGCCGCTGCTGGGCATGTGCATAAGTACCTCATGCTCCTAGCATCAGATAGTTGTGTACCCTGTAGAGTCAATGGCCAATTCCCCCCCCCCCCCCCCCCAGGGAACTAGAGATGGGGCTACAGGTCAAGCCATTACAGCAGCATGGATTCCCTGAGAAGGAGCCGTCTGCAGATGCAGTGAAACATAAAACTGTAGAGGGAAAAACTGCTAATTGTAATAAAGAGCAACAAAAGAATGTTTAAATCCAGCATAAGTGTAATGCCATAATAAAATAAAATGTCCCCAAAGGTGTCCATGGCCTTTAAAATATGCAGATGTGTCAACAAAATGGGGAGAGAGGAGAAAGTTGCTGCCAAGCACCTTCAGAGGTGACCTATCGTTGGCGGACATAAGCTGGCTCCAGGGATAACAGCAGGTGTGGCCCTCAGTATTCTAATGTGTATGAGGGCCTTCATCAGTTGGGCATACTCAAGTCTACCAGTCGGTACACGCAATGCTATTTTTCTGATACCATGCAAGGTGCAGAGCCATGACATACTTTCCCTATGGTTTCTAGCATGAAAGAAAAATTCCCATGGATAAGCCAGAATTATTGAGCATTTATCTTTAAGATGTTTTTTACAGAACTTTTTTTGTTATCTACTGTTTTAGGCTTTCTTTTAACATGAGAGATATTTCTCTTATTTTCTAGATGGTTTGTCCTAGATGCAGAGACAAGAGATCTGGTTTCAATACACACAGATGGGAATGAGCAGCTCTCAGTGATGCGATACTCACTTGGTGAGTGACTCCTTACAAGCAGTCTGTAAATGATTGTCCCCTGTAACGTTGTGTCCAGGTCACAGTCTCCATCTCTGCTCCATTCTCCAGAACATTTGGATGCGAACTACAGTATGTTCAGTATTTAAAGAGGAACTGTCCCCTCTCCTGCCATGCTTTTTTTAATGGCTTTATACATTCCCCATGTAATAACAATTCTGGAACATCTATTCTTATGACTCTATGTTGAGCCAAAACTGCAACTAGCTTGACCTACAGAATGTGCCATAAATTCTTCAGAGTACTGTTCCTGTTTCTGACAGTCCTCTTTGTTGTTCCCCTTCCTTGTGTGTTACATGTTGCAGCAGGGAGGGGGAAGAGGGTATATATGGCAGATCACAGTGTGGAGATGGGGTATAACATCCAAGAAGGTCAGCTCATACAGACTTTAAATAGGGACAAAACACAAGGCAGATTGCAGCGATCAAGTGTAGAGGGAAAGGAGAGCATTTACTGCAAACTCTACAGGAGGTGGGGGATCACACACACCTCAGCATCCGTGTATCTCAGTACAAGTGTTAGGACAGTGATGACTTACCTCCAGCACTCAAACTATGGTGAGACTACGACTCCCAGCATGCTCAATTTTCTGTTGTGTACTAAGAACAGCCAAGCAAGTGTGCATCCTGGGAGTTGTAGTTTTACCACATCTGGAGTGCCGGAGGTTAGCCATCACACTGTTAGGAAATCCATACTGATTTATAGAAGGAAAAATTAGTTGCTGAATTAAGCTGTGCTGACATGAGAGATAGTGAAGTCAGCAGCATCCTGGACTCACATCCACCATTTATTACTGTCAGATACATGGCCACCTGAGAAGTCTGAAACTAGGAGAAGGTTGTAAACTGAATAACAAGGGATTCTGAGAAGGAATCAATAGTTAAGACTGAAACTTAGTGTAACTTTTTTTTTTTAAATGATTGTATTTTACTCATTTTGGCCTAAAAATAATTTTTTTTAATTGGTCTTTATTAAAAAGAATTCAGCCGTTCTGTCACACATGGCTAGCTGCTTGTCTAGCTGTGTGAATCAGCTGAGCTGCCTGACAGAACAGAGTAAAAACAGACAGAAGGCTATTAGAGAATCTCAAGACTGTACAGAGAAAAGGGCTCAACATTTCCTTTAAAGACCAATTTAAAATGATTTTTAACTCAAAATGAGTACAATGCATTCATAAAAAAATGCCACCAAAGGTGTACATAGCCTTTATGTTAAACTTACTATCTCCATGTCAAGAGTTCATAACCTTTAATTCAGTTTTAGTTCCTACGAATGGCAGCAAACTAAAATCCCTTATTACTGCTGTAGTGGGTGTGTGTGTGTGGCTACTTTCACACTAGCGTTTTTGCTGCATCCGGCAGGGTTCAGCAAAAACGCTTCCATTACTGATAATACAACCATCTGCATCCGTTATGAACGGATACGGTTGTATTATCTTTAACATACCCAAGATGGATCAGTCATGAACTGCATTGAAAATCAATGGGGGACGGATCCGTTTTCTATTGCATTAGAGAAAACGGATCCGTCCCCATTGACTTGCATCGTGGGTTTGGCTCCGCATCCCAGGACAGAAAGCAAAGTGCAGCATGCTGCGGTTTGCTCTCCGGTATGAGAAAGGAACGAAATACATTTTGGAGCATTCCGCTCTGTTCAGTTAAGTTTTGCCCCCGTTGACAATGAATCGGGACAAAACGGAAGCGTTTTTCCCCCCCCCCCCCCCGGTATTAAGACCCTATAACGGATCTCAATACCGGAAAATTTTAGTTTGAAAGTAGCCTAAAGCAAGTCGCTAATTTAAAAGGACAAATTAAGATGAGGCATGCTATCCATTCCACCTATCCTCAATTTACAGAATGTGAGGATCATATCGCGTGCATCTTGAGGACTGCAAGAACTTGCATTGTGAACGTAGTGATAGACTCTCTTAACATGTAATTATTTGCAGTGATCTTGCGATAGTCCAAATGATACAACTGTCATCTACTTTGTTTAGGACTTACCTGGTTGGGGAACCTATACTAGTGTAATGTCTCCTGTATTATGCTTGCTGCATGTTTCTTGCAAGATTGTTCTAAGACTGTCTTCTCCTACAGATGGATCCTTCCTTGCTGTGGGTTCACACGATAACTTCATTTATCTCTACAATGTCTCAGAGAATGGAAGAAAGTATAGCAGATACGGAAAGTGTGGTGTGAGTAAAACGGATGACTAATGGGGACTTATGAATCACTCGGTTATGCCTTGTGCAGACCCACAGGGCAAGGTGCAAGATACGGGGCTTCAAAGAACACTAAAGTGTGTCAGGCTCCGCCCCTCAAGACCTGCAGTAGGCATAACAATTATGTGGAGTGGAACACTTGGCTGCTGCTGCAAACTAAGATAATTGTACTACTTACAAATTGCACAAATCATAATGTTCCTAACACCATTTTTTTTATATTTCTATTTTTTCAGGGACATTCCAGTTACATTACTCACCTTGACTGGTCCCCAGATAACAAATACATAATGTCAAACTCAGGAGACTATGAAATATTATACTGTAAGTATCTAAGTATGTAAAAGTGTGTCCCAAGAACGGAACAAAAAAACTAAAATACCACAATTTACCACTGCAAAGTACTGGGGAACTGGTGCTCCAAATGGAAGCAAATGAAAATGATAATGTATTAATGTCCCTCAGGTAATTTATAGTATTGGTTAGTTATTCTGACTGGTTTCTACAGAATGACTCATTTCATCTGCTGTGGCCCAAATGTCTGAAGGTCAGGCTGAAATGGTCACAGCTTGACCTTATTAAAGAGGACCTTTCATCACTCCTGACATTACTGTTTTAATAGCTTCATGCATTCCCCATGTAATAACAATTCTGGAGCCTCTATTCTTATGGCTCTATGTTGTGCCATTTCTTTATTATTTGCACTATAAGTTATGTATGAATTGCTATTAGCCTTCAGTAAGGGTACAGAGGGGAGGTAACCAGTTAGGGAGGGGGGGGGGGGTGGTACCTGCCAGAATGACTCTATCCAATCAGTGCTGCCATTTTCAGTCTGTGTAGGTACACACCCCCAAACTGGTTACCACCCCTCTGTACCCTTACTGCAGACTGCTAGCAATACATTCATAACTTCTAGTAGAAATAATAAAGGAATGGTACAACATAGAGCTATAACAATAGATGCTCCAGAATTGTTAGTGAGGAATGCATGGAGCTTTTAAAATAGGCAGGCCAGGAGCGGTGAAAGGGCCTCTTTAATCACAGACAAGATTTGTAAGTATGAGATAGGACCCCCTGCTCACCACTGTCCACATACAACATCCATACCATGCCATCCTTGTGATATCATAGAAATATAGTTTTTACGACTGAAAGAAGACATCTGTCCATCCAGTTCCGCCTGTTATCCCGCAAATTGATCCAGCAGAAGGCAAAAAAAGAACCTGAGGTAGCAGCCAATTTTTCTCATTTCAGAGGAAAAAATTCCTTCCCGACTCCAATCGGGCAATCAGAATAACTCCCTGGATCAACGACCCTTCTCTAGAAATCTAATAACTATAACCTGTTATATTATTACACTCCAGAAATACACCCAGGTTAAGGATGATACTGGTTCTACGGATTCGTGATTCAGTCCAAATTCTCGAAAAAGTTTGGCCCCACACGAAACCAGATTTTTGTTGGTTTGTTTCAGGCAATCTAATGACAGAGAGAGGGCCTAGTATACCAGTGTATGTTCCTTAACAATATACAGGTCCTTCTCAAAAAATTTGCATATTGTGATAAAGTTCATTATTTTCTGTAATGTACTGATAAACATTAGACTTTCATATATTTTAGATTCATTACACACCAACTGAAGTAGTTCAAGCCTTTTATTGTTTTAATATTGATGATTTTGGCATACAGCTCATGAAAACCCAAAATTCCTATCTAAAAAAATTAGCATATCATGAAAAGGTTCTCTAAACGAGCTATTAACCTAATCATCTGAATCAACTAATTAACTGTAAACACCTGCAAAAGATTCCTGAGGCTTTTAAAAACTCCCAGCCTGGTTCATTACTCAAAACCGCAATCATGGGTAAGACTGCCGACCTGACTGCTGTCCAGAAGGCCTTCATTGACACCCTCAAGAAAGAGGGTAAGACACAAAGAAATTTCTGAACGAATAGGCTGTTCCCAGAGTGCTGTATCAAGGCACCTCAGTGGGAAGTCTGTGGGAAGGAAAAAGTGTGGCAGAAAACGCTGCACAACGAGAAGAGGTGACCGGACCCTGAGGAAGATTGTGGAGAAGGACCGATTCCAGACCTTGGGGGACCTGCGGAAGCAGTGGACTGAGTCTGGAGTAGAAACATCCAGAGCCACCGTGTACAGGCGTGTGCAGGAAATGGGCTACAGGTGCCGCATTCCCCAGGTAAAGCCACTTTTGAACCAGAAACAGCGGCAGAAGCGCCTGACCTGGGCTACAGAGAAGCAGCACTGGACTGTTGCATGTCATTCGGAAATCAAGGTGCCAGAGTCTGGAGGAAGACTGGGGAGAGGGAAATGCCAAAATGCCTGAAGTCCAGTGTCAAGTACCCACAGTCAGTGATGGTCTGGGGTGCCATGTCAGCTGCTGGTGTTGGTCCACTGTGTTTTATCAAGGGCAGGGGCAATGCAGCTAGCTATCAGGAGATTTTGGAGCACTTCATGCTTCCATCTGCTGAAAAGCTTTATGGAGATGAAGATTTCATTTTTCAGCACGACCTGGCATCTGCTCACAGTGCCAAAACCACTGGTAAATGGTTTACTGACCATGGTATTACTGTGCTCAATTGGCCTGCCAACTCTCCTGACCTGAACCCCATAGAGAATCTGTGGGATATTGGGAAGAGAAAGTTGAGACGCAAGACCCAACACTCTGGATGAGCTTAAGGCCGCTATCGAAGCATCCTGGGCCTCCATAACACCTCAGCAGTGCCACAGGCCGATAGCCTCCATGCCACGCCGCATTGAAGCAGTCATTTCTGCAAAAGGATTCCCGACCAAGTATTGAGTGCATAACTGAACATAATTATTTGAAGGTTGACTTTTTTTGTATTAAAAACACTTCTTTTATAGGTCGGATGAAATATGCTAATTTTTTGAGATAGGAATTTTGGGTTTTCATGAGCTGTATGCCAAAATCATCAATATTAAAACAATAAAAGGCTTAAACTACTTCAGTTGGTGTGTAATGAATCTAAAATATATGAAAGTCTAAAGTTTATCAGTACATTACAGTAAATAATGAACTTTATTACAATATGCTAATTTTTTTAGAAGGACCTGTATATGCATTGTCTAAGGGGTAGTCTTTCTCATTATAGAGAGCCCCTAGTATGCAGAGTATGTGTATGCAGTATTATAGGCCAGGTGATGCCCCTCTGGGTTTCTGCGAAACATATTCAAATTAGCTTTCCTAAATCTGATGCCAGAAGATGTTAAACACGATAATTTGCATATATTTTCCCCAGAAATCAAGAGGTGCTTGAGTAGCCTACAAAAGTCATCACGTGTGTCAGTTGGTCTCCATAATAGAAATGGTACCCACCCAGAGGTTGCCCTTAAGGTGTTCTCATCTGCTTTGTCCAGAAAGAGCTACTTGCAGATGTGAGGCTGGCTTAGCTGCTTTCCTAGCTTTGCTACTTAAGTCTGTTTAAAAGGCTGGAAAACATCTCTGCCAATCCAGTGTGAAAAATGATATAAACAAATAGCACTCATATCAATGCTGTGTTCCCCTTACGGTTTACTGTAGCAGTTAATTGCTGTGCAGTTGCCAGTAGTTATAGCTCCTGCTATCCCAATTCACCTCAATAGTATGGCTCCTTCCTATTCACCTGAGGATATGTCATCAGTATAGCAAAAACAGACAACACCTTCAGCAATTCTTTCACTATTTTTGATGAACCAGAGAGGCCTCCAAAATAACATTCAACTGAAAATAAGACCAGAGAATTACAACACACCACAAAGCTTATATCGACATTAATGAAACATGCAAGCCAGTTCTCTTTCTAGAATGAGAAGAGAAGCAGAAAGTATCAAGAAAAATTTACCTTACTTGGTTGACTGGCATTGTGGGGTACTTTTTGGGGTTCTCCATCGTTAGGGAGACCAAAAAATAGGGATGAATATTGTGTGCCAGGCGACACTATTCTTGGTTTCTAGGAAGAGTATATGCAAATCGCATATCTTAATTCTTCTGGGATAAAATGGCATATCCCCTCTTTTATTTTTTGTCAGGCAAGCTGATCTGGGATATCAGATAAGCTTTTCTTACAAAACAGAAAATAATGCTAATCTTTTCTCATGCCAGCCAAATTAAGATATGCGATTTGTATATACTCTTCCTAGAAACCAAGAGTAGTGTCGCCTGGCATACAATACTTGTGCATGTTTTCTGTCTCCCTAATGATAGAGTACCCAACAAGGCCAGTCAACCAAGTAAGACAGGTTTCTCTTGAGACATTCTGGTTCTCTTGTCCTTCTAGAAAGTGAACTAGCTTGCATGTTGCATTGAGAAAGTTGGAAGCTTTGTGGGATGTTGTAGTTCTCTTGTCTCGCTTTCAGGTGAATGTTACTTTGGAGGTCTCTCTGGATCATCTATAGTTGATCCAAAATGGGGAGTTAAAATTGTCATCTGTTCTTGCTATATTTATGATGTATCCTCAGGTGAATAGGAAGGAGCTATAATTATATACCCACCTGTATGTACACAGTAAAGAATACACTGCAGCAATGTGAGCTCTGCATTATTTTCACACAGAGATTGCCAGAGATGTCTTCCTGCCTTTTTAAAGAGGACCTTTCACTCGTATACAAACTAAAAACTAACTATACCTGTGGGCATTTCCTCCGGGTCCTCTGGTTTCTTCCCCCCCCCCCCCACACTCCCAATGACATACTGATAGGGACCTTAGATTGTGAGCCCCACTGGGGACAGCTTGATGCTAATGTCTGTAAAGCGCTGCGAAATATAGTAGCGCTATATAAGTGCATAACATAAATAAAGGGTTAACTATTCGCACTTGGTGCAGCAGAAAAAGTGTGCGAGATTGAATGTCAGAGTAATTGTCTCCTTTTTCTTGCCGTTTTTGTCTCTAGGGGACATTCCAAGTGGTTGTAAATTAATCCAGTATCGTTCAGACTGTAAAGACATTGACTGGGCAACGTACACTTGTGTGCTAGGATTTCAAGTATTTGGTTAGTAGCCATTTATTCATTTTCATTGTGGGTAAAGGTTGTCTAAACCTTTGTGAAAAGAAAAAGCGCCTCTCAGCGCGCTCTGCCCCATCGGCTTTTATCGGCTCAGCTCAGCTTTTTGGGTGTCGCGTACATATTCCAAGCGGAGCGGATGAAAGCCGAAGGGACGCAGCGCTTCTGCACCTTTTTTGTCTTTTAACTTTACCATAACTTAGCAGATGACTTCATATTCTCCAAGTCCGGGATAGATGAGGCCCATAGCCCTGTCCCATTTCTTGCACAAGTTCCATGGACACTAAAGTGTGCCTCTCACTTCTGATATAGCGGAAGTTCTTATCCTTGAGTGACTAGGAGCTAAAACGCCATCAATGACCAGAACAATTGCCTAGCCCCTTTGGCTCCCGTTAGCCATTGACTTGTATACAGTATATGCCTCGCCTTCCCCTCCCGATTAGAGCAAAAGAGATTCTTTCTGTTGGTGACTGACTCCTAATCATGAGATATGCCTTCATACCTTTTGTGCATATGTATAATTGGAGGTGCACCTTAATTTGTGCCATTTTCAGCTTTCTTTAATGAAAATCCTGTCTCCTTGCAGACCGCCCACTTCTGCTCCCTTTTCAAATTTAGCAGGTAATGAGTCAATTCAGCGGAAGCCCCAGAGGTTGGACCCAAGCCAATAACACTGTTGTCTGTAATGAGACAACCCCTTTAAATGCTGTGTAAATGTGGTAGTCATATAGAAAAAAATAAAAATAAATACTTTTCCTTTTTTTTTTTTTCTGTGGTGCTGTTCTGTTAGATCTGCTTACATTTCACACAAACTGCATGTTGTTTCCTTGGTGTAAGGTTTTTACCAAATACTGACATGTAATAAAATATTCTGTCCCCTCTATCAGGCGTGTGGCCAGAAGGCTCAGACGGCACGGATATTAACGCCTTAGTACGATCTCACAACAGAAAGGTTATTGCTCTCGCTGATGACTTCTGTAAGGTCCATCTATTTCAGTATCCGTGCTCCAAACCAAAGGTAATGACCATCAAGATCGTGACCAGGTAGATAGTGGTTTACTTATAGGGGTTGACCAGGCTTCTACTATTGCTGACCTATCCTCAGAATAGGTCATCAATATCAGATCAGTGGGGTGGGTCCGACACCTGGCACCCCCGCCGAACAGCTGTATGAGGAGACGGCACGCATAGTGCTCACGTGCCGTCTCTCTTCTAGTTCACCACTGCTGTCTATGGCAAAGACCATAGACAGTAGCAGCGGACAGAAAGAGAGCAGGGAGTCGGCACGTGCGCACTGCGCGCACCTTCCCTTCATACAGCTGATCGGCGGGGGTGCCAGGTATCCTAAGGATAGTGGTCGGCAATAGCAAAAGCTTGGACAACACCTGTAATCGCTGTGGGCAGAGCCCAAAAAGTCTACAGTTGGTGGACTGATTGAATAAACTACTAAAATATTGTGCTTTCTGATTTTTATTTTATTTTTTGACTACTGGGGTCCGAAATAAAATGTTCTAACAAACTGGAAAATAACCAGAATTTTTTTCCCATGGACAATAGCAACAGGAGTTATTGTGATATAATAAAAATAACCAGTTAAAGGGCGTCTGTCAGCAGATTTGAAGGCTTCAGTGTTGGTTTTCACTATCTGTTCCTGTCAATCAAAGTGCAGGGGGAGATGCAGTTGCAGAGAGAGCTGAGCCTCTAGGTGTAATGGCAACGCCCTCAATGCTCCTAGAGGCTCATTTGCATATATTAAAACATTATTTTTCTCAGCAACGTAGGCACATATGATCATAGTACCAAAACAGATGCCTTCAGCTGCCGAGCGCACATACAACAGCTCCGTGAGTGTCATGGGAACAAATCTGCTGACAGATGGACTTTAAATCTAGCACTTGTGGTCCCCACCAGTCTTTTACTTGTCCTTCATGAATGACATCACATGTATCAGCATGACCGCTGCAGCCAGTCACTGACCTCAGCGGTCTGGTACCATACATGCAAGCATCACCGCTGAGTGGTTGGCTGCAGCAGTCTTGTGCGTGTATGGTATTGCTGCAAATACCAATGAGGACTGCAAGAGTGGCATGTTGGTTATATTAATACATTTTTAGGCTAGTTTTTTTTATCCTCAAAAATGTTATACTTTTTTTTTTTTTTACATTAATGATTTGTGTTTGTGTTCTTTGACAGGCTCCAAGTCACAAGTACAGTGCTCACAGCAGTCACGTAACCAACGTAAGCTTTACCCACAGTGATAGCCACCTCATTTCCACAGGTGGGAAGGACATGAGTATCATGCAGTGGAGACTGATAGAGAAGGTGTCACTGCCTCAAAATGACAATCTAGTTGAAATCAATGCAGCCCCCACGCCAACTCTAACCGAGAAAGTTATGCAGGAAATGTCCCCTACCTCCGAACCACCACCCGCCAATGAGGAAGTCACAGCACCAGTAGAGTCCCCTGTACCGATCGAAGATGCTGGAGAAGAAGATACGGTAGACGCGGCGGAGTGTCCAAACGAGGTGCAGAGTGAAGTGAGCAGCCAAGAACCTGTGGAGGAAAATGGCCAAGAGGCCTCTAGTGAAATAAATGAGGAGTCAACCCATTCTCCGACCCTAGCTGAAACCCATGGAGAAGATTCACCGGTGTCTTAACAGCGTCCTTTATCAGTCCGTATCTTTTTTTCTTTTTTCTTTTTTTTTTGTACCTGGTTTGTGAGCTTTCGTTATGGGAAAAGGGTTTAACTACCGAGGAGAATATTTGGCTGGAATACGACACCATACTTGTGTGATGTAGGCTTCGGGAGACTGTTCACGAGCTCCAGAACAAGCCAAAGCTGGAAGATGGATGAGTAAACAACAATGTAGATGACACTTAAGAACCAATGTCACCGAGTGGTTTGTTGTACTTTTTTTTTTTTTTTTTTTCATACGGTCAAACTGGGTCAATAAAGGTTAAAAATCTTGAATAGAAAAAGCAAACCGTGATTTTACAGAAGACATATTTACAGATGAGACAGACAGCATTTACTAGGTGCATCAAAGGCCAAAGGATGATCCGCACTGGGTTATTTTTCAGGTGAATATAATATCGCAACCTGCGCTCGACTTTCAGAGCAGCTTTGGTCAACATTATGCAATTTTCATACAGTTTTTAGATAACGTTTGCTATACAAAGTTTGCCCTAAGTGCTGCTACCTACTTTTGAGGACTGTTTTTACTGCCTAACAGCTATATTTAGCAGCCTATTTAATATGATCTTGCTTTTATCCTGCCCAGGCAATCTTTTTTTTAAATGTTTTTGAGTTTTGTTTTGTTTTTTTTTAGTATTTTTTTTTTTTTTTCGAAACTAATTCACATATTGCATGTCTATTCACAAAGGTGAACAGATAACATTTGGTTCGGGTGGGGAGGGTGGGGGGAACAAGGTGTGATTGCAGTAGGATTATGAATTAATCACCCGTTAATTAAATCAAGATTCACGGTCACTGATAATGGTGCTTGGCATTCATAAACTTTTTTTTTTTTATATTAGAATCGTAATGAAAATTAAGTTTCAAATTAGTTTATTGTAGTTTTATTTTTTTTTTGCAAATAAATGCATTTGGCATACAGCCAAATCCCTTTAGGTGAAATGTAAAAAAAAAATGCTTTTTTGTGAATATTTTTGAAAGAACCATAAGACCATAAGTTTTATGTAACTTTTTTGTTCATATTTTATTTTTATTTTTTTGTTTTGTTTTTATGCACAAGTCTTAAGTGTGCAAGAGTTTACATCATTGCGCCATTCCAAAGTGCATCCAAAACGTCATTCCCTTCCAGTATCTTCTCAGGAGAATTGCTACAGATAAGGTGAAGAGAACAGGGGCCGCCCAAAGGACATCGCATACACAACCATATCTACAGTAAAGTTATATGGCAAAATGTTTATGTATGTGTCTCTAGATTATATTTGTCTATCTTCGTATATGTATGTGCATATGGAAGTGTATACACGTACATTTATCTAAAGATTTACTCGGATGTATTCTCTTGTTTACAGTGGTCCTTAAAAAAATAAATTAAAAATAAATCCTCAGTATTGAGGAAATAAAAAAATAAGTCATACCAAACAAGATGCGTATTTATTATGTGATCCTTTTTTTTTTTTTTTTTTTTTTTTTTTAAGATCTAGGCGTGACTTTCAAACATTTAAATTTGCAATTTGTTTTCAAAAATTTCAAATGAATGTTCTGATAAATACGCAGTTGTTTGGATGGGGGGGTCAAATGTTGCTGTTACTACAAAAAACAAGGCGTATGAAATTGCAGATATGTAAAAAGCCTTCTCATGTATGTAATGGCGACTAATGTTTATTGAAAAAAAAAATAGATATGTGATTTATGGATGAAAAGCGTTTTAACTATGTAACTAGATGTTTCGGGTTCAAAAATTGTGAATCAAATCTGAATCAGAGTGTTTCATGTGAAGATGTTTGAGCCATTTCTATCTCATGCATTCCTGTCTCATTGACAGTAATTTTTTTGACATTTAAAAGCAAAATAAAATCATACTATATATGTGGGTGTGTTTTATATATATATTTTTATTTCCGAAATGTAATTTAAAAAATTTCTGAAATACAATTTTAAAGATTAAGAAACAATTACAAATCTAATTTAAAGGTCCCATTAAGACCCTTGTCTAAGCAAGCTGGACTAGTTCATTGCCGTGAGTTGAGCTTCAGAAACCCTTCGCAACCTGCTGATACTGGTAGGGAAGTTGCAGCGGCCCACATTTCCCTTTAGCGGCAAAAAACACGGCGTGAAGTTCCATGGGCTACTACCTGATGTTTGGAATTAGAGGGGTTGTCTGTTTAAAAAAAAAAAAAATATATATATATATATATATATATATATATATATATATATATATATATATATATATAATATATTAAATTCCCATACCCCACTTGGTAATCATATACACAGTCACGAGCTAAATGGCATTTTGATATTATTTCATAATTCTTGGCAAGTATCTCCTAGTAAAATCATATGACCAGCAGGTTTCCAATCATATTTTATTAGGATATATAAAGATATCAAACATGCATATGAACTACGAAGAATTTGAACTAATATTTGATTCTCAAGTTCCCCAAAGCAAAACTTCCAGGACTCACAGCTGGAAAAGTGTCTGAGTCTTCAGATTCTGAACCTCGGATTATTAAAAACATGAATTATGACACTGGGTTTTTAAATGTGTACTTTTGGACTGTATAGAGGGTCTAGACCTTTTGCACCCCCTAAAGTTTGGAACAATGGATGTTTTCTGTTGCTTGCATGTAATCCTCTTTCTGGGGATTACAGCACCTAACAGTTTTGCCCAAGCTCTGCTCGGGCTTTGAAAAAAGGACTTAACAGTTCAGCTCAGCAGTGTTTGGGTGAGGTGTGGGGTGGCTGCTTTAGCTGCTCATATCTTAGGATTGGTAGTAGCTTTCCAAGTTTTCCAACCAGACCAGAATTACATTATCTACACAGTCAGGATTGAAAGCCGTGAAACCAACTCTCATTTTTAGCTGCATTCACTGCCAACCAGATTTCTAACAGCTATATCTTCTGAAGTAGTGCAGATAATGCTTTGATTCTGGTTTTGTTTGAAAGTTTGCAGTTTTCAAACAAGCCCAGACCCATACCTCTAGCTGCTACCTAACCCAAGATATGAGGAGCTAAAGCAGCCCCACCTATCCCTCTTCAGTCTGGTGGGGGGGGGGGGTGCAATATGGGAGCTGACAGCCTGCAGGAGGAAATAAAAATAAATATATTTTCTGTGGGTCAGTACAAATATGATGCCAAATGTAAGGTTACGTTACTTATGTCACACAGTGAACTAGGGTTGTCTCGGGTATCTAATTGATACCCAATCGATACTTTTATCCCGGTATCGATCGCAATTTACCTATACTAGGCCGCACAGTATCACATCCAAGTATCGGAGAACACAGTGCGTGCTTGTCACGGTGTGGAGTGGAGGACGTGTGAATGGACCCTAACACTGCAACTTGCTTAAGGATTTCAGGAAGACTGACTCCCTACCTTAATTGGTTTAAAGTAATCAACTATTCACTTGATAAGTAACAAACACTAAATTATAGAGGGTTCTAGTGGGAAATCCTTTCTTTCTAGGAAAAGAACAACTCCCTAGAATCAAAAATAAGAATCTCAGACAAAACACTACTGAACTTAGGATGGTGGTTAGAAAGAAAAAATTGAATTCAGGGAGTGTCATTGAAGTTAGAAGACCTGGTATGTCTAACCACGGATGCAAGTCCTTGGGGGTAGGGGGCTCAGATTCAGGAAATCTCCCTACAAGGTCTTTGGGGGGACGAACAAAAAGAAAGCTCCTCCAACCTAAAAGAACTGGCAGCAGTAGGTCTGGCAATGAGGTCGGTCCTTACAAGAATAAGAGGGAAGAATCTCAGAATTATGACAGACAACAAAACAGCAGTCTCTTATCTGAACAGACAAGGGGGTACAAAATGCAAAACTTTGATGCAGGAAGCTCAGGAAATCCTCTTGTTGGCAGAAAAACATTGTGCTTCAATCTCAGCAGGGCTGGAAAATGGACAGGCAGACTTTCTCACCATTTTCTATCTCAGAGCGAATGGAGTCTGAACCAGTCCATTTTCGAGAAAATTATTGTTCTCTGGGGTTATCCAGTAATAGACCTTTTTGGCACTTTAAAGAACAGGAATGTTCAGAATTTCTTTTCCCTAGATCCAGCGGGATCCCCTTGTGGGATAGATTCCTTTCTCCAGAAATCGGTGGGGACAGCCTCCCCTAAGGGGGGTGGGGTAATTAGCCTATCACCAAGCTTGATACATTTCTTAAATCTCCCCCACATAAAACAAGATTGGCACACAGAACTCAAGGGGGTAGTGACCAGGGGGCAGTGGTCATTCATGATCAGGATAATATAGGGTCGGACATGGAGATCTTGGAAGGTGGAAAACAAAGAGGGAGCTCAGATGGCAAAATTGATTTGATAGATGGTAAACTGGCTGAGATTCTGGGAGCAGTCTCCCATTCCAAAGTGGCACTTGGAGATATGACTAACAGAGTCTCGTCAGTTCAATCTGACATCTTAATAATAGATGAAATGAGTAAGATGAGAGGAAAAATAAAAGGGAGTCTTCTCAAGAAATGAAGGAAGGGTTGAGTAACCTAAGTAAGAAAACTGTGCACTTGGAGTCAGAGTATAAATATTTAAAAGACAAAATAACTGACATGGAAGATAGAGCAAGGAGAGCGAACCTGAGATTTCTCGGTTTCCCAGAGGGATCCGAGAAAAGATACTAGAGGTTTTATTTAAAAATGGTTATCTGAAATTATTGATTTAGAATCGCAACCCGTGTGGTTCATGGTGGAGCGGGCTCACAGAATTCCAAGGAAACCCCCTCCCCTGGCTGCCCGCCTAGAGCTATAATTGTTAAAATGTTATGCTCAAATGAGATTTAATCCTTCGGCAAAAACGAGTATTACAGGATATTAAATACAATGACAGCCGGATAAAAATTTATCCTGATTTCTCTAGAGAAACTAAAAAAAAAAAAAAACTTATTTCCGGGAGATTAAAAAGAAACTAGCAGAAAACAAGATTGTGTACTCAATGTTATACCCAACTAGACTTACAGTTGTATATCAGGAACAGGTACAGTTTTTCTCTACTGTAGAAGAGGCAGAGAAATGGTTGGAGCTTAGGGAATTCGGTGTTTGAGTCATTCTGTATAGGGATGGTGGGGTAGGGTAGGGGGGGGGGGGGATAGATTGTAAGAGATTTATGAGAAATTTCTCATGGATCAGTATGGGGTGGGGTGTGTTAGATCTTCCCTTTCTTGTGCTCGATGCCTCCGGAGCTGGAGGACAGGGCGGCCGGCCGCAATAACTTATCTTTTTAGGTAAGCTATGGTAAATAGGGTGCTAATTTGGAATGTATGAGGGTTGGCGGATAGAATTAAAAGGCGCATAGTGTTTGATGTGATATCTAGACACTTACCGGCAATAGTGGCATTAAATGAGACACATGGTACTATTGAAAAAATACATACACGAGTATCATTCCTTCTTTACGGCAAACTCGCGAGAGGTGAGTGTATATGTTCACAACAAGGTGGATTTTGTTCCACTGGAGCATAAAATTGACAAAGAGGGGAGATTTGGGTTTATACATGCCCAGTGGAATGGAACAACTTGTATTCTTGCTTTCATATACATCCTCCCACAATTTGCACTATACTGTATTTCATGTTTGGCCGCTTTTGCCAGTAGTAGGGCTGTATGCCCGATTATAGTCGCCGGGGATTTTAATAATGTGATGTCCCCAGACATAGACTCTCAATTGCCTCTGGCCAGAAAGAAGAAACGGGAAAGCAAACTTTATTATTTAGATCTTGTCATGAATTGGCACTTATAGACATCTGGCGACATTTGTATGGGAATAAAAGAGCTTTTTCGTGTTATAGTCAGTCTTGTGAGGCAATGTCCAGAATTGATATGGCCTTCACGACCTCTGACTTTATAGATAGTGTAATACAGGTCCTTCTAAAAAAAATTGCATATTGTGATAGTTAATTATTTTCTGTAATGTACTGATAAACATTAGACTTTCATATATTTTAGATTCATTACACACAACTGAAGTAGTTCAAGCTTTTTATTGTTTTAATATTGATGATTTTGGCATACAGCTCATGAAAACCCAAATTTCCTATCTCAAAAAATTAGCATATTTCATCCGACCAATAAAAGAAGTGTTTTTAATACAAAAAAAGTCAACCTTCAAATAATTATGTTCAGTTATGCACTCAATACTTGGTCGGGAATCCTTTTGCAGAAATGACTGCTTCAATGCGGCGTGGCATGGAGGCAATCAGCCTGTGGCACTGCTGAGGTGTTATGGAGGCCCAAGATGCTTTGATAGCGGCCTTAAGCTCATCCAGAGTGTTGGGTCTTGCGTCTCTCAACTTTCTCTTCCCAATATCCCACAGATTCTCTATGGGGTTCAGGTCAGGAGAGTTGGCAGGCCAATTGAGCCCAGTAATACCATGGTCAGTAAACCATTTACCAGTGGTTTTGGCACTGTGAGCAGGTGCCAGGTCGTGCTGAAAAATGACATCTTCATCTCCATAAAGCTTTTCAGCAGATGGAAGCATGAAGTGCTCCAAAATCTCCTGATAGCTAGCGGCATTGACCCTGCCCTTGATAAAACACAGTGGACCAACACCAGCAGCTGACATGGCACACCAGACCATCACTGACTGTAGGTACTTGACACTGGACTTCAGGCATTTTGGCATTTCCCTCTCCCCAGTCTTCCTCCAGACTCTGGCACCTTGATTTCCAAATGACATGCAAAATTAGCTTTCATCCGAAAAAAGTACTTTGGACCACTGAGCAACAGTCCAGTGCTGCTTCTCTGTAGCCCAGGTCAGGCGCTTCTGCTGCTGTTTCTGGTTCAAAAGTGGCTTGACCTGGGGAATGCGGCATCTGTAGCCCATTTCCTGCACACGCCTGTACACGGTGGCTCTGGATGTTTCTACTCAAGACTCGGTCCACTGCTTCCGCAGGTCCCCCAAGGTTTGGAATCGGTCCTTCTCCACAATCTTACTCAGGGTCCGGTCACCTCTTCTCGTTGTGCAGCGTTTTCTGCCACACTTTTTCCTTCCCACAGACTTCCCACTGAGGTGCCTTGATACAGCACTCTGGCAACAGCCTATTCGTTCAGAAATTTCTTTCTGTGTCTTACCCTCTTGCTTGAAGGTGTCAATGATGGCCTTCTGGACAGCAGTCAGGTCGGCAGTCTTACCCATGATTGCGTTTTTGAGTAATGAACCAGGCTGGGAGTTTTTAAAAGCCTCAGGAATCTTTTGCAGGTGTTAGAGTTAATTAGTTGATTCAGATGATAAGGTTAATAGCTCGTTTAGAGAACCTTTTCATGATATGCTAATTTTTTTAGATAGGAATTTTGGGTTTTCATGAGCTGTATGCCAAAATCATCAATATTAAAACAATAAAAGGCTTGAACTACTTCAGTTGGTGTGTAATGAATCTAAAATATATAAGTCTAATGTTTATCAGTACATTGCAGAAAATAATGAACTTTATCACAATATGCTAATTTTTTTAGAAGGACCTGTAAATGAAATATGAACCTTGTTGTGTCTCGGATCATTCCCCTATGTTAGGGTTTATACAGACTAGTTCAGTCCGGCGGAAGAAGAACTTTAGGTTGAATCCTCATTGTTTGAGTTTAATTGAAGAACAAGTGAAAATCGCCCGCGAGATAGTAGAATTCTGGAATTTTAATTATGGCTCCTCGCATATACACCGTGTGGGATAGGAGAACTAGAAAGGGATATATTTAGGAATAAAACCAAGGAAAAAATGAAAGGACTAAATAAAGCTTGGGAAGATCATAAAAAGTATCTTTTTAATAAGGGCCATCAGAAGATCTTTTTTAGTGGCCAGAAATATTTTTGCGAAGCTGGAAAACCGAGCAGTTTACTCTATTATTCAGAATCAACAAAGTCAAAATAAAATTCAAAGTATTAGATCTAAAAATGTGCGGATTCTGACTGATGCCGGGGAAGTGGAGAGGGAATTTATTACTTTCTTCTCCACTCTATACTCCACAGGACAGTCTGGGACTGTAAAGGAACTGGACACATTTTTTGAGAAATAAAAAATGACAACCCTGGTGGAGAAGGAAAGGGCTTTTCTAAATACACCAATTCAATTACGTGAGCTACATGAGGCCCTAGGTTCTATACAGGGCAATTCCGTCCCTGGCTCAGACGGACTACCATTTGAAATCTATAGGAGACACGGGGAGGTTCTCCTACCGCTTCTTTTACGAGTCCTTAATGAGTCTTTCGCAGCGGGCTCTCTCCCTGCTTCACTTTCGGAAGCTATTATTGTTCTCATACCGAAAAAGGATAAAGATTTAAATGACCCAAGTTCCTACCGCCCAATTTCTCTTTTGAATACAGACTTTAAGATATTTGCAAAAATATTTGCAATTCGATTAAAAAAAAGTGATATGAAAATTTATTCACCCAGACCAAACTGGTTTCATACCTAATAGACAGGCCCACACTAACTTTTGCAGGGTTCTAACTAATATTCAGGCGGGGAAAGTGGAACTTTTTATGGAGGGTGATGTCTAAAATGAAGCTGGGGAAAGAATTTACTCGTTGGATAAAGTTAATGTATTACTCCCCTTCTGAGCGAATAAGCATTGACGGGTCTTGTTCATCCCCATTTGGGCTTCAGCGGGGCACTAGGCAGGGATGCCCCCTCTCTCCTCTCCTGTTCGCAATACTTATGGAACCTCTTGCTTGTATGATTGGACAGGATGAATGTATTCATGGGTTTGGGATTAGGGGCACGGGCACCCAGGATAAAATTAGCCTTTATGCTGATGATATTCTTATATTTTTAAAAGAGGGAGGTGCTTCTGTGGCCCATGTTATGAAGGTAATTCATGAATGGTAATAATGAATTCGGACTCCTTTCCGGCCTTGAGATTAATTGGGAGAAATCTGTCTTTCTCCCAATTGGATATCAGAGAAAAGAAGGAATAGAGGAATATGGAGAGCTGCTTCCAGCCGCGGAGATAAATTATTTGGGGGTGAGGATTAGTGCTTTAGTGGGCGACTTTACCCAACTTAATTTGGCTCAGTTGGAAGAGAAAATAAAAAATTAAGTTGGAGTTTGGCAGAGATTGCCACTCGGGCAAGCGGATAGAATAGCACTTATTAAAATGGTGTTGCTCCCCCAAATTTTATATATTCTATCTGCTTGCCCAAGATTAATGATGCATATTTTAATCATATTGATCGGCTTTTTAACAATCTGATATGGGGCCGGAAGATAGTCCGAATCAAGCAGAGGTTCCTGTGGTTGGCAGAGAAGAGGGGGGGGGGGGGAAGGAATATCCCTTCCGTATATATTCAAGGTTACTTTATGGCTGCACAAATCCAATGGTTTATGGGACAAAGAGAGAATGACCTTGTGCAATATTTAATTAGAAATTATGAGGGGTCTCAGCAGAGAGATATTTTTAGTATCTTGGAATCAGGATACTTGGCTACTCGAGGTAAGGTTTGCCCCGTAAGTGAAATGTTACAGCTAGTTTGGAATAAGATAAAAAAAATATTGTTAGGGGTCACACAAAGTTTAAGCTTTACTCCACTTTGGAAACAATTTTAATTTAAAGGAACTTATTAAAAAAGAAGATAGTATATATTGGCAAAAAAGGGGAATAGTACTTGTCTCACACGTCACTGAAGGCGGTATTATTCGAACTGTTGTAGATAACAGTTTTACGGATTTCTGTTTTTATCGGAAAGAGGTTAAAACTTCTATTTCACAGATTTACAAACAAATAAAAGAGGGATTAGCTAATATTACACAATTTAAAAGCGAAAAGAAATGGGAACGGGAGATTGGAGGAGAAAGGAACATTCACTGGTTAAGGGTATATAAAAACATAAACTGGGTTATCTCTTCTGCTAATTTTAGACTCCTACAGTTCAAAATATTATATCTCTCCCCCCCCCCCCCCCCCCCCCCCCCCCAACGGATTGCGAACATGTACGGGAAAACTGAATCTAAATGCCCAAAGTGTCGCTCTGACCAGGCCGATTTTCTACATATGATTTTGAACTGCCCAAGGATTCAGTAGTTCTGGACAGAAATATATGAATTATTAACTAATAAACTAGGCACGGGCCCAGAAATGGGTGTTGAGCTTGCCATCTTGGGATTATGGGGATTGGACAACCTTAACAGACAGGACCTTAAGGCTTGGCTCAAGAGCATGTTACTGCCCCCCCCCCCCTCCCCCCTTGCAGAATAGAAAAACTTAATGGATAAGGTGAAACAATATGTGAAAATGGCATGCAGATCAAAAAAACAGTTGGTGCAATGGGAAAAGGTTTGGGGCAAATAGACATAGATTGCGTGCCAGCCCTAGGCATCTACCCGCCCCTTGAGTGTTTATTTTTTTAAGGTATTTGTTACTCGGGAGTGCGCAGGGTCCACTTGGGCTCCAGGAGGGAGCGGTGCGCAAGGATGGGGACGAGGGAAGGTCTATTGGGGGAGGGTTGGGGAAAATGTAATTTGCTTTCTTTTATATTAAATGGAAACAGGATGAGGGAGAAATGTCGTTATTGGAGATATAGACATGATCTTCTCTATTACATATGTATATGAACTAGGAGATTGTATTAAGGCTGAATTTGACAGTTAAGGCTACTTTCACACTTGCGTTCGGAGCGGATCCGTCTGGTATCTGCACAGATGGATCCGTTTTGACTTTACATTGAAAGTCAATGGGGGGCGGATCCGTTTGAAAATTGAGCCATATTGTGTCAACTTCAAACAGATCCGTCCCCATTGACTTACATTGTAAGTCTGGACGGATCCGTTTGCCTCCGCACGGCCAGGCGGACACCCGAACGCTGCAAGCAGCGTTCAGGTGTCCGCCTGCTGAGCGGAGCGGAGGACAGACGGAGCCAGACTGATGCATTCTGAGCGGATCCGCTTCCACTCAGAATGCATTAGGGCTGGACGGATCCGTTCGGGGCCGCTTGTGAGAGCCTTCAAACGGAACTCACAAGCGGAGCCCCGAACGCAAGTGTGAAAGTAGCCTTAACAACGCTAGTGTGAAAGTAGCCTTAACAACGCTAGTGTGAAAGTAGCCTTAGTTGCTCTCTCCTTACTGTTTTTGTCTTTTGTATTGTTTGGGAAAAATAAAGAATTATAAAAAAAAAATAACGTAGGCCCCATTCCTTAGGGAGCCCCTCTGAAATGGAGAGAGCGGCTGAGCGCCACCACTCCATTTCTATGGGAGCACCAGATTTTGAAAATTTTAATTAACCATTCTGAGCACAGAAAAATTTGATTTGGCAGCTTCACCGAAGTTTGACAAGAAATTTGATTTGTTACAAATTAGTTCATCACGAATCGCGATGTTAAAACCCCATTCAGCCTATCAATCAATGGGACATTTTTTAACGGCCGCTTAGACAGAAGTGCACCCGTCTAACGGCCGTTAAAAACGTTAATACACTAGTGCAATATGGCCTTTTGGGTTTTCAAAAAAAAATAAAAAATCACCTCATGCACTTGCTCGCTCAGAGGCAGTCCACTTCTCTCTTAAATGAAAGACCTGCCAAAGGAACTGCGCAGAGCGTGATCATGTGGTGATGTCATCGCTATAACAGGCCAGTTTTATGGTCTAAATTATAGTAGATCCAGTGGGCTGTGCAAATCCCCCCCTTTATCGCCGCTTTAACACTGCACAATAATTAGAATTTTTTTTATTTATTTTTTTACACCATGGTAGTGGTAGGTAAATTCCTTAGTAAGTATCCTGGGCTGCGCCGCTGGTCTCCCTCCATATAAACATCCGGTTTGACATCACCGCAGCCAATCACTAGCTACGTCGGTGACCCGCTCCTCTTACTTCATGACAAATGATCACATGACGTAAGGGACCAGATGTTTACATCCAGGGAGCCCAGTGGAGCAGAGATCTGACAAGCGGGGCCTGACCTCTTCTGCCCCTGCAAGCCGGTGATCAGTAGTGCTGTCCAGTGTCGGAGTCACACCATAAAGTCTTAACTTTTGTACATTTCTCTCTAGATTTCACTATATGATTTTGGATTTCTCTAAGACACATTAGCAAAGTACTCTAAGCCTTATAAAATTTTGCAGTGCTGTTGACGGTCTGCAAGAGATCAGTAGCAAAGAAATTGTACTTTACAGTCCTACTTTACAAATACCAGATACATTCTTGAAAATGTCTTCAGTATTGTATTCATTCTGCTCGGATTGGGGCTGAGCTGCAATACCAGACACAGCCTATGGACAATGGTGGCGCTGTTTCTAAAAAAAAAAAAAAATTCTAATCTCACACTCCCTTTTCTAAATGTGAGATGAAACAAGGCAATCAGCTCTAAAAGACTCTGCTGCTCCTGTGTCCGGAGATGACTCGTGTAGCATCTGTCGTTTCTTGTATTTTATGGAAATTCAGATCAGATGTTGTGATTTATACATTGCCCTATACTACCAATAAATGAAGCAACTTCCAGTAAGCAGGGTGCTTGTACTGGCCTGGAAGCCATAGACACAGCTTGACCCTGGAACGAATCCCATGGACTGTGCCCATCGTGTGTGAATAATGAACATCTTGAGTCCTGTTAACCCTTTGTGTATTCCCCAGCCGTTCAACCACATTGTATTTGTTGGTTATACTGCACATCTTGGCTCGCTCTGTAATAACAATATGCACATGCCTGAAATATCTCATGAATTTATAACATTGAAATATTTTCTGCGGTCAGTGTGTATGTAATATGTCATTGCACAATGCATATAGCTGATTGAGGTGAGATCCAGATTCGTCTGGATGTCTGGTGGAGAAGTCACCCTCCACTGCTTGGACTGAAATATTCCTGGTAGCGAGACAGTCAAGACTAAGGCATTTCCTTATTAAAACAGGCAGAAATAGTGAATTCACAGTTTTTTTTATTTATTAATAACTCTAGCAGGGGAGCACAAAGCTTCTGATCCCTCTAACTACCCTAGAGACAGGATGTGCTGCTGATGTGGTAGAGGTTCTGCAATTAACTGTAGTACCTTCTAGTCGGTCATAGGTTTTACCTGCAGCCACCACAAGGGGGAGCTCACCACATACAGACATGAAGCTCCTGCATCCTGAATTCAAAATTAACCATTTAAATGCATATGTAGTTGGCTCCCCCTAGTGGTGGATGGATAAAGCTAGAATTCTGGAAATAGAAGTAAAAAAATAGATATAATATGAATTTAAAGAGGACCTTTCACCTGAAAATGCAAGTTAAACTAAAGATATACCCTTACTTGGCGGCTCCCAGTGGTGCATATTCAGTTCTTCATTTTGCACCCAGTGCCCCCGTTTGTCCGCGATGCCCCCCGCAATATTTCCCGCCTTCTATGCTAATGAGCCATTTGGCTCAACTGGACGAGCCTGCAAAAGTTCTCCCGGGCGTGTCTTTCTTCTCCCTGGCACAGAGCGCATCCATTCAGCGCGCTCTGCTCTTGGCCAGGGACAAAAAGCTCCAGTTCTCTCGAGATTTGCGAGAACTGGAGCGATTTCATCCATCCTGAGCCGCTGCCTCCGACACTGCTCCAATGCTCGCCGCGGGAATCCAAGATGGCGCCGGCTCAGGATGGATGAAATCGCTCCAGTTCTCGCGAATCTCGCAAGAACTGGAGCTTCTTCTTCCTGGCTAAGAGCGGTGCGCGCTGATTGGATGTGCTCCGTGCCAGGGAGAAGAAAGACACGCCCGGGAGAACTTTTACAGGCCCACCCAAATGGCTTATTAGCATAGAAGGCGGCAAATATTGTGGGGGGCATCGCGGACAAACGGGGGCACTGAGTGCAAAATGAAGAACTGAATAAGCACCAAGTGCGGGTCCGCAATTCCATAGAAATAAATGGAGCCTAATCACCACAGAATTTTGACCCTTAAACAGTGGACATAAATTAAATTAATACCCAGTACATATGAATAAGTTAATAGTTATACAGCTGGGGTGTAGCTTTGTCAATACAACCCGGTCAAAACTGTCCATTTCAGACTTGTGCATTAGAAGAATGTATAAATGACAGGAGATGAGAACAGCTACAGCTATTGCAGGAACATTATAAATATAGATCCAAGGACTATACAGCTCGCTTCTCTGCGCTTGCCCTGGATTCCACATAACTCATCTCCGGACCCTTCTCCAGTAATTTAGAAGTTTTTTTTATACTCAACATTATCAGATACATTTTTTATTAGTTTCTTTTTAACAACATCAGCCATTTATCAAATAATAATACAGATATATTACACTCACATTTCACTAACCCTTAGTACCTAACCTCACGCTCCTTATAACCTCCCTCCCTTAACTGCGAGACAGACCCCTGGCTCAGAGTAGACGATGTATAGTGGGTGTTTCCTTTGATCATACTATCTCTCAGTATACTATTCCTACCCGTACTAATATTTCATAGTAGTATAGCTATTGGGGTGCCGATCTTATCTTAAAGGGGTTATCCAAATCCTATAATGACCCCCCAAATGCCCAGGCCACTCAGATACTTACCGGCACCCACGTTGCTCCTGCTCCTTGCACGGCCACCACTGCATCTCCCAGTTGCACGGTCAAAACATACCAAGGAGGGGGTTTGCAGCGGTGGCCATCCGGGGAGCAGGCATTAAGGGGGGGGGGATGACGCCTTTAATGCTAAAACGGGCAGGTTAACAAGGACATGCTTAGAAAGCTGCATCCTGAGTATGTAACATTCTGGTGGTTTAGTGGCCCCACACCTAGTGACAGGTTCCCATTAAGCTGTAGGGGCTATCTTATAATAATGTGCAGAATTCCAGGCAGTTTTCATTTCTTTGTTCTTGTCCATCAAACTCAACAGGCAAAAAGTAACATCCAGGTACATCTCAATAAATTAGAATATCATTGAAAGTTAAATTTATTTTGGTAATTCAATTTAAAAACTGAAACTTTAGGTGCAGATTGGGGCGTAACGGTTCAATCTGTGACTTCTCCCCTCTCACGCCAGGTCTAAAAAAGTAGGCAGGGAAGGCCGGCTCGTCCCATTCACTATTGGAAGCTGTCTTACATTTACCTTCAGGGACCCTTTGGACCCGGGATTTAAATTTATAGGGTTCAGATAGCCAAGCGGCTAATGGTTTCCCGTTTAAGGTCAAATTATAAAATATAACATTTATTGGATATTCTTTAAAATGAACGGGAAGATAGAAAAGAAAAAGGTATTTAAAATTACAGTGTTCTGGTGCATGGTAACAGTATACACTTATTTTTGTCAATAGGTTTCTGCTTTTATTTTTATTGCAGTCTTTCCCTTAGTGTATCTAAGTCCTGAGGAGTAGATCCTATTATATTTCCCTCCTCCGGTCTAATAGGATTGTGACGAGATGTACGCTCTCTGTCAGCCCTGCACCGGGATGAATAGAGTACTTGTAACTCTATCCCTAAATTCCTCTTTAAGGACTGAGTAGACTGTTAGGATCGGTTTGACCCGGTGTCTGCAGCGCACCAGGGGCCGATCACAAAGCACACTACACTGCTCTAAAACCTAAGATTGCAGCTCCCCCGACATGTTTCACCACGGATGTGGCGTCTTCAGGGGCTATGGAGCTACTGGTTGATAGTAGCTCCATAGCCCCTGAAGACGCCACATCCGTGGTGAAACATGTCGGGGGAGCTGCAATCTTAGGTTTTAGAGCAGTGTAGTGTGCTTTGTGATCGGCCCCTGGTGCGCTGCAGACACCGGGTCAAACCGATCCTAACAGTCTACTCAGTCCTTAAAGAGGAATTTAGGGATAGAGTTACGAGTACTCTATTCATCCCGGTGCAGGACTGACAGAGAGCGTACATCTCGTCACAATCCTATTAGACCGGAGGAGGGAAATATAATAGGATCTACTCCTCAGGACTTAGATACAGTTAAGGGAAAGACTGCAATAAAAATAAAAGCAGAAACCTATTGACAAAAATAAGTGTATACTGTTACCATGCACCAGAACACTGTAATTTTAAATACCTTTTTCTTTTCTATCTTCCCGTTCATTTTAAAGAATATCCAATAAATGTTATATTTTATAATTTGACCGTAAACGGGAAACCATTAGCCGCTTGGCTATCTGAACCCTATATGTCTTACATTTAGATTCACAAGGAGTGGACTGCGGCTGGAGTCAGTGCTCCAAGAGCCACCACACCCAGACGTATGCAGGACATGGGCTACAACTGACGCGTTCCTTGAGTCAAGCCACTTGTGACCCAGAGACCAAGTCCAGAAATGTCTTACATAGGCTAAGGAGAAAAAGGACTGGACCTGTTGCTCAGTGGTCCAAAGTCCTGTTTTCAAATGAAAGTAAATTTAGCTTTTTATTTGGAAATCAAGGTCCCAGAGTCTGCAGGAAAAGTGGAGAGGAACACAATCCAAGGTACTTGAGGTCCAATGTGAAGTTTCCACAGTCAGTTATGGTTTGGAGCCATCTCATTTGCTGGTGTTGTTCCACTGTGTTATATCAAGTCGAAAGTCAGCACAGCCGTCCACCAGGACATTTTAGAGCACTTCATGCTTCTCTCTACTGACAAGCTTTATGGAGAAGCCGATTTAATTTTCCAGCAGGACTTTGCACCTGCCCACGTTGCCAAAGTACCAATACCTGGTTTAATAACCATAGTATCACTTCTTAGCCGCCTCCGGACCACCTAACACAGGATTGCGGTCCGAAGGCGGACGGTTTATTCCTTCTTCACGCGCTGGCGCGTCATCTCACGAGAGGCGAGATTTCCTGTGAACGCGCGCACACAGGATCGCGCGTTCACAGGAACGGCAGGTAAACGAGTGCATCTACAGCCTGCCAGCGGCGATCATTCGCTAGATGCGATTTTTTTAACCCTTGAAAGGTATATCAGATGCTGTATTGTTAACAGCGTCTGATATACCTGCTACCTGGTTCTCTGGTGGTCCCTTTTGCTTGGATCGACCACCAGAGGACACAGGCAGCCCTGTAAAGTAGCACCAAACACCACTACACTACACCCCCCCCCGTCACTTATTAACCCCTTATTAACCCCTGATCACCCCATATAGACTCTCTGATCACCCCCCTGTCATTGATGACCCCCCTGTAAGGCTCTATTCAGACGTCCGTATGTGTTTTGCGGATCCACATACGGACGTCTGAATGGAGCCTTACAGGGGGGTGATCACCCCATATAGACTCCCTGATCACCCCCCTGTAAGGCTCCATTCAGACGTCCGTATGTGTTTTGCAGATCCGCGGATCTGCAAAACACGGACACCGGCAATGTGCTTTCCGCATTTTGTGGATCCGCACATTGCCAGAACTATATAGAAAATGCCTTTCCTTGTCTGCAATTGCGAACAAGAATAGGACATGTTCTATAGGCTCTACAAAAAACGCAGTGTTCGCCCGGTCAGGCCTGATCTTGTGCGCACACTTGTGTTCAGTCCGCCCCACCGCAGTGGCAAAAACACCGTAAAATCGCTGCGGCGCTATAAAAAGATCACTTTTGAGGGGCATGGCGAGTTCATAGAAGAATTATTTTTTTGGGCACAAGTTAGCGGAAATGGTTTTTTTTTTTTTGTTTTTTTTTTTTTCTTACAAAGTCTCATATTCCACTAACTTGTGACAAAAAATAAAATCTCACATGAACTCACCATACCCCTCACGGAATCCAAATGCGTAAATTTTTTTTGACATTTATGTTCCAAACTTCTTCTCACGCTTTAGGGCCCCTAAAATGCCAGGGCAGAATAAATACCCCACATGTGACCCCATTTTGGAAAGAAGACACCCCAAGGTATTCCGTGAGGGGTATGGTGAGTTCATGTAAAATTTTATTTTTTGTCACAAGTTAGTGGAATATGAGACTTTGTAAGTAAAAAAATTTACTTTTTCCGCTAACTTGTGACAAAAAATAAAAACTTCCATGAACTCACTAGGCCCATCAGTGAATACCTTAGGGTGTCTACTTTCCAAAATGGGGTCATTTGTGGGGTGTTTCTACTGTCTGGGCATTGTAGAACCTCAGGAAACATGACAGGTGCTCAGAAAGTCAGAGCTGCTTCAAAATGAGGAAATTCAAATTTTTGCACCATAGTTTGTAAACGCTATAACTTTTACCCAAACCAATAAATATACACTTATTGCATTTTTTTTTTATCAAAGACATGTAGAACAATAAATTTAGAGAAAAATGTATATAGAAATATAGTTTTAATTGAAAAATTTTACAACTGAAAGTGAAAAATGTAGTTTTTTTGCAAAAAATTCTGTAAATTTTGATTAATGTAAAAAAAAATGTAAAAATATCAGCAGCAATGAAATACCACCAAATGAAAGCTCTATTAGTGAGAAGAAAAGGAGGTAAAATTCATTTGGGTGGTAAGTTGCATGACCGAGCAATAAACCGTGAAAGTAGTGTAGTGCAGAATTGTAAAAAGCGGTCTGGTCATTAACGAGGTTTAAGCTAGGGGGGCTGAGGTGGTTAATTGGCCAGCAAACTTGCCAAACCTAAACCCTATAGAGAATCTATGGTGTATTGTCAAGAGGAAGATGAGAGACACCAGAGCCAACAATGCAGACAAGCTGGGCTTCCATAACAACCTGGTATTCATATGACCCCACCACCAGTAGCATTAGATGATAATTACAATAATATGAACACAGATACAGATATTATTTTTATACTAACGGCACAAACCCCTCCATACTGTCCATAATATTACATTACTTGGCAACCCTTGTGCTAGTAAATCTTTTCTTGGTCCTCATTCGAGTTGTGGAAGATGAGACTAATTTACAATACTATCTTAGAAACACAAGGTGGCGCCAATGCATCAGCAGTGTATTGACCAGGAAGACCTATAGTCCGGGGCTCTACTATTACATAGCTTTACCCATAAGACTAAAGATCACACAACATGTTTTGTATCTAGTCATGGCTGTTCCAGACGTGTGCATTCATTGTTCTTGCTCAATGATCTGTGAAGCCAATAAAACAGTCACAATAGATAATTAAAGGATTGTCCCGATTTGGCTGGGAGTTCCTATGATAAACTGCTGTCACCGAAGGAGACACTACGTAAGCATTCATTACACAGCTCCAATTCCTAACACATTCCCTTTACCATATGATCTAATTGGGCATCAGGGAAGAATCGGACAACCCCTTTAACATCAATGACCAGGCGGTGTTAATATTCCTAAGTTAAAGGGGTATTAACTTACATTTTTCGATATACTTTCTGTATGAATTGTCCACACAGGTAAAGGCTTGTTACAGTACGGTTATTAGTCCTCTGACCGTGGAGAGCACCATCCATGTTATCCATCGGGGGATCATTTCAATCAATGGTTCTTCAGGAGGGCATCAGGAGAACTTCTCTCACCCCTTATACACCAGAATGTACAATGTGTTATATCCATACAGAGAGCCAGTATTCTTCCCTTCAGAGATCTGTAGGTGTCTGACATCATTTTTGTGCTCCATCTCTATTAATATAATGGAAAAATGGCGGACACCATTTATCTTGAACATCTGCCTGCTCTGTCCCAGATTAAAAAGTAGAGCACCCACTTCTCCCCTACATGTCCTCATCTTCTTATAATAACTTGTTCTACAGGATCCTAAGCACAAGCTGCTCCTCTGGGTGCTAAACCAGATATGTCAGCTGAGCACGGATGTGGGTGACGTACCCTCTATTTACTGAGCGTTATGGGCCGCCTTGATCAACTGGTTACCGTGCTGCCGGTGATATACTTCACGTCTTTCTATCAACGTCTTTCTGAAGTTTTTCTACTAGGTCTCATTCATACAGTGCAGTTTTTGAACATAGAAGATCCTCCTGTTCTTCAGTTTTCATTCCCCTCATGGAGATATTAACAATAAGTTAGCTGCTGAGGAGGGTAGGCAAGATTGTGGCTGGAAGAAGCACCAGGGAAGATCCTAGATGTAGGCGGTGAAGTAATTATCAAAGAGTCCTGCAAGGAAGGTACTGGTTGCAAATCCAAGGTAGTGACATTCAGGACATAGAAAAAGAAACGTGATTTAAAATTACAATACAACTGGGATCCTTCAAACCGTCCAGAAACACTAACCTGAAGTTTGGGGCAAGGTCTAGGGGATCAGGGAGCTATTTAAATAGGCTGCAGATAGTGACATCAGGTCACACTGGTTGTCATCGTAAGTGGATGTGGCAAAGAGAGTGGTTTGAAGCAGGAGCAGCTTTGAACCAAGCCAAGGAGAATCAATGCACCCATCCTCCTCTCTGAGGGTCTTTTAGACTCCAAACTCTAGTTAGCCAGCGACAACCCAGGTGAGGCCCTAGAAGTTCCACTATCTTGGTGAGTCCATGACACCCTGTTCGCTTGACATTGACCATCTGAAGGTCAGAAGGTCATCCAGAAGCTGCAAGTATGTCACAGTGATCCATGTATTTGTGAAGATAGGAGCTGGAGTTTGATGGTAACTGTGGCTTTTTTCTTCCATTCGGCTATTGCAGGATTATTTACATTTAGGACCCAGAGTAGGAGTTAACAGAGTTTTTTTTGGGGGGGAGGGGGGCATCTGGCATTTCTTACAGATCTATTTTTTTGGGGGTGGCACTCTGGGGGCATTTATTTCTTGCCCATTTTGGGGGGGATACTATGGGGGCATTTCTTACTGGCACATTATGCAGGGGCACCATGGGGGAGAGGAGCACTATGGGGGCATCTGCAGCCTCTAAAGGGGCTTTTTTTTTATTGGCACATTATGGGGGGCACTATAGAGGAGAGCGCCACTATGGGGCATCTGGTGGCACTATAGGGGCATTATTTGGGGGAACTATGGGGAAGTCGGGGCTCTAAAGGGGCCTGCTAAGGGCACTAAGAAGGGGCATTTTTTTACTGGCATATTATGGGGGACACTATGGGGAAGGGGGAGAGGAGCACTATGAGGACATTTACTGTGGCACTATATAGGGGTGTTTTATACTGGCATACATTATGGGGACATTAGCTCAACTGCAGGCACTAAGCGGGGGTATTTCATGTACTGTCATATTATAAGGAGAATTATTACTACTAGGGGGTATTATGGGGAGCTTTACTACTACTGGGGGGCTATGAGGAACATGAATACTAGTATGGGCACTATAGGGGCATTATTACTACTAAGTGTGCTCTGGCAGATAATTATTTCTATTGGTGGGATTTTGGGTGAGAACTGTTACTTTTTGGGGTCACCCTGGCACAGTATCAGCTTAGCACAATTATTTTTGGAAGACATTTTCTTTATACTATTAATGTCTGGGCGCAGGTATTTTTTAAAGCACTGTGTGCCAATAATTGTTGAAGGGGGCACTATCTGTGTGGTAGTAGTATTTCCAGGGGGACTGTTTCTGCAGTATAGTATTGGGGGTGGCAGGAAAGGGTGTTCAGAAGATGTGAAGATGATGGAAATGTGGGAAACTAATGTCTGTTTGTAAATCTCTGCAGAGACGGGAGATGGCTAAAAAATCAGGATCTGGGGGGGAGGAGAGCGGAGGAGCTTCCTGGCTGTAGCCTGCTTTTGTCTGTTGTATAATGTGAAGCAGGCAGTGCAGCCAGGACACGCCCCCCCCCTCTGTATGATGTGTAGAGACAGGCCGCAACTATAGAATTTCAGCTGTACAGTGTTTGTTGGAGTGGCCTATTATATGTAGGAGGGGCTTTTAATAATGGTCCGGGAAAAAAAAAATCCACTCCTACAGGGCTTTTAGAAATAATCAGCGCAATAATCAGCGCAGCACGCTACGTGCCCCTGCATTTTAAAATATGAAGGGGGCTTTGAAAAATGGGCGGGCAAAAGAATTGGCACCGCGCTCTACACGTGCCACATTTTTTGCCTTTCAGACCCCCCCTAGACAAAATTCTTGGGTGCTCCCCTGGTCCAATCCATTATTATATAATATCAGGGGACATTACAACACCCTGGATAATGCTGGGAGTTGTATACCTCTGCAGTGACCAGGAACAGGTACGCTGACGCCACTTATCAGTAGGTCAGGATATGGGTATGTAATAGTTTGTAGTTGTTCGTGACGCCAATTGCAGCATGCACATGGGTACTATCACAGGGTCCTTTCAAGGTGTTATAACTCAGCCCCAGGTTAGGAATGCCAGAGCGGTGTAATGGCTTATAATGTCTCTGTAGGATAGTGATAATTGTGCCAACGGTGTCTCCTACCTGGGTACGGCTGGCTCACTTGCAATAAATTGAGTGAAGTGATAGTAGGAGCAATAGAGGGATTTTGCTGCAGAAATTGATGTCCAGACCTTTAGGTAAAATTCAAACTTGTCTTTACTGAAGATAACTTTCATCCAAGCAGAATACAGCTTTGGTCTTTGATCCCAGCAGGTTTTGGCAATGGTTGGCAGGAATAAATCTTCTGCACTATAAATCAGGAGCTTGCAGGAAAAGATGTCTGCTTATTAGCTCTATAACTGTGGCAGGAATTTAGCTTCTGCACTTCTTGTTATCTTTTGCTTTGTGGGGACTGACTAGCTGAGAAGGAATATGGCTTCTCCTAGGTCTCTGGACTTTACTCACAGATGTATTCTCAGGGAAGGCTTTCGTCCTGGAACTCTGGAGATTGTCCGCTTTCTTGTCATCCAGCTGAGGCTGCAGGGCTCAGTCTGGGTATTTGATCAATGTCTCTGTTCTGTCCCCAGATTCAGTTCCAGTTGTTTCTGTCTCTTTATCAGTTGACATGGCATTTTAACTGTTGTAATTCATTTGCATTACATTGTGTCGTAACAGCACCATCTATTGATGAGTTTAGGTATTTCACCCAGCCTGTTTTTCTCTATGCATTATGGGAGTCCCAGTGCATTGTGGGTAGTTCCTGGTTCTTGCTAGTCTTGTGCTGGTACAGCAAACAGCCACCATTTTATGTCTCAGCAATCATGCTCTCTCACTGGTTTTCCTGTCACATCATCTGTTATTCAGCCTGTTTTTGAGCATAGTCGGTAAGAGCACTATCTGTGTCATTACTATCATTGTATTATATCATATACTGAATGTATAGCAGGTTAATCTGTGTTTTATGCCATATACCATGGTATTTATGTTCTAAATACTACTGTTTTATTCTGTAGTTTCACCTTTCCTGTCAGTCTACGAGCAATAAAGAGAACCTTAAAGCGGAACAGTCTCTTTTCTCTCAGAGGACAAAAAGGTTTAGCTACATGTCAGATTACACACCGTGCTAACGTGTATGAGGACAGTATAGTGAAACGACTGCTGAGAACAAGCTCAGTGAATAACTGCCAAAGACAGCAGTGAAATGACTGCTGAGAACAAGCTCTGAAGATCAGACTGACGGAGCCGCCATTATCCACGTGGAGCCTGCATACGGATATCGCAACAGTCTTCTAACAGTCGCACCGAATATCTGACTATACGGAGCCCGCCATTATCCACGCAGAGCCTACTTACGGATATCGCAGCAGTCTCCTAACAGTCGCAACATGTCTATTAGTCGAGCATCTTCCATTAAGACAAGGTCTCAGATAAGTGGCTCTAATAGGACATCGATCAGAGAAGCTGCCGCCATTGCCCGCGCCAAAGCAGAAGCAGCAAAGGCAAAAGCCAGCTTCATAGAACAAGAGGTGCAGATAAAGCTAGAGAAAGTGTAGTGTCCCACTAGGTATGGGTGGGCACTACACAAGGGTCAATTGGTGTGCGCATTACTCTTACTCACAAGGAACAGAAATGTCATATTTTATTCTGCATTTAATGTATGTTTTACTGTGTTGTTAGATGCAATGTACCCCTGTCTAATGCAGCAGCAGGCCTAGTTGGGTGTAATTAGACATCCCAGACACTAGAGGGAGATAGGGAGCCCCTAGTATAAATGTCCAGGCCTAGACAGGGAGAGTTAGTGCAGAGTCAGGAGTCTGAGAAGACACAGGTTAAGAAGCCTGCTCCTGACATGCAGCTGGATAGCCCTGGCTGCTAGTGATGTCCAGGAGGCTGTTGAGAAGCTCCAGCCTGCCTGAAGAACAAGAGAGCCTAAGTTAGCTCTGAAGAGATACCCTAGTTGCAGGATTCAACCTCCTGGGAGAAACCGACAGTTATCCACCTGATAGGAGGAGGCGTCCCAGGGTAAGCCACGTGCCCCTGATAGGCAGAGGAACTTAGGAACCATTGCAAGCAGTATAATACCTGAGGAAGGAAGTAACCAAGGATATAAGCCACCCTTTTAGGCATCCGGGCCTTGGGAATTATCAAGCCAGAGTAGGAGTTCTATAAAGGACAGTGTAAAAGTGCAACCTGCTGCTGAGTGCTTGTGGAATTTACCCTCAGTGTAACTTGCATGTCTATTGCCTGCCATACTTGTGAATAAGCCCCTTTTTGTGGAACTGTAATATGAAGACTATACTACTCCCTGCTGTACAAAGTTGGATTGTCCAGTAAAGTTTACGTTTGGTTCACTGCATACTTGTGTACCTTCATCTTTCCAACCACTAACCGGTGTGCCACCGGCCAAAGGCACTGGCGTCACGAATACCACAGGGACCTTGCCCCAGGCACACAAAATACCTGTAACATCCAGGGCACCTCAACTACCATCAGGCCTGGTCCCTAACTACAGAGCGTGCCCCAGAGGAACTGTGTCTACCTCTCCTTCACTGCCACGCGCCTGCCCAGGGTTCTTCAAATATAGTGAGTACCCTCGATTGCCCATAACCGTGACCTCACTTCGTCATCCCCTGCAGGTCTGGTGTGTTGCATAAATTGGCGTCACGAACAGGATACGAATATTCCTGCGCCATAGCGGATTTAAAAACTGTGTGCTGAAAGTTATCTTAAAGTGACAAGCCCTAATTATTTTATTGCAAATTGCTGGGCCAAAGTGAACTGTAATATTTGCGGTGTGAAGATTGCATTGTATGGACTGTTTTCTGCTTATTTAAGCCACCGCTTGCTGTCAATGAATAGACAGCTATTTTGCTCAAAGATGGCCGCTGAGCTTGCTTGAAATTGTTTGCTGCGTCATCTTCATCATAAATTGGTGGTAAAAATTGGCGCCTTCTGCTAAAAGTGCGGGAAGGCTGTATGCTCGCCACCGCCCTGTCTGGACATTTGCATGTCTGCTGTGATGGACTCCGCCTCCCCCATACTGGAGTACCTGGGGGGCGGCCTCCCAGTGCAATGGGAGGATCTGTCTGAACTTATTGGCGCCACCCTGTCGCTCTCCAGAGAAGGATCGAGCATGTTGAGGAGTGAGGACTTTCCTGATGATATGTCCGCGCCTGACTTATTAACCATGAATGTGACTGGTGTTGAGCAAGAGGACGCTCCACCGGCCTACTCTCCGGGACCGGAGAGACCCGCCTGCCCGCCACCGAGGACGCAACCGGAGACCTATTATGGCTCCTGGAGAGACTTCTTCCAGCCCTCGTTCAAGTGGTCCGCATTGATGGCAGAGATCCGGGAGGCCGCAATTAAGAAGACAACTAAAACCAAGATTTACTATGAAGAACTGGCAAAGACCGTTCACGAGTGCCACACTGACACACAACCCCGCCTGGAAAGGAGAATGGGGTTGGTTGTGGCCTTTGACAAGGACCGAGGCTTCGGTTTCATAAAAGACTACCTGACTGGACGAGACTTATATGTCAACAGGAGGTCCGTCAAGCGGAGTTACCTCCCAGAACGTCTACACAACCTCCGCGAGGGAGAGGAGGTTGAATTTACCCCTGCTGAGGGCCTGCGAGGCCCCTACGCCACTGCCGTGTCCCGTCCTAAGAAGAAGACAGAGGACTGGGACTTTGATGAGGACTACTCTGGCTGCGAGCGTGAGTCTGTGCGCTCTCCGGAGGACAACCCTGGCTGCGAGCGCGAATCTGAATGCTCTCCAGGACCGGCCCATCACGCCTTCCAAGAACGGGGCTCTTTCATTGGCCCAAATGTGTTCTGGCAGCCGACAGTGGTAGAGAAGAGGGTTAGCCCATGGCCCTCACCTGAGTTGCCTCGCAGGGAGAAAACTGTCCGTGAGCTTCAGGATGCAGAGAGATTCAGAGCTACCCTGGAGAATATCCGCAGAGGGAGGAAAGCGGACGCCTCACCTGAGCCTGCAGCGGCTGCGCAGGACGAACCACCCACCGCTCAAGTGCCGACGACGACAGCGGAGACCAGCGATCCCGACTCCGAAAGCCTGGACGACCAGATCGTGCGGCTGGAGCTGAAACTGCGGGAGCTACGCTAGACTGCCTCCGCCAGGATCCGGACTCCACCTGGCCTACAACGTAAGGACTCGGACGTCTCCGGGTCTAAGGTGAGAGTACCTGTCCCTGCCAGTCGTCCCTCCTTAGTACCGGCACCTGCGGTGGGATCCTCATACGCTGTGCACCGGCGCACAGAGCCAGTCGTCCCAGAACCCACCGGACCGCTTGCAGCAGCGGTACCCAGGCCAGTGCAGCAGCCTACGATTGTAATGCCTGCTCCGGTGAGGTCAGCGACTTTGATCACCCCTAGGCCTATGGGGCCTATACCTATTAGGGGTCCGTTTATGTTACAGTTGCCCCCCAATACTGTGTTGTGGGCACATCCATCTGTTGAATCGCAGTACAGGCCCAATATACAAATGGAGCCAGGGAGCACCACTGAAATGCAAAGTGGATATGACATGCCCCTGTGAATTGGCCTGCTAGGCCCTTGATGTTTGATTTGATTTACCAAGGGATCCTAGAGAAGATTTAACTCTTTCAGGACAGGAGTCCTTCGTTGTTTTGGCCCTCTGGTGCTGCTGCCAGTTACCCACGGCTCAGTGGAGGCGGCAAGCCACTGAAGTACCATGTGCAGCAAGGCCATCTTGTTTACAGGACCTCCTGCCTGCTTTCTCAGAGTGAAAACCCAGTTGTGCCTGTTTTCATGTTGCACCTTTTAACCCTTTAACCCCCTTTTCAGGTTGATTAAGGGTACTACAGCACTTATTTCTATATGTATGCCATTTGAATAATGTGGACTATTTTATGTGCTGTTATTTTATTATGCAACTGGAATTTAAAAGAATTGGGCCCAGGGATAGACTCAAATGCACATGAGCCTCTGAGATTTTGCTACTATTTTAAAGTATTGTGCCCAGAGATAGACTCCACCCCGTGCGAGCCTCTGTGATTCTTGCTATGATTCCTAAAGGTCTTATATCTCTACTCAGCTGTGGAATGAACGAAAAGAAAAGAAACTGGGTACGGACTCATTTTAAATGCTTTGAGCCTCCAAAGAACTGTTATTTAATGTTTACATTTTCCATGGACAATTTGCCCTTAAAAGGTATTATATGGACTATCCTGGTATTTATTGTTACGCTGTGCCAGGTCAGCGCCCCTGTTCCCATTGTTTTATCCTGAGAGAAGAGAACGACGCCCCTTTTCACCATTACTTGCTCCTATTCCAGTGGAACTGCCTAATATATGTATACATATAATGTATATTTTGCAAATGTAGATGTGTTTTCCTGCTTTGCTTTATTGTCCTCATTACAGGTGCAGTATCCAGCTGTGCAGGTACCCTCCATGTTGCGCCGAGGACGGGCAACGTTATAGCGTGGGGGTATGTAGTGTCCCACTAGGTATGGGTGGGCACTACACAAGGGTCAATTGGTGTGCGCATTACTCTTACTCACAAGGAACAGAAATGTCATATTTTATTCTGCATTTAATGTATGTTTTACTGTGTTGTTAGATGCAATGTACCCCTGTCTAATGCAGCAGCAGGCCTAGTTGGGTGTAATTAGACATCCCAGACACTAGAGGGAGATAGGGAGCCCCTAGTATAAATGTCCAGGCCTAGACAGGGAGAGTTAGTGCAGAGTCAGGAGTCTGAGAAGACACAGGTTAAGAAGCCTGCTCCTGACATGCAGCTGGATAGCCCTGGCTGCTAGTGATGTCCAGGAGGCTGTTGAGAAGCTCCAGCCTGCCTGAAGAACAAGAGAGCCTAAGTTAGCTCTGAAGAGATACCCCAGTTGCAGGATTCAACCTCCTGGGAGAAACCGACAGTTATCCACCTGATAGGAGGAGGCGTCCCAGGGTAAGCCACGTGCCCCTGATAGGCAGAGGAACTTAGGAACCATTGCAAGCAGTATAATACCTGAGGAAGGAAGTAACCAAGGATATAAGCCACCCTTTTAGGCATCCGGGCCTTGGGAATTATCAAGCCAGAGTAGGAGTTCTATAAAGGACAGTGTAAAAGTGCAACCTGCTGCTGAGTGCTTGTGGAATTTACCCTCAGTGTAACTTGCATGTCTATTGCCTGCCATACTTGTGAATAAGCCCCTTTTTGTGGAACTGTAATATGAAGACTATACTACTCCCTGCTGTACAAAGTTGGATTGTCCAGTAAAGTTTACGTTTGGTTCACTGCATACTTGTGTACCTTCATCTTTCCAACCACTAACCGGTGTGCCACTGGCCAAAGGCACTGGCGTCACGAATACCACAGGGACCTTGCCCCAGGCACACAAAATACCTGTAACATCCAGGGCACCTCAACTACCATCAGGCCTGGTCCCTAACTACAGAGCGTGCCCCAGAGGAACTGTGTCTACCTCTCCTTCACTGCCACGCGCCTGCCCAGGGTTCTTCAAATATAGTGAGTACCCTCGATTGCCCATAACCGTGACCTCACTTCGTCATCCCCTGCAGGTCTGGCGTGTTGCAAAAGCGCAACTTGAAGCTTCTCTAGAAAAACTGGCCGCAGATAAAGAGACAGCAGCTGCCATAGCGGAAGCAGAGTATCTAGAAGCCACGGAACTTCAGGAAACCAAGAGTCATCGCAGCAATGTCCATCCAGAAGTTGAATACCAAGATCCAACACAGCGTACCTTACAATATGTCTATCAACATTCCAAGTCGGACGACGACCCAGATCCACAGCTTAATACAAAGCGGTTTGTTGACAAGCCAAGCCTACCTGCTTATTTGGATCATCAGAAAGTCGACTATCGGTCTCCTTGCAGCAGACTAGAGAATACACATCAGAGTGAAACTGCCTACAACAACTTCTCTCCAGAACAGAGAATCAGAAATCCGCCCCTGCTAAGAGAGATGCCCTTTGCTTCAGAACGGTATTACACAGACAGGATTAAACCAGAGACTTCCAACAGGTATGGCCATGCACCACACATTCACTCTGACAACACACCACCAGCCGGTTCCAGCGCCAATCAAGCCACAATGGACTTTGCCAGGTTCCTTGCTCGACGTGAGCTGGTCAACAAGGGACTTGTAAAGTTCAGTGACCGTGCTGAGAACTATAGAGCTTGGCGAGCTTCCTTCCAAAATGCCATCAGAGACTTAGGTCTGTCTTGTAGTGAAGAACTGGATCTCCTGGTAAAATGGCTGGGAAGTGAGTCCGCCGAACACGCTAGAAGGATTAGAGACATCAATGTAAATTATCCAGACATTGGTCTAAAAAGGGTCTGGGAGAGACTTAATGAGGTTTATGGCGCAGCAGAGGTCATAGAAAGCGCCTTATTTAAGAGAATTGAGGACTTTCCTAAAATAGTGAACAAAGGCTATTCAAAGCTTAGAGAGTTAAGTGACTTATTAATGGAACTGAGTGTAGCAAAGGCAGAAGGGGATCTGGTGGGATTGACATTTCTTGACACTGCTAGAGGTGTGAATCCCATAGTTCAGAAGCTTCCATACAACTTGCAAGAGAAGTGGGTCATGTATGGTTCTCGGTATAAACAGACTTACAATGTACCATTTCCTCCATTTAATGTGTTTGTAGATTTTGTCTCTGAACAAGCAAAAATCAGAAATGATCCTAGCTTTGATTTCATGATGTCATGTGCCACCACCTCACTCAGTAAACCTCGTAGGGCAACGGTGGAGGTCCACAAAACTAACGTTTCTTCCACAGGTGCAGTCCATAAAGAGTTCAGCTCCTATCAAGGAGGAGACAAACCCAAGGACCCGACCAGACAGTGTCCCTTACACAGGAAGCCTCATTCTCTACTTAAGTGCAGAACCTTCAGAGAAAAGTCACTGGAAGACCGCAAGACCTTCCTCAAGGAGAACAACATCTGTTTTAAATGCTGCTCGTCAACTTCGCACTTCGCCAGGGACTGTGAGGTTAGTGCAAAGTGTGCCGAATGTGACAGCTCAAACCATAACACAGCTCTACACCCTGGGCCACCATCATGGGCTTCATCCAAAACCCAAGAGCAAAGCGGGGAGCTGAAGGACACAAATACTGACACTTTGGCAGTTACTTCTAAATGTACGGAGGTTTGCAGAGACCTCAGAGGAGGCAGATCCTGCTCTAAAATCTCCCTAGTGAAGGTTTACCCAGCAGACGACCGAAGCAAAGCCATCAAAGTGTATGCAATTCTAGACGATCAAAGCAACAGGTCGTTAGCGAAGTCTGCCTTCTTTGATAGCTTCGACATCAAAGGACCCGGTGCCCCCTACTCTCTAAGAACTTGTGCTGGTACTGTGGAAACAGCCGGAAGGAGGGCAAGCGGCTACATAGTTGAGTCCAGCGATGGTCAAGTGCGTCTGCCTTTACCAACTATACTGGAATGTAACCAGATTCCTGACAACAGGTCCGAGATACCCACGCCAGAAGTAGCAGCGCATCAGCCTCACCTGAAGCGTATAAGACACCTGATCCCGAACCTTGATCCTGAAGCTCAGATAGTATTACTCCTCGGGAGGGATATCCTACAGGTCCACAAGGTTAGAGAGCAGATTAATGGACCTCACAACGCTCCATACGCCCAGAGACTAGACCTAGGATGGGTCATTGTAGGAGAAGTCTGTTTGGGAGGTGTACACAAACCAACAACTGTCTACAGCATGCTTACCAGTACACTTGAGAATGGACGCCCATCTCTTCTCCAACCATGCGAAAATCACTTCTTCATCAAGGAACTGCCTCAAAGCACTTCATCACCAGGTACCTTTGCAGGTCCCACCTACGATGACTTCGTCTGGGATGCCAATCAAGACCACCTGGGATCCACAGACTTCCGCAAGACTAAAGAAGACAATCGTATAGCGATGTCATTCGAAGATAGACTGTTCCTAGATATAATGGAGCAGGGAATGGTGCAGGACGAAACAAGAAGCTGGGTTGCACCTCTACCCTTTAAACCTCAAAGACAACGCTTACCCAACAATAGAGAGCATGTTTTCAAGCGATTTGTCTCTCTCAGGCACAACCTAAGAAGCAAACCTGAGATGAGAGATCACTTCTTTACCTTCATGGAAAAGATATTCCGGAATGGTCATGCAGAGCTAGCACCTGTACTTCGAGACTCGGAAGAGCGCTGGTACCTGCCCATGTTTGGCGTGTATCACCCGAAGAAGCCAGGTCAAATCAGAGTAGTGTTTGACTCAAGTGCCAAGTGTGAAGGCGTATCATTGAATGACGTTTTGCTGTCAGGCCCGGATCTAAACAACAAGCTCATAGGAGTGCTTCTCCGGTTTCGCAGAGACTCCGTTGCATTCACGGCTGATATCCAACAGATGTTCCATTGCTTCCTAGTTAAGAAAGCACATAGAAATTTCTTGAGATTCCTATGGTTCAAGGACAACGATCCCTCTAAAGATGTTACAGAGTATCATATGAAAGTTCACATCTTCGGCAATAGTCCTTCTCCTGCAGTCGCTATCTATGGATTAAGACGCGCAGTTCAGAAAGTAGAAGAAAAGTACGGAGCGGATGTCAGACTCTTTGTAGAGAAGGACTTCTATGTGGATGACGGTCTGAAATCAATGCCCTCAGATGAGACTGCAATCAGTCTTCTTAAAAGAACCCAGGAGATGCTCTCTCTGTCTAACCTGAGGCTACACAAGATCGCTTCTAACAGCCAGAAATTGATGGAAGCCTTTCCTTCTCAGGACCATTCAGAAGACTTGAAGGATTTAGACCTAGGCTTTGACTCGCCTCCGATGCAACGGAGCCTTGGCCTACTATGGGACATAAAAGCTGATACTTTCACTTTCCAGGTTAGCAAAGAAGAAAAACCCTTTACTCGCAGAGGAGTACTGTCGGCCATAAGCAGTTTATATGACCCATTGGGATTTGCAGCTCCTATACTCATCGAAGGTAAAGCTATGTTAAGAGACTTCACCAGAGAAGGGTCGAACTGGGACACTCCCCTTCCCATGAAGGAAAGAACCACGTGGGTGGCCTGGAAGAATTCCCTTACAGCCTTATCGGATCTTCACATAGCACGTCCATATGTTTCTATACCAACTACCAAGGTTGAGACACAAAAACTTTGTGTTTTCTGCGATGCTTCAGTCAAAGCAATTGCGGCAGTAGCTTACTTGAAGACGTTAGATACCAGCGGACAATGCCATGTAGGGTTCGTCATGAGTAAAGCAAAACTAACGCCACTCCAGGAACACACAATACCACGCCTGGAACTATGTGCCGCGGTGTTAGCCGAACTCATCGCTACAGAAATGGACCTAGAGATTAAAGATTCTGAGTTCTATACAGAGAGCAAGATAGTACTGGGATATATCTGTAATGAATCTAGACGCTTCTATGTCTACGTCAACAACAGAGTTCTAAGGATCAGAAGATCTACCTCTCCTGAACAATGGAAATATGTACCTACTCATCTCAACCCTGCAGACCATGCAACCAGATCCGTCGCTGCTGACCGTCTCAAGGATACAATTTGGTTTACAGGCCCCACCTTTTTGTATAAACCGACGCCCAACACAACAGAAACTGCCATGTTTGAACTAGTAGACCCCCATGCTGATGTTGAGATACGTCCTCAGGTATCTGTGTTACATACGGAGACTCTGGACCACCACCTGAAATCCCACAGATTCAGTAGGTTCTCTACTTGGAGATCTCTTGTCCGTGCCATCACTTGCCTGACCCACATTGCTCGGTCGTACAAAGCAACCTCATCGGCAGATAAAGATATCTGTAGAGGTTGGCATCATTGTAAACATGTCTACACAGCTCTCGATCTAGAGCGGTCAAAAAATGTAATTATCCAGGCTGTACAGCATGAAACCTATGCTACGGAAATCGACTGTGTCGTCAGCCAAAGACCCGTGCCTAAAGGTAGTGTTTTAAGGAAACTAGACCCAGTGATCGATGAAGATGGGCTCTTAAGGGTAGGTGGACGCCTTATGGAAGCCGATGTAGGCCTAACAGAGAAACATCCTGTGATAGTTCCTGGACAGCATCATATAGCTACTCTGCTCGTGCAACATTACCATGAACAGACAAAGCACCAAGGTCGTCTGTTTACTGAAGGAGCTCTAAGAGCAGCTGGAATGTGGATAGTTGGAGCTAAAAGATGTGTATGCAGATTCATATTTAAATGTGAACTCCGTGGTATGTCACAGGCACCGAAGATGGCAAACCTCCCGTATGACCGACTAAGTATGGATCCACCCTTCACCAATGTTGGCCTAGACGTGTTTGGACCTTGGCCTGTGGTTGTCCGACAAACCAGGGGAGGCCGTGCGCACGGGAAACGTTGGGCGATTATGTTCACCTGTCTGTCCATCAGAGCTGTCCATATTGAAGTAATTGAATCTATGGATACTTCCTGTTTCATTAATGCTTTCCGACGTTTCATTGCCATTAGAGGACCTGTCAAACACATTCGTTCTGACCGAGGCACAAACTTTGTCGAGCAGCAAGAGAACTACAACTCTCTTCCAACTTGGATGTTAACAACATAGAAAGATACCTCAGTGAACGAGGATGTACTTGGACCTTCAACCCACCACACTCTTCTCACATGGGAGGTGCTTGGGAGAGGATGATAGGCATCGCACGGAGAATCCTCGACTCAATCTTCTTACAAGAAGGATCTTCAAAGCTGACTCATGAAAGCCTGACTACCTTCATGGCAGAAGTATCGGCTATCATAAATGCCAGACCGCTAACCCCGATTTCTAGCGATCCTGATGACCCAACAGTTCTCACACCCGCCACACTGCTTACCCAAAAGACTGAACAAATTTGTGCTCCATCTGGAGAATTCAATTCCAAAGCTCTTTACAAAAATCGATGGAGACAAGTACAGAGTCTCTCAAACTCGTTCTGGGACAAGTGGAAAAAGCAATACATTCCCACTCTGCAACCGAGGAGAAAGTGGCAAACCAACAAGCCTAACCTCCAGACTGGCGATGTAGTCCTAATGAAAGACTGCCAGTCACGGAGAAACGAGTGGCCGTTAGGACTTGTGACTAAGACATTCCCAAGTAAGGACGGAATTGTACGCAAAGTAGAATTGAAAATACGGAGACAGGGAGAGACCAAATTGTTCCTCAGACCAGTAGGAGAACTCGTTCTACTGTTTGCACCAAAAGAATACAATAGTGACGTCGGTTGACGTCAAGCGGGGAGTGTTCTGTCCCCAGATTCAGTTCCAGTTGTTTCTGTCTCTTTATCAGTTGACATGGCATTTTAACTGTTGTAATTCATTTGCATTACATTGTGTCGTAACAGCACCATCTATTGATGAGTTTAGGTATTTCACCCAGCCTGTTTTTCTCTATGCATTATGGGAGTCCCAGTGCATTGTGGGTAGTTCCTGGTTCTTGCTAGTCTTGTGCTGGTACAGCAAACAGCCACCATTTTATGTCTCAGCAATCATGCTCTCTCACTGGTTTTCCTGTCACATCATCTGTTATTCAGCCTGTTTTTGAGCATAGTCGGTAAGAGCACTATCTGTGTCATTACTATCATTGTATTATATCATATACTGAATGTATAGCAGGTTAATCTGTGTTTTATGCCATATACCATGGTATTTATGTTCTAAATACTACTGTTTTATTCTGTAGAGAACACACAGAGAGAATGCACCAAACAGATATAACACTGACTATGCTGGCAAGACATAAGTAAAGGTATTAAAAGCTGAGACTTTCGCCAATATGTTCCAGTCATGGAGATATCGGAGCCCACATGCACCACGTCACGGTTTCTCAGCATGGCAAGGGGTCCTAACCGCTGCTCTGACTATGGTGTGAACACGGTCTGGGGATGATATAATTCAGCTCACAGCCAAGCTCCCCACAATTGCCCAGCATAAATGCTGTGGTTGTACAATGTGGATGAAGCCAGGCCGTGAGCCACACCCACTTATGCTGGGCAATTGTGGGGAGCTTGGCTGTGAGCTGAATTATATCATCCCCAGACCGTGTTCACACCATAGTCAGAGTAGTGGTTAGGACCCCTTGCCATGCTGAGAAACCGTGACGTGGTGCATGTGGGCTCCGATATCTCCATGACTGGAACATATTGGCGAAAGTCTCAGCTTTTAATACCTTTACTTATGTCTTGCCAGCATAGTCAGTGTTATATCTGTTTGGTGCATTCTCTCTGTGTGTTCTCTATGATTGCTACATTCTGTGTAGTTTGCTCTTGTGGTGCATGTGGACCGCGTCGATATCCTCCATTGTTTGCATATTTTGCTGGGGTTAGTCGATTACTGCGGTCCACATGCGGTCGGGCTGCTCCCCTAACTAAAGACACGCTACAGTGTCATGGGCTGAGCAGCTCCTCCAGAATTGCCACTAATTTTTTTGTTTTTCATTTTCTGTCTTGTTTTATTCTGTAGTTTCACCTTTCCTGTCAGTCTACGAGCAATAAAGAGAACCTTAAAGCGGAACAGTCTCTTTTCTCTCAGAGGACAAAAAGGTTTAGCTACATGTCAGATTACACACCGTGCTAATGTGTATGAGGACAGTATAGTCTCAGCTGAGACAAGATCCTGGCTTTCTTCCCTATGCAGGGGAAACTAGAAATCTATCACACAGCCGTCCCCAACAGGGGTGGCTGGCACACTCACTCTAACTTCCTTTCCCTCCCAAGCTGCAGGATGTGGGAACAGTCCACACCTCCACAGAGGAGGAGCTAAGCTGGAATGAACCATTCCAGCCTAGATAGACTAAACTGAAACTAACTCCTTACCAACACATTGCTGCCACCTGCTGGTGAACATGGAAAATTACAAGGAAATTGACATTTAACATAGTTTTAAATGCACAGTTGTAAAGACATGAGAAAAATCATATCAGATGACCAGGTAAAGGCTCTTAGAAGATAGTAGCGGGGTAGAGGAGTGTAGTAACACAACTCTGGGGTGTTACATTACCCCTTACTTTGAGTTAAGCCACCCTCGGCTTATGCTTAGGAGGGGAGGAACCAGCTCTGGGTTACCCAAATAAGTACAAAGTGCTGCATGTAATACACATAAAGACATACAAAGACAACTCTGGGGTGTTACACCTCCTCTTATAATGTACTTTGATATTACATAATAACTGCTTGGACATGCTGAGAGTCTCTTATACCTCCTCTTATAGTGTACTCTGATATTACATAATAACGGCTTGGGCATGCTGGGAGTTGTAGTCCCATCCTCTTATACGTCCCCCTGTAATGGGCTCTGATATTAAATAATAGACATGCTAGGAGTTATAGTCCTCTCCTGTTATAACTCCTGCAGTAATGTGCTCTAAATTAGGGCCGGGACGATGGATAGGGTAGGGTAGTCATCCGCCTAGGGTGCCACTTTGTCACCCATAAAGGGGGTTGCACTCATGGGGGTACAACTTCAGAAGCCTCAAGCTGGTAGGCCTCAAGCCTGTCAGGTACTAGAACAGAGCAAGAAGCCGAAATGACATCACTGCAACCTCCTGCTCTGGGTCTCGCATGATGACGTCATCATGTGAGACCCGGAGCAGGAGTGGTGATGTCATTGGGACCGCAAGCATCAGGACGCAGCAACACAAGCCACAGATAAAACTGTGGTCTGCATCACAGACAGCGGCGGGGGGACGGGAGGGAGGCAGGTTTTGTATGCTAAATATCCACACTGCTGGGGGCACCAGGGATTGGGGGAAGGAGATCATTATATATACTTGGCACTACTGGGGAGGAACGGAGGAGCATTATATACATACTGCCACTACGGTGGAACATTTTATATATATATATATATATATATATATATATATATTGGCACTGGCAGCGGCAGCATAATGGTTATATTTTTACTACTAGGGTAATAATTATTATTATTTGACTCAATATGGAGGACATTGCTACTAATGGGGGCTATCTTGGGGAGTATTATCACTATTGGCACAATTACCAATGAGGGCAGTCTGGGTGTATAATATAGTGTTTGTGCACATGGGGGGAGCAGAACAGGCACAGTATTGGGGGTAGCTTCAAGAGGTTCTCTGGTTTTTTTCATATTGATGCATTATTCCTTCCCATGTGCATAACCTTACATTTGTCAGTGTTAAACCTCATCTGCCATTTCTCTGCCCAAGCCTCCAATCTATCCAGATCTGTCTGTAGCAGCATACTGTCTTCTGTAGCAGTGGTCCCCAACCTTTTTTGCACCAAGGACCTGTTTCATACAAGACCATTTTCCCAGGGACCGGGTGGGGGTTCTAGGGATTAGGTGGGTGCTGGTCGACGCTGACTGATTCACGCGAATAACATTAATTTTTTTTTATATAAAACTATATAACTATTACATTTATTATTTAAATGTGACTCAACTCACCATAATGTAGAATCAGTGAGAAATAGACCTTACTATTACATTGATATCTCCCTGCCTTTATTTCAGGCTGACAGGGTAACTATACCTGAATTGGCTGCACAAAACTGACTAGGGTCTAGTGGTCACTGATCGCTGCTGCACTGGTCTCTGCTGCACTGGTCTCTGCTGCACTAGGCTCTGCTGCACTGGGCTCTGCTGCACTGGGCTCTGCTGCACTGCTGATATTTTCAAGGTGACATGGAAGAGGAACTGCAGGTCATCCTCCCGCTCACTCCCTCAGATACTAGCTGAAACTGGATGCCGACAACCCCCTTCTCCCCTCGGGCCGTCATGTTTATTTCCATTGGTGGGGCAGTGAGACCTTACCAATTCCTCCCTCTCAAGCCCTTTTCAGCATTTTCATTGGTGGGGCAGTGGATCCTAACCAATCCCTGCCTCACTGGCCCTTTTTAAGCATTTGCATTGGTGGCAGTGGCTGGCCGGCATCACAGTTGGGAGGAAGGAACGCTCTCCTTCCTTCCCACTGTAAGGACGCGTGCTGTGTGTGATGTGCGCATTAGGCACGCATGCGCCTGGTGTCTCCCCTCCTCTGTATTGCTACGGCCCGGCAAACAATCTTCCAGGGCCCGATTCTGGGCCGCGGCCTGGCGGTTGGGGACCACTGCTCTGTAGTGTGTGTATATATATATATATATATATATATATATATATATATATAGAAGAGAAAAATAGCCAGCAGCACTCCAAATCAATTCAAAAGTTGATGATTTATTGGACCCAAAATCAGGCGACGTTTCAACAGCTTGTTGCTGTCTTTATCAAGCACAGTGCACATGTGTTACAGACACACTTTAAATAAGGGCATCAATCAAAAATAGATTAACATCAATTGAACATAATACAGTGAATGTACAGTGAACGAACAATACATGTGTTCATAAAAAATACATATAACAAATTGGCCTCATTTGGCAAAAATAATACATCGGACTAAAACAACATTAATTCCACATATCGTGATTTATATGGAATATATCATAATAAGTGTCAGTGATTACCCTAATGAGGTGAATTAAAAAACTCACTGTCAGGTGGGCAGCTGCATGGTTGGCGTTGAACATGCTCCTTGGCATCCCCATACACGATTTGCGCATGCGCGAAAATACTATACGTAATTAGCGCATGCGCGAAAATATCAAATCTCGCGATTCCTCCGTTTTCAAGCGGCTGGCTAACACCCACAACTAAGATGGGCGAAACTGGATCAAATGCATTGTGCGCATGTCAGAGCGGTAATGGGTGCCACCCAACACATATCACATGATCAAAGTGATCTCAATAGAGCTGTTAGTCCATGGAACCCGATACTATAAACGAATTGGGTCCTAGGGCAATGCCGCACGGCCACCCACATGTCAAAGCACGTATGGTAGTCGGGCACAGTGCCCCAAAGATCCAAAATCTAAACTATAAAAAATGTGTTAGCCAGCCGCTTGAAAACGGAGGAATCGCGAGATTTGATATTTTCGCGCATGCGCTAATTACGTATAGTTTTTTCGCGCATGCGCAAATCGTGTATGGGGACGCCAAGGAGCATGTTCAATGCCAACCATGCAGCTGCCCACCTGACAGTGAGTTTTTTAATTCACCTCATTAGGGTAATCACTGACACTTATTATGATATATTCCATATAAATCACGATATGTGGAATTAATGTTGTTTTAGTCTGATGTATTATTTTTGCCAAATGAGGCCAATTTGTTATATGTATTTTTTATGAACACATGTATTGTTCGTTCACTGTACATTCACTGTATTATGTTCAATTGATGTTAATCTATTTTTGATTGATGCCCTTATTTAAAGTGTGTCTGTAACACATGTGCACTGTGCTTGATAAAGACAGCAACAAGCTGTTGAAACGTCGCCTGATTTTGGGTCCAATAAATCATCAACTTTTGAATTGATTTGGAGCGCTGCTGGCTATTTTTCTCTTCTAGTACATTGGACCAAGGTGCTGGTCCACACTGGCCGGACGTGCACCCCCTGCTTATACAGTGTGCTGCTTCCTCACTTTCTTCAAACTATATATATATATATATATATATATACGGTATATACACACACATAGTATACTGTCCTCTGTAGTATATATAGTATACAGTCCACTGTAGTATATATACAGAATACTGTCCTATACGTATATATATATATAGTATATAGAGTATATAGTCCACTGTAGTATATATACAGTATACTGTCCTCTTTTGGGTTAATTTTCCTCTGCAAAAAGTGATATTTTACTGTGGAAGCCTTCTACAAGATCAATCTCTTATATATATAAAAATTAGTTTCTGTCTGTCTGTTTGTCTATTCTTTATGCGTGATCACACGACTGGACCGATCTTCACCAAATTTGGCACACAGGTACATCAGGTGTCCAGGAAGGTTTTAGACCGGTCTTAACTCTGGATGTACCGTTCCTGAGATATTCCCCAAATTACCTGCATTAGCCAATGCAAGCAAGTCTTTCTCTTCATATCCCAACTGACACATGACCCTTATCAGCCAATAGAAGCTCGCAGGCCCTTAGTCTCCACATATACACAGTTTTACTCCAGGTTTCCATAACAACCCGGCCATTTTTCTTCACTGCTGTAGGTCAGCTTTAGGCTAGGGCTACACAACGACAATAAGTCTCATGACACATGAGGCACAACTACACTGCAACATTAATGTCGCACGACAATTTTTATAATGATAGGCTATGGTGTTGCACTGCGACAAGCGACATGCGACTGTGACGCGACAGTCACAGAAAAATCCATCTTGGATGGATTAACCGCGACTATCCTGTCGCAGTTGCACCATGTCGCAGTGCGACACCATAGCCTATCATTATAAAAAGACAGGCTATGGTGCGACCAAATGTCGTGCAACACATGTCATCGTGTAGCCCTAGCCTTAAAGGGGCAGGACACTGTGGAGGTCACTGTTAAGGGGGCAGGGGCCACTATTAAAGGGCAGGTGCTGTGAAGCTCACTGTTAAAAGGGCGGGCACTGTGGAAGCCACTGTTAATGGGGCGTTCACTGTGGATGTTACTGTTAAGGGGGCAGGCCGGTGTGGAGGTCACTGTTAAAGGGGCGGGCACTGCGGAGATCACTGTTAAGGGGGCAGGGTACTGTGAGGTCACTGTTAAGGGAGCGGGTGTGGAGGTCACTGTTAGGGAACGGGGTACTGTGGCAGTGACTGTTAAAGGGACAGGTGCTGTGGAGGTCTCTGTTAAGGAGCAGGGAACAGTGGAGGTCACAGATAAGGGGACGGTCCCCTATGGAGGTCAGTGTTTAGGGGCAGGATGCTGTATAGGTCACTGTTAAGGGGGCGTACCCCTGATGAGTTCACTGTCAAGGGAGTAGGGTGCTGTGAAGGTCAAAGTTAGGAGGATAGGCTGCTGTGGAGATCTCATTTTAAGGAGGCGGCTCACTGTGGGGGAGTCAGTGTTAAGGGGGCGGGGTGCTGTAGAGGTCAATGTTATGGGGGATACTGTCGATATCTTTTAACGACACACAAAAGCATTAAATTAAATAGATGAAATATACCTGTGCGACTTTTGTAACTTTGTCCATAAAAACAGCAGCCATGGGTTCTTCTACACAGCTGCCTAACACTCTGAAAATTAAAACGGTTGAGGCCCACAAAGCAGGAGAAGGCTATAAGAAGATAGCAAAGTGTTTCATGCTACCATTGCCTCAGTTTGAAATGTAATTAGGAAATGGTAGTGAAGGTCAAGTGAAGATATGGAAGCCCAAGAAAAATTTCAGAGACAGCTGCTCATAGAATTGTTAGAAAAGGAAATCAGAATCCCTGCTTGAATGCAAAAGACCTTCAGGAAGATTTAGCAGACTGTGAAGTTGTGGTGTTGTGGTATATTTTTCTATTGTTCAGTGATACCTGTATAAACATGGCCTTTATGAAAGAGTGATGAGAAAAAAACTATCCTGTGTCCTCACCACAAAATTCTGCGTTAGAAGTTTGCAAAACAAGATCTAAACAAGCAATTTGGAAACAAGTCCCGTGGATCGATAAACCATGCATTTCGGAAACAAGTCCTGTGGATCGATGAGGTTAAAATAGAACTCTTTGTCCACAGTGAGCAAATGCATGTTTAGAAAAAAAGGGCACAGAATTTCAAGAAAAGAACATCTCTCCAACTATTAAGCATGACGGTGGATTAGTCATGCTTTGAGGTTATGTTGCAGCCAATGGCGCGGGGACCATTTCATGGGTAAAGGGAGAAATGGATTCAATAAAAAAACATCACACCAACTGTAAAAAAAAAAATATGAAGTTGAAAAGAGGATGGCATCTACAAATGGATAATGATCCTAAACACACCTCATCAGTTCCCTGATGTGAACATCACAGAAAATCTGGGGATAGACCTTGTAGGAGCAGTGCATGCAAGACAGCCCAGGAATCTCACAGAACTGGAAGACTTTTGTAAGGAAGAATGGATTAAAATCCCTCAAACAAGAATTGAAAGATTCGTGGCAGGCTACAAAAAAACTTTTACAAACTGTGATATTTGCCTAAGGGGGAGCTACTAGGTACTAACCATGCAGGGTGCCCAAAGTTTTGCTTCGGGTCCTTTTTCTTTTTTGTTATTTTGAAAACGTAAAAGATGAAAATAAAAAATAGTTTTTGCTTAAAATACAACAGGAATATGTCCGGCCATGTCTCAGTTATAGCCACTGTCATAGTCCTCTACAGACATTACTAATTACAGTTCACCAGTTTTATTAGTCAGGTTTCTGGAATTGGTATATATACAATGAAAAGGTTTTGGATATTTTTTACCCTAAACCTTTCCTTATGAACTCCCTCCTTCCATTCCTCCCCCAGTTGCATTACCTCACAGGTCAATAACTTCAATATGTTCCCCTCCCAGTCCCTAGTGTAAACACTCCTCCAACTTTCTAGCCATCTTATCCCCCAAAACACATGGACCTTACCCATTGAGGTGTGACATCACCGTGTGAATTATTCTACTACTGTGATATTATTGTGTGCATTATACACTACTGTGACATCACTTTCTGCATCATTCCTGTTCTACTGCTGAAGGAAGTCATGGTAGAGTAGGGCGCCACTACAGCCTTTTTCTAAAGGGCCCTATAATTGCGGGGTAAACACTTAGGGTGGGGACTGTACAATGTGTTTTAAGGGAGCTGTATTAATCCTTATGTTGTGAGCTCCCTCTAGTGGTGGCAGCAGAGACATAAAGAACTTTATCATTAGCACTATGTGATCAATCACACATTATTTAAACGTGGTATTGTTTTTATGATTGTTTATTGCAATAATTCTTATTGGTTTGTGTGAACCTTTATTATATTACTTCAAGACTCAGTAAGGTAATTTATACTTTGCAGCACATTATACCTCCAAATTAGCCATTTTTCCCCAAACAATGAGATACAGTAAATGACCCTATTTGCATTATTGCTGGTGTTTCCCTATATTTATTTTTCTGCATAGAGCGGGGACGGAGAGCTTATATTTGATATGGATATGAAGAGGGATTTCTCAGCGGGGCTTAGCTTGATTTGCATCGATTCTGTATAACAACTGCGTATGTGACAATAAACGAGAGAAGCGCGTCAGACGTGCGGGAGATAAACGCTCCTCTAAATATCCTGTAAATTATACAAGTTGGCTTTATTTTATCTTCGGTAAGATAATGTTGTGACTGCAACTACTGAATAAATACATCGGCTGTCAGAGAGGCCGGCAATACTGGGAACAGCGAACAGAGAAATATGTATTATTGAAGCTGCACGTTGCAGCCTCATGTAAGTTTAATTGTGCATAATCATTGCCTGATGCTAGTCCGTCCCGTGCATAATAATTGTATTGTTAGTCACTAAATTTGCATGTTATTCCAAATGAGGAAACGCAGACTGTTACCCTTTAAACTATAGTTAAAATATATTCTGCAGTGCTTTACAGAAATCATCACTCTCTGTCTCTAATGGGGCTCACAATCTAAGGTCCCTATCAGTATGTCTTTGGAGTGTGGGAGGAAACTGGGGAACCCAGAGGAAACCCACGCAAACACGGGGAGAACATACAAACTCCATGCAGATGTTGTCCTAGGTCAGTTTTGAACCTAGGACCCCAGTGCTGCAGGATACCAGTGGTAACCACTGAGCCATTGTACAGCCCTAATTTGTCAGTCCATATGTTGGTGCCCCATGCTGTACCCTATGTCGGTATCTGCCCTGTCCCATATGGTATAATATCTCATAGTGCAAAAATAACCATATAGGGGGAGATCTATGTATCATCTTCCTGCGCCATAAAAAGTGGCCATAAAAAGTTGCAAACATGTGTTTTTACCCTGCCCTCTACACTTTTCAGAAAGGGGACGTGACAAGGGTGGAAAGGGGGCATGGCCATCCGCTGAGACAAATTTATCTTCATTTAAACCAGTTTTCAGGCGCAAATGAAGCCAGAAATGTATAGTAGCTCAGAGCTGCCATAGGTTTCTATTTAGGTGCATGGACTGCTGGAGGATGTGCCTAATTTATGGCGAGGTCTGTGCCTCATCATAAATCAGGTGCATCCTACAGCAACGCAGGGCATATCAAGACTGAAGCAGAAAGAGCCTGTCTTGATAAATCTCCCTCTTAACGCTTAAAGCGGACCAGGATCAAACAAGATGTGCTGCCTGGTAGGGCTCATCATGCTGATAAAAACTATAATTTTTTTTTGTCTGTATGATAAATAACTGCGGAGATATCTGCCTTTTTATTAATATGCAAATTAGAAGTTCGAGCACCAGGAGGTGCTGCTGAATCCTTTGAGCACTGCTTTGTAACCTCCCCTGTGCTCTGCACACTCACCTTCCCCTTGATTGAGAGAATGGTCCGCGGTGCTCTTTCAGGGGGATCCTGAGAGTACCGAGGGGGCGCCACAGGGACAGTTTAGGATGGAGATTAGAAAATTATAGTTGTCAACAATTATTGACAATGGAGGGTAAGGTGAGAATCTATAAACCAAAAAAACGATATTTGGGTATAAATAAAAGGAGGTATATATAAAAAAACATGAAAAAAATATATAAAAACATATAAATTCATACACGTATTTCCTTCCGTATACACCACTATAAAGCGATCGATGATCGTTGGTGTGTAGAAGGATTTTTTATAAAATAGTAAAGGAATTACTTTACCGGGGAGGGAGGTATAGGATAAACTCAAGACACCTATACCTCAGCCTCCCCCGCCGAGGTCGCTTGTAGATGGTAGGTCAGGCTTCTTGGTCCCCAAAAAGATGGTACCGAGGCTCCAAGGCAAATTAGAAGTCTTTTTAATGACAAATAAAAGCTCAACACGTTTCGGGGTGAAATCCCTTTTTCAAGAGCAAAGTGACATAACAGAGATAGGTACAACAAAATTTATATAGGCATGAAAAAAGCACATGGTCAGCAGTTATCTGATGAGGGGTGGGGAGGAAGCGACAATAAAGTGCTTTAAAAAAAATACTAAATTATTTTGCATATTTATATTTAAAAAATGAACTGAAGGTATCGAATAAATAGACAAATATATTCAATCGCCTATATAAATAAAATGCATGAATAAACTAATGAAAAATAATAGAATTGATAAGATAGTAATAAAAAGTAATAAAAAATAGTAATACAAGATAAAATAATAAAGGTATTTTCTACAGATAATTAATAAGGTGCTAAGACCGTGGGGTGGAGATTTAATCAAATTAGGCCACAATAAAAATCAATAAAAATCAATAAAAATAGAGATAAATATCAATAAATAGACCACATTTAAAAGAAAATATTGGGTTATCCATTAGTAGTTGTTCTGCTCTAGTGTCTCATTTAGACCAAAATGAGTCAGTGAGTTATTGTGGAACAACATTTGCATCGTTTGTGTCCACATTTGTGTGATCCCTTTGGTTTTTCCTGGTCACTTGTGGATTTTGGGTCACTAGTTAGGTTTCCCTTTAACTTAGTGAGTCTTGGGCAAGAGGGTGCCAAGATTTGTTTCAATGTTTTTGCTCTTCAAAACTTAGGTACGGAATTGCCAATAACCAGGTCTTTTAGAAGGAGTAACCAATGTTGTTTTAAGATTGATTTAATTTTATTGTGGGATGGTGTATACCTGGTTATGAAGTTATAGATATGTTTGCTACTTTCCTGGGTCTGCGGTTGGTGTTTTTCTTTTTTTTGTTTGTTTTGGTAACAGGCAGTTTATCTGGGTATACAGTGGTCTGAGGTTACAGATACAGGTGATATAGGTACAACAGGGTTAAGCAGAGCAAAAGTCAGTTACCAGGTAGTTGAAAGTTCTATGATGGTGGAAAAGTCCTTGGCTGCAGTCATGTGGGGGCGGTGATGTCAGCGGTTTCCAGGTCTCTCTAAACACATTTGCACGATGTGACCCCCTTTCAGAGAAAGCCGCCGGCCGCTGGCTTGGATGGGCTTCTAACCTGTAGCCGGCCGCTCCCCTCCCCGCCTTTGGGTAGGGTCCACCCCTCCTACTCTGGTGCTGGCAGCAAATGACCCATAAAACCCCTTAGGGCTCATAGCCCCAGACCAGAATGTCGCAGGAAGATGGTTCCGGGCCCAATTTATCCGCCTGGGTTCCGGCTACAACTAGAGTCCAAACATGGTACCGTTAGTTGGTTTCTGTGGGGAGATATGGATATCTCCCTTCCCTGGCATCCCATCCTCATCGTGGCCACCGGGATACAAATATGTATCCGGTTTGATTCATAATTCCTTATGAAATGTAGGTGCCAACATGTCTGGGAGGTATCATTGATCCTGGCAAGGGCTGATACCTCCTGCTGGGGTTTTTCCTGCAGGATTCGTACTGTCTGACTTGAGGTGTGAAATGTAATCAAATGTGGCCTGCTAGGAGTTTTCTGCTATCTGGCTGCGGCTTTGAAGCAGGGCCCCCCTGTGGAGCTTGATTTCCTCTGCCATCTTTCAGCAAATGGTGGGTGTGAGTAGTGTTGATCACGAATATTCGAATTGCGAATGTAGGTACTTCGAAAATTCGCTAATATTTAGAATATAGTGATATATATTCGTAATTTCGAATATTCGAGATTTTTTTATTGCAAATTTTTATTATGCGAATTTTATCGTGAATTTTTCAATTGCCGAGTAAAAACATGATTCCTCCCTGTTTCTTGCTTGTGGGCCAATGACTCATTGGCCCACAAGCAAGAAGCAGGGAGGAATCACGACTTTATATGGGAAAAATGATGAATATTCTAAAAAACGAATATATAGCACTATATTAAATATATTAGTTTTTTCGAATATTCGTAATATTCTAAAACAAGAATATATAGCAATACAGCGAATATTCAAAAAAATTGAATATAGAGCAATTTAGCTAATATAGTGCTATAATCTTCTTTGTCTAATAGTTGTAATTTTTTTCTCATCTGACGTTCAGATTGGAAAAAAAATTCAACTGTTGAAAAAAAAAAGATTATAGTGCTATATTAGCTAAATTGCTCTATATTCTGTTTTTTTCGAATATTCGCTATATTGCTATATATTCTTGTTTTAGAATATTAAGAATATTCGAAAAAACTAATATATTTTTACAAAATGATGCCAAATTCCCCTACATATGGGGAAAATTAAGTAATAGCAATTTCATGAGGCATCACTATCCGTCTTAAAAGATGAGAATGTCACATTTAGAAATTTGCTAAATTTTCAAAATTTTGGGGTAAATTTTTGATTTTTTTTAAACAAATGAAGCTAAAACTTATCGACTTAAATTTACCCCTAACATGAAGTATGACATGTCATGAAAAAATATTCTCAGAATCGATTGAATACATAAAAGTGTTCCAAAGTTATTACGACATAAACTGACACGTGTATGTGGATTAGTGGCTGCACCTATGTGAAACAATGCTCACCCCATGCAACTCACCCCTATGTCGCAAAAAATGAAATAGGTACTGTAAGGTACGAATGTGGGGGGCACTCTACTGTGGGGGTATCTATGACTGGATATGTGCTATCAATAAGCGTGAGGAAGTGTGTTTTGAGGTCAGAACTCAGAAGCACTTCAAGGTACAAAATGTAACTGAAAAAAAAAATTCCTAATATAAAAGAAATGTATTTATTTTTGCAAAGGATTTATGCATATGACGTCAGAATGGGAAACATTTAATGCAATAGCATAAATATAAAAAAGAGATTGTAAATAGAATCAAAGTATGAAAAAAAACATCTTCCAGATGGGTATGGAGATGTTCCTTCTGTGTTGTTCCCAGTGGCTATACTGGCTACTTATGCTACGTTGTGTATAGCGAACACTCGCAATTACCGATCCACACACCATCGCTTATCACAGTGACCAGCTTATACCCTAAGTCTCATAAATAGGAACATCCACATCATTGAGATAGGAGGACTCTGCCATCCAGTTCTCAGCAAACAGCAACAGTATCTCCTGTCTGCTATCAGACATTGTTGCAGAATTACCGCTGCCAACGGCCTAATGTGAGAGACACGGTGCTATCCTTTGAGTAGTACTACAAAGCCCAGCATTCATATTTATCAGTGGGAAGACATTCCTATAAAACAGACTCTCTACATAAAGACTATCTCTACAAAATATTCTACCTTCTTATAGAATATTAATAATTTTTATCAGATTTTATCAATCTCACTTTTTATTTTCATCTCTATTTTTTTAACAAAATGTTTTTTTTAATACTTTTTATTCTATTTACAATCTCTTTTTTATATTTATGCTATTGCATCAAATGTTTCCCATTCTGACGTCATATGCATAAATCCTTTGCAAAAATAAAAACATTTCTTTTATATTAGGACATTTGTATTCAGTTACATTTTGTACCTTAAAGTGCTTCTGACCTCAAAGCACACTTCCTCACGCTTAGGCTACATGCACACGACCGTATGTGTTTTGCGGTCCGCAAATTGCGGGTCTGCAAAAAAAACTTATGACGTTCCTTATGGCATTTTTTGTCCGCATTTTATGCAGACCCATTGAAATGAATGGGTCCGCATCCTATCCGCAAAAAAACGGAACGGACACGGAAGCAAAATACGGTCGTGTGCATGAGGCCTTATCGATAGCACATATCCAGTCATAGATACTGAGTGCACCCCACATTTATACCTTACATAAACTGACACGTGTCAAGTTTCCAAAATTAGGGTGAAAAATGGCTCGCTCCTGAAGGGGTTAATAAGAGCTATGTACACAACACCAAATTATTTGCAAAATTCATTTTTCTTTTCTATTTATTGCACCAATGTGTCCATATCCTTTAAATAGTCAATATCATATTATTGGAGGTGTCAACTTAAGTTCGTTTTTCCAGGTCACTTCTCAGAATGACATCGCTGTCCACAGAGGGGATCCATAGTAGTATATGTGTTACAGAAGATATTATCGACCCAAACTCCCCAATCTCCACAGGGAACGCACTGTTAAGAAAATACCAGTTCTGAGCTCGAGTTTTCGACAAGATTTGATTGATTGCCTTTCTTGCTTTCTCAAACCTTAAAGGGTTTCTGTCACCTGAAATATGGGTATTCAGCTGGCTGACATTAGAGATGTGCTAATGTCAGCTGAACATAACTGTATTAGCGCCATCTCACTGCCTAAAGCCTTTATTGAGAAAAACCAACTTTTATAATATGCTAATTAGCCTCTAAGAGCGGGGGGAGGGGGCGTTGCACCTGCTCATAGAGGTTCCGTTTGCCCACCTCTTCTCACGCCCTTCTTCTCTTAATTGACAGGGCCAGTAAGCGCTGCCGTGTCTGCAGTGTAAATCTCGCGCCGTTTAGTCTCGGCGCAGGCGCAGTGAGGGGAGGATGCTCGGCGGCTGCCAGCTTTCTCACTGCGCCTGTGCCGAATACTGAACGGCGCGAGGTTTACACTGCAGACACGGCCGGAGGGAGGAGAGCAGCACTGCCCTGGCCCTGTCAATCAAGAGAAGAAGGGCGTGAAAAGAGGTTGGCAAACGGAACCTCTAGCTGCATGTGCAACGCCCCTCCTGCTCCTAGAGGTTAATTAGCATATTATAAAAGTTTGTTTTTCTCAATGAAGGCTTTAGGCAGTGAGATGACACTAATACAGTTATGTTCAGCTGACATTAGCACATCGCTAATGTCAGCCAGCTTAATACCCATTTTTCAGGTGACAGAAACCCTTTAAATTCATGGTTGGATATTTTGGGAAAGTAATGCCAGAGTTTGCGGTCCACTCCCCCGAAAGCTAAATTGGTATTTACTTGAGCGCAGAGCAGGAATGTCACATAAGGACAAAGACAACACCAGAAATCCTTCCTAGTCTTCCCCCGCCAGCCAGCTATCCGTAAAAAGTGGATATTAATTGAACACGACTGTTTTCAAGAAAATCAACATCTGCCCACAACCAGAGGATCTGCTGATAGGAAATGCTCCTTGTGTGATTAGATATCTGGTATAAGGACAAACAAGACCTGCATTTAACTCTTTTAGGGCAAAGTCCATTTGGGCCTTCCGGGCCGAGAGTTTACCTGTGACGGACATAATAATCTTACAATTTTTTTGTGAAATTGTGAAATAAAAATGTGCAGTTCACTGAGACACTGGTTGCTGTGTGTGCAGTGCATGCTTTACTTGCTGTGGTGTATTGGCTGCAGGCATCCTGTGTAGGCTGGTTGCCTTGTGCGACGTGGAGTTGCGGTGGTATCACGACCGGCGTGCCGATCACATACGTGACGCAAAGGGAGGGAAAAGGAAGGCCCTGTCCAAGGGAGAGGGAAAGATGGTGACCCCTAACTCACCTAGAGGCTGGCACCTGACTGCCCTGACATCCCTAGACGGGTTTCTCACCCGTACACGATCACGTTCCTAAAACCCTGGCTTTCCCTAAAATGAGCCCTACGTAGTGAATAGGGCGGTGGGAACACTAGTCCGCACCACTAACGCTAAAGGGAAACACTAGGGAGAAGACAGACAATACTGACAAGACACATAATCCCAGGTGGGCGACAACAAACAACCAACAGGGATCCGGAGGGTAACGCTCTGGTACGACAACCAGGGATAACAGCAACTCAGCTCCAGTGGGTCAGTATAGAAGTCCAGGCAGGAAGCTCTATATCTGGCAACCAGAGAAGTGGGAGAGGAGAATATAAGGAGGTTTGGAGTGCTGGACAAGAAACAGCTGAGGAGAAGAAGCTACGGATCCCTGAGTGAGACAAAAAGGATTACAAGGCAAACCCAAAAAGCTACCATTAAGAAACAGCACTATTTTTAGACATAGAGCGCGCAGCCACCCGCTGTGACTTCCTGACCCCGGGGATAATGGAGTCAGACGTGGCTCTTGACACCCTCGTGACAGTACCCCCCTTTCCACGAGGGGCCTCCAGACACTCAGGACTAGGTCTCTCAGGATGAGAGGCATGAAAAGCCCGAACTAACCTGTCGGCGTTTACCTCAGACGCTGGAACCCACATTCTTTCCTCGGGACCGTAACCCCTCCAATGCACCAGATATTGAAGAGAGCGGCGGACCCGACGCAAATCAACAATTTTGGATATTTGAAACTCTAGATTACCATCCACAACAACAGGAGGGGGTGGCAGCGGTGACGGTTCTAGAGGTGGAACATACTGTCACGGCTGAGGATGGGGGAAAGCCTCAGCCGTGTGATGCCCGATGATGTTAGGCTGCTCGGCCAGGAAGACAGGATTAGGGAGCAGGTCACCTCCTAACGCGTCCCTAACCTGACCCTAACTCCTAGCTGCATGGGCCGACCTTTAAGGTAGGAGGACCCATGCTGCGGAACCTCGAATCCCTAACTCACCCTCCGTCCAGTCCCTGGACTAGGAGTCAGGTTAAGACGACCTACTCCTCCTAGGCACGGAGGAGCAGGAGTCTCAATGGCCAAGCTGATGGGAAAAGGGGAACACAAACAGACTAACAGAAATGGCAGGCGAACTAAGTAGTTCCACCAACCTGCCACAGCCTTGCTGACTGGATCCCTGTGCACACAGAAATCCAGAACCATTAGCTGCACAAACCAACAAAGGAAGGTCCCAACAGAACATCAGATGGACATCACACACAACATGACAAAAACATACTGTGACAATATCTTTATGACCACAGGGGTGGCTCTCACTGGCAGGAAGAAAACACAGGAGGCTGCTCCAGCTAAGCATGGCTGAAGCAACCCTCAGACCTGTGCTAACAGTGAGGCTTTATAGGCCAAGAAGCCACACCCCACAGTCGGACACACCCAGAGACACACACACACACTGGGAAGGGAGTTAACCCTTCCAACACCAGGGAAGGGAAAACACAACTTAAAGGGGAAGTGTCCAAACAATGAACACACTGTGGATGTTGCCGCAGGCAACGACATGGGTGGCAACCGTGTCCTGGGAGTCAGCCCGAAGGCCGGGACACTGCCACCACATGTACACTATACAACCAAACGTTGCCACGGACAGCCACAGTGAAGGGAAGATGTCAGTGCACACCAAACATAAACAGAGTGCACACAGACATACGAAAGTGCATACAAACACGCACACAACTCCAAGGGAACCGCACACATACCTGTTGTCCGCGGCAACCGCACTTGAGGCTAACAACATTATGCCTCCAGCTACGGTTGACACTACAACCCAAACCGCGGGCAACTGTATGCGGCTCCCAAGGAGTCACGGCCATAAACATGGTCGTGACACATACTTTTTTAGTAACGACTTATGGAAGACGTTATGGATTTTAAAAGTTTGAGGTAGCTCCAGGCGAAAAGCCACGGGGTTAATGATGGCTACTATTTTGTAAGGACCAATGAACCTAGGACCCAGTTTCCAAGAGGGAACCTTTAACTTAATATTCCTAGTAGATAACCACACATAGTCATTCACTCCTAGGTCCGGACCTGGCGACCGTTTCTTATCAGCCATGGATTTATATTTACCTCCCATATTTTTCAAGTTAGCTTGCACTTTCTGCCATACAGATGAAAGAGATGACGAAAACCGTTCCTCTTCGGGAACCCCAGAAGACCCCCCCTCTTTGAAAGTACAGAATTGGGGATGAAAACCATATGCACCAAGAAATGGTGACTTGCCAGTGGATTCCTGACGGCGATTATTTATAGCAAACTCGGCTAACGGTAAATATGATGACCACAACTCTTGGTTTTCAGACACAAAACACCTTAGATATGTCTCAAGGTTTTGGTTGGTACGCTCAGTCTGTCCATTCGACTGAGGATGGAAAGCTGAGGAAAAGGACAAGTGTACCCCCAAACGGGAACAAAAAGCTTTCCAAAACTTAGAAATAAACTGGGTTCCTCGATCCGAAACAACATCGGAAGGGACCCCGTGAAGCCTCACGATTTCACTGACGAATACCTGAGCAAGAGTCTTCGCATTAGGTAGTGCAGGTAACGCAATGAAGTGTACCATTTTGCTAAACCTGTCTACTACTACCAAGATAACTGTTTTACCCGCAGACAAAGGTAAGTCAGTGATGAAATCCATTGACAAATGTGTCCATGGCCTATTGGGAATGACAAGTGGCAATAAAGACCCTGCAGGACGTGTATGAGAGACTTTAGCGCGTGCACAAGTAGAACAAGTAGACACAAAATCCATTACATCCTGACGCAACCTTGGCCACCAAAAACGACGAGACAATACTGACAAGACACATAATCCCAGGTGGGCGACAACAAACAACCAACAGGGATCCGGAGGGTAACGCTCTGGTACGACAACCAGGAATAACAGCAACTCAGCTCCAGTGGGTCAGTATAGAAGTCCAGGCAGGAAGCTCTATATCTGGCAACCAGAGAAGTGGGAGAGGGGAATATAAGGAGGTTGGTAGTGCTGGACAAGAAACAGCTGAGGAGAAGAAGCTACGGATCCCTGAGTGAGACAAAAAGGATTACAAGGCAAATCCAAAAAGCTACCATTAATAAACAGCCCTATTTTTAGACATAGAGCGCGCAGCCACCCGCTGCGACTTCCTGACCCCGGGGATAATGGAGTCAGACGTGGCTCTTGACACCCTCGTGACAGGTGGCCTGTGTGTGAACTGTGCCTTGTGTAGGCATGCTCTCCGTATCTATCACAATGTTTTCATGACACTTGTGCCCTGCAGGCTGGCAGCCTGCACTCTGTGTACTGGCTGTGGGCTGTTGCCCTTCTTGCTGGGTAGTGTGATGCGTGCTGTCTGCGGCCTTGTGTGTGTACTTGACCCTGTGTATATGACACACTATTTTCCCTGTTTTTCTCTGTTCAGGTGGGGTTAATGTTCCTTGGTCTGGGTGTGGTTTACTAGGTGGTCAGATGATCTTGTTACCTGTGTGGGGTTTTTCTCTAGTAGGCAGGTTAGCGGACGCAGTATAGAGGCAAAGGACCAGGTTGTAAATCACTCTTCAGTGTCTATTCACACTTAAACATAACACAACAGTCACTTTTCAGGCTTGGTGCTTGTTCACACACAGAAAAACAAAATAAAGTTCACCTGGTATCCTGGGTGTCAGTTCACACCCGGCTGAATGTTCAGCCTCAGAAAGTCCACTTGCAGGTTTTAAGGCGGCCTGCTCGCCTGATACACGGTCTTCAGGCCTCAGCACAGAGATCTCCATAGCTCGACTGTTAGAGGGAGGTAATCCACACCACCTGACAGTGCTAGCTGTTTTTTATAAGCCTGCCAAGACCCAGCCTGGAACGTGGGGAGTAGTCACCCACCCAGCACTTTGACTACTCCCAGGAAGAGCCGTCCCGGATCAGCTATTTACAGCCATACTAAATAGCAAAGTGTCAATAAGAATTAGCTGCCGCTGACACATGAAATTACCGACTCTTACTTCACCAAGGCCAGAAACCTCGGTGACACATACCTACCATCAATGACGACCCCTTTTACCTTCCTACACCTGCTAGTCAGGTGAAAGGGAAATCACTGCAGCTCTCACCTGCCACCTCCCAGTGGAGCACAGAAAATCAGACCCGGATTGAGTCAGGTGCAAAATATGAAAAAACAATGGATTCCAGCTCTTCTTAATAAAAATGCTTTATTCGACTTCCATAAAATCCGACATCAAATAGGACACTTTGCTGTGACGCGTTTCGGGCTATAACATCTTAGCCCTTCATCAAGACAAACAAGTAAACGTAAAAACCTCCATTTTATACACAGGCAAAAGACATGCCCACTTGATTAAATAATCCCCATCACCTGGAATCAACACCTGGTGACTAGTCGAATATTGACAGAGGGGAAATTCAAGTGGAACGGAGACTCAATATTGATGAAAATGGTATCATATATATTGTAGGGTTAAGTCATGTTTTCTATTCAACCCCTTAGGTATACATGTTCCAAGATTAAACATTCAGTATGTCTCTCTACTAGAAAGTTTCTGTCTGTGATCTCCCCCTCTAATTTTTGTAGTAACTCTTTCGATACCTTGCACGAAAAACGCAGAGGTATCGCCCTTATGAACTATCGCAAAGTGTGAGGTGGCTGCTGATACATTTCGCGTTGAAACATGCGGGATATCACTCAGGTGTTTGCGAATTCTTACCTTGAGCTGGTTCATAGAAAACATGACTTAAGAAAATCACAGAAATAAGATAATAATGTACTTAGTAAAGTAGATGCAAGCGTTATATATGGACAAAGTCCTCACTCTGATATGATAATATCTGAGACACTTAGCCAATTTATTTTGATCAAAACACATCTAAGCCTGCCTACCAAGCGCCAAGGTGGTCTCAGGTCAGGCGGGTCCTACGCTAAACCTACCTAAGCCGTTGGGCTTCTATGTTTAGGAGCGCAGACGCCGCACATATGGTGTGCTGCTCCTAGTCACCTCTATGTGCATCAAGCAACCAATGGGAGGAGGAGCAAGCACACCATATGTACCCCCTAATCAAGGCGCTCTATTGGATAGGAAGGGCAAAAGTGCAGAGGAATGCTACTCCCAAGATGAAATAGGTGCGCATTCACACTTGAAGCAAATGCTACATAGACAAAAAAAATGACAGAAAAAACTAAGATAAAAACATCCATCCACCATATGTGCGGCGTCTGCGCTCCTGAACATAGAAGCCCAATGGCTTAGGTAGGTTTAGCGTAGGACCCGCCTGACCTGAGACCACCTTGGCGCTTGGTAGGCGGGCACAGATGTGTTTTGATCAAAATATATTGGCTGAGAGTCTCAGATTGTATTACATCAAAGTGAGGGCTTGGTCCATATATAACGCTTGCATCTACTTCACTAAGTGCATTATTATCGTATTTCTGTGATTTTATTCAATAATATGGCCAGGGACATCCGCAAATTTGTATATCAAACCGTGCAGGATGTTTTTATCTTAGTTTTTTTCTGTGATTTTTTTTGTCTATGTGAAACATGACTTAACCCTACAATATAAATGATACAATTTTCATCAATATTGAGTCTCCGTTCCACTTGACTGAATTTCCCCTCTGTCAATATTCGACTAGTCACCAGGTGTTGATTCCAGGTGATGGGGATTATTCAATCAAGTGGGCATGTCTTTTGCCTGTGTATAAAATAGAAGTTTTTAAGGCTACTTTCACACTAGCGTTCGAGCGGATCCGTTCTGAACGGATCCGCTCATATTAATGCAGACGGTGGCTCCGTTCAGAACGGATCCGTCTGCATTATAACTTAGAAAAATTTCTAAGTGTGAAAGTAGCCTGAGTGGATCCGTTCAGACTTTACATTGAAAGTCAATGGGGGACGGATCCGCTTGAAGATTGAGCCATATGGTGTCATCTTCAAGCGGATCCGTCCCCATTGACTTCCATTATAAGTCGGAACGGATCCGCTCGCCTCCGCACGGCCAGGCGGACACCCAAACGCTGCTTGCAGCAGAGCGGAGGCTGAGCGCTGGCAGGCGCTGAGAATGCATTAGGGCCAGACGGCTGCGTTCAGGGCCGCTTGTGAGCCCCTTCAAACGGAGCTCACGAGCGGACACCTGAACGCAGGTGTGAAAGTAGCCTAAGTTTACTTGTTTGTCTTGATGAAGGGCTAAGATGTTATAGCCCGAAACGCGTCACAGCAAAGTGTCCTATTTGATGTTGGATTTTATGGAAGTCGAATAAAGCATTTTTATTAAGAAGAGCTGGAATCCATAGTTTTTTCATATTCCTACACCAGCTATATCATAGGTGTGCGCATGGGGTGTGCCGGGTGTGCCTGGGAACACCCTAATCAACCCTGTCACCTCTGTGCTCCCGGGTGCCCCCCTCCCGCTGATTCCCCTTTAACGTTGTAAATACTAATCAGCGCTTCCATTTTTCTTTAAAGTTCTGCTCATTAGGTGTTTAATAGTCCAGTGGGTGGTTCTACTCAGCTTTCCGTATATGACTGTGCATATAGAGATAGCTGTCAATTATGGAGTAGGACTGCCCACTGAGGGTCTACTGGTTGTGACCAATCCCATGAATGGTTTTGGCTGAGCTGAGAGCCGTTGGCTCCCTGCTCCGCACTTACTCTTGTAAGCCACAGGCTAATTTACAAGACATCGAAAGTACTTTGAGGATGCTGACCCGGATCAGGCAGTGCGATGATATCACTGGATCGCAGCATCTGCGCCAGGATAAAGAAAACCTGAAGGGATTATGGCGCTTGTTGTTGGAACGAGAAGAGGTAAGTTTCTAAGGCCTAAATGAGGACAAGGTGCAACTGCTACATCTACCCTCAGTAGCTATACCCCTGGCTGCCTAGTCTTCTTCGTCTAGTGATCAAGATATTCCAGATTATTTTCGATGATATGAGAATTTCTGGATAAAGGGATTTTTACTGTACCAGGCAATCTGTTGGAGAAGTCAGTGAAGAATGATGACATTTGAATGAATAGTTTATACGGAAACCAGTCCCAAAGAGTGGAGACAGGAAACGCAGTAATTGTATTAAGCACGTTCTGCTGCATTTCATGAAAGCCAATTACCAGTTAATTAAACTGCAGCAGAGCGCGTTGTGTGGAGCCGCTCATTGGATGCATCTGTTCTCTAACTTGCTATTTGCTGAGAGAAACTTAATTTGAAGACAAATTTTAAATGTCTGGATTTTCAACCAAAAGTATGGAACAGTCTAATCAAATGAAAATAATGAGTACAGTGCCGGCCGTGAGCGCGTAAGAGGGTCGGAAACAGACTTGCTCCACATGACAAGAATGCAAAATATATATCTAAAATTTATGTTATCCAAGAAATCACTCTGAACTGTCTTATATGGAGTTTTCCGTTATTTTTCAGTACCAACTGTAAACACGTTTTCGGCAGATGGGGACTGGCGTAGTCTACCCCAATATATATACTGGGACACATAATCTAGTCATTTGATATTCATCATTGTGATTGTGAACTACAGGTACATGTATAGCCAGTGGTCCCTCAAGTTACAATATTAATTTGTTTCAGGACGACTATTTTAAGTTGAAAACATTGTAACTCGAGTGCATACCTCTTTGAAAAAACAGTAATTTGTTCCAAAGCTCAAAAATGTCATCCCAGAATAAGAAAAAGTGAAGTTTTAAGAAAAATAAGCAGATAACTAAGACAAATAAAGCAATTCCTTAAGTACAACAGAGAGGAATAGATGTACCTGACTTTCTATGGTGAGGGCAGGAGCTTCTTCAGGGTCTTGCATAGTGTATAGATGTACCCAAAAAATAAAATGGAGAAACCCCTCAAATGGTGTCCAAAGAAGTTGTGTTCCATCCCATCAATCGCCTGCTTGCTAGCGGAGGAAACCTCTGCAGCGATCTCCTCCTCAGTATAGGGACGCACGATCACTAATGCATTATTTGTCCCTATACTGTCTCATTGTTTGCCGGCAGCAGAGCGCCTATTACATGATCTGCCTCTGGCAAACCAAGATTTAACATGTTGAAAGATCCTGATTATCAGATGAATGAGCATTTGCTCGTTCATCTGGTTATTGGCGGCAGTATTAGGCTAGGTCTACACGACGACATTTGTCGCGCAACATTTTGTTGCACCAATGTCGCGCATAAATTTTTATGATGGCAGTCTATGGTGTCGCACTGCAACATGCTGCGACTGCGACACAACAGTCGCATAAAATCCATTTGAGATGGATTTTTCTGCGACTGTTGCGTCACAGTCGCAGCATGTCGCGTGTTGCAGTGCGACACCATATACTGCCATCATAAAAATTGTCGCGCAACATTGGTGCAACAAAATGTTGCGCAAAAAAATGTTGCAGTGTAGTTGAGCCCTATCTGTCGTGCGACAAATGTCGTCGTGTAGACCTAGCCTTACACTGACAATATTGGCATGGGGAATTTTTTTGTATCCATCCTTTGCTCGTTCATCGGGTAATCAGCTGCAGTATTACACTGACAGATGATCGCTAACGAATCGCTAATTAATACAAATGCTTATTAGCGATCATATTAACAATAATATGCCTATGTAATAGGGCCCTGAGTCTGACACATTTTACATTGAGTCTAGTTTCAATTTACGTTGGTCCAGAAAAGACCATTGTATGTTGAAAATATTGTATTTTGAGGCCATTGTATCCTGAGGAACCACTGTATTATGTATTTATATATTTCTTTTTGAGCACTAAATACTGTACACCAGTATCCTTCATTACATCCTACATGTGGTAACATCTTTATGTATTATTTTGTCTTGTGCTGTTTCATATGTAAGGTTGTTTTATTTAGTACACTACTTATGCATCAGTGACTATTGGTACTGTCATCACACAGGTACTGTTGTATGTATTCTATTTTACATATCTGTATTGTAAGGATATTTTTAAGAACTGATTGGTTCTGTCCCTTTAATTCTGTTCCCTTTTATTATTACCATTCTGTGTAATGATGTCCCTTGTAATCTAGTAACCATCCCCCATTGTGCTGATAAGACCACATTCCTGAATGATCTCAGAGACATGAATGCTGCACAATGGAGGAGGGGCTAACAGGTTTAACCTCTGTGACACACATATGTTCAGGGCACTCCATTGAAGACTTCATTCTAGGTAGAATATAAGTATTGATTTGCCCTATGCCTTGTACATGCTGGAGTATCATCCATGTGCTACGACATGGATTCCGGAGTGCCACCCCATAGTATATGTTGCATATTTAGGCTAGTGTTTATTTACTTTTTTATTATTCTGTATGTGATTTGTTTGTTTTATTGTGTATTTAACCCCTTCACTACCGAGCCACTTTTCACCTTAAATCCCAGGCCTGACATGTGTCACTTTATGTGGTAATAACTTTAAAACACTTTTACTTATCCAGGCCATTATGAGATTGTTTTCTCATCACATATTGTACTTCATCACAGTGGTAAAATTGAGTCAAAAAATGTAATTTTTATTTATAAAAAATACCAAATTTACCCAAAATTAGAAAAAATTCTCAAATTTCCAAATTTCCATTTCTCTACTTTTATAATAGATAGCAACAACTCCAAAAATAGTTATTACTTTACATTCCCCATATGTCTACTTCTTGTTTGGATAATTTTATGAATGCCATTTTATTTTTTGCGGACGTTAGAAGGCTTAGAAGTTTAGAAGCAAATCTTGAAATTTTTCAGAAAATTTCCAAAACCCACTTTTTAAGGACCAGTTAACGTCTGAAGTCACTTTGTGAGGCTTACATAATAGAAGCCACCCAAAAATGACCCAATTTTAGAAACTACACCCTCAAGGTATTCAAAACTGATTTTACAAACTTTGTTAACCCTTTCAGTGTTCTACAAGAATTAATAGAAAACGGAGAGGAAATTTCTGAATTTCACTTTTTGGGCAGATTTTCCATTTTAATACATTTTTTTCCGCTGACAAAGCAAAGTTTAACAGCCAAACAGCCCATATGTGGTCAGTAAACTGCTGTATGGGCACACGGCAGGGCGCAGAAGGAAAGGAACACCATATGGTTTTTGGAAGGCATATTTTGCGGGACAGTTTTTTTTTACACCATGTCCCATTTGAAGACCCCCTGATGCACCCCTAGAGTAGAAACTCCCAAAAATGACCCCATTTTGGAAACTACGGGATAAGGTGGCAGTTTTCTTTAGGGTACATATGATTTTTGGTTGCTCTATAATACACTTTATGTGAGGCAAGGTAACAAAAATAGCTGTTTTGGCACCGTTTTCATCTGACAGATTAGATCATGTGGTATTTTTATAGAGCAGGTTGTTACGGATGCGACAATAGCAAATATAAATACTTTTTTGGGTTGTTTGTTTCAGTTTTAAATAATAAAGTATTTTAGAAAAAAATGATTTCTTAGTGTCTCCATTTTCTGAAAGCCATAGTTTTCTTTTTATAAATTTGAGCGACTGTCTTATATATGGACTCATTTTTTTCAGTATGAAATGACGGTTTGATTGGTACTATTTTAGGGTGCATATGACTGTTTGATCGCTTGGTATTACAGTTGGCTTTTTTTTTATGGTGTTCACCTGAGTGTTTAGGTCATGTGATATTTTTATAGAGCAGGTTGTTATGGATGCAGCAATACCTAATATATACTTTTTTTATTTTTATTTATTTCACTTTAGCACAATAATAGCAATTTTGAAGCCAAAAAAATCATATTTTAGTGTCTCCATTGTCTGAGAGCCATAGCTTTTTTATTTTTTGACCGATTGTCTTAGGTAGGATCTCATTTTTTGCGGGATGAGGTGATGGTTTGATTTATACTATTTTGGGGGGCATATGCCTTTTTGATCGCTTGGTGTTGCAATTTTTGTGATGTAAGGTGACAAAAAATTGCATTTTTTGGCACATTTAAAAAAATTTTTTTTATGGTGTTCACCTGAGGGGTTAGGTCATGTGATATTTTTTTATAGAGCAGGTTTTTACGGATGTGGCTATGCCTAATATGTATACTTTTTTTTATTTAAGTTTTACACAATGATATCATTTTTGAAACAAAAAAAAATCATGTTTTAGTGTCTCCATAGTCTGAGAGCCATAGTTTTTTTTTTTTTTAGGCGATTGTCTTAGGTATCAGTTTTGCGGGACAAGATGACTGTTTAATTGGCACTATTTTGGGGTGCATATAACTTTTTGAATGCTTGCTATTCCACTTTTTGTGATTTTTCTTTTTCTATTTATTTTTATTTTTATGGTGTTTACCTGAGGGGTTAAATCATGTGATATTTTTATAGAGCAGACTAATATGTATACTTTTTTACATTTATTTACGTTTTATACACTAATATCATTTTTTAAACCCAAAAAATCATGTTTTAGTGTCTCCATAGTCTGAGAGCCATAATTTTTTAATTTATTGGGCAATTGCCTTAGGTAGGGTATCATTTTTTCGGGATGAGAGGATGGTTTGATTGGCACTATCCTTAAATTCTTTTTTTTTAGGAAAACTTTTTTTTTTTTTTTTGTCCCACTTTAGGAAAACTTTTTTGTTTTTCTTTTGTCCCACTCTGGGACTTCAACTTTTGGGCGTCTGATCCCCTTTACAATGCATTACAATACTTCTGTATAGTAATGCATTGGCTGTAAGTGTATTACCACTGTAATATGCTTACAGCCTGCTTGCCTGTGAGATCCAGGGGGCTGGATCTCACAAGCTTTCCCGGAAGGCAGCCACGATGCCTAAGGAAGGCATCGGGCCACCTTTCCTGCCATGGGGTCCCAGTCACAGCAGCGCGGTGACCCCATGGACACGGCACCCGTGAGGATACAGCACGTGCAGCAGTCAGCGCTGACCGCGGCCGTGCAAGGGTTATCATTGACAGCCGGACCCAAGCCTCTAATCTGGCGGGTGCAGCTCCTGTACCCGCCCAATCAGCTGCCTTACCTGTACTGCGCTGGGATTTCTGTCCCGCATTTCTGCGCCGAACATGTACGGCGCTGGTATCCTAAGGGTTAAACACATTTAGTAAATATTTTCATTCACAATATTTATACAACATCATGGTATAACTGCTGAGTAATTGAAACAAAAATTGCAAATAATAAAAAAATTGTCAAATTTAACTTTTATTAGAGTCCATGCACCTTACTGTACTATGCATTCATGTGGTTGTGGAACCTTAATACTGTGCCTCTGTGCTCTCTAATAGTGATGGCCATGCGGTTCGCCCGGCGGCCGGTTAGCGGAGAACTTTGCTCGTTCGCGATTCAACGAACATGCGAACATATGGCGATATTCGCGCCCGCCATATTCTTTTACATTGTGAAGAACTTTGACCCATGACCTATGACACATCCATCAGGTGGTACAGGACAGCCAATTGAAAAGTTTCAGCACATGGACATACCACCTACCTTATAAATAGACCTGATCTGGCTGCCATTTTACATTCAGTCTTTTGTCAGTGTAGGGAGAGATTGCTGTGTGGAGCAGGGATAGGCGCTATCAAATACGTCCACAAAAGTCCTTTTAAGGACTGGTATAGGTGTACTATTGATAAGTGTGCAGTACAGAGGGGTGTAATATACTTATAATATACTTTCTAACATAGAAAGCATATTGTAGTGGATTTGTATTGTGCAGCAGTTGTGAGCGGTTCTGCAGCGATACTGCAGCTACACAGAGTGACAAACGCAATTAGAAAAAATAATTATAACTGGTGTGATATACCAGTCGCCCCCCCAAAAAAACTGATAGAAGTGGGGTGTTATATACCAATAACATACTTTGTATATATTGCATTTGGGTACTGCAGCATTTGTTTGCTGTTTTGCTGCGTTCTCTCTGCTACACACAGTGACAAACGGTACTGGAAAAAATAATTATAACTGATGTGCGCATGCGCGTACACGAAAATTATATTGCCGATATTTTGCATTAACAAAAATAATGACTGGAGATCGCAAATTCGAATAATACATCTGGTATGTCACTGTCCATGTTGTGGGACTATTTGTGCAGTTCTAGTAATTATTTCTTGACTGCAAATATGAGCTGAAAGTTTTTCAGGTTCGCCTGCCATTAAAATGAATAGGACCCCCCACGAACTTGCGGTTCGCGAACATTTGATCGCTTTCGCGAACCGTCCCGGCAGATGTTTGTCCATCACTACTCTCTAATACATAGAAACACACAAGGAATGTTCTATTTTCTGGACGTTCTCTACCCTGGAAAAGAAATGCAATTATGGCATTGTTTTTGGTTGTTATGTTCCGGCCTTCATAACATAGTGACAGGTGAGTACGATTATGGCAACACTAAATTTATATAGTGTAATGTGAAAAATTGGGTTAGGGCTCTTTCACACTTGCGTTCTTTTCTTCCGGCATAGAGTTCCGTCGTCGGGGCTCTATGCCAGAAGAATCCTGATCAGGATTATCCTAATGCATTCTGAATGGAGTGAAATCCGTTCAGGATGCATCAGGATGTCTTCAGTTCCGGAACGGAACGTTTTTTGGCCGGAGAAAATACCGCAGCATGCTGCGCTTTTTGCTCCGGCCAAAAATCCTGAAGACTTGCCGCAAGGCCGGATCCGGAATTAATGCCCATTGAAAGGCATTGATCCGGATCCGGCCTTAAGCTAAACGTCGTTTCGGCGCATTACCGGATCCGACGTTTAGCTTTTTCTGAATGGTTACCTTGGCTGCCGGGACGCTAAAGTCCTGGCAGCCATGGTAAAGTGTAGTGGGGAGCGGGGGAGCAGTATACTTACCGTCCGTGCAGCTCCTGGGGCGCTTCAGAGTGACGTCAGGGCGCCCCAAGCGCATGGATCGCATGATCGCATGGCACGTCATCCATGCGCATGGGGCGCTCTGACGTCATTCTGGAGCGCCCCGGGAGCCGCACGGACTGTAAGTATACCGCTCCCCCGCAGGGTGAACTGTAGTTTATGTAGGTACCATTTCGATTTTTTTATCTTTTTTTTTACGTTCTCTTTGGGGGGCCAGGTGACCAAAAAATGGCAATATTGGCACAGGGATTTTTTTTTATATCCATCCAAATAAATTGTTGATGTTTTAACCATTTTGGATCTGGATTAATTAAAATTTTATTTTTTATATGATTAAAACAAGAGTTTTTTTATGTTTAATAATTGTGTTGTTTTTTTCCTGATTTAAAAAAAACTAAACTTTCCTTTTGCTTTAGTCCCCCTATGGCATTGGAACCTGCAGTCCCCTGTACAATACATTCTACAGGATCTGATGTGAATGGTTACAATATCTGTACAGCGCTGTGGAATAGGTTGGTGCTAAAAAATACTGGAAGGAGATAAAATGAATAATTATGTATGTACTTTAAAGCAATAAAGCCAGAAAATCAGAAATGTGAATTCAGAGACAATATTTTCTGTCTGTTTTAGGGCATGATCTTCGGTTTTTCATTTCAGTCTAATTCCTTTAAGTCCTAAATCTACTTCTGAGGAAGAAGATGACTTTGATGATAATTCAATTCAGTCTACGAAATGAGCTTCTTACGGTTTTCATTTTATTTACTGTTGATTTGGAGCCTAAAAAGTCTATTTAGTTTCAACTGAAAACAGCATTGATCATTCATGTGGTAGCGGCAGTCGCCTCCTGTAACGCTATCCGTATCTTACCTAATAATGACATCTGTAATTAGCTTTGTAGGACTAGCTCAGCTGAATGTAATGATACCTTTCACTTAGAGATCAGCTACTTCATTCTGGAGAAAAAGTACTTGTAATCCACATGTAAATGTGCAGTTAAGTGCACTGAGGGCGGACCCAGGCCACTCCTGCTTCCTCTCCCTCCTCATTGACAGGGCCAGGCGAGATAACTAAGCAGGAGCCTGGCACTGTCAATCAGAAAGGATAGGGAGGGGCTGGCAGAGGAAGCAGGAGGAGAAAGGGTGCACAGAGTGGCTTGGGTCCGCCCAGGGGTGCACCTAGCCTTTCTGCTGCCTGACGCGAAAACTGAAACGGTGCCCCCCCTTCCCAATGCAAATTTCTTATCCTAACCCCTTCCCTCCAGCCCATGGCCCTTCGTCTTCCCCCCTCTTGCCCTACCTAGTGCCTCACCTGGCCTCATTGGTGGTGCACCCCTGGGTCCGCCCTCAGTGCACTTAGCTGCTCATTTACATATGCGTTAAAACGGATCGCTAAGTGAAAAGTATCATTACATTCATCTGAGTTAGCCCTACAAGGCTAGTGACTGACTACCTTTATAATTATTATCAGGAAAGATGCAGGGATCAAGTGATGCTTCCTCAGTCCCTTAGAAATTCTTGTTAACCTCTCACCTCTCAGGATCCCAAAAGACTATGTCACAGGGACTCAGAGGGCGGGAACAAGATGTGATGGAGAGAGCGGCAGGTGATTTAAAGCCTTAAAGGGGTTGTCTCACTTCAGTAAGTCACATTTATCATGTATAGGAAGTTAATACAAGCCACTTACTAATGCATTGTGATTGTCCATATTGCTTCCTTTGCTGGCTGGATTCGTTTTTCTATCACATTATACACTGCTCATTTCCATGGTTACAGACCACCCTGCAATCCATCAGTGGTGGTTGTGATTACAAAAAAGCATCAGCCTCTCTGGTGGCCGGGACCATGGGAGTGCACATAGGCTGGTGCTTTTCCTATATTGTGCTAGCACGACCACCACTGATAGATTGCAGGGTGATCTGTGCAAAGTCCCACTAAGGGCCACGCCTGGGGTATCCCTTGCCCCTTGGGAGGTTTCTACTAAATATGTCCCTCTTATAGAGCAAGTAAACGTGACGCCAGCTGCGGTTAAGCAGCAGAAGCTCAAGACTCCGTTTGTAGATGGTAATGTTGGTGCCCAGAGGTAGGATTGCTAGAGTGGTGCAGGGTGGCCTACAGTCTCTGTAAATGTTATGTACACGTGTCACGGTGTTCCTACCTGGATATCCGTGGATCCCAGACGTGATGTGGTCCGAAGCAGTGAAAAGGGGGTAGGTGAACTTGGATGGTGGAGTAGAATAAATGGAGTTTAGACTTGGTAGTAATGTTGAACAGTTGCTTTTACTTGGCATAAATTGGTAATCCAAACGATATCTTGGTCATCAGCAGGTATTGGCTTAACTTTGGCAGGCAAATACTCATTACTGCAGCAATCTCAGCTCTGCTATGTGGTAGCTCTCTCAGCTCTGCTATGCTTGGCTGGATGAATAGGAAACTCTTCCTCTTCTGCTGGAACTTAAGTTAGCTGTAGTTTGAAGTCTGTCTCTTACTTATAATCCTAGGAACTTCTTGTCCTGGCTTTGGAGTACCTTAAAGGGCTTCTGTCACCCCACAAAAGTCTTCTTTTTTTTTTTTTGGATAGTTACATTACTTATAGCGCGATATAGGAGAATATAATCTTGTCACTTACTTTGATGCGGCCGTTTCTTTAGAAAACAAAGTTTTATAATATGTAAATCCGGTCTCTACCAGCAAGTAGGGCGTCTACTTGCTGGTAGCCGCAGCAGAAAACCGCCTCCTCGCCGTGTTGATTGACAGGGCCAGCCGTGATCTCCTCCTCCGGCCGGCCCTGTCAGTATTTCAAAAATCGCGCGCCTCTGTTCATTCGGCGCAGGCGCTCTGAGATGAGGAGGCTCCTCTCCTCAAAACTCCCTCAGTGCGCCTGCGCCGATGACAGAGAAGACGTCATCGGCGCAGGCGCACTGAGGGAGTTCTGAGGAGACGAGCCTCCTCATCTCAGAGCGCCTGCGCCGAATGAACAGAGGCGCGCGATTTTTGAAATACTGACAGGGCTGGCCGGAGGAGGAGATCACGGCTGGCCCTGTCAATCAACACGGCGAGGGGGCGGTTTTCTGCTGCGGCTACCAGCAAGTAGACGCCCTACTTGCTGGTAGAGACCGGATTTACATATTATAAAACTTTGTTTTCTAAAGAAACGGCTGCATCAAAGTAAGTGACAAGATTATATTCTCCTATATCGCGCTATAAGTAATGTAACTATCCAAAAAAAAAAAAAAAAGACTTTTGTGGGGTGACAGAAGCCCTTTAAGCTTCGGCTCAGCTTGGAAGGAGGCAATGCAAGCCCAGGAGGGAACAAGCAACCATGTAGACTTCAGAGGCAGGGCCTCTGGGCCTAGCAGAGCAGGCAGTGCTCTGCTAGCCAGCACACAACCTCTCCCTAAGGAGGGTAGACTAGAACTGCTTTCAGAACCTTTCCCCAGGAGGGGTAGGCTGGAACTGACTCACTAACTAACTAACTCCTCCCTCTAGCTACAGAGGGCTGGAAGGAACCAGAAGGCTCCTCTCCAGAGAAACTATCTCTGCCAATGTTGTTGCTGCCATCTGCTGGTGGACCAGGTTATTACACTTGAACATAACAGTTTCAGGAATAGATATGCACATTATAGGAAATACATTAGGTGATATAAATTAACAAATAGAAATGGTAGCAAGGCACCAAAAGAAGTGGTAATGGCACTCCGGGTCATAACATTTGTAACCATGGAAATGAGCAATGTATAATGTGATAGAAAAATGAATCAAGCCAGCAAAGGAAGCAATATGGATAATAACAGTATATTAGTAAGTGCCTTGTATTAACTTTCTCTACATGATAAATGCCACTTACTGAAGTGAGACAACCCCTTTAAGTGATGAGTGCTTGCCTCCATGTACATGCCATCTAGAGTTCCTCTGTAGCATTGTGGGCACGATCATCGATGTTCCACAGTAGAGTTAGGTTGCCCTAATGATGTTTGGAGAAATTTATATTGTAACACCTCAAAATTTGTATTATTGCCTATAGAGTTGATTGTATTGGGGGTAGACTGTACCTTAACATCCTAAAGAACTTAATACTACCCTGAGAGCTGATTCTCACTCGCTCAGGAACTGGTGCAAAACATGCATGTTGGTGAGGATTCCTAAAATAGGGCTAGGTTCTGGACAAGGTCACCCTTATCAGGGCAAGTTCTCTGTGGACAAGCAAAACAGGGCTATTGCAGGACCCCTAGCTAGGACAAAATAGGGAAAGCTATCATCCCTAGGTTTATGCCAACATTGCCTTCTATTTGCAGCGACTCCACTCCGGACCCAAAGTTTAGCCTACATAACAATTAATGAGGTATGACCAATCTGGTTATATTTCTATATTGGAACGATTGGAGGTGCTGCCAAGTACCCAGTTTTTTGGAGGCAATTTTAATGTTTGTTGTAGTCCTTCCTATACGGAGTGGACCTATTTACGATCTTTGAGGATTATCTTAGGAATTTTTATATTGGAATTCTAATAAAAGTTAAGTTTTCGCTAATATAATTCACCCTCTTGTTGATGGATTGGAATACGTTGGAGAACTTCCCCTCTGGAAATTGAGAGAGGTCAACAATTTTGGTTATATGACAGGTTAGCAACAAATAGAGAACAGCTGGAAGAGACTGCAGGACCTGACTACATAGGTTTTGTTTGTAGTCGGGAAACCACACAGGTCTGCATAGAAGCGGTAGGCACAAAAAAGTTGAGTTTTTATTTTAATTTCAGATACCTGAGCAATAAAATAATTGTAGAGCTGGATGTGGCCTTCACATGTGATATGATGTAGCTCACATAAAGAGATATACATGTCCTTCTAAAAAAATTAGTGATAAAGTTCATTATTTTCTGTAATGTACTGATAAACATTAGACTTTCATATATTTTAGATTCATTACACACAACTGAAGTAGTTCAAGCCTTTTATTGTTTTAATATTGATGATTTTGGCATACAGCTCATGAAAACCCAAAATTCCTATCTAAAAAAATTAGCATATTTCATCTGACCAATAAAAGAAAAGTGTTTTTAATACAAAAAAAAGTCAACCTTCAAATAATTATGTTCAGTTATGCACTCAATACTTGGTCGGGAATCCTTTTGCAGAAATGACTGCTTCAATGTGGCGTGGCATGGAGGCAATCAGCCTGTGGCACTGCTGAGGTGTTATGGAGGCCCAGGATGTTTCGATAGCTGCCTTAAGCTCATCCAGAGTGTTGGGTCTTGCGTCTCTCAACTTTCTCTTCCCAATATCCCTCAGATTCTCTATGGGGTTCAGGTCAGGAGAGTTGGCAGGCCAATTGAGCACAGTAATACCATGGTCAGTAAACCATTTACCAGTGGTTTTGGCACTGTGAGCAGGTGCCAGGTCGTGCTGAAAAATGACATCTTCATCTCCATAAAGCTTTTCAGCAGATGGAAGCATGAAGTGCTCCAAAATCTCCTGATAGCTAGCTGCATTGACCCTGCCCTTGATAAAACACAGTGGACCAACACCAGCAGCTGACATGGCACCCCAGACCATCACTGACTGTGGGTACTTGACACTGGACTTCAGGCATTTTGGCATTTCCCTCTCCCCAGTCTTCCTCCAGACTCTGGCACCTTGATTTCCGAATGACATGCAAAATTTGCTTTCATCCGAAAAAAGTACTTTGGACCACTGAGCAACAGCCCAGTGCTGCTTCTCTGTAGCCCAGGTCAGGCGCTTCTGCCGCTGTTTCTGGTTCAAAAGTGGCTTGACGGCACCTGTAGCCCATTTCCTGCATACGCCTGTACACGGTGGCTGTGGATGTTTCTACTCCAGACTCAGTCCACTGCTTCCGCAGGTCCCCCAAGGTCTGGAATCGGTCCTTCTCCACAATCTTCCTCAGGGTCCGGTCACCTCTTCTCGTTGTGCAGCGTTTTCTGCCACACTTTTTCCTTCCCACAGACTTCCCACTGAGGTGCCTTGATACAGCACTCTGGGAACAGCCTATTCGTTCAGAAATGTCTTTCTGTGTCTTACCCTCTTGCTTGAGGGTGTCAATGATGGCCTTCTGGACAGCAGTCAGGTCGGCAGTCTTACCCATGATTGCGGTTTTGAGTAATGAACCAGGCTGGGAGTTTTTAAAAGCCTCAGGAATCTTTTGCAGGTGTTTAGAGTTAATTAGTTGATTCAGATGATTAGGTTAATAGCTCGTTTAGAGAACCTTTTCATGATATGCTAATTTTTTTAGATAGTAATTTTGGGTTTTCATGAGCTGTATGCCAAAATCATCAATATTAAAACAATAAAAGGCTTGAACTACTTCAGTTGTGTGTAATGAATCTAAAATATATGAAAGTCTAATGTTTATCAGTACATTACAGAAAAAAATGAACTTTATCACAATATGCTAATTTTTTTAGAAGGACCTGTATGTTACAGTATGCCATGCTGCTCAGAATAAGGAAATTCTGGGTTTTTACGCTAAAACTTCCACATGCTATTTTTGTCGGCGATGTAGCTGGACAGGATGGGGAAGCACAAGGTCCAATCAGTCAAAATAATTAATTGTGATTGGATTCACTGAAGACATTGCTGATCAGTTCCTCTACCTTAGAGTTTCCACATTTACCAGTCTGAAGCCAATCTAGCTTCCATTCAGTGTCTCCTCTGTTTGATGGATAGTTTCCTTTAGCACGCAAATACTATTGTGTCCAAATGGCACCAGGGATGTCATGATGTTACTGAAACAATGATCAAATCAGATCACCAGCAGATACAGGTGTTGGCTCATCTCAGACATTGATGACATATCACTAGGACATGTCATAAATGTCCCATAGGTGCGGGTCCCACCTCCTGGAGCCATTCCTATCTCTAGATCGGGACCCCCAAAGTCAACGGAGAGTAGCCACGTATGCGCAGCCACCCTGCGTTCACCACTATAGGAGTTCCGAAAATAGCAGAGCTGTGTTCTCCATCCAGTCCATCTCCATCTGGTGGCACTGGCTCGGCTATTTCTAGCAGTCCCATAGCGGTGAATGGAGCGGTGGCCAGTCTTGCGCAGTATACACTCCATTCACCACTATGTCAATTTTTGGAACTACTATAGTGATGAATGAAGAGCACACCCCGTTCTGAAGATAGGAGATAGGAAGATAGGGACCCACACTTATCTGACACTGATGGCATTTCCTAGAGATATCTCAGTAATGTCTCGGAAGAGCCAACCCCCTCAATGATCGGGTAATAGTCTGCGGGCAAAAAGGGGTCCACATTTTTCTGAAGATTCATTGGCCCACGTTCTTTATTAATATGATGCCAGTGTTGGTGTGAAGTTGCAGTTATGCAAAATTTTCACTGTTTTTGCATCATGCACTGGGGCAGATTTAATGAAAACAAAGCCAGAAAACTCCACAAATTTAGACCCATAGGTATAAAAAGTCCAAAACGAGCCAAATGAATTACGATGTGTACGCCAACTCATTTAAATTTATAATCTTTTTAAAGACTGCCATATGAGACGCCAATTTTAATAAATGTGCCCCCAAATTGTTTTGCCCATGATGAAAGAATCAATACCTAGGCTGAAATGTGAGGCTCATGAGACAATATGGCTATGCTTGTCTGTATTGACCAATTTCACCTGATATCTATCAAGCAGGTTCAACTCCACTGATTGACATCGATGAAGCATCCAGATGAGGTTTATTCCAGGCTGAATTCTTATAATATGCACAAAACACTAGGAGAAAAGATGATTTTCGCAAGGGTTCAGCTGGAGATGTTGATAGTACAAAGCACATGTGAAAATTAATTTGTAATAAATCAAATTTCTCGGCTAACTTCGGCAAAGTTGCAGAACAGAATTTTTCAAAACTTCGCTCATCTCTAACTAGGATTTCTGCCCATTTTTTAGGCAAAACTGCTTTAGAGGTCCTTGATTGTTATCGTTGGTATTTTTATTGAATCTCTAATGAATGCCCGCTTTGCTCAGTTGTGAGTTTTGTGGGAGGTCTTCTCTTGTCAGGTTTGTAGTAGTTGAGCCACATTCTACTTAATTCTAATGCAATTGATGTTTCATGGGATGTTCAAAGGTTGGGAAAGTTTTTTCGAACCCTGATCTATAGTCCTCCACAAATCTGACTTTGACCTGTTTGGAGAGCGTCCTTGGTCTTCATGTTGCTTGCTTAGTAGTGTTACAGACTCAGGGAAATTTCAGAACAGGTGTATCTATACTCATATCATGTGACATGACATTTGCAACTTCTTACATGTTCATCACGTAAGGCTACTTTCACACTAGCGTTAGTGTGATCCGGCAGGCAGTCCCGTCATCGAAGCTGCCTGCCGGATCCGCCGATCAGTGTGACAACTGACAGCATTTGTAGATGGAACCGGGTGCGGCTCCGTCTACAAATGCATTGCAAGAACGGATCCATCTCTCCGCTTGTCATGCGGATGGACGGATCCGTCTTGCAGTCTTTTTCACAGTTTTTCTTCAGTTGTTTTGCAATGCCGAATCCGGCACTAATGCAAGTCAATGGGAATTAATGCCGGATCAGGCATATTGGACGGACATAATACCGCAGCATGCCTGACAGTGACTGAACGGAAGGCATACTGATGCAAACTGAATGGAGCTCTTTTGACGGAACTCTATGCCGGAAAAGAATGACGCAAGTGTGAAAGTACCCCTAAGTACATTAGGGAAAGGTGTAAGGCGAGATCTGTAAATCTTCATGTACTATTTTGACAGAACTAGTAAATGGTATCAATATCACTGAGGAGCTTTATTTCTAAACCTGAACTTAGAAAGTGAAGAAAAAACTAAGTAATAAATCCAAGTATCAGAACAGCCGTGGGCTCCGGCAATTTGTCTGTACTAAAATATTTCCACATTGTGTCACCTACATGACAATAACACGCACTATGTAAGACATGCTCCAGTTCGTTATCCAGAGATCTCTAGGCTGTTTTAGAAGATGACATTTTCCATTGTTGTATTGCAGATTCAACACGTGCGTTTAGTGAATAAATTGTCCGAATAACAAACGTCACTGCTATACTTTACATTTGACACCGCACTGAAGATTAATCTTGTGCTGTTACTTCACAGTATATATAGTATTAACCATGTACTGTGCCATCACTGTGTTTAATACCTCTGTACTGTGGCATCAATGTGTTTATTATCCCTGTACTGTGACATCACTGTGTTTATTATCCCTGTACTGTGACATCACTGTGTTTATTATCCCTGTACTGTGACATCACTGTATTTATTATCCCTGTACTGTGACATCACTTAGTTTATTATCTCTGTACTGTGACATCACTGTGTTTATTATCTCTGTACTGTGACATCACTGTGATTATTATCCCTGTACTGTGACATCACTGTGTTTATTATCTCTGTACTGTGACATCACTGTGATTATTATCTCTGTACTGTGACATCACTGTGTTTATTATCTCTGTACTGTGACATCACTGTGATTATTATCCATGTACTGTGACATCACTGTGTTATTATCCTCTGTACTGTGACATCACTGTGTTTATTATCCCTGTACTGTGACATCACTGTGTTTATTATCCCTGTACTGTGACATCACTGTGTTATTATCCTGTACTGTGACATCACTGTGTTTATTATCCTCGTACTGTGACATCACTGTGTTTATTATCTCTGTACTGTGACATCACTGTGTTTATTATCCCTGTACTGTGACATCACTGTGTTTATTATCCCTGTACTGTGACATCACTGTGTTTATTATCCCTGTACTGTGACATCACTGTGTTTATTATCCTGTACTGTGACATCACTGTGTTTATTATCCTGTACTGTGACATCACTGTGTGTATTATCCCTGTACTGTGACATCACTGTGTTTATTATCCCTGTACTGTGACATCACTGTGTTTATTATCCCTGTACTGTGACATCACTGTGTTTATTATCCATGTACTGTGACATCACTGTGTTTATTATCCCTGTACTGTGACATCACTGTGTTTATTATCCCTGTACTGTGACATCACTGTGTTTATTATCCCTGTACTGTGACATCACTGTGTTTATTATCCCTGTACTGTGACATCACTGTGTTTATTATCCTGTACTGTGACATCACTGTGTTTATTATCCCTGTACTGTGACATCACTGTGTTTATTATCCCTGTACTGTGACATCACTGTGTTTATTATCCCTGTACTGTGACATCACTGTGTTTATTATCTCTGTACTGTGACATCACTGTGTTTATTATCCCTGTACTGTGACATCACTGTGTTTATTATCCCTGTACTGTGACATCACTGTGTTTATTATCCCTGTACTGTGACATCACTGTGTTTATTATCCCTGTACTGTGACATCACTGTGTTTATTATCCTGTACTGTGACATCACTGTGTTTATTATCCCTGTACTGTGACATCACTGTGTTTATTATCTCTGTACTGTGACATCACTGTGTTTATTATCCCTGTACTGTGACATCACTGTGTTTATTATCCCTGTACTGTGACATCACTGTGTTATTATCCCTGTACTGTGACATCACTGTGTTTATTATCTCTGTACTGTGACATCACTGTGTTTATTATCCCTGTACTGTGACATCACTGTGTTTATTATCCTGTACTGTGACATCACTGTGTTTATTATCCCTGTACTGTGACATCACTGTGTTTATTATCCTGTACTGTGACATCACTGTGTTTATTATCCCTGTACTGTGACATCACTGTGTTTATTATCCCTGTACTGTGACATCACTGTGTTTATTATCCCTGTACTGTGACATCACTGTGTTTATTATCCCTGTACTGTGACATCACTGTGTTTATTATCCCTGTACTGTGACATCACTGTGTTTATTATCCCTGTACTGTGACATCACTGTGTTTATTATCCCTGTACTGTGACATCACTGTGTTTATTATCTCTGTACTGTGACATCACTGTGTTTATTATCCCTGTACTGTGACATCACTGTGTTTATTATCCTGTACTGTGACATCACTGTGTTTATTATCCCTGTACTGTGACATCACTGTGTTTATTATCCCTGTACTGTGACATCACTGTGTTTATTATCCCTGTACTGTGACATCACTGTGTTTATTATCCCTGTACTGTGACATCACTGTGTTTATTATCCCTGTACTGTGACATCACTGTGTTTATTATCCCTGTACTGTGACATCACTGTGTTTATTATCCCTGTACTGTGACATCACTGTGTTATTATCCCTGTACTGTGACATCACTGTGTTTATTATCCCTGTACTGTGACATCACTGTGTTTATTATCCCTGTACTGTGACATCACTGTGTTTATTATCCCTGTACTGTGACATCACTGTGTTTATTATCCCTGTACTGTGACATCACTGTGTTTATTATCCCTGTACTGTGACATCACTGTGTTTATTATCTCTGTACTGTGACATCACTGTGTTTATTATCCCTGTACTGTGACATCACTGTGTTTATTATCTCTGTACTGTGACATCACTGTGTTTATTATCCCTGTACTGTGACATCACTGTGTTTATTATCCCTGTACTGTGACATCACTGTGTTTATTATCCCTGTACTGTGACATCACTGTGTTTATTATCCCTGTACTGTGACATCACTGTGGTTATTACTCCTGTACTGTGACATCACTGTGTTTATTATCTCTGTACTGTGACATCACTGTGTTTATTATCCCTGTACTGTGACATCACTGTGTTTATTATCCCTGTACTGTGACATCACTGTGTTTATTATCTCTGTACTGTGACATCACTGTGTTTATTATCCCTGTACTGTGACATCACTGTGTTTATTATCCCTGTACTGTGACATCACTGTGTTTATTATCCCTGTACTGTGACATCACTGTGTTTATTATCCCTGTACTGTGACATCACTGTGTTTATTATCCCTGTACTGTGACATCACTGTGTTTATTATCCCTGTACTGTGACATCACTGTGTTTATTATCCCTGTACTGTGACATCACTGTGTTTATTATCCCTGTACTGTGACATCACTGTGTTTATTATCCCTGTACTGTGACATCACTGTGTTTATTATCCCTGTACTGTGACATCACTGTGTTTATTATCCCTGTACTGTGACATCACTGTGTTTATTATCCCTGTACTGTGACATCACTGTGTTTATTATCCCTGTACTGTGACATCACTGTGTTTATTATCTCTGTACTGTGACATCACTGTGTTATTATCCCTGTACTGTGACATCACTGTGTTTATTATCCCTGTACTGTGACATCACTGTGTTTATTATCCCTGTACTGTGACATCACTGTGTTTATTATCCCTGTACTATGACATCACTGTGTTTATTATCCCTGTACTGTGACATCACTGTGTTTATTCTCTCTCTACTGTTGCATCACTGTGTTTATTATCTCTAGTACTGTGACATCACTGTGTTTATTATCCCTGTACTGTGACATCACTGTGTTTATTACCTCTGTACAGTGACATCACTGTGTTTATTATCCCTGTACTATGATATCATTATGTTTACTATCCCTGTACAGTGACATCACTGTGTTTATGCTCTCTCTACTGTGACATCACTGTGTTTATTATCCCTGTACTGTGACATCACAATGTTTAAAATCTCTGTATAGTGACATCACTGTGTTTATTATCTCTGTACTGTGATATCTCTGTGTTTATTTTCCCTGTACTGTGACATCTCTGTGTGTATTATCCCTGTACTGTGACATCACTGTGTTTATTATCCCTGTGCTGTGACATCACTGTGTTTATTATCTCTGTACTGTGACATCATTATGTCTACTATCCCTGTACTGTGACATCACTGTGTTTATTATCCCTGTACTATGATATCATTATGTTTACTATCTCTGTACTGTGACATCACTGTGTTTATTACCTCTGTACTGTGACAGCAATGTGTTTACTATCCCTGTACAGTGACATCACTGTGTTTATGCTCTCTCTACTGTGACATCACTGTGTTTATTATCCCTGTACTGTGACATCACAATGTTTAAAATCTCTGTATAGTGACATCACTGTGTTTATTATCTCTGTACTGTGACATCCCTGTGTTTATTATCCCTGTACTGTGACATCACTGTTTATTATCCCTTTACTGTGACATCATTGTGTTTATTATCCCTGTACTGTGACATCACTGTGTTTATTATCTCTGTACTGTGACATCACTGTGTTTATTATCCCTGTACTGTGACATCAATGTGTTTATTATCCCTGTACTGTGATATCACTGTGTTTATTATCCCTGTACTGTGACATCACTGTGTTTATTATCCCTGTACTGTGACATCACTGTGTTTATTATCCCTGTATTGTGATATCACTGTGTTTATTATCCCCGTACTGTGACATCACTGTGTTTATTATCTCTGTACTGTGACATCACTGTGTTTATTATCCCTGTACCGTGACATCACTGTGTTTATTATCCTTGTACTGTGACATCACTGAGTTTATTATCCCTGTACTGTGACATCACTGTTTTTAATATAAATGTATTGTGACATCACTGTGTTTATTATTATCTTTGTATTGTGACATCACTGTAATTTAGACAAGCACACCCATAAAGCTAACATGCAGAAAGCAAACAAAAAAGTATGGCAGCACAACATCTCACATACAAACAATAAAACTGGGAAATAGGAATTATTCTAAATAAAAGTGGTATTATGCCTAATATACATAAATAAAAAAATAGAAGCTCTTTGCGTACATTTTTGATCAAACATGTGTCGGGCCATTTCTACCTGGCATCAAGGTGGCTTCTGCAGATAGGTCCCTAACGCATACTGAACTAAAAAAACAGGCAGTATACTGAACGCAAAATACTGTCATGTGCATGAGCCCTAACAGAACTGTCTCTCCTGGGCTTGACTAAGCCTCCAATTTTCAGGGCAGTGTAGGAACCAGCTACATATATACTCTGCTCAGAAGCCCCAGGCAGATGGGCGGGGAGTGCTCAATCTAAAAGAGGCAGCTACCCTCAATATATACTACAAGACAATTTAGACAAGCACATCCATTGTCGCTGGTGCACATCTGAGCAGAGTATATATGTAGCTGGTTCCTACACCACCCTGAATATTGAAAGCTTAGTCAAGCCCAGGAGAGGCAGTTCTGTTAGGCCTCTTTCACACGGGCATCATGATTTTGACCCTGATAAGATGCGGGTGCGTCACGGGAAAATGCACGATTTTTCCGCGCGAGTGCAAAACATTGTAATGCGTTTTGCACGCACGTGAGAAAAATCTGCATGTTTGGTACCCAGACCCGAACTTCTGTGAAGATTTGGGATCGATGTTGTGTAGATTGTAATATTTTCCCTTATAACATGGTTATAAGGGAAAATAATAGCATTCTTAATACAGAATGCTTAGTACAATAGGGCTGGAGGGGTTAAATATATATTTTTTTAAATTAACTCACCTTATCCACTTGTTCGCGCAGCCCGGCCTCTCTTCTGTCTTCTTCTTTGAGGAATAGGACTTTTGATGACGTCACTGCGCTCATCACATGGTCCATCACATGATCTTTTACCATGGCGATGGATCATGTGACGGACCATGTGATGAGCGTAGTGACGTCACCACAGGTCCTTTTCCTGTGCACAGCAAAGATGAAGACAGAAGAGAAGCCGGGCTGCGCGAACAAGTGGATTAAGGTGAGTTAAATTATTTTTATTTTTTTTAACCCCTCCAGCGCTATTGTACTATGCATTCTGTATTAAGAATGCTATTATTTTCCTGTATAACCATGTTATAAGGGAAAATAATAATGATCGGGTCCCCATCCGATGCATCCGCACTTGCTTGCAGATGCTTGCGATTTTCACGCAGCCCTATTCACTTCTATGGGGCCTGCGTTGCGTGGAAAACGCACAAAGAGGAGCATGCTGTGATTTTCACGCAACGCACAAGTGATGCGTGAAAATCACCGCTCATGTGCACAGCCCCATAGAAGTGAATGGGTCCGGATTCAGTGCGGGTGAAATGCGTTCACCTCATGCATCGCACCCAAGCGGAAATCTCGCCCATGTGAAAGGGGCCTTAGTGTTAGGGACCCATCTGCAGAAGCCACCTTGAGGCCTGGTAGATGGGCCCGACATATGTTTGATCAAACGTGCGCAAAGAGTTTTGATTTTTTTCATTTATAGTAGGTATAATACCCCTTTCATTTAGAATAATCCCTTTTTCCCAGTGGTATTGTTTGTATGTGAGATGTTGTGCTGCCATACCTTTTTATGATTACTGTAATTAATATCTCTGTGACATGACTGTGTATCTCTGCATTGTGACATCACTATATTCATTATCCATGCAGTTTAATATCACTGTGTTTATTACAACCTAACCCACATAAGATGTAAAATTGTGAGGTATTGTTACATATTTTGTATTTGGGCCTAAAAAAAGATTGAAAGAGAGGCAAATTCAGAATATGAATCTTTGTGGTCTAATTAATTCTTCTACTTGATGCCCAGCAGTATATCACCCAGTGGATAAATCATGGATGTGCACTGGACAGCGGGGAGCACTCAGGTGGTGGCCTTTTCATCAGCAACTGGAAGAATCTGTGATTTTCGTCTACACCTGCACATTACTACCATCCAAGTAATCACTAAATGACACATAAAAGTGACTCAAAATGTACCAGCGGCTCATCAGCAGATCCTTCCTGTCCCTCCATAATCAGCAGCTAAACTCTGATGCCAACTGATGTATTGTAGTATTTCTTGTGCATTTATCACCCACATTCCACAATAAATATACCCGTCTGGGTCAGAGCCATGTATGGAATCCCGTTTAGTTAGAAAAGTCACTTAGCATCTGCTGGAACCTCCTGCTGGGGAATCTGACAGCAAGTGTTCAATTCACCTGCAGCGTCACCACAGTGAAAATGAAGTATTAGGCCCCTTTCACACGAGCGAGTATTTCGCGCGGGTGCGATGCGTGAGTTGAACGCATTGCACCCGCACTGAATCCTGACCCATTCATTTCTATGGGGCTGTTCACATGAGCGGTGATTTTCACGCATCACTTATGCGTTGCGTGAAAATCGCAGCATGCTCCTCTTTGTGCGTTGCGGTGCGATAATCCACGCAACGCAGGCCCCATAGAAGTGAATGGGGTTGCGTGAAAATCGCAAGCATCCGCAAGCAAGTGCGGATGCGGTGCGATTTTCACGCATGGGTTCTAGGTGACAGTCTATTCACTGTATTATTTTCCCTTATAACATGGTTAAAAGGGAAAATAATAGCATTCTGACTACAGAATACATAGTATAATAGTGCTGGAAGGGTTAAAAAAATAAAAAAGTTAACTCACCTTATCCTCTTGTTCGCGTAGTTCGTTCCCGGTCTGTAGTTTGCTAGCTGTGGGCTTGGGCTAAAGGACCTTTGATGACGTCAGATCACATGCTCCATCACCACGGTGATGGACCATGTGATTGGAGCATGTGATCTGACGTCATCAAAGGTCCTTTAGCCCAAGCCCACAGCTAGCAAACTACAGACCGGGAACGAACTACGCGAACAAGAGGATAAGGTGAGTTAACTTTTTTATTTTTTTAACCCTTCCAGCACTATTATACTATGTATTCTGTAGTCAGAATGTTATTATTTTCCCTTATAACCATGTTATAAGGGAAAATAATACAATCTTCAGAACATCAATCCCAAGCCCGAACTTCTGTGAAGAAGTTCGGGTTTGGGTACCAAACATGCGCGATTTTTCTCACGCGAGTGCAAAACGCATGACAATGTTTTGCACTCCCGCGGAAAAATTGCGCATTTTCCTGCAACGTACCCGGCTCTTATCCGGGCAAAAAACATGACGCCCGTGTGAAAGAGGCCTTACATTGTTCTGTTGTCATCACATCCTCTGTGAAATGCATGAGAAATAAAGAGAAACCCTATAGCTGTTCAATCCTCTGTCTAGTTGATGAAGGTTGTGAAAGTGACCCCTCCACCTATCATCTAATTAGGGTTTATCCCATGATTAATGTAAAAAATAAAAACCCAACATCATATGCGGCATCCTTCTCCTAGAAGTTGCATATACTACAAAGTGCAAAAGTACCTTCTCCGTTGCATAGAGTTGATCAGGTTGTTGATTGTGGCCTGTGGAATGTTGGTCCACTGCTCTTCAATATCTGTGCGAAGTTGCAGAATATTGTCAGGAACTGGAACACGCTGTCGTATACACCGATCCAAAGCATCCCAAACATGCTCAATGGGTGACAAGTCGGTGAGTATGCTGGCCATGCAACAACTGGGATGTTTTCAGCTTCCAGGAATTGTGTACAGATCCTTGCAATATGGGACCGTGCATTATCATGCTGCAACATGAGGTGATGGTCGTGGATGAATGTTACAACAATGGGCCTCAGGATCTCGTCACGGTATCTCTGTGCATTCAAAACACCATCAATAAAATGCTCCTGTGTTCGTTGTCCATAACATACGCCTGCCCATACCATAACGCCACCATGGGCCACTCGATCCACAACGTTGACGTCAGCAAACCGCTCACCCACACAACGCCACACACTCTGTCTGCCATCTGCCCTGAACAGTGAAAACCGGGACTCATCCATGAACAGAATGCCTCTCCAACGTGCCAGATGCCATAGAATGTGAGCATTTGCCCACCCAAGTCATAACGACGTCAAACTGCAGTCAGGTTCAGATCCCGATGAGGACGACGAGCATGCAGATGAGCTTCCCTGAGACGGTTTCTGACAGTTTGTGCAGAAATTCTTTGGTTATGCAAACCTGCAGCTGTCTTGGTGGCTGGTCTCAGATGATCATGGAGGTGAACATCCTGGATGTGGAGGTCCTGGGCTGGTGTGGTCACACGTGGTCTGCGGTTGTGACGCCGGCTGGATGTACTGCCAAATTCTCTGAAACACTTTTGGAGACGGCTTATGGTAGAGAAATTAACATTCATTGCACGGGCAACAGCTCTGGTAGACATTCCTGCAGTCAGCATGCCAATTGCAAGCTCCCTCAAATGTTGCGACAAACGTGGCATTGTGCTGTGTGATCAAACTGCACATTTCAGAGTGGCCTTTTTATTGTGGGCAGTCTAAGGCACACCTGTGCAATATTCATACTGTCTAATCAGCACCTGATATGCCACACCTGTGAGGTGGGATTGATTATCTCAGCAAAGGAGAAGTGCTCACTAACACAGATTTACACTGATTTGTGAACAATATTTGAGAGTAATGGGTCTTTTGTGTATGTAGAAAATGTTTCAGATCTTTGAGTTCAGCTCATGCAAAATGAGACAAAAAACGAAAGTGTTGCGTTTATATTTTTGTTCAGTGTATATTGTCATCATGTCATGTATGCATTTACTCTGCATTCCTGTAAGCACATGATAATCATAGGCCATATCTCATAGCCACCACTAGATGGGGCTGGTGTCATCCTCTATATAAGAAGAGGAGTGAGTCTGCATAGTGCAGAGACAGTGAGTAGTGCAGAGGGAGAGTCTAGTCTGAACCAGTCTGAGTCAAGGAACCAACAAAGCGTGAAGATGTCGAGCTGCCATTTTAGCTCATCCTGGACTTGGATCCACTCAGGGTAGATCCATAACATCTCTAAAGCAAACCAGATGATAGGAGCAAGACCTGCAGAGGTGATCAGTATTTAAAAAATGTATTTGATTCCACGGCACCTGTGTTCAGGAGAAGCCAAATACAGTTTGCTGCACCTGTATGTACCTCCACATACCAAGACAGAAACATGGATAAGCAATCTGTCAAAGAATGGAGCAGAGGAGTTTGCCTGCCGTTAGGAAGAACTGCCCTGTTGGTTACATTGCATTGCCTTAAATGAAAGTATTACACTCCACATCTGGCAGCTGAAGTCAGTAAGTAAAAAACATCTAATAAGACACCGGTTTGGCCTATGGTTATCGATGCAGCTGTCAGACCTGTACCATCTAAGGATTCTGTATTTCTGTGTAACATCAGCTGGTCCATAACAAGTAAGACCTTTCCTAAATTTTCTGCATCTGAATAATTTGCTGTTAACTTGAACTTATTATTTCTAGCCTACATTTGACCTGGAAGGTGCTGGCTTCACAACAACACGGACCCTGCCTTGCACCTTAAAACATCAACATCAAGAGCAGCTCAACCGTCATCAGAGAGGAGAACCACAGAACCAGAGATTCCCCCGAAGGGAAGAACCGTTGCGACCTTCCCGTCACTGCACATCAGCCCAGGGAGCTTCAGAAAACCAGGTGTACGACTACTGCACCCATCCGGCCACCCACACTCACGCACGTCTCTGCGGCCTAGTCGCTGCACATATAGTACATGACAGTCTCTGACAATACCAGCCCCGTACCTAACATGGATCAAGCCCATTCATTGCTTTAATTGCTCTACTAGATTCTCTAGGGCTGGCAGCTTGTGGCATGTCATTGTGGCGTCTCCTTTCTTTTGCAGCTCTCTCCCTATCACAGCTCAGGGGGGGTGTCCTTTCTCAGGGGTATGTCCTTTCTGCTGCAGCTCTCTCCCTGTCATAGCTTCTAACCATAGATGTGGCTGTGGCAGTTGAAGGTAGAACTGAGCATATCTGACCACCACAGACAGAGAAAAAAGTTAAAAAAACAGCGGGTGGCTCTATACAGATATATTTTATTGAGTAACTCAGTGGCTATACATAATATTTGATTATGTGCAATGACAAAAGTATTCAGATCCAGGTTATTTGAAAAATGTTAAATATTTTTTGTGGGACAACTTCTTTAACTGTGAAGTCCTCAATACTGTAATAATAAATGGGCTGTCTAAATCAGATAACCCTTTAAAGGGGATTTCCAAAATGAGTGTGGCTTTCAACAGATATGTACATTTAGTTGGTTACCTTATGTATGTTTTCCTCATGCTTTTTTAATTTAAATTTGGCCTCTCCTGACCCATTTTCACCATGTAAACCAATCACTCTGGTTTGTTTCCATCCTGTATGTGCAGCTAACCCCTGAGGAGCCAGATCAGAGGATGGGAGTGGTAGTGGCCCTGATGATGTGTCACAGTGAACTCCCTCAGGCCATTGCTCCCTGGGGTCGGTGCAGTGAAAGAGCCGCATATTGTGTTCCCCCAGAGCACTCCCTGTAGATGTGAGGCTCCCAGCCTGATGGTAGATTGGGGTTGCCCTTGATGTTAAATGTCCTTGTGAGTGCAAGGCAGGGCTTGAAATGGTTCAATGACCAGCTTGTGGTGTTAGGAGTCAGTAACCATGCCATATAACCAAATAAAGTCTCTCTTTACTGTACACAGTGCAAATTCTTCCCAGATATCGAAGCATGAGCTAAGCAAGTAGTTGGCAGCAAAGGCTCTCTGATTACTCTTTATCTTGCTAAAGTCTCTGGGACTGGGATCTGTGGCTAACAACTGCAATCTGGCAACTGTGGCTGTAGTGTACACTAATCTGAAGTGTAGAGGGTGTCTTAACAGGTTATCCCTCTCTGGCAGCAAGTTGTCACTCTCACACTGTAGGCATTCAAATCCTCCTTTATATCATCCTCTCTTTCATCCCCTGTAGCTTGTGGATTTACCAAAGGCTCCAGGGTTTGAAGCTGGAGTCTGGAGGAGAAGAGCACACTAAGACTACCTCCTCCCTCTCTACAGTAAGACTGACTAGAAAACTCTGGTGGGGCCAGCCCACACCCTAAGCTCCAGAGAGGGCTGGGCCAAGATGGTAAACTCTGGCCTGCCTCATGCTTAGACATATTAGGTGTACTGTGGAAACATTAAATAACATTACAAGCCAAACATTTGCAGATACCCCTTGCACTGGGGTACTGCATATGTAGGATTTCCTGTTCCTGTATCCAACCAAACCCATGATGCACTTCTCCTTTTTCAAATTTACAGCGACCTTGATAAAGGATTGTTTTACTGGATATTAATGCACATCTGAAAATACCTTTAATTCATGATAAATAGGGTTGAGCGAAGCGAGCTTCACATCATAGATCCAAAGTCGCTTCAGGCAAAACTTCATTTGAATCCTGTATGGAGATCCGTGTCGGTACAGCTTTTAAATGTATGGGCTCTGATGAGGTGAAATTCAGTTGTCTCCGAAGTCTCGCAAGACTTAGGTAAATCATTTTGAACTTCGATTTTTAAACTTGAAAACCATTTTAAAACTTGATTCCGAAGTCAACTTTGGTACCAGCTGGTACCTCGGTACCGAAGCCGACATCGGATTCAAGTGTTAAAATGGTTTTCAAGTTTAAAAATCGAAGTCCCAAGTTATTCACGAATTTCATCTCGCCGGATCTCCGAAAAGGATCTCCGTACAGCATTCAAACGAAGTTTTGACCAAAGTAACATCGGATCTATGATCTGAAGCTCCCGTCGCTCAACCCTAATGATAAACCTACTCAATGGTTTCTTGAGCAGAAATGCTCATGGATGTAGTAGCCTGGTTTACTGTAGTAGAAAGGTGAATGCCGTAGAGGAATTTACTTGTAAACTCCAAAAATCGCAGCAGGGTTCTCCTTTATTTAGTTTTTAATTCAACTGTAAACCACAGCGTACTAAATGAAGAAATGGTGGATCACCTTTTGCAGACACTTGTGTCTATGATTTTTTTGCTTTAGGTGTAAAGACTTCCAGTACATTACCGTACATTACTTTATCCAGCATTCATGTTGTCAAGGAGAAGCCTCTATTTATATCTTGCTTAGGGTTTTTATGTCCTTGGTGAAAAAAATAACCCCCTAACAACCGCTGAAGTGGATTCCAACGACAAGTACTTCATGCCACAGAAGGTTTTTGTTTGCCAAAAACACGGCAAATACGGAATGGGCATGTAAGCAATGGCATATGATCGGTATGATCAGTGGCAATGTGCACGTTCATTATAATTGCTTAAAAATATTATAAATTACAGGATTAATATGTAGCAATATTATTTTTTCAAATGTAACTTTTAAAATATATATATATATTTTTGTTTTTCATTTCTATTAGGGCTCATGCACACAACCGTTGTTATTTTGCGGTCCGTTTTTCACGGATCCGTTGTTCCGTATCTGAGGTGTTTTTTTCTCTCATTTAAATCCTCTTCCGTTCCATTATTCCACAAAACATATCTTGAATGGGGCCTCGGACCGTGATTTGCGGACAATAATAGGAAATGCGATACTTTTTTGCGGAGCGGAAATATGGAAATGGAGTACACACGGAGTACCTTCCGGTGTTTTTGCGGACCCATTGAAGTAAATGGTTCCGCATATGGTCCGCAAAAAAAACGGAACAGAAACGGAAAAAAAATACGTTCCGCATATGGTCCGCAAAAAAAACTGAACGGAAGCGGAAAAAAAATATGTTCGCGTGCATAACCCCTTAGGGTGATTCATCCACTTTTTTTTTTTATCTTGGATTGCTTTCTCCATTACATGATCCTTTCTACCTTATGTATCTCAGTGCTAATACACTGTATGTCTTGGTCTTGAGGTCAAAGCCTTTCAAAATATAGTGTGTAAAATGATAACAGTGCCAAACAGTGTCTCTATACCGCCAAACAAACCAAGTCAATGCCGGAGAGCTCAATTGTCCGCAAGTGTCTGGTTCATCTGCACAGGGGCCCGGGGCGGACCCTTCCAGCTTTATTATAATTGACAACAGTTTCTGGTGTTCATAATACAGAATCTGTTAGGGCTCTTTCACACGAGCGGATCCCGTGCGGGTAATCCGCTGCGTGAAAGAGAGCCGAGCCCCGTTCCGGACAGCAGAGACACGGAGCATTAACATGATTGATATAATGCTCTGTGCCTCTTTGTGACCTTTTTGCTGCAAAATCACGGTGGCAACTTTATCGCAATGTGATTTTGTAGTAAAAAGATTACAGAGAGGCACAGGAGAATATTAATCATGTGTTCATGTCTCTGCTGTCCGGAACGGGGCTCGGCACTCTTTCTCGCAGCGGATTACCCGCACGGCATCCGCTCGTGTGAACGAGCCCTTAGTCCACAGTTGGCCCAGCTCCTCCCGCTAAGCCCCATCCAATTATTTTGCCAAATTTGAAAAGTAGCGAGAATTCTGGAAATTATAGTGTAGATATGGCGTGCACCTTTTACACCATAAAAGTGGTGCCAAAAACACAATGATGCATCTGCCTCTTAATTTTAAAACCTCCATATTTGTTCTAACTAATGTTGAGCAAATCGAAGTTCAGGAAAAATTTGTTTCTCTTCAAAGCCGAATTCCCTCGTGCTTCGTGGTAACAAATCGATTTTCCCTGAAGTGGTGGTAAAAAAAATCATACTTACCTCATCCATTTGAGTGTGAAGAGGCCACCGCATTCATCTTGCTTGAAGATCCTGCTGAAATCTCCTGCGAGGTTACCTATATCATCCTCGCGCTCCCTTTCGTTGTACCCACTATTTACAAAGAAATGCGATTTGTGACAAAGTAATTCATCACAAAGTAATATTTTTAGTAAAATTTTGCAGAGCAGCCGAATCAAATTTTTGAAAACTTCGCTAATCTCTAGTTATAATTCTGGAATCTCCACTGATTCCTCAGGTATGCTGTATTATGGCTCCATATACTGTAAGCTATAACTGGTGCAGACGTAATAGAAGAGTAATATAGTAATATAGTCTAAGGAGACCTGTGGAGGTCTTTTCTGAAATATTTACATGGAATTTACATGCTCTATCACATGCCGTAATACAGCGATAGCCCCTCTAAAATCCATTGCTGGAGGTACAATATGGAGGTGTCATAAGCCTCGGGATGCAAGCACCACCACCAATACACTTAAAGGGGTTGTCCAGGATTAGGAAAACATGGCTGCTTTCTTTCAAAAACAACACCGCCCCTGTCAGTAAGTTGTTTATGGTATTGAATGAAAGTAAATTAAATTGAGCTGAAATAGCACAACCAAACTGTGGACAGGTGAGGCACATGGAAGAGAGAGGCCATGTTCATTTAATCCTGCAGATCCCTTTAAGAAAGCTCTCCATATGACCCACAAAGAGGTTGTGTCAACTTAGACTTTGATGGAATATCACTAACATATACCATCAAAACGAGGTAAGTGCTGGTCCCACCTCGGAGACACCCACCTATCTCCAGAACAGGCAACAGGCAAAACCGCAAGAAAAAACAAAATAGAACAATGCCAGAATTGCAGTATTCTGGTTACCTCACCCAACCCCCCAAAAAAACTAAAACCTTCTCTTTTTTTTCTTTACATCAATGCTGATGATTAAGGCTACTTTCACACTAGCGTTCGGCTGTCCGCTCGTGAGCTCCGTTTGAAGGGGCTCACGAGCGGACCCGAACGCTTCCGTCCAGCCCTGATGCAGTCTGAATGGATGCGGATCCGCTCAGACTGCATCAGTCTGGCAGGCGTTCAGCCTCCGCTCCGCTCGCCTCCGCACGGACAGGCGGACAGCTGAACGCTGCTTGCAGCGTTCGGGTGTCCGCCTGGCCGTGCGGAGGCGTGCGGATCGGTCCAGACTTACAATGTAAGTCAATGGGGACGGATCCGTTTGAAGATGCCACAATATGGCTCAATCTTCAGGCGGATCCGTCCCCCATTGACTTTACATTGAAAGTCTGGACGGATCCGTCTGAGGCTACTTTCACACTTAGCTTTTATATGCCAATATAATGCAGACGGATCCGTTCTGAACGGAGCCTCCGTCTGCATTATTATGATCGGATCCGTTCAGAACGGATCCGATCGAACGCTAGTGTGAAAGTAGCCTAATATGTTCATTTGGATGATAATTTATGTTTGTGCTCGGATCGGCTCATGTAAGAACACACCCTACCTAACTCAACCTACTAGCAGCAGGATTATGCCGGAACTGCTGTAGAAGGGCAGCCTAAAGGGGCCAAAAATAACAGACCATAGATATAGCAAAATGTATATCCATGACACATAATTACATGACCAAAACACGAAGGGCAAGTGACAGTTCACTGTGAGGATCTGGAACATAACAAGTATAGCGAGCAGAATTCCATCAACCCAGTTTTTAACTGACATCAACCGAAACACTATGTTCAGAAGCAGCCGAAGCTGCGCCGATACGAAACGAATGACCTGCAATTAACAAAAGGTTAGTTCCTGAATTGGCCAACAATATGCGGATAAACTACAGGAACGTTTGAATATTCAAAGGTGCGGCCCCCAACCTAAACAAGGGGGAAACAGCCGGCTCAGCCTTGATAAACTACAACCATTCATGTAATACCTTCACCGTGCGCCACTTATTACCGGTGGTAAATACTAGACCCCTACCGGTTTCCTCAGCCGGGGCGTCTTGCAAGCTTCTAAGGTAAGGGTATAGCAAGAGCTACTGCAGCGCAACTGACTCTTCCGAAAGTAATTTATAGATGTAGTGGCAAAGGTAAACTCACCCGGCCTGAGGAACCCATAGAAAGCCAAGTACATGGCTGTTTTAATTAGTAAGCTGATATGCCGACCAAATGGTTTATTTTGCAACATGTCTGATAAAGACCTAACCGTGCTGCCAGAAAAGGCTGCCGAGTGGGTCGTTTCTTAACAGACTCCTTCTGAATACCCTTCAATAACAACTTAACGGGATGGGCTGAGAACAGAGACGATTGATCAGGATACGGGCAATACCAATAATGTTGAATACCAGCGAGGTTCAGTTTAAGAGTGATATGGGCCAAATGTAGATGAGAGTGGCAAAAGGCAACAAATGCACGTAGGTAAGTTATAGGCCCTTGTGCCGTAGGTGGGTAGGTATGCTTAATTACTAAACAAGTGCCAGACCGTCTTCTATGTCCTAAGTGTATTAGTGGACAATGATTTAACCATAAGGCTTCAGGCTACACCGAGATGTGCCACTAATCCATCAACAACTGGAAATGACAAGGAGTTGGCGTCGGCAAACGATCTACGCCCGGAACTATCTAAAGCCTGTAACGTGACCAGCTACCGAAACCGTGCCAGTAGCCGTGGATATCGAAACCGTGCCTATATCCTGCAACAATCAACTTATAACCATGGCTATAGTCCTGTCAGGACCAACATTGCTGCTGCGTTGCATGTTGTAATCGTGACCGGACCGCTGAGACCACACTGCCTGTGGCCATTACCGGCTTACTAGCCTTGTACCTGTCGTAGTAACAGGGTTCGTAATCTCGCGTCTGTCGTGACAGGACTTATGATCGTGCCTGTAATCGTGACAGGACTCGTAACCTCATGTCTGTAGTCGTGACAGACTTCATAATATCGTGCCTGTAGTCGTGACAGGACTCGTAACCTCATGTCTGTAGTCGTGACAGACTTCGTAATATCGTGCCTGCAGTCATGATAGGACTCATAAACTCGTGTCTGTAGTGGTGCCGGACTTCGTTATATTGTGCCTGTAGGCGTGACAAGACTCGTGCACTCATATGGAGATTGAGGGAGGGCGAGCATACCCATATAAAAACCGTTAACTAAGACGTTGAGCGCGAACTGTACCCAAGCTGGGTCTGGATGAGCGGCTAAGTGACAACTAAGGAGTTCCACATTCACCACGCTTAGTCATGCAGGATTATTGCCCTTTTGAGGGCAAGAAACTCGGGGGTGGCCCTAAAGCAATAGCACACAAATGCAACAATCTACACTGGCTGTAGCGGCACGCAGAATAATTGAAATTTTTTCAAATTTGTGGTTTACCTAAATATTTAATTGGCCGATCAAACTTATCCACCCCGGAGACTACCCTGCTAACTGACGGGCCCGGAAAAGCGCTAGACTGGGAATGGTTCCGTTGTGTAGTTAATATTAGAACACCACCCAGCAGTATGGCGTAGGAGTTACAAAGCTTACAGGAGTTACAAAGCTTACACAAAATGGTGACAAAATAGCTCCGTATCAATAATAGACCAATCAACGGTATGCTAACACTGAGCAAGAGCAGCTGCTGCCTAAGCCGAAAATGAGCTGTGATAGTCGTAGAATGCAGTACCACCATATTTGTATCCCAAGTCTGCCACTTAAAACATATAGAGGTCTAAGTCCTCCCTCCTAAGTGGGCTAAGCGTACAACCCACGTCCCCAAACAAGCTAAAGGCCAGCACCAACTCTGCAATATTGAGCTTTCTATTCAATCTAGCGTCACCAGGAGCATAAACTGGTGTCGGTGTCTGCCCCATCAAGCCAGAAACAGCAGTACTGGCTAGGACTGTCCAGTCTAGCCTGAATGTCAGACATTGAAGAAGCCATCATATAAATGACAGCGCGTAGCTGCTTAAGTGAAGTCTGGATGGTATTCATGGATACCACTTCCTGGCTTGATGCAGCCGAATCCGTAGAGAAGAGGGTAAAGTACTGTCTTTCTAGCTGAGGCTGAGAACGGATTCCTCTTTTAACTAATTCTGCAGTCAATTAGGGGAAGGTCCATGACCTCGACGATGATACAGCACCTTGTACTGATTGCAGATCACCACTGTCGCGAGAGGAGGATGAGCCCTCAGCGAGAAACTCTTGAGACATCTCTACTAAAAGAGATAAATAAATCAAGAGACCAAACTAGCACCCTAATTGACAAGCACCGTGCAGACCCTGAATAACAATATACCTACACCTTAGTATGAATGATGTAAAGACAACCGCCAAGTACAACCGAGACTAAATACACGTCAACTGTAGACGTGACAGGACTAATGACCGTGGACTAGGACTACAGTCGTGGTAGCTTACCATGCTGAGCCTGTAGTCGCGACGGAACTAGAAATGGAGTCTGAAGATGTGACAGACGTATCAATGCTGCTCCTGTAGTCGTGACAGGACTACAAATTGAGTCTGTAGTCGTAACAGACATAGCACTGTTGCCTGTAATCGTGACCAGGCTAGTAAACTAGTCTGTAGTCGTTACAGACATAGCACTGTTGCCTGCAATCGTGACAGGACTAGTAATCGAGTCTGTAGTCGTGACAGACATAGCCCTGTTGCCTGAAGTCGTGACAGGACTTGAAATCGAGTCTGTAGTCATGACAGACATTGCATCATTTGCCTGTAGTCGTGACAGGACTTGCTGTACCTGACTGTACTACTGAAATGAAGGAAAATCAACTTACTATGTGAAAGTAGTTGTCAAGTAAGCCCCCCTATGATAACCAACCAGAAAGCGCACCATTATAATATAACAATTTTTATATATTTTTTGTATTAAACGGACTTGTGGGCCCCAGGCCCCCCAGCAACAAACAGCTAAACACATAGAACATAACGAGCAGCACTTAGATGTGCTGGCGAAACTGCAAAGCTGCGCAGCGAAAAATGACCAGCAGATGGCGCTCGCACAACCTGACCGCTGCGACACGCACTGGAAGGGCCGAGCATGCCGGCTGTGAGCCCAGTGCGCGCCGCTCGAGACAGGAACGAAACTGAAAGTAAGCACCGCCAACCCTGCCCCCCGGATAACAGCTATGATCGTAACATGTCCCAGGCTGCCAGCAGGCCCCAGCAGCCTTCGTCCTACCAGTTGTAGCAGCGCCTGCTGTGGAAAAATGACGAACCACCAGTAGTGCACACATGAAGAGGGAATTGGCTAATGTTCGGTCCCTTATACTCATACCTGACTCGTTCCCCACTTCCCCTAAATAAACACACGACACTACTGCTCGGATTTAATCGGCCACAGCAGCCGTTTATTGAATAAATACATAACATAATTAACTTAACAATAAATTAACCAATGACGAGGGAGGTCCTAGAAGCCCCAATAGCCTCATAAACACCGGGGAAAAACCTGCGACTCCATCTTGCCCCCAGCCGTTGAACCCAGCTCGGAGGCAGCAACTGATGGGCGCCTAGTTCGTTAATCCCAGCTCCTCCATGAGAGTCCAGCCCCTCCCGTGGGGCCCTCCCGTGGGGCCCTCCCATCCTCAGATACCACCATATTTTTCCACTTCAAGGACCTCCCCCGCCTCCAAGAACGCGCAGATTGACTTCCTCAAGCCTGCGCGTCCCTCCACATCCGTAACGCTATCTCCACTCCTTTCTGGATCCCCACGACCACAAATCCATCCCCACCGCATTCAGATGCACCCCATCCATTCTCCAAAATGCACCAACTCCCTTCTCCAACTCTTCATGCCGCACTGCCACAGCCCCATTCTTTGCCATAAACCGGCCCACTGCCCTATTCACCTTTATCCGGGCCTTATTAATGCTCTCCACAGACCTTGCCTCCCTCCATGACTTACGCGGCACGATGTCTGACCAAACCGTAACCACACCGGGGAACAACGCCCAGATCCTCAACAGGTCAAACTTCACATCCCGTATCAACTCCCTAAATGGACGCCTCCCCAAGTCATTGCCCCCAACATGGAGCACCAACACATCCGGAGGCCGATCCAACCGAGCAAACCGCTGCACCTCCCGCAACACACCCCCCCATAACATCCCTCTAACCCCTAACCACCTAACCGTAGCCACCTCGGAACTCAACCCAAGCTGGCGACCATTCGGCCTCACATCTGCTCTGAGCGCCCCCCAAAAAACATAGGAATGTCCTAAAATCCACACCAAGGCCGCCGGAAAACCTGCAAACAAACAAAAAACACAATTAACACAACCCCTACCCACTGCACCACAACTACAAAAAGCCCAGCCTAAAATAAGATCTAAATCATACCGACTCCCCACGCCCGATCCTCATAATTACCTCATCACTGACCCCTAATCTGGCCCCCTTAGTCGCAGCACCAATCCTAAACGAATGTCCGGAATACTCCTTATCCTGAACCCCCAAAGCCTTCAAACATTTCTTAAAAACAGCCAAGAATTGAAATCTTGACAAAAACGAACCATCCTCATGTCGAAAAAACGGCAATGAATCCCTCACAATACTCAACCGATACCTCCCTACACACTGAACTGGGCACATACCATACCCAGGAACAGAAAACAATGTAAACTGTTGCCCCCTGCCCTCCTGATTAGTTTTCGACCTACGAATCCGAACCATAATCTTATCCTCGCCAAACTCCACATCCTCACTCGTCAACCCCTCCCCCGCACGGTTGACACTGCCGCTCACCAACTCCCCCAATCTGAAAGCCCCAAAAAACGCTAAGGCAAACAACCCTAACTCCCATCCAGAGCTACAGACAACGCTCAACTTCTCGCCCATCTGAACCAATAAATCAAAAGACACCGACCTCCTCCAATCAGCCACCGTACCCGCCCCCCTACGCCAGCCTTTTAAAACCTGCCGCACTAAAAAACCTTTTGTCAAATCCACCAATCCCCGCAGCCTGAACCCAAACGCCACACCTGCAATGAAACGATTCACCCTAGACACCGACCAACCCTCACTTTTCAAATGCCCCAACAACATCACCATCTTAACACCCCCATCATCCACACCTGCTCCCCAGCCACCGATCCACTTCTCCCAGATTTCCCACGCCTTACCATACTCCCTCCACGTACCAGGGCTCAGTGAACTCCTAAGCAACCCCATCACCTCTCCTCCAAGATCCCCCACAGCCATGACGGACACTCCAGACCCTCCAACTCCGCTTCTGGCGCTAGAAGCCGGAACCGATCCCACTGTGAACGAGAAAGAGAATCCGCCACAGATTTAGACACTCCAGCGACATGCTCTGCCACCAACCACACGTTCATTGACAAGCAACGCAATACCAGAAACTGCAAAAGCCTAACCACTGGAGGAGAAGATGCCGATAAACTGTTGATAGCCTGAACTACCCCCAAATTATCACAATGAAAACGCACCTTCCTATTTTCAAACCTTCTCCCCCACAACACAACCGCCATGACAATGGGAAACAACTCTAACAATGCTATATTCTTCACCCAACCCCGTACCACCCATGACTCCGGCCACCCGCCCGCACACCATTGCCCTTGACAATAAGCGCCAAAACCCACTCCCCCAGACGCGTCCGTATACAACTCAAAATCCGCAGTATCACAAGCCTCCCCCATAACCAACGTCCGTCCATTATATTGACCCAAAAACTCCGCCCAAACCCTTAAATCCCCTTTCAACTCCTTCCGCAACCTAATGAAGTGATAAGGCACAGACACTCCAGATGTAGCGGCGGCCAACCTTCTGCAGAAAATTCTACTCATCGGCATAATCTGAGATGCGAAATTAAGCTTCCCTAACAACGACTGTAGATCCCTCAACCTAATCTTATCCCGCACTATGGCCCTATCAATTTCCTGCTGCAAATTCAGTAACTTGTCCTCCGGAAGCCTACACTCCATCCTCTCAGTGTCTATCACGATCCCCAGGAAACACAATTCCGTCACTAGACCCACCGTCTTCTCCCTCGCTAACGGCACCCCAAAACGCGCAAAAACCGACTGCACCGTGTGCAACAACAAAGAACAGACCCGAGAATTCGCAGGCCCCAGACACAAAAAATCGTCCAAATAATGAATAACCGAAGAACAACCCAAAACTTCCACCACCACCCACTCCAAAAATGAGCTAAAAGTCTCAAAGTACGCACACGAGAGAGAACACCCCATTGGTAAACACCTATCCACAAAATACTCCCCCTCCCAACAACAACCCAACAAGCCCATGCTCTCCACGTGAACCGGAAGCAGCCGAAAAGCAGCCTCAACATCAACTTTTGCCAACAACGCCCCCCGCCCACACCGTCGTACTCACTTAACAGCCGCATCAAAAATTACGTATACACTACCGAACAAAGTTCGGGATCTATACCATCATTGACCGACGCCCCTTTCGGGTAAGACAAATGATGAATGAGCCGAAACTTGTTCGGCTCTTTCTTTGGCACCACCCCCAGCGGAGACACTTTAAGGTTTGGAAGCGGTGGCGCCCTGAATGGGCCCGCCATCCGCCCCAATTCTACCTCCTTCATTAACTTTTCAGTCACCACCACCGCATGATCAAGCGCAGACCTAAGATTTTTATGAACCATAGGCCCCGCCGTTACCACCGAAGGAATGCGAAAACCAAACCGAAAACCATCCCCCAACAACCTGGCCGCCGCCCGGTCCGAGTACCTATCTAGAAACTCCTGCATCTCTTCCACCCGCACCGGTGTCCGACCCTTTTCCAACGCCATCACCGCCCCTCTGTCTTCCCCCCTTAAAGCACCGGCTAGCTCCATGGGACCCCCCACACACTGTACATTCGTGCTTGAATTTGCACTTAGTACCGAATCTGCAGCTTCCCTCATTAAAGAGGAAACACAACCCCTTTGCCGATGCTGCCGCCAATGCTCCCGGAGACGCCCCCCCGGGCTCACCCCGAAAGGACTGCCCCGCCCTAGGTGGTGCCGTCACCTTCAACCACAACCCGATGTCCTTGTGGTCCCACCGTATATCCGACCTAACCGCCTTACGCTGCCGAAACTGCTCGTCGTAGCGAAGCCACCCCACACCACCATACACCCGATACGCCTCCCCTATAGCATCCTGGTAACAGAACAACGCCGAACAACATTCCGGGGACCTTTCCCTAATGACACTTGCTAATATGGCAAACGCCTGTAGCCAATTTGCAAATGTGCGGGGAATCAACCTATGCCGCCGCTTCTCCTCCTCCTCTTTTTTTCCCTCGTCCTTCTTACCCCTATCCAAATTCCCCGTTCCAAGGGGAGCAGTGAAAATATCTCCACATACTCCCCTTTCCAGATCTTCTCCTTAACCTCCTGCTTCAAATGGGCCCCCAAAGGGCCCTCAAAGCACACATTCACTTCCCCACGCGCTCTGTCATCCAACCTCTGCACCTCCTCCTCCCCCCCAACCTGAGTCTCCACCGACACCGACCCTCCGCACGACCCGGCTATCGGTCCTGGCAGCACCCCCCACGCCGGCAATGTCGACACACCTACTGACCCCAGACTAGACAACCAACCCGCCAATCCTCCCAACAACTGCCCCAACCCTTTTCCTAACTCACCCATGGCCACCCCCCCCAGCACTTCCCGCCGGGACGCCCTGCGCTAACAAGGGCCCCCAAGTAGTCTCACCAGGCACCACGGGGGCTGTGACTCCCGCTGCCGCTGATCCTGACTCCCGCTGCACGCACGGACTCTCCTTCGGCGCTGCTCCTGGACGGCGACGGTACCTCCTCCCGGACGACTTGCACGGCCCTCTGGATAATGCTGGCAGGCCTCTGGCACGCTGACACGGCTCCACCTCTGCCCGGAACTTCACTGGGCCTGCACAGCTCTTCTCCCCCACTCTGTGCAGCCCGAAGCACATGGATCTCATCACACAGCTGAGTAGACCGCCCGCTGGGACCTGGACTGGGCCGATCCACCGTTCCTGGTCCTGCGTCCCCAAGACTGGCAGCAGAGAGCGGGGGAAGGGGCGTTCCGCTCTGCTCGGGGCCCCGCCGTGTAGTGGGATTCCTCCCGCGACGAGAGAGCCCTGCAGAAGACTGAGCAGACCCTCTCCGCCGCGGAGGGTCCCTTGAGGGGCTCCCTACTCGGCGCCGGACCCTGGGGGTGCTTTCAGGGCTAAGGCGTGCCGGTAGGACACCCCGCCGCGGCCGGACAGCCCGTACAGTGGGGGTAGTTGCAGGAGCCATAACACACGCACCAACCTGCTCCTGCAACCAGCCAGGCCCCCGCACCTCCGCCTCCCTGCGCAGCCGCTCCAACATCTCCTCCTCAGACCAAGCCGGCGCCGCCATAATCCTGCTCGTTCGCTTCCTCCTGGCCGAATGCCACTGACCCCGTCTACACCTCCGCTCTGACCCATAGCCACCCCCCCCGTTCGCATGGCGACACGCGCCCTTTCCTGAATCCCTCCTCCGTGCCTTAACCCCTACCTCACCTGTCCCCTCACACCCAAAACCCTCTTCATGAGCGGCCTCCCCTTACCGCTCCGCTTCTTGTCCGGCCTAACTGAACCTGATAGCAACCCAGCCGAACCAGAAGTGCCTGTAATGTTGACGTACCGCACCTGTGGCTGTGTGCCTGCAGGTATAAATAGGCTGTAGGGCCCATTTTTCTATCATCAATGAATTGAGCTATGTATCCATAATGAATACAAATCTTAAATCTGGTTCCTGCCTATGTATTTATAGACAAGTGAGAGTGTCCCTTTTGGGTTTTGGGGGTTTTCCCGTAATTCATTAGTTTTGACAATGTGAGAATTTCATCCTCCTTTTTTTCTATTTGTGCTCGGATCGGCTCATTACGAGAGGGTCCCCTACCTAAGCCTATACTCCCCCCCCCCCCTACCTAGAAGCAGCAGAGTTATGCCGGAACTGCTTATCGAAGGGTAGCCTAAAGGGGCCAAAAGAACCATGCATAGGAGTTTTGAAAGACTTTGATAACAGAAACTACAAAACCAAAACTCGGAAAGCCAGTGACATTTTGTATTAAGGATCCGGGATATAACGCATGGAACACGCGGAACTCCAACGACCCAACCGTTTGATTACATGTACTGGTACCTTATGCATGGACGCCGCAGCTGCTGCGCCCCTGTGGAAGGAATGTCCTGTGATTGAGAGAGGATCGACCCCTAAACCTGTTAACTAAACCCGAATGTGCTGAATACCTGCCAGGTATAGTTAACAGTGCTATAGGACAGGTTTAATTGAGAGTGGCAAAAAACCTGACGAAGCCCAATAGGTGAGTGATAGTCCCCCCGGCCAGCAGCCGGGTAGGTGTTCATATTTCTGAAACAGGCGCCAAGCTGTCTTGTAAGCCCTCAGGGTATTACTGGCCAAGGAATTGGCCATCAGTCTGTTAGCTATGGTGAGATGAGAGACTAGTCCCAGCGCAGCTGGGCCTGGTGAGGAATTGGCATTGGCAACCGATCTGCCCCTGGACAAACCTGAAAGAAAAAGTGGAAATTTTTTTTATTTTTATATTTTTATTTATTTTTATTTTTTTAAACGGAGAAGCCATGCGTGAGACTCTAATGGCAGAGTCATAAACTGGGGGGACTGGGATGTCCATGCCTTCTTACATATTACCAAGCTACTGTGCTCGACCAGCTCAAAAGCTGGTGGATTAATGACACCGCGAAGAAATGGGTACAAATGGAAACTAGCTTAACTCGTGCACCCTCACTGCAGCACTTACTTTGGCAAGGATTACTCTCCAAAACGCCCCCTCGATCTACATCTATCACTAGTCAAGATGGAATGTCACTATGGACCAAGTGTCCACTTATCCCAAAAATCCTTCCACTCAGGATTACGGATGCTCCGTTGTCAGCTTTCAGTGCCTGCTTGCCGGATACTGATTTCTCACAATGGGAATCTAAGGGAATCCTTTCAGTGTCCCGAATTTTAACTAATGGGGCCCTTATATCATTCACAGAATTAAGAGAGCGGTATCAAATCCAGTGGTCTGATTTTTACAAGTACCTCCAACTACGCCATCTCCTAGCATCCAAGAACATTGCACACACTACTCATTCCTCTATGTATACTGCATATTTCCAGAACCCCAGAATACGGAAGGGAGGTATTTCTGAGGCCTATAGGGGGTTGCAGCTCTCAGTTACTATATCAAAATTCCCGTTCCAGACTAAATGGGAGAAAGACTTAAATAAAACTTTTGCACCAGCACATTGGGCCTTTGTTTTCTCCCTGAGCTCTAAAACCTCAAAATGTGTCGACCACCTAGAGGCCTCAAGGAAACTCCTTTATAGGTGGTATTATACTCCTTATCGCCTATCCATCATATACCCAACCACCTCAAACGTTTGCTGGAGATGTCTATCAGCAGTTGGCAATTTACTGCACATCTGGTGGACCTGCCCTGCTGTCAACCGTTTCTGGTCCAACATATTGTCACTTATAGGTGCTGTAATAGGGAAGACACTTCCCGCATCCCCGGAAATAGCATTGCTCTCCTTGGGGCTGGAATGTTTAGATTTGAAGGACCTCACTATTGCTTTTCATATACTAACAGTAACAAGAGTGGCGATAGCCAAACGGTGGAAGAGTAGGGATATCCCAACCATGCCAGAAATCATTGCTAAAGTTCACTATAATTACGGCATGGAACTACTGATTGCAAAACAACTTTGCCGGTTATCAAGTGTCAGTGTCAGGTGGCGTGACTGGGCGTCTTATATATCTAAACATTACCCATCTTTGCCAAATCTACCAGTATAAAAAATGTATACCTCAATTCTATTGCTTGATTTTAACTGTGGTGCAGTGTTTATTATTGTTTGTTTGTTGGTCGTCTTTCACGGCCTTGTTTCCTTTTTTAATGTAAATGAAAGCTTTTCATATGATATCTTCTATCCTGAATACTTGTAATATGTTGAGCAAATAATACTGTAATTTACGGTAATGTAACACTATGGAAGATGTTGTATGCTCTAATTTTCAAATAAAAAATCAGTGAAATAATGGCAGAGTCATATGTGTAAACCTAAAACTGAGAAGCCATGCGCGAGAGACTCTAATGGCGGAGTCATATGTGTAACCTAAACGGAGAAGCCATACATGAGAGACTAATGGCGGAGTCATATGTGTAAACCTAAACGGAGAAGTCGTGCGTGAGAGACTCTAATGGCAGAGTCATCTGTGTAAACCAAAAGCGGAGAAGCCATGCGCGATAGACTAATGGCGGAGCTATGCGTGAGAGCCTCTAACGGCGGAGTCATATGTGTAAACCTAAAACGGAGAAGCCATGCGTGAGAGACTCTAATGGAGGAGTCGTATGTGTAAACCTAAAACGGAGAAGCCATGCGTGAGAGACTCTAATGGCGGAGTCATATGTGTAAACCTAAAACGGAGAAGCCATGTGTGAGAGACTCTAATGGTGGAGTCATATGTGTACACCTAAAACGGAGAAGCCATGCATGAGAGACTCTAATGGCGGAGTCATATGTGTAACCTAAAACGGAGAAGCCATGCGTGAGAGACTTTAATAAAGGAGTCGTATGTGTAAACCTAAAACGGAGAAGCCATGCGTGAAAGACTCTAATTGTGGTTTGAAATTTTTTTTTTATTATTTTTTTTTTAAACTATAAACCACTTACGCAGCTCCAGTATGGGCACAGCTCTGAGTACGAGCACGAAGAGCATGGTATAACGCAGGTCACCTGCACGGACTAACTAACATTTTGTGCCTAAATGACCCCCTTGGAACCTTCTGTACGGCCGGCAGCAGGAAGCCAGCCACCGCCTATGATCTGCTCCCCCTGACCGAGCCTAGTACTCCTTCCCCCGATCCCTGCCTACCTAACGGCACGGCGGCCCGTGCCAGACTTTATTGAAGATGAGGAGCGGGGAAACGGTGTCCTGCACCTTTACCCCCAGCCGCGTGGGGAGCTCACGCTGCTCCCTGGCAGAGTGCACCAGTGCGGGGGAGCCCCCCCCCCTCAGCCAGGGCCGACCCACCGCCGGCTGGACACTCGTACCGCATGGGGAGCAGCGCCGCTCCCTGGCAATGTGCACCGGATCAGAGGGAGCCCTTCCTTTACCGTGAGCCCCGGCCCCCGCCGGTTTGAATCGTGTGCCGCGTGGGGAGCCGCATAGCTCCCTGGCATTATGCGCCGGCGCGGGAGTGCCCCCACCTGGGGGCTGGTTATTGTGACTGGAACCCGCTGGGAGACTGAGGCCTGACCGGACCTACCTGTGACCGTGAAGGCTGACCCCCCAGGCCGTGGCTGACCCGCGTGCGTAGACGTGACGCAACTACCTGTAGATGCCCACCCAGTGCCTGTAGTCAACGGGAGTGCGACCGAGTCTGTGGATGTGACCGACTGGCCCCTGTAGTCGTGAGGGGACCCTACCTCGGGAGTAGCGGTAATGGACCATCGCCTGTAGAGGTGGTAGTATTACCTCACGAGTCTGTTGACATGAGACTAATGCCTGCAGTCGTGGCAGGGCTTTATAACGAGTCTGTAGTCGTAACGGCAGTCGTGGCAGGGCTTTAGAGCGGGTCTGTAGTCGTGACAGACTGATGCCTGCAGTCGTGGCAGGGCTTTATAACGGGTCTGTAGTCGTGACAGACTGATGCCTGCAGTCGTGGCAGGACTTTATAACGAGTCTGTAGTCGTGACAGACTGATGCCTGCAGTCGTGGCAGGGCTTTATAACGGGTCTGTAGTCGTGACAGACTGATGCCTGCAGTCGTGGCAGGACTTTATAACGAGTCTGTAGTCGTGACAGACTGATGCCTGCAGTCGTGGCAGGGCTTTATAACGGGTCTGTAGTCGTGACAGACTGTTGCCTGCAGTCGTGGCAGGGCTTTAGAGCGGGTCTGTAGTCGTGACAGACTGATGCCTGCAGTCGTGGCAGGGCTTTATAAGGAGTCTGTAGTCGTGACAGACCTGGCAAAGCAACATTCCTATCTATACCATTTTTTTTATTTATTTTTACTTCTTTCCCCCCCACCAAAGGCCACGACTGTAGGCGCCACCCTGTAAGAGATGCGCCAGAGGCCTGGCCATAATAGTCCACCATCCCCCGTCCCCCAAGCCTATGCAGGAGAAAAGGAGGGGGTTGGCCCACGCCTGCACCACCCCTGACTCACCTGGCGGCCATGACAGCCACAAACCCCACAGTATCGTAAGTTAGCCAACCACCTGTGGACCTGAATAAACAAGGACAGACATGTGAGTGAGCGCACGGTGGCTGGGTGACCCTTCACTCCTGCCACCGCTCCTTAGCTGTCCACCGGATTATTGCGACTGCGCCCGAACCAACCCCCTGACTCGCCGTATGGGCTTGCGGGCGGCCCGGCTGCGTGCGCAAAGTGACGTGGCCAGCCCCCCTCTTTGGAGCCCTCTTTATATTTGATCCTTAAAACATATCCCAAATATATAATTTTTTTTTTTTTATTTTTTTTTTTTGTCCTGCCTTAGTACCTAGCCACTGTGCCTGAGCAAGGAGCCCTGTACCTGGACTGCAGTACCAGTATGGGCCTGTAGGTGTCGCCCTCTATCAAGCCAGGCCTGCTGGAGCGCAGCAAGCCAGTGAGCTGCGCTGAGGTGCCGACGGCTGGCGTGACCGCTGCTCTGGGTATGTGAAGGACGTGTGACCCGTCGCTGCTGAGCCACAGATGAGGGGTGCCCGCCTGGGGGACGCTGCACGTGGGAGCGGAGGTGCTTGGCGCGGGGCCTGGAGCGGATCGGGGTGCCTGTATCGGGGTGCCTGGAGTGGGGTGCCGGAAGCGATCGGGAGTGCGGGCAGTCGCCAGCGCGGCTGGGGGCCGGCGGCACGCTCGGCAGCCCCCCGTGTTATACATAGCGAGACGGGTGTGCAGCCACCCTGCCTACCTAATCACCGAAGCGACGAGCCCGACGCAGCCGACCACCCGATTCTTCAGTGACGCACGCACTTCTCTGGCACCAACCCACGAGCCGATTCGAAAGCATTCGAACCGACAAGTGGGGGCAGGAGAGCCAGGTTTAAATAATTAAAGCCCCGCCTCCCCTCACACAAACACGGCACTCTTTGATTGCCTACCACATATCAAGAGGGGCCTGGATGTATTTTTGGAGCGTAACAATATTACAGGCTATAGCTACTAGAGAGGGGTCGTTGAACCAGGGATTTATTCTGATTGCCTGATTGGAGTCGGGAAGGAATTTTTATTCCCCTAAAGTGAGGAAAATTGGCTTCTACCTCACAGGGTTTTTTTGCCTTCCTCTGGATCAACTTGCAGGATGACAGGCCGAACTGGATGGACAAATGTCTTTTTTCGGCCTTATGTACTTTGTTACTATGTTACTATGTACTCATCTCTAAGTTCATGCGCACCCACTTACTGTGCAGGACCTGAGCACCTTTGAGTTTTCACAGAAAAATGTCCGTGCCCATCCTCTTTCAAGCACGGCACTCTCCAGCTCTAAGTCCATGCGCAGCACGTCATAAGGGAATTCCCCACAGACACCGCGATTGGTTGAGCGATGTAGCGGAGAATGGATACTCTGTTGCTGTATTGGTAACTATAAATGATGGAAACACCTATTCATATGACGCTCTTCTCAGTCTTTTGATGACTTACCTGTCAATCTTTTCACAGAGGTTATTTAGATCTAGCTTGCGGCATCCTCCTTGAATTCTGCCCAAAACCCCTGATGAAGCCAGTCTAGCTGGTAACACATGTCGGGGGGCAGCTTTAGGTTTTAGCTGATCTGATTGTTTGTGTCCTGAGTTCTGACAAATGCAGCATGTACACGTAATAGAGCATTTACTAATAGGTGTCTTGGCGCTAATGTGAGTCAGTGATGTAAATGGCTTCTAGTGAATCGCGATTTAGCAGGGAGAGTGCACATCCCTGCTAACAGCAATCAAATACAAAGATATCAGATATTGGACACAAAGGACAGTTTATTTTTAATACCTTTTTGATTAGCTCACAATTAATTGAGTTTTAACATGTTTAAATAAAAACTATTTTTTATCAATATTTAAATAGTTACTGGGTCAAGCTGGGTACTAAGCCTGTATGGCCTATTTGTTGTAAATGTACCTATACCCAGATAGGGTCCTCTATTTTTATGTGTACTTAGTATCCTCTGGATAGGTCATCAATATCAGATTGGCGGTAGTCTGACACCTGGGACCCCCCACTGATCAGCTTTTAGAAAAGGCCGGTGCTCCGTGAGTGCTGTGGTCTTTCCCTAGGCCACGTGAGGTCAACGTACATTGGTCACATGGCCAAGTTGCAGCTCAGCCCCAATAAAGGCAATGGGTCTGAGCTGGCAAACACAGCCGCTATATGATGTACGGCACTGCCGGGAAACAGCTGATTGTGGGGGTGGCAGGACTTAGACCCCTGCCAATGTGATAGTGATGACTTATCCTGAGGACAAGTCATCATTATTAGGGATGAGCGGACCCGATGTTCGGGTTTGCCGGGTTCGGCTGAACTTCGGGTCAAAGTTCGGATTTGGGACCCGAATTTGACCCGAACCCCATTGAAGTCAATGGGGACCCAAACTTTGGTGCACTAAAATGGCTGTAAAATAGTCATAGTAAGGGCTAGAGGGCTGCAAAAGGAAGAAAAATGGGGGTAAGAGCTGGGCAATTGCCCTGCAAACAAATGTGGATAGGGAAATCACCTAAAATAACATATATAGGAAAAAATGAAAAAATAATAATCTTAAACTAGGAGGCTGAGGTCAAAGTGGAGTATAGGGTTGAAGAGGTGGTAGACGTGGCGGTGTAGGTGGAAGCGGCGGTGAAGGAGGAGATAGCCAAGATTTTTTATACATTTTGGAAGGCCACAAAACATTGGGAAATGGAAAAGAGAACGCAAAGAGAAAGTGTGCCAGAGTATAACAATGGCTGGGTAAGGCCGGTATACTTGTCTATTTTGCACAAGATACGTACAAGTCCTGTGGGATCCATGCCTGGTTCATTTTAATAAACGTGAGCTTGTCCAAGTTGGTTGTGGACAGGCGGCTGTGCTTGTCTGTGATCACCCCCCTGACGTGCTAAACACATGTTCGGACAATACACTGGCCACTGGGGAAAGCCAGCACCTCCAAGGCGTAAAGGGCAAGTTCAGGCCATGTGCCCAATTTGGAGACCCAGAAGTTGAATGGGGCAGACCCATCAGTCAGTACGTGTAGGTGTGTGCACACGTACTGTTCCACCATGTTGCTGAAATGCTGCCTCCAGCTAAGACGTTCCTTATCAGCTGGTGGTGTTGGTTATGGTGGCATGCTGACAAAGCTTTTCCACATGCTAACCCTGCCTTCTGAGGTGCTGGCGGTGCCCCAGCTGCATTGACGACTTCCTCCTGCTTCTCTGCATTCGCCTTGTGCTTCCACTGAGCCCTCGCTGTCAGTTGGGAATGTCATCAGCAGCGCATCTACCATCATGGGCTTGTACTCGCGCATCTACCGATCACTCTCCATTGATGGAATTAAGGACAGCACGTTGTACTTGTAGCAGGGATTCAGCAGTGTGGCCACCCAATAATCAGCAGAATGTGGGCAACACGGTGGTCATTGCGCAGGCACTGCAGCATGTAGTCGCTCATGTGTGCCAGGCTGCCCAGAGGCAACGACAAGCTGTCCTCTGTGGGAGGTGTATCGTCTGTGTCCTCTGTATCCCCCAGCAACGCTCCAGTGATGCCCATGAGCTGCTCTGGATGCCACCCTGCTGTGAACACGGTTCCTCCTTATCATCATCCTCCTCCTCCAGAACTGTGTCCTGTCTGGACAGTTGTGTACCTGGCCTCTGTTGGTGCACGAGCCCACCCTCTGAGCCACTTGTGAATGACTGGCATGATAACCGTGGAAATTATCCCTCTTCCTCCTCCTCTTCCTCCTGTGCCACATCCTCTTCCATCATCGCCCGAAGCATTTTTTCAAGGAGACATAGAAGTGGGATAGTAACGCTGAGGACGGCGTCATCGGCACTGGTCATGTTGATGGAGTACTCGAAACAGCGCCATACAGCACACAAGTCCCGCATGGAGGCCCACTAGTTGGTGGTGAAGTGGTACTGTTCAGCAGAGAGACTCACCCGTGCGTGCTGCAGCTGAAACTCCACTATCGCCTGCTGCTGCTCGCACAGTCTCTCCAGCATGTGCAAGGTGGAGTTCCACCTTGTGGGTACAACGCATATGAGGCGGTGAGCGGGAAGTACGATTTACGCTACAGCGCAGACAGGCGAGCAGCAGCAGGGTGAGAATGCCGAAAGCGTGCACAGATGGCCTGCACTTTCTGCAGCAGCTCTGACATAACGGGGTAATTTTTCAGGAACCTCTGTACCACCAAATTCAGCACATGTGCCAGGCAAGGGATGTGGGTCAAGGGATGTGGCACATGTGCCAGGCCACATCAAGGGATGTGGCTAGTCCCAGAGCTGCTACGAGATTTTACCCGTTATTGCACACCACCAGGCTGGGCTTGAGGCTCAGTGGCACCAACCACTCATCGGTCTGTTGTTCCATGCCTGTCCATGGCTCCTGCGCAGTGTGGGGTTTTTCCCCTAAACAGCTGACTTTCAAAACAGCCTGCTGTCGTTTCCCCCTGGCTGTGCTGAAGTTGGTGATGCAGGTGTTACGCTGACCAGATTAGGAGGCGGTAGAGGATGAACTGAAGTAGGAGGAGGACGCAACAGGAGGCAACGAGGAACGTCCTGCAATCCTCGTTGGCGGAAGGACATGTGCCAAACCGCTATCCGCCTCAGGCCCAGCCGCCACTGCATTTACTCAGTGTGCTGTTAGGGAGATATAATGTCCCTGCCCGTACTTACTGGTCCACGTATCAGTAGTTATGTGGACCTTGCCACAGATGGCGTTGCACAGTGCACACCTGATTTTGTCCGACACTTGGTTGTGCAGGGCAGGGATAGCTCGCCTGGAAAAGTAGTGGTGGCTGGGAACCATGAACTGTGGGACAGCCACCGCCATAAGGTCTTTAAAAGTCTCCGTCTCCACCAGACGGAATGACAGCATATGAAAGGCCAGGAAATTTGAAATGCTAGCATTCAGGGCCAGGGATCGTGGGTGGGTAAGGGGGGACTTTCTCTCCAGTGTTTAGGGGATGGACAGCTGACCACTTCCATGGGACAGTGTGCAGATGCTTGGTGGTGGTGGTGGAGGTGGTGGTGTTGCTGCCACAGCCTCTGTTTTGGGGGTGGCAGGTGCCACTGTTACACAAGAGGGGGAGGAGGAGGCCGAGACTGCAGCAGAAGAGGGAGCAGGAGGAGCCTGAGATCTTTTTTGAGGTGTGTACTCCACTGCAGCTCGTGCTTTGTTATTTAGATGCCTGGTCATACAGGTGATGCTCAGGTTTATAACAGGCTCCAATTGCACAGCAAGCAAACCACTTGCCTCTTGTCGTCAGCACATTTTCTGAAGAACTGCCATGCCAGGGAACTCCTTGGAGCTGGCTTTGGTGTGCTCAGTCCCTGGGTGCAGTGGGCAGTAGCAGGCGTACTGGCTAGGGGATGGCCACTCTGCTTTTGCACCCTGCTCCCTCTTTTGCTGTGTGGCTAGCGCTGTGTGACCACCACCTCTTCCTCGAAACTGCACACGTCACTCGCATGACCTTGATTCCATGTGAGGTCTAGGACCTCATCATCCTGCACATCATTTTCCACCCATACTTCACACCTGCCCTCTTTGCCGGTCTGCACACTGCAGAAAGCCGCAGCAGTTGGCACCTGTGTTTTGTCATCATCAGAGACGTGCTGCGATGGTCCTCCCATGTCCACATCTTGAAACATAAGTGATTGGGCATCAGTGCACTCTATCTCTTCCACTTCTGGGGCAGGGCTAGGTGGATGTGTAAGGATGTGAGGCAAGAGATCTTAAATGTATTACTCTGTTATGTTGTGAATTGTACAATTACTGAAACATTTCACTTTGGTCAGTAGATGGCAGCATAGGACAAGATTATAAAAGTCTACAATGGAGTTGCCTATCACAGAGATACCATAACATATTTAGTTAGCAAAGTTGGTAAATAGCTAATTTATGGGTTGTTTTGGTCCCTTACAAGTGTGATAGCAGACTGATTATGCAGGTTTGACACTGCTCTTAGCAAATTACTTATTGCATCACACTCTCCCTGTGTAAGGGGAGGAGGTGCCTCTAGGAGCAGGAAGTGAGCAGACGGAGGCTGTGCTTGGTGCTTCTGAAGACCAGAAGAGATCTTCTCTGCAGAATCTGGAAAGGAATGGACCAGCTCACGGTGGATACTGGCAACAGCACGAAGGGGAGGTTTGCAGTGATAACCAAAAGGGTCATGTCTGTAGGACCTAGTTCTGGAGTGTACCAGGAAATAAGATAAAGCACCAAGAACCTGCTCAAGGAACTGTAAGTGCGGCTGTGCTACGTCACATTGCATCACATGGTTGAAGTGGCATTTGGACATACAATAACGCTCCAAGTACAGTTACATTGCGATATAAGGGATACAAGCTAATGCATAGCCCTCTGGGACTTATACGCTGACACCTTCCTATCTCACTGGCTGCTCATAGGGTGCTATATGCTGTGAGCTGGAGTAAGGATTAAAGTTACAAGAGACAGAAATCATTTCCCTACTTAGGGTGCACCCCAACGAGGAATTCATCCAGGAACATACAAGTGCAGCTAGGCTGCTTAATGGACTTTGGGGAAAACATCACATTTAGGCTACATGCACACAACTGTTCAGTTTTTTGCGGTCCGCGGAACGGGCGGCCCATTGTAGAAATGCCTATTCTTGTCCGCAAAACTGACAAGAATAGGACATATTATATATTTTTTGCGGGGCCACGGAACAGAGCAACGGATGCGGACAGCACATGGAGTGCTGTCAGCATCTTTTGCGGCCCCATTGAAGTGAATGGGTCCGCATCCGAGCCTCCAAAACTGCGGCTCGGATGCGGACCAAAACAACGGCCGTGTGCATGAGGCCTTTCTGGTTTATTTTTAGACTTTGTTAAATTTACTGTTGGTTTATTTTCTGTGTACCAATCTGTTTTATATATTCTCAGCTTCTTGTTCGCTCAATTGTTCAGTAAACTCAACTGCTTGGAAAGAACCGTTGTCTGTGTGGCATCGTTTACCCTCCATACCTGTGGGCCCAGCACTCGGTTTTCTTTCAGATGGACCACGGTAACCCTGCCAGCAGAGTCATCAAAAAGAATAAGAGACTGCTGCATTACTTGGGGCTCGGACTGCTTGGCTGATTTGTAAGGGGGTGAGGTGAAAGACAGATGCCCATGGGCTGCAGGTGCCAACTCTGCGTTTTCAGCAGGGGACCGGGTGAGAGACAATGTGAAGGAACTGGAGGCACTGTCAGCCACCCAATCTACTACCGACTCTACTTGGTCTGGCCTCACCATTCGTACACCGGTATTCGGGCCTACAAAATAACGCTGAACATTCTGTTGCCTACGTGCACCTTAGGAAGGTGTTTCATTTGGACGTGTAGCTGGCACAGATCAACCACGTCCTCTCCGTGCAACAGGATCGCCACCAAAACCAGCAGCATCACGACCAGAGCCACGTCCCTTATTTGATGCTCTCCTCATTCTTTGAGGTCACCCACTGAACTAACTATATTAATTTCCCTGTCACGGATGCAGTGCAGGTGTACCTCACAAAAAAAATGGGTATATATGTCACCCACCAAACTAACAGACGGATTAACTATTATATTTTTGTGTCAGGGGTACAAATGTGGTGCATTGCACCCACAAAACAATCTCTATAGGTCACCCACAGAATTAACAGGCAGATAAATGATTATATTTCTGTGTCAGGGCAGGGTGCAAAGCTGGTGTATTGCATCCACAAAAAAATCCCTATAGGTCACCCACAGAATAAAAAGCCAGATGAGATTCCTAACCCTCTCCCTCACTTCAGCTGCCTGCTTCCTGTCCCTGCACTACTCAGAGCTGATGGGCGGTGCTACACGTGATCCAGCTTGTATAGAGGCTGGGGGCACATGATGCACCGCCCAATCACAGCCATGCCATTACTAGGCATGGCTGTGATGGCTTCTTAGTGCCCACAGCTTAAAAGATTGTTGATTGGCTGCCCGAACACAGAACTCGAACCGGAACTTTTGCTACAAAGTTCGGGTCCAGGTACCCGGACTCGCAAAGTTCAGTACAGACCCGAACTTTGCAGCTTGAGTTTGCTCAACACTAATTATTATCATTTCCTGGGGGTGGCCACCTACCAAAATGGAGGCTTGCCATGGTTTGTGCTTAGACCCTATCCTTTGTGATCCTTTGCTGAGAATCTTTCTTTTTATAAAATATAAGAACACTGATATTGGCAAAGGATACCTGGACTTATTTTGATGTGCTTCTTTTGACACCCTAGATGAGTAATTGATGCACATGGAGGAGTTCTGGCACTCCAGGGAAGATTTAGCACTATTTTGTATTATTCAATTTGAAATAATGGCTCTTGCTCCGCTTCCCTGGAGTCTTTGAGCCTTAGCATCTGTTATCCTTTCCAGAATGATATATACAACATTTTTTTTTTCATATTCTCGTCCTCAGTTTGGTAGGATATGCGTTTTTTTTTACACAATTTCTCTGCTGGCCTCCCGTTGGCAAGAAATTGCAGTAGCCATTCAAATGATTAGGGCCAGCACCAGGGCTCACCTTTAGGGTCCATTCACACGTCCGTTTTTTCTTTCCTGATCTGTTCCGTTTTTTGCGGAACAGATCAGGACCAGTTCTGGACCCATTCATTTTCAATGGGTCCCGGAAAAAATCGACAACACAATGTGTGCTGTCCGTTTCCGTTGTTCCGTTCCGCATGTCTGATTAAATATAAAACTTGTCCTATTCTTTTCCGCAAAAATCGGATCCTGGTACAATACAAAGTCAATGGTTCCGCAAAAAACGGATGACATTCGTATGTCATTACGTATGTCATCCGTTTTATGCGGATTCCGTTCCTGGAAATTAAATCCTGCCCACAGAAATCACTTATTCACTTTTTTTTTTCAAAGAAATCCAAACAACTTTATTTGCTTTGTGAAATTTATACATGTTTCCGTTTTTTGCGGATCCGCAAAAAACTGATGACATACGGATGACATACGGAAACATTTTCAGGAACAACGGATCCGCAAAAAACTGACCGAAATTCGGAATATAGAAAAATACTGACGTGTGAATGTAGCCTTAATCTCAGGATCGGTGAGGGTCCCAACAGTAAAACCCAATTGGGTCAACAAGAAATTGTAAACGTTATGTTTCTTGGAGTTCAGTGATGCAAAAACAAAAACCCTGTATCCCAAAGGACCAAAAAGGGGGGTTAAAAGGGATGTTCACTTCTAGTATATTGTATTTCAATATGTTTTCCGTCCGGGAAAACAGACGGATCTGTTATGCTTGCCCATAGACGTCTATTATGGCGGATCAAACCGGAATGCCTCTTAAAGGCTTTTGTTTTGCATTCATTCTACGATTTCCATTACATTCCGTTACATAACAGAATTCCTAACCTACCCGAACACCAAATCCTGTGAAGTTGGGGTTTGCTCATCCCTAGTCTTAACACATCCAAAATTTGGTTAAATTGGTTTTATGGGCTGAAACCTTGATGGCTGATTCTTAATAGGGGCCTCAATGTTTTATTGGTGGGGTACGATGCTCGGGATCTCTACCGCTCAATAGAACAAAGGAATCTCGCCGATAAAAGGAGAGGTTATCAATGTTTTAGTCCCGAATTACCCCTGTGAGATCCACTCTTCAGTATGCAAAAATCAATGCAATGCTGTATTATAGAAAACCTGTATGTGTTATTTCTAGAGTAATACATCATTATGGGCTGTAAATCATCAGAATTTTCCTTGTTTTTTTAAGTTACATTTTTATGTCTAATGATTATGTTCTTCAGCCTAACCTTCCTCTACAAGCTCATTGACATTTGCTTTATATCCTTTATTTGCTCATGTTTCACATACACTTTACCTAGGTGATCATCTATTATGTCGCTATTATTCTCCCCCCGATTTCATGTCAAAATGAGGTTGTGATATAGGGATCTGCTTTTGGCCACGTTTCTCGGTGACATTTACATGATTTAAATATAAATTAGTACACTTGACCTTTTATAGCAGAGTATGATAACAAACTTTGACCTTGAGCTTGACCTTGTAATAGGTGATCAATGTAAAATGTCATACATTCTAATTATGGGCTTTGGCCTACTGAGATTTGAAAATTCTATGAGCCATTTGACATGGAGAAGACACATGACATTGTTTCATCTTGCAAAGCTAGAATGGGCTATAAACAAATATTTAAATACTGGAATATCCCTTTAAGGGGTTTAAGGAACAATCCTAATGCATTATGTTACTGTATTCCTACTACAGGGTCTATGTGGGAGGAGCATGACACAAGCTGCCATCCTGCCCCTGCTCTGTCCCTCTTCCATTGCCCATTCAGCATGAGCCAGCTTTCTCAGGCTCTAAAAGAGCCAGTGTCCACCTCAATCTTTACCATCCAATGAGGGGCAACCCTGGGGTACTTCAGGCCCTTTTCCCAGTGGAAGAGTGCCGGAGAAATATATGTCTTAGTGTTCTAAGTTCTTGCAAAAGTATTCCATTCTACTGTCTGCCTGTGTATCAACCTCTGCCTGTTTACCATATTCTGACCCTTTGCTGCCTGACCTAACCTGTGCCGGTTACCCATACTGCTACTACAATGCCTGCCCTGACCTCGGACTTATTGTTGTATTGCACATACTCTGCCATTACTTACCTTGGTCTGTCTCTGACTAAAATTGTCCCCTGCACCCGTGTCTCTGACCCTCATGGATCAGCTTTTAACCACACAGAGACTACTTCAGGAGGTAGTGGTGTGGTGGTTCCCCTGCAGCGAAGTCTAGATCCCCGTATAGAAGTTAAAGGGTGAATACCATGGAACTGCCAGGATGGCGCCAATAGGAATTAACCTAAGCCAAATCGGTTGGTTAACACAGTACTTCCACACCCACCACTGTGCCTTGTGAATTTTTGTGTCGTGCACCGCCCCCTCAGTGTCTGTGCTAAGCCTGCCTGGAGTGTTCCATTTGTAGAAGCAAATTTATTGTACAGATATACGCCTAAATTAGGCATATTTCAGGTGCAGAAGGTGGCCCAATTGTTAGTTGCGCCGCTGTCCACTCACACCAGGTCTAAAATTGTGGGCATGACATGGGCAGGGAAGGGGACGGGCCAGGAGGCCTGTCTTATTTACCATTTATATGCCTGTTAGGTGTAGAAAAAGGTCTAAATGTAAGACAGCTTGGAAGCTGTCTTACATTTAGAACTGGCGCTGGAAGGCGCCTAAGTTATGGAGAGGACGACGCCTCTTCATGACTTCAGCGTATCCACCACCAGCGCAGGGTCTAAAACGCCAGTCTTAATAAATGACCCCCTCAGGTTTTCTTTCCCAGTATTTAGGGTATTCAAATAACTAACACATTTGTCAAAACCTTCTCACTGCAAAATCAGATGTGACAGCTCAGCCGGCACTCACTGTGTTATTTATGAGATTTCCTAAAATAACTTTTTTTTATTGATCAAGGTCAATTATATGAACGTGGCTGAAAGAATAAATTGCATGTAACATGATAAACACGAGACGTCTCTGTACACCCCCGCCTCATGCTCCCAGATGAATTTACATACAGCATGATGCCTGTCATTTTTTTACCTTTGAAACTATGTGACAAGCATGACATAATTCTGATGAACATTGTGACCTGCCTTCTGATGGATCTTCTTCATGATGCTATTCCGTTTAATCATAGTTCTTAGCCCGAGGTTAACGGGTTCTTTAATAAAGTCTCTCTAATGCATTTCTGATATAACGCTAGTAATACAAATATATACCAGATAGCAATAAGCGGTGCTATGTGCTATATTTGCTATATTTGCAACTTTTTTATTGCCTTTTGAGCAAAACTTAGCAAAGAATACTAATGTTTTGTGTTGAAGCTCATATGCAGACCTACATGTCTCTGTAGTTACTGACAAACACTGCAGCCATGTGTTACTCCAATACCCCTGTCCTGTCTTCTTACTAACACTGAAACAGTAGAAAAGTGGACAGTTTTTCATCAGTACAATTTCTAACTATTATTTAAAGGGGCTCAACATATTTATGACCTATTGTCAGGATAGATTATTAACATCAGATCAGTGGGGGGCACACTCTTGGCATCCCGACAGATCAGTTATTCCCTGCAGCCTCCATGGAATTAGTGCAGTGACCCGGTGGTTCATTGCTAAAATAGAAAGTGGTTCACTACAAAAGTATCAAATGGTTCCCTACAAAAAAAAATTAAAATTCTAATGAAGTTTGGTCAGTTGCTGAAAGGGTTAATGCTACAATGCAGTATGCTTCTAACTATGCAGAAATAAAAATGGTTATGTGTTTGTAAAGAACTTTGTTATCCAAAATGTCTGTATATGTGAAGGAAGTAGTTACGGTAACTGGAAGCGGTAGTGACCTGGCCTCACTTTCTTCTGGTTAGTTGTTGGCAATAAAGCCAAGACCGCCTACGTGTACAATGGCTGCTGAGAATATTGAAGCAGAATTTATCCAGGAAAACACCATCCTTGTGTGATTTAAAGCAGCTGTACTAAGAGAAAACCTTAAAGGGAAAGAAAAGTTGAATTTTCTACAGGTGGTTACAGATGGTTGAAGACCATTTAAAGGGACAGTGCATGGACAAGAAAGTCAGTAAAGGAAACACACGTTTATGGGTTTGGCTTTTACTGCATGTGGTCTGGGTTATATTGCCTCAGGCACCCGCCGCCCTACTAAGACGGAGTGGCCATTTTGTCTAGGACTGCACCCCATAGTTGGACACTGTAAAAATATAGAGAAAGGACATGAGAAGATCATTATACTGCCTACTCCCTATACACAACCTTTTGGGATACATCTGCCATGTGATATACTGTGATATATATGAATTAGCGTAGGGCTGTGCCATATTAGCCCCATCACGGTCCCGCGTTTCTGGACATAGTATTGGTCTTCTTATTTGGCGACCAATATTACGTCCAGAAACACGGGACCGCGATGGGGGCTAATATGGCACCACCCTACGCTAATTCATATATGACTGACTTTGAAGTTACATACGTATACACCCATCCATTGTACCAACAACGTGCAAAAATTGGGCTACGATTTATAGATGATATCTTCCTTTTATGGGAAGGGCCAAAATCTCTCTTAGAAACCTTCCATAATGATCTCAACAGTACATATCCCGAACTAGGTTTCACTATACATATCGACAGAGAAGAAGTCAGCTTTCTGGACACACTAGTACAAAAAGATACCCAAGGCCACCTTCAATTCGATCTTTATAACAAACCAACCGACAGAAATAACCTACTGCATTACACAAGCTGTCATCGCAATACCACCAAAAAAGCACTTCCACAATCACAAATTACTATGGTAGAATGGATTGTCACAGACCCGGTAATACAAACCATGAGATTATCCGAAATGAGTGAAAAATGTATCAATAGTGGATACCCACCACAACTTACAAGACATAATACAACAAAGAAGGGGCCACCAAAAAGATCTAAAATAGACGTTCCCCGCATTCCATGTATAACTACATACCACCCACTTATGCCCAAAATTCACAATTTAGTGCAACAAAACTGGTCCATCTTACAATGTGCCTACCCATCAGTGAAGGAATTTAAAAAATCCTCCACTTGTTATAAACGAGGTCCCAATATACAAACCGGATTCCCAAAAAGTTGGGACACTAAACAAATTGTGAATAAAAACTGAATGCAATGATGTGGAGATGGCAAATGTCAATATTTTATTTGTAATAGAACGTAGATGACAGATCAAACGTTTAATCCGAGTAAATGTATAATTTTAAAGGAAAAATACGTTGATTCAAATTTTCACGGTGTCAACAAATCCCAAAAAAGTTGGGACAAGTAGCAATAAGAGGCTGGAAAAAGTAAATTTGAGCATAACGAAGAGCTGGAAGACCAATTAACACTAATTAGGTCAATTGGCAACATGATTGGGTATAAAAAGAGCTTCTCAGAGTGGCAGTGTCTCTCAGAAGCCAAGATGGGTAGAGGATCACCAATTCCCACAATGTTGCGCAGAAAGATAGTGGAGCAATATCAGAAAGGTGTTACCCAGCGAAAAATTGCAAAGACTTTGCATCTATCATCATCAACTGTGCATAACATCATCCGAAGATTCAGAGAATCTGGAACAATCTCTGTGCGTAAGGGTCAAGGCCGTAAAACCATACTGGATGCCCGTGATCTCCGGGCCCTTAAACGACACTGCACCACAAACAGGAATGCTACTGTAAAGGAAATCACAGAATGGGCTCAGGAATACTTCCAGAAACCATTGTCAGTGAGCACAATCCACCGTGCCATCCGCCGTTGCCAGCTGAAACTCTACAGTGCAAAGAAGAAGCCATTTCTAAGCAAGATCCACAAGCTCAGGTGTTTTCACTGGGCCAGGGATCATTTAAAATGGAGTGTGGCAAAATGGAAGACTGTTCTGTGGTCAGACGAGTCACGATTCGAAGTTCTTTTTGGAAATATGGGACGCCATGTCATCCGGACCAAAGAGGACAAGGACAACCCAAGTTGTTATCAACGCTCAGTCCAGAAGCCTGCATCTCTGATGGTATGGGGTTGCATGAGTGCGTTTGGCATGGGCAGCTTGCATGTCTGGAAAGGCACCATCAATGCAGAAAAATATATTCAGGTTCTAGAACAACATATGCTCCCATCCAGACGTCATCTCTTTCAGGGAAGACCCTGCATTTTTCAACAAGATAATGCCAGACCACATTCTGCATCAATCACAACATCATGGCTGCGTAGGAGAAGGATCCGGGTACTGAAATGGCCAGTCTGCAGTCCAGATCTTTCACCTATAGAGAACATTTGGCGCATCATAAAGAGGAAGGTGCAACAAAGAAGGCCCAAGACGATTGAACAGTTAGAGGCCTGTATTAGACAAGAATGGGAGAGCATTCCTATTTCTAAACTTGAGAAACTGGTCTCCTCGGTCCCCAGACGTCTGTTGAGTGTTGTAAGAAGAAGGGGAGATGCCACACAGTGGTGAAAATGGCCTTGTCCCAACTTTTTGGGGATTTGTTGACACCATGAAATTCTGATTCAACATATTTTTCCCTTAAAATGGTACATTTTTAGGGATGAGCGAACTCGAACTGTATAGTTCGGGTTCGTACCGAATTTTGGGGTGTCCGTGACACGGACCCGAACCCGGACATTTTCGTAAAAGTCCGGGTTCGGGTTCGGTGTTCGTCGCTTTCTTCGCGCTTTTGTGACGCTTTCTTGGCGCTTTTTGAAAGGCTGCAAAGCAGCCAATCAACAAGCGTCATACTACTTGCCCCAAGAGGCCATCACAGCCATGCCTACTATTGGCATGGCTGTGATTGGCCAGAGCACCATGTGACCCAGCCTCTATTTAAGCTGGAGTCACATAGCGCCGCCCGTCACTCTGCTCTGATTAGCGTAGGGAGAGGTTGCGGCTGCGACAGTAGGGCGAGATTAGGCAGATTAACTCCTCCAAAGGACTTGATTAACTGATCGATCTGCAGCTGTGGATCATTGAGCTGCTGATCCTCAATTGCTCACTGTTTTTAGGCTGCACAGACCGTTTGTCAGTCACATTTTTCTGGGGTGATCGGCGGCCATTTTGTGTCTTGTGGTGCGCCAGCACAAGCTGCGACCAAGTGCATTTAACCCTCAATGGTGTGGTTGTTTTTTGGCTAAAGCCTACATCAGGGTGAAGCTGTCACACCAAGTGCATTTAACCAGCAATAGTCTGTTCATTTTTTGGCCATATACAAAATCAGGGGCAAGCTGCGCCTGTCACCAAGTGCATTTAACCCTCAATGGTGTGGTTGTTTTTTGGCTAAAGCCTACATCAGGGTGAAGCTGTCACACCAAGTGCATTTAACCAGCAATAGTCTGTTCATTTTTTGGCCATATACTAAATCAGGGGCAAGCTGCGCCTGTCACCAAGTGCATTTAACCCTCAATGGTGTGGTTGTTTTTTGGCTAAAGCCTACATCAGGGTGAAGCTGTCACACCAAGTGCATTTAACCAGCAATAGTCTGTTTATTTTTTGGCCATATCCCAGTCTAATTCTGTCACTAAATCCATACCGGTCACCCAGCGCCTAAATACTAGGCCTCAAATTTATATCCAGCTAAATCTGTCCCTAGTGCTGTAGCTGGGCGAGTTATTTAGTGTCCGTTCAAGCACATTTCTTGTTCTGGGTTGAAATACAATTCCCAATTTAGCAATTTCATAATTTAGTGGTTTCTGCTATATCAGAGCTATTTGAAATCTATCCCTAAAAGGGTATATAATATTCAAGGTGCACATTGGGTCATTCAGAATAACTTCACACACACCCGCTACTGTGTATTTCCAAGTCTAATTCTGGCACTAAACCCATACCTGTCACCCAGCGCCTAAATACTAGGCCTCAAATTTATATCCCGCTAAATCTGTCCTTAGTGCTGTAGCTGGGCGAGTTATTTAGTGTCCGTTCAAGCACATTTCTTGTTCTGGGTTGAAATACAATTCCCAATTTAGCAATTTCATAATTTAGTGGTTTCTGCTATATCAGAGCTATTTGAAATCTATCCCTAAAAGGGTATATAATATTCAAGGTGCACATTGGGTCATTCAGAATAACTTCACACACACCCGCTACTGTGTATTTCCAAGTCTAATTCTGGCACTAAACCCATACCTGTCACCCAGCGCCTAAATACTAGGCCTCAAATTTATATCCCGCTAAATCTGTCCTTAGTGCTGTAGCTGGGCGAGTTATTTAGTGTCCGTTCAAGCACATTTCTTGTTCTGGGTTGAAATACAATTCCCAATTTAGCAATTTCATAATTTAGTGGTTTCTGCTATATCAGAGCTATTTGAAATCTATCCCTAAAAGGGTATATAATATTCAAGGTGCACATTGGGTCATTCAGAATAACTTCACACACACCCGCTACTGTGTATTTCCAAGTCTAATTCTGGCACTAAACCCATACCTGTCACCCAGCGCCTAAATACTAGGCCTCAAATTTATATCCCGCTAAATCTGTCCTTAGTGCTGTAGCTGGGCGAGTTATTTAGTGTCCGTTCAAGCACATTTCTTGTTCTGGGTTGAAATACAATTCCCAATTTAGCAATTTCATAATTTAGTGGTTTCTGCTATATCAGAGCTATTTGAAATCTATCCCTAAAAGGGTATATAATATTCAAGGTGCACATTGGGTCATTCAGAATAACTTCACACACACCCGCTACTGTGTATTTCCAAGTCTAATTCTGGCACTAAACCCATACCTGTCACCCAGCGCCTAAATACTAGGCCTCAAATTTATATCCCGCTAAATCTGTCCTTAGTGCTGTAGCTGGGCGAGTTATTTAGTGTCCGTTCAAGCACATTTCTTGTTCTGGGTTGAAATACAATTCCCAATTTAGCAATTTCATAATTTAGTGGTTTCTGCTATATCAGAGCTATTTGAAATCTATCCCTAAAAGGGTATATAATATTCAAGGTGCACATTGGGTCATTCAGAATAACTTCACACACACCCGCTACTGTGTATTTCCAAGTCTAATTCTGGCACTAAACCCATACCTGTCACCCAGCGCCTAAATACTAGGCCTCAAATTTATATCCAGCTAAATCTGTCCCTAGTGCTGTAGCTGGGCGAGTTATTTAGTGTCCGTTCAAGCACATTTCTTTTTCTGGGTTGAAATACAATTCCCAATTTAGCAATTTCATAATTTAGTGGTTTCTGCTATATCAGAGCTATTTGAAATCTATCCCTAAAAGGGTATATAATATTCAAGGTGCACATTGGGTCATTCAGAATAACTTCACACACACCCGCTACTGTGTATTTCCAAGTCTAATTCTGGCACTAAACCCATACCTGTCACCCAGCGCCTAAATACTAGGCCTCAAATTTATATCCCGCTAAATCTGTCCTTAGTGCTGTAGCTGGGCGAGTTATTTAGTGTCCGTTCAAGCACATTTCTTGTTCTGGGTTGAAATACAATTCCCAATTTAGCAATTTCATAATTTAGTGGTTTCTGCTATATCAGAGCTATTTGAAATCTATCCCTAAAAGGGTATATAATATTCAAGGTGCACATTGGGTCATTCAGAATAACTTCACACACACCCGCTACTGTGTATTTCCAAGTCTAATTCTGTCACTAAACCCATACCTGTCACCCAGCGCCTAAATACTAGGCCTCAAATTTATATCCCGCTAAATCTGTCCCTAGTGCTGTAGCTGGGCGAGTTATTTAGTGTCCGTTCAAGCACATTTCTTGTTCTGGGTTGAAATACAATTCCCAATTTAGCAATTTCATAATTTAGTGGTTTCTGCTATATCAGAGCTATTTGAAATCTATCCCTAAAAGGGTATATAATATTCAAGGTGCACATTGGGTCATTCAGAATAACTTCACACACACCCGCTACTGTGTATTTCCAAGTCTAATTCTGGCACTAAACCCATACCTGTCACCCAGCGCCTAAATACTAGGCCTCAAATTTATATCCTGCTAAATCTCTCGTTAACGCTGTCCTGTTGTGGCTGGGAAAGTTATTTAGTGTCTGTCAAAGCACATTTTTTGTTCTGGGTTGAAATACAATTCCCAATTTAGCAATTTCATAATTTAGTGGTTTCTGCTATATCAGAGCTATTTGAAATCTATCCCTAAAAGGGTATATAATATTCAAGGTGCACATAGGGTCATTCAGAATAACTTCACACACACGCTTCTGTGCATTTCCAAGTCTAATTCTGTCACTAAATCCATACCGGTCACCCAGCGCCTAAATACTAGGCCTCAAATTTATATCCAGCTAAATCTGTCCCTAGTGCTGTAGCTGGGCGAGTTATTTAGTGTCCGTTCAAGCACATTTCTTGTTCTGGGTTGAAATACAATTCCCAATTTAGCAATTTCATAATTTAGTGGTTTCTGCTATATCAGAGCTATTTGAAATCTATCCCTAAAAGGGTATATAATATTCAAGGTGCACATAGGGTCATTCAGAATAACTTCACACACACGCTTCTGTGCATTTCCAAGTCTAATTCTGTCACTAAATCCATACCGGTCACCCAGCGCCTAAATACTAGGCCTCAAATTTATATCCAGCTAAATCTGTCCCTAGTGCTGTAGCTGGGCGAGTTATTTAGTGTCCGTTCAAGCACATTTCTTGTTCTGGGTTGAAATACAATTCCCAATTTAGCAATTTCATAATTTAGTGGTTTCTGCTATATCAGAGCTATTTGAAATCTATCCCTAAAAGGGTATATAATATTCAAGGTGCACATAGGGTCATTCAGAATAACTTCACACACACGCTTCTGTGCATTTCCAAGTCTAATTCTGTCACTAAATCCATACCGGTCACCCAGCGCCTAAATACTAGGCCTCAAATTTATATCCAGCTAAATCTGTCCCTAGTGCTGTAGCTGGGCGAGTTATTTAGTGTCCGTTCAAGCACATTTCTTGTTCTGGGTTGAAATACAATTCCCAATTTAGCAATTTCATAATTTAGTGGTTTCTGCTATATCAGAGCTATTTGAAATCTATCCCTAAAAGGGTATATAATATTCAAGGTGCACATAGGGTCATTCAGAATAACTTCACACACCCGCTACTGTGCATTTCCAAATCTAATTCTGTCACTAAACCCATACCTGTCACCCAGCGCCTAAATACTAGGCCTCAAATTTATATCCCGCTAAATCTCTCGTTACCGCTGTCCTGTTGTGGCTGGGAAAGTTATTTAGTGTCCGTCAAAGCACATTTTTTGTTCTGGGTTGAAATACAATTCCCAATTTAGCAATTTCATAATTTAGTCGTTTCTGCTATATCAGAGCTATTTGAAATCTATCCCTAAAAGGGTAGATCATATTGAAGGTGCACATAGGGTCATTCAGAATAACTTCACACACACGCTTCTGTGCATTTCCAAGTCTAATTCTGTCACTAAATCCATACCGGTCACCCAGCGCCTAAATACTAGGCCTCAAATTTATATCCCGCTGAATTTGAATACAATACATTGGGCCAAATAATATATTTGTTGTTGTGGTGAACCATAACAATGAGAAAAACATCTAGTAAGGGACGCGGACGTGGACATGGTCGTGGTGGTGTTAGTGGACCCTCTGGTGCTGGGAGAGGACGTGGCCGTTCTGCCACATCCACACGTCCTAGTGTACCAACTACCTCAGGTCCCAGTAGCCGCCAGAATTTACAGCGATATATGGTGGGGCCCAATGCCGTTCTAAGGATGGTAAGGCCTGAGCAGGTACAGGCATTAGTCAATTGGGTGGCCGACAGTGGATCCAGCACGTTCACATTATCTCCCACCCAGTCTTCTGCAGAAAGCGCACAGATGGCGCCTGAAAACCAACCCCATCAGTCTGTCACATCACCCCCATGCATACCAGGGAAACTGTCTCAGCCTCAAGTTATGCAGCAGTCTCTTATGCTGTTTGAAGACTCCGCTGGCAGGGTTTCCCAAGGGCATCCACCTAGCCCTTCCCCAGCGGTGAAAGACATAGAATGCACTGACGCACAACCACTTATGTTTCCTGATGATGAGGACATGGGAATACCACCTCAGCATGTCTCTGATGATGACGAAACACAGGTGCCAACTGCTGCGTCTTTCTGCAGTGTGCAGACTGAACAGGAGGTCAGGGATCAAGACTGGGTGGAAGACGATGCAGGGGACGATGAGGTCCTAGACCCCACATGGAATGAAGGTCGTGCCACTGACTTTCACAGTTCGGAGGAAGAGGCAGTGGTGAGACCGAGCCAACAGCGTAGCAAAAGAGGGAGCAGTGGGCAAAAGCAGAACACCCGCCGCCAAGAGACTCCGCCTGCTACTGACCGCCGCCATCTGGGACCGAGCACCCCAAAGGCAGCTTCAAGGAGTTCCCTGGCATGGCACTTCTTCAAACAATGTGCTGACGACAAGACCCGAGTGGTTTGCACGCTGTGCCATCAGAGCCTGAAGCGAGGCATTAACGTTCTGAACCTGAGCACAACCTGCATGACCAGGCACCTGCATGCAAAGCATGAACTGCAGTGGAGTAAACACCTTAAAACCAAGGAAGTCACTCAGGCTCCCCCTGCTACCTCTTCTGCTGCTGCCGCCTCGGCCTATTCTGCTGCTGCCGCCTCGGCCTCTTCCTCCGCCTCTGGAGGAACGTTGGCACCTGCCGCCCAGCAAACAGGGGATGTACCACCAACACCACCACCACCACCTCCGTCACCAAGCGTCTCAACCATGTCACACGCCAGCGTTCAGCTCTCCATCTCACAAACATTTGATAGAAAGCGTAAATTCCCACCTAGCCACCCTCGATCCCTGGCCCTGAATGCCAGCATTTCTAAACTACTGGCCTATGAAATGCTGTCATTTAGGCTGGTGGACACAGACAGCTTCAAACAGCTCATGTCGCTTGCTGTCCCACAGTATGTTGTTCCCAGCCGGCACTACTTCTCCAAGAGAGCCGTGCCTTCCCTGCACAACCAAGTATCCGATAAAATCAAGTGTGCACTGCGCAACGCCATCTGTGGCAAGGTCCACCTAACCACAGATACGTGGACCAGTAAGCACGGCCAGGGACGCTATATCTCCCTAACTGCACACTGGGTAAATGTAGTGGCAGCTGGGCCCCAGGCGGAGAGCTGTTTGGCGCACGTCCTTCCGCCGCCAAGGATCGCAGGGCAACATTCTTTGCCTCCTGTTGCCACCTCCTCCTTCTCGGCTTCCTCCTCCTCTTCTTCCACCTGCTCATCCAGTCAGCCACACACCTTCACCACCAACTTCAGCACAGCCCGGGGTAAACGTCAGCAGGCCATTCTGAAACTCATATGTTTGGGGGACAGGCCCCACACCGCACAGGAGTTGTGGCGGGGTATAGAACAACAGACCGACGAGTGGTTGCTGCCGGTGAGCCTCAAGCCCGGCCTGGTGGTGTGTGATAATGGGCGAAATCTCGTTGCAGCTCTGGGACTAGCCAATTTGACGCACATCCCTTGCTTGGTGCATGTGCTGAATTTGGTGGTGCAGAAGTTCATTCACAACTACCCCGACATGTCAGAGCTGCTGCATAAAGTGCGGGCCGTCTGTTCGCGCTTCCGGCGTTCACATCCTGCTGCTGCTCGCCTGTCTGCGCTACAGCGTAACTTCGGCCTTCCCGCTCACCGCCTCATATGCGACGTGCCCACCAGGTGGAACTCCACCTTGCACATGCTGGACAGACTGTGCGAGCAGCAGCAGGCCATAGTGGAGTTTCAGCTGCAGCACGCACGGGTCAGTCGCACTACAGAACAGCACCACTTCACCACCAATGACTGGGCCTCCATGCGAGACCTGTGTGCCCTGTTGCGCTGTTTCGAGTACTCCACCAACATGGCCAGTGGCGATGACACCGTTATCAGCGTTACAATACCACTTCTATGTCTCCTTGAGAAAACACTTAGGGCGATGATGGAAGAGGAGGTGGCCCAGGAGGAGGAGGAGGAGGAGGAGGAAGAGGGGTCATTTTTAGCACTTTCAGGCCAGTCTCTTCGAAGTGACTCAGAGGGAGGTTTTTGGCAACAGCAGAGGCCAGGTACAAATGTGGCCAGCCAGGGCCCACTACTGGAGGACGAGGAGGACGAGGATGAGGAGGAGGTGGAGGAGGATGAGGATGAAGCATGGTCACAGCGGGGTGGCACCCAACGCAGCTCGGGTCCATCACTGGTGCGTGGCTGGGGGGAAAGGCAGGACGATGACGATACGCCTCCCACAGAGGACAGCTTGTCCTTATCCCTGGGCAGCCTGGCACACATGAGCGACTACATGCTGCAGTGCCTGCGCAACGACAGCAGAGTTGCCCACATTTTAACCTGTGCGGACTACTGGGTTGCCACCCTGCTGGATCCACGCTACAAAGACAATGTGCCCACCTTACTTCCTGCACTGGAGCGTGATAGGAAGATGCGCGAGTACAAGCGCACGTTGGTAGACGCGCTACTGAGAGCATTCCCAAATGTCACAGGGGAACAAGTGGAAGCCCAAGGCCAAGGCAGAGGAGGAGCAAGAGGTCGCCAAGGCAGCTGTGTCACGGCCAGCTCCTCTGAGGGCAGGGTTAGCATGGCAGAGATGTGGAAAACTTTTGTCAACACGCCACAGCTAACTGCACCACCACCTGATACGCAACGTGTTAGCAGGAGGCAACATTTCACTAACATGGTGGAACAGTACGTGTGCACACCCCTCCACGTACTGACTGATGGTTCGGCCCCATTCAACTTCTGGGTCTCTAAATTGTCCACGTGGCCAGAGCTAGCCTTTTATGCCTTGGAGGTGCTGGCCTGCCCGGCAGCCAGCGTTTTGTCTGAACGTGTATTCAGCACGGCAGGGGGCGTCATTACAGACAAACGCAGCCGCCTGTCTACAGCCAATGTGGACAAGCTGACGTTCATAAAAATGAACCAGGCATGGATCCCACAGGACCTGTCCGTCCCTTGTCCAGATTAGACATTAACTACCTCCCCATAACCATATATTATTGGACTCCAGGGCACTTCCTCATTCAATCCTATTTTTATTTTCATTTTACCATTATATTGCGATGCTACCCAAAGTTGAATGAACCTCTCCTCTGCCTGTGTGCTAGGCCTAAATATATGCCAATGGACTGTTGCAGTGGTGGCTGACATGAAGCCTGATTCTCTGCTATGACATGCAGACTAATTCTCTGCTGACATGAAGCCAGATTGTCTGTTACGGGACCTCCCTCCTCTGCCTGGGTGCTGGGCCTAAATTTATGACAATGGACTGTTGCAGTGGTGGCTGACGTGAAGCCTCATTCTCTGCTATGACATGCAGACTGATTCTCTGCTGACATGAAGCCAGATTGTCTGTTACGGGACCTCTCTCCTCTGCCTGTGTGCTAGGCCTAAATATATGCCAATGGACTGTTGCAGTGGTGGGTGACGTGAAGCCTCATTCTCTGCTATGACATGCAGACTAATTCTCTGCTGACATGAAGACAGATTCTCTGTTACGGGACCTCTCTCCTCTGCCTGGGTGCCGGGGCCTAAATATCTGAGAATGGACTGTTCCAGTGGTGGGTGACGGGAAGCCAGATTCTCTGCTATGGAACCTCTCTCCAATTGATTTTGGTTAATTTTTATTTATTTAATTTTTAATTTAATTCATTTCCCTATCCACATTTGTTTGCAGGGGATTTACCTACATGTTGCTGCCTTTTGCAGCCCTCTAGCTCTTTCCTGGGCTGTTTTACAGCCTTTTTAGTGCCGAAAAGTTCGGGTCCCCATTGACTTCAATGGGGTTCGGGTTCGGGACGAAGTTCGGATCGGGTTCGGATCCCGAACCCGAACATTTCCGGGATGTTCGGCCGAACTTCTCGAACCCGAACATCCAGGTGTTCGCTCAACTCTATACATTTTCTCAGTTTAAACTTTTGTTCCGTGATTTATGTTCTATTCTGAATAAAATATTAGAAGTTGGCACCTCCACATCATTGCATTCAGTTTTTATTCACGATTTGTATAGTGTCCCAACTTTTTTGGAATCCGGTTTGTAAAAGATAAACTTATCCGTGCGGACTTTGGAGGGATCCAAAATGTCCCCAAACAAAGTTTTCTGAAAAATACCAAATATGGAACCTTTCTGTGTCTACATTGCGCCCAATGCTCTTATATCACAAAAGGTGATTTTATAACATACCCACATATGGGCAATTGGGTTCCTATTAAGGATTTTTTCACATGTGACTCATCTTTTGTTGTCTACCTGATTAAATATCCGTGCGGCCTAGCTTACGTCGTTGAAACGACACAACATATCCGCAATCTAATCTGTAAACACAAATCGACTATACGGACAAAACAGCTTCTTCTACCATTACCGCCACATTTTGAGAAATGCAAATCTCTCAACTTCGATTCCAAGTTATCAAACAGGTTTTACAATCAAGACGTGGAGGCAATAGAATTTTACAACAATGAGAATCATATTGGATCCATAAACTGGACACATTGGAACCAAAAGGTTTAAATAGAGAATGCAATTTTCATGTATTATCTTGATTATAACTCGTCTCTTCTCTTTTCTCAGGCTCGTTGACGGGGACTAGGCGAACATGGGTGAGAATTTCCCCTCCCCCCCTCCCCCCCTTCCTTTTCCCCTCCCCCCTTTTCTCCTCCCTCAATCTACGGATGGGACACTCTTTCTTTCTCCCTTTTTCCCCTTTTTTTTCTTATTCTTATCAGATTATTGTATATACTAGAATTTTGTATGACCGCAGCTGTATTATATGTTTCTTTAGACCCCGCTGAGGAAGGTCACACCAGACCAAAACGTCTGGGAATTATGAATCGCCTGGCCATCGCAGGCACAAACCGGATACATATTTGTGTCCCTGTGGCCACGATAAACAGGCTCGTGGTCACAGTCTGGCAGTGGGAGGCCAGGGAAGGGAGATATTCATATCTCCCCACAGAAACTAAATAACGGTACCATGCTTAGACTCTACTTGTACCCGGAACCCAGGCTGGTCTGTTGTTCCCAGAACCATCTCTCTGTGACCTTCTGGTCTGGAGCTATGAACCCTAAAGGGTTTTGTGGGTCATTGAGCTGCCAGGATCACCAGGGAGGGGACCCTTCCCAGAGGCGGGGAGAGGAGGGGCCGGCTACAGTTTAAAAGGCTTGTGCCAGCAAGCGAGCGTGTCTTTTCTCTGAAAGGGGGTCACATTATGTCATGTGTTTAGAGGGACCTGCAACCGGCTGACATCACTGCCTCCAATGTGAATACAGCTAAGAACTCATCACAACTCAAAGGACTAATATATCTGGTAAACTGACTTATTGTTCTGCTTAACCCTGTTGTACCCTATTACCTGTATTTGTAACCTCAGACCACTGTATATATTCTTAGTGTGTATAGTGTCATTTCCAGTGAGCCCTTAATGCAATTAAATATATATCATTTAATCTTGTGCTGTCTTGTATCTCGATCACGAATCCCCATGTCCGTGTTTCGGCCTAGCAATACGCTACCGCGGGTTGGTTTCTTATCCTATATAATCCCATTGGCGGACTGGGCTTATATCAGACAAGAAACTGGTGGCAGTCTTCTCGGGCTGAGAACGCGCTGTTTCACTGGGGCAGTGAAAAGGCTCTCTCGGCTTGTTGCCTCTCTGTGCCCGTGTGGACAGGAGGAGTTTGGCAAAACTGTACCAAGACTGACTTTACCCGCTCCTCCAGGAGGGTGTAACGTCACGCCTTGGTAACCAGTGACCATATAGTATCTCGTGAGCTCAATGTAGTTGACGTCAAGCGGGCACAAGGTATGGTTTCCCTCACACATACTCCTTTCATTTTCGAATGATGGATTGAACAGTGTGCCATGAGATGTTCAGAGCTTGGGATATTTTTTATAACCTAACCCTGCTTTATACTTCTCCACGTCTTTATCCCTGACCCGTCTGGTGTGTTCCTTAGTTTTCATTATGCTGTTTGATCACTAATGTTCTCTGACAAACCTCTGTGGCCCTCACAGAACAACTGTAGTAATACTGAGAATACATTACACACAGGTGGACTCTATTTACTAATTAGGTGACTTCTGAAGGCAATCGGTTACACTTTTATTTTAGGGTATCAGAGTACAGGGGGCTGAATACAAATGCACTCCACAATATTTTGATTTTTATTTATTAAAAATTTTGAAAACAATGTTTCATTTTCTTTTCACTTCACATACTTACCACTTTTGTTTTGGACTATCACATAAAATACATTTAAAGGGGTATTCCCATCATATACAATGTGGTATATAGCTAGGATATGCCCCGCATCTACAACGAGAATGAAGCGGGGAGAGCTGTGGCTGGAGTCCATCCACCACCAAGCGCTGCTCCCATAGAAGTGAATTGGAGCGCACAGCACATGCGCGGCCCCTGCTCCCATTTCTATGGGGCAGACGGAAATAACATTTTCGGTGGCCCCATTGAAATGAATGGAGGGCAGCTGCGTATGCGCAGTGCGCCCTCCACTCATTTCCCCGCTCAGTTCTCATTGTAGGTGCAGGTCCCAGAGGTGGGACCCGCACCTATCAAATATTGGGGGCATATCCTAGCGATATGCCCCCATTGTATGTGATGGTAAAACCCCTTTAAGTTTGTGGGTATAACATTAAAATTGTGGAAAAGTTCAAGGCGTGTGAATACTTTTTCAAGGCATAAAGGTCTGATTCTTGCAGTCTCCTCTAAACAGAGGAAAGTTGAGATGTGCCTGGTAGTTCATCTCTGTCAAGCATTAAGTAGGCCGTAATTTAAGTTGCTGTTAATTTGCAGTTTCTAAGGTCGGTAACGGAAAGTATTTTCTGTAGCAGGGGTAACTCTTGGCCTTCCTTTCCTGGGGCCAATCTCATGAGGACCAGTTTCATCATAGCGTTTGATGGTTTTCATGACTGCATTTGAGGATACCTTCAAAGTTCTAGACATTTTTTCAGATTGCCTGACCTTTATCTTCATTAAATTAACGATGGACTGTTGTGTCTCTTTACTTAGTTGAGAGGTTATTGCCATAATGTGGATTATAACAGTAGTAGAATCGGTCTAAACACTGTATGGAAATGTGTACCAACCCTTCCTCTGCACAACACAACTTAGGGTCTGAAACACTTTATGAAGGCAAGAAATTCCACAAACTAACTCTTGACAAAGCATACCTGTTAACTGAAAACCACTCTTGGTGGCTACTTCATGAAGCTTTTTGAGAGAAGGCCAAGACTGTGCAAAGCTGTCATCATGCCAAAAGGGGGCGGCTCTGAAGCTTTGAATATATTCTGGTTTGTTGAACATTTTTGGCTTACTACTTAATTCCATATGTGTTTCTTCATTGTTTCTATGTCTTCAATAAGAATCTACAATGTAGAAAACAAAACAAGAAAAACGATGGAATGAAAAGGTGTGTCCAAACTTTTGACTGGTCCTCCATGTAATGGATTACTAGGTATCCAACAGCACTGGAGATGAACTTCGACAAGAAATTTGATTTGTTCCGAATTACTTCCTAATGAATCGCGTTCCATTGTATGGAGTGGGCGCAATGATGGGAAACGACGATCACATCGCCCCTCGATTTAACCCCTCAGATGCTGTGTTCATCGCCGATCGCAGCATCTGAGAGTCACAGTCAGTCTATCAGGGGGTTGTTCAGGGGTTAAAACAAAAAAATATATACACTCACCTCATCAATTTGATCATGGAGAGACCGCTGTGGCTATTTCGATTGTAGAAGACGCGTCATCTCTCGCACGCACTGACTTGTGACATCACCACGTCATCACACTGGGCATGCGCGGTGACGTCCTCACTGAATAAGAGAGAATTGGTGCGATTTCTTCAATCAAAGATTTTTTACTAAAGACAGTCAGAAAAACTCTGATACGTTGCCTGAATTTCTAGTGCTGCAGGTCCCCAATGTGACGTGGGTAAAGTTCACAAAGCCAGTCTATGCATTTTATGTTTGACCGCACTGCTTTAACTTCTCAGGAATCCTTCCTTCTAAGACACGGCCATCCACATCTCTGGACATAGGACAGAACACCGATCACCACGTGTATACTCCTCTCTTCCAGCAAAGACTTCTGTGGGATATCGAGAGGCCGCAACAATAGTGAAGCACTGATTTCACCAGTCAGATAAAAGTATTTTATTATACTCACAAACAAGTTCTTGTTAAAAGCTTTTAAAAAAGGTAGGACATCGTTCATACTCCTGCCCGACCCGGGTTTCACTCGCACACTTCTTCAGGGGCGAATAACCCACCCCTTACAGGGACGGCTTTAAATCTACAGGTAAGTCCCACCCATATACCTCATTATCCAATAAAAGCATATCAACAGTAACAAACAAAAACAAATAAAATACTTCTGCAATAAAAGCTCTTATCTAGACCATACACATCTTCCTAAATACACTTCTCATCTTTTGTATCCAGCAAAGAACCAGTTTTACTATCCACCCCACACACTGATAAAACCACAGATACTCCGATACAATGCTCCTTTCATTCATAAATTCCCTCCTCCTACGTTATCTAACACGGGGCTCCGCTCACGTGAGTAGTTCCAGCCAATCTCTGGCCACTATTCCCCCATTCATCAGAAGGTCCTTCCTCCCGGCTCAAACGTAAGTGATTTCCTCCACACTATACTAAAATAGCAGAGCAGTTTAAACTAAACACGGCTTAAGGTCACATTCCACATTTAACCCTTGTGGTTGGAGCGTATCTAACTTGAACATCAATTCAACTTCACGCCGGTTAATTTTCGCGATGGGATCACTCATGTGGTTTCACCAGTTCAATGCTGGTGAATATTAATCCCTTCAGAACTTTTTGATGAAATTTCTTAAAGTGTAGGGAAACACTATGGGTCTCGAGACCTTTTTTAATATTTTTGATATGTTCTTGGACTCTGGTTTTTAGTTTTCTAGTTGTCCTGCCCACATATTGGAGGCCACATGGGCAATCCAAAACGTAGACAACTCCTTGATTTTAAAGACCTGATCTTTTATATTTAAACGGACTGTTTGCACTCCCCTTTTTCTGTTTTCTTTATTTCTATTTTTGCATGGGAGACAAAGCCCACACCATGTGAATTTGCTCCCCATTTTCCAAGCAATGATAGTACAAGTACAAATGATTACAGAGATTTGGGGCTTTCTTGAAGACAACATAGGGATGGTTGGGAATTTCTTTACCTAGAATAGTATTATTTTTTAAGAACCCCCCAATTTTTCCTGATAGCATTCTTAAGGGGACCTATTTTGTAATCCTTTACAGTCACACTAAATATTATGAGATGTCAAAAAAATATTATAAAGTATACTGTCATTTTAAATCATCATCCTAAAAAACTTGGATTCTAGATTCTAGGAAAACATTTAAAGAATTTCAGTGAAAAAATTACTGCCTTAAGAAAAAAGTGAGAGATACACAAAGGAAGCCTAGACAATGCCGTCTCCCGATGACTCATGGCAGCAGGGAGTACTTTGGGTCACGGTACTCCATTTGCTAAGAACAATACAAAGGTTCTCAGAACTTGCACTTCCCTCTTAAATAAAGTTACAAGTTGTCAGCCTTTGTGCTTTGGGGTTTCTTTACCCTCTTAAATTTTACATGAGAATATAAGCAATTAGCTCTTGTCATACTTGAAGTATTACATAAGAAGAATCACATAAAACTCTTCGGGTCTCTCCAGACATGTCGTAGACGCAAGGTGATATATTATTTTCCATTTCTGCTAATAATGTACTACTAGAGGTAAATTATAGTCCAGGATGTCAGATGTTTCTGTTATGTTTCTGCTACACCATATGATTTTCTATTCCTGAAAATTGTCCCTGAAGAGAAATCCTTGAAGATGGTAAAATAAGTAAAGATCTAGGTAGGTGGATAGATAGATAGACAGACAGAAAGACAGTTAGATAGAAAAAAATAGATATATAGATAGATAGACAGTGAAAATTAGGAAACCTGAGCCCTAAGGGTGTAACAACCACAAACCCACCATACATAACAGAACAGAGTGTGCAAAACGATGTCTAGGTTTGATTAAAGTGAAATACTGTAAGTGACATAAACCTAAAATACTAGGGAAAGGTCCTGCCACCTCTCCTCTGTTTAGTAAATCCTTGAATTCCCCATGTAATAAAAGTTTTGTCACCTCTATTCTTATAATTCTGGACCGTGCTATTCCTTTGTTATTTCTCCTGGATATGTATGATTTTGAATAAAGTGACAACTGGGTGTTACCAGTCTGATACTGTAAGTACTGACTGGACAGTGTCAGAGTGTCACCCCATATTCGTCAAGGGGAACAGCATAACACAAAGGGGGAGATTTATCAAAACTGGTGCAAAGGAAAACTGGCTTAGTTGCCGATAGCAACCAATCAGATTCCACCTTTCAATTTCCTTTGGAAAATGAAAGGTGAAATCTGATTGGTTGCTATGGACAACTAAGCCAGCTCTACTTTACACTAGTTTGATAAATCTCCCCTAGAGTTTTAAGAAAAGATGTTCCAGAATTGATATTTACTAAGACACGGCAGGAGAGATATCAGGTCTATTAAAGGCTATTGACACCTAAAAGGGTATGTTTTATTATTGCATTCCACTCATTTTAGAATAAAATATATCTTTCTTTCAATTGTTTTTTCATAAAAATGTTAGGGTTTTTCCTTTATAGCTTTCGTGTTCAGTGTATCTGCAGACTATTGCTTTCCCTTCTCAGTGAATCTGTCGGAGAGCTGCCCTGATGGCTTGATCTGTAGCCCTTATCTATAAACTCATGACAGATTATAAACACTCATTTAAAGGGGTAGTCACATCACAAACAATGGGGGCATATCGCTAGGATATACCTCCATTGTCTGACAGGTGCGGGTCCTACCACTGGGGTCCGGCCACAGTCAAGCACCACCATCACAAGTGAATGGGAGCACACCGTGCTTGTGCAGTCACCACTCCCGTTCATTTCTGTGGGGCCCCATGGAAATGAATGGAGGGCGTCTGCACATGTGCACTTGCGCAGTGTGCTCCCATTCACCTTTACCGCTCCGTTCTCAGTATACCCGCACCTATCAGACAATGGGGGCCTATCCTAGTGATGGGAATACCCCTTTAAGCAAAATGCATATCAAACTGATAATTTGGCTATAAAGAGTGTTTAGGAGCTGTTAGGAAAGTACAGATAAGGGCTTCAAATCGAGTCACCAGAGCAGCATCTGATAGATTCACTGTGAAGGAGAACTCAATAGCCTGCAGATACACTGAAAGTGAAAGCTGTATAGGAAAAACCATCAAAAATATTTAATAAAGACAAATTTTAAAAATTAATTTTCGCCCAAAATTAGTAGAATGCAATAAAACAAAAGCTCCCAAGGTGACTATAGTCTTTAAAGATACTGGGGTCCATCATTCTTTTACCCTGGCCTCCATAAAGGAAGTTACCCAGGACCTTCCCTAAGGGAACCTGTCATCAACTTTATGCTGCCCATGGTGTCATAGATCCCAATTAAATCATAACAATTGCGTTATTAATTGCGTTATTAAATAAATAATTACACATTTTAAGAATCAATAATCTCTTTATTAGTGGATTATAGATGGCCACGGTGCTTAATGTTACCTGAAATATTGTCTAATAACTCAATTAATTAAACCAATGACAATTTATATATAACTAAACCACCACAACTAGTCCGCCCCTAGGTGACTTTACCCCAGACCGCCATATAGCGAAGCTAAATGACTAAAAAGCACCGCAACCACCTTTAATCACATGTTGGAATCCAACATTAAAGGGAACCTGTCACCTGGATTTTGGGTATAGAGCTGAGGACATGGGTTGCTAGATGGCCGCTAGCACATCCGCAATACCCAGTCCCCATAGCTCTGTGTGCTTTTATTGTTGAAAAAATAAGATTTGATACATATGCAAATTAACCTGAGATGAGTCCTGTCCCTGAAATGAGTCAGGGACAGGACTCATCTCAGGTTAATTTGCATATGTATCAAATCATTTTTTTACACAATAAAAGCACACAGAGCTATGGGGACTGGGTATTGTGGATGTGCCAGCGGCCATCTAGCAACCCATGTCCTCAGCTCTATACCCAAAATCCAGGTGACAGGTTCCCTTTAAGAATAACCAATCCGATATCAGATAGTATCTGTCTAGATTCATTGTATAACCCACTGACAAATCCTTCCAGCTCTATATGTCTATAAGATTTTCCGTTTATCGTTTCCATGAATTTTTCCATACACTTGTTAATCCGTATTCTGATCTTTTCCATGAAGATCATGTTTTCAACTCTCCAAGCCCAACGGGGAGTTATTTCTGAAAAAATTATCTTAGTTTGTGGGAATCGAATTTTTTTTTCCAGTGTGTTTTTTTTTAACTCTTTTAATAAATCATGAGTTTTTAATCTACCCATGTCAAAAGGACCAGCATGTATAACCAACAAATTAGGTAAAGGACAATTTTTTTCCTATAGATATACAGTCGGAGTAAATGTTTTTTATTCTTAGTCCATACGTGCTTTTCCAAAATATGTTAATATTGGTGTTGAAGCCTAAGTTGTCTGACTTAAATTTTATTGAAGAATGTTTTTTAGCTGCCGAAATGAGTTCATTTCCTATAATCCAGATGATCCTCCCAGAATCTGAAAAAGAGATTATATTGATAACTCAGGTCTGACATACAATTCATATCTTTTTGAGGTCCATCTCCCTATTTTCTTTATTGTTTTTTCTTTTAAACCAATCTTGGATGCCAAAGTAGCCGCTCCTATTCTAAATATATTAGAATTAATTTTTCTTTTTGTAAAGCTGCTTTGTTTTTACATTTGAGTAGAATGAAATTAAACTGACATTTTGTTAATGGTGAGTTATTGTAATGTAGAAATAATGGGCCCGATTTACTGGACCTAATAAATAACCACTCTTTTATGGCTTGAACTGGGCAAAGCGTAGAGGAAGTAAACTCATTTAATCTTAACCAGTTACCATTTCTGTATTGATCAGTTATTTTATGAACAGTCTGATGTAATGTGTATGGATTGACAGATCATTAATTAGTAATGGTGCTTCTGTATTTTTGTTCGCAGCTGCAATTTCATTGATGCGGAGTGCTCTAAAGAAAGAAAGTAAAAAGGCAGCTTTGAACAGATAAACTTCCTATTGAGAGAAACATATGGCGGGTAGATAATCTAGGAGTTTCGTTAATAGCTCTAAAGAAATAGGCCTAGTTTTATTAATGCTAATATTATTTCTTTTTATCCTTTTTATTCGTTTTTTGAGTAAAAAACTAGATGTAATTGAGTTGTAAATAAAAAAAAATAAAAAAATACCGGCTAATATGTTTTGTATGTATACTGCTTTTCTTCCCTTTTAAATAAATTTAAAACAAATTGGATGTTGTGTACTATGTTGCTGTCTAATACCTTTATATTGTTGGCAGAACAAAAAGTCCCCCAATTGTTCCATGCCGCTGCGTAGGAGCCAAGGATTTTTTGACTAGTTCGTTGATTAAGGTCCAGATTATCTTCTGTCGAGGGCAAGGAATTCCCATCGCCTCTGCGTCTGGTACCAGTTGTCTGAATTGTGTAAAGTTCTGCCGGGACAAAGAATCTGCTATTATATTGTTATTACCTTCAATGTATTTGGCTTTTCGCCAAATGTTATTATTGAGACAAAATAAAGTAATTTGTCTTAAAACGTTTATGACTACTTGGGATTTTGCCGCTAAATAGTTTATGGCAAAAACAACTCCTTGTTGTCCGAAAATAATAAAATATGTTTGATTTTGAATTCATTTATCCATATATTTAATGCAACCAGAACAGGAAATTGTTCTAAAAATACTATGTTTTTTTATAGTCAGTATTTTGGCCATATTTCCGCAGACCATTAGTTCTGGTAAAATGCTCCGTATCCCACCGATGCAGCTGCATTTGTGAATAAATGCATAGACTTTGAATCCATAAATTCCTGTTGCCAAATTGTTCTGCCATTGAAATTGTCTAAAAAATTCAGCCATATTTTTATATATCGTCTTTTATCTTTTTAGACAAACGAATGTGGTCAGTTGGAGACTTTTTTCCTTTTGTAGCTGCATACATACATTTAGAAAAGACTCTTCCCATTGGGATGACTCTGGCTATGAAATTCAATGAGCCCAGAGCCGATTGTAACCTTTTTAATGTAGTTTTCTTTGCCGATAATAAGTTTTTTAAGATAATTTTTTCCTCTGGTATTTTAATTAAAATTTTTCAGTATCTATGAAGATACCTAAAAAAGTGATTATTTTAGAAGGCTGAAAAGTCTTTTCTTCGGCTAATGGTATATTAAAATAATCTGTAATATTTTTGAAAGTTTTAAAAAAATTGTCGCATTCGTCCGTTCCATGTTTTCCTATAAACAAGAAATCATCCAGGTAGTACCGGTATATCACATCAGAAAAGAAAGGAAAAAGCAATCCAGCACTCCAAAGAAATTTTGAGCCGTCGGTTCCTTTATTGCGGTGATAAATTATTCATACAGCAATACAACCTCCGTTAGTGTAAATCGCAGTCTACGCGTTTCGAACCCACCAGTTCTTATTTATGACTCCATGTAGGACTCTGATCCGTAAAAGTATATATAGGCACCTGGAGAAAAGGTTCCTCCCCTGAATGGTTGGGAACAACTCAGGTGTTCAAGTAATCAGGCTGGATCAGAAGTTCACATGGTGACTGAAGCCTCTTAACATGTGATAGATTAAAACCATAATTGTGAAAGTGCATCAAACAGGAAAGAAAAGAAAACCCTCATATATGCTTGTATGCATATTAAATATCTATTCACTATCGGAGAACTGATCTGGACCATATCCCAAATCAGCAGTCCGAGAGACTGTGTCATGTATACAAAGCCTGATGTAAGGCAACCAAAAAACTTCATGACATGAGGCAGGGAACAGGGAAAAACAACGAAGAATGGTAACATCCACATAATTCTATAGCACCCGAAAACAAGAGAGTTAATAGAAATGCATCAATTCCTTCTTCGAATTCAGGCCTCTGGGATGGTCTTTAATCTAAAAATCCAGTATGCCTCTCTTTGCAGCAGTATTCTTTTGATACTGCCACATCTTGGGGGACAGGTCACTTCTTCTATCCCAAAAGCACTGAAGGTGTGTGCACTTCTATTATGTCTCTCTACAAAATGTTTAGCAGCTCCTAAAATATTAACATAAGATGCATTGCTTATATAGTTTAAATGTTCTAATATTCAGATCACATTGAGTGCATCTGATGATATAAAGAACATTTATACTATTGCAGTTAATATAAGATTATATTAACTGCTATTATTTTCCCTTATAATCATGTTATAAGGGAAAATAATAATGATCGGGTCTCCATCCCGATCGTCTCCTAGCAACCGTGCGTGAAAATCGCACCTCATCTGCACTTGCTTGCTGGATGCTTGCGATTTTCACGCAGTCCCATTTACTTCTATGGGGCCTGCTTGCATGAAAAACGCACAATATAGAGCATGCTGCGATTTTCACGCAACGTACAAGTGATGCGTGAAAATCACTGCTCATGTGCACAGCCCTATAGAAATGAATGGGTCCGGATTCAGTGCGGGTGCAATGCGTGCAGGTGCACCCACGTGGAAAACTCACCAGTGTGAAAAGGGGCCTAAAGGATTTTTGTAGGGTGTGGTATACCTGCATGTCTTGCACAGATGGCCTCCACAACGTGCAAAGCCTGTATATTTTAACCAAGTGTGAACACTAGCCCTAGAACTAGAAGAAAAAAATTAAGGTGACAAAACAGAAGCTAATGTTGAAGAACGTCTCGGAATCACCCTACAATCTTCACTGAGAAGACCGCACAGGGCATCATCTTCATAGAGAATGGAAATACTGCCCTGAACAATCTTCTTAATAGCTTCAAATGGCCTGCTATATGTTAGCGTTAACATGGGCACTCTTGCAGTACCTGTAGTTTTTTTATTATTTTTGCTGAACAGTAAATCCTTGCGACTCTTGTTTCGGGCGATATTCTTGCCTCTAATGGTCATCCACTGAGGATAGCCACGTTCTAAAAGTCGCTTGGTTACTGTTTCACATTCCTGATTAAAAGCCTCCTCACTGTTACAATTTCTTCTGGCCCTAATAAATTCTCCCACCGGTACCGATTTAATCGTGTGTATCGGATGGTGACTATTTGCTCTTAAAATGGTGTTACCTGTTACTGGCTTACGATACATGAATGTAACAATTTCCTGATATGGTATACCAGAAAGAGTCAGGTCAAGAAAATTTATGGAAGTACTATTATGTATAAAAGTACATTTTTAATTATACGGGTTGCTATTTGAGTACTCCATAAAAGAGGGTATGACAGGCACATCGCCCCTCCAGATTAGGAGCAGGTCATCGATGTACCTGCCATACCACTCTATAGTAGACACATAGGGGTTATCAACGGTGAAGATATAATGTTCTTCCCAATATGACATCACCGAATTGGTTAAAGATAGAGAAAATTTCGCCCCATTGAAACCCCTCGTACCTGCAAGTAGAACACTCCATCAAAAGAGAAATAATTGTGAGTCAAAAGAAATTCTGTAACTTCCAAGATGAAATTAATTTGTTCTTCCCTATAGCTACTATATTTGTGTAAATGATATTCCAAAGAGAACAGAGCCACTTCAGGCTTTGTATACATGACACAGTCTCTCGGACTGCTGATTTGGCATATGGTTCAGATCAGTTCTGAATAGATTTTTAATATGCATACAAGCATATATGGGGTTTTTATTTTATTTTAATTTATTTTCTGTTTGATGCACTTTCACTATTATGGTTTTAATCTATCACATGTTAAGAGGCTTCAGTCACCATGTGAACTTCTGATCCAGCTTGATTACTTGAGCACCTGAGTTGATCCCACCCATTCAGGGGAGGAACCTTTTCTCCAGGTGCCTATATATACTTTTACGGATCAGAGTCCTACATGGAGTCATAAATAAGAACTGGTGGGTTCGAAACGCGTAGACTGCGATTTACACTAATGGAGGTTCCATTACTGTACGAATAATTTTTCATTACAATAAAGGAACTGATGGCTTAAAATTGCTTTGGAGTGCTGGATTGCTTTTTCCTTTCTTTTCCTGTCTCAAGAGGTCTTACCACAGATTCCTGTGCACCCAGGGACTGCAATCTATGCAACAGGTGAGCTGGTTTGCCTTACCAAGTTTATAAGTGTATCAGATACCCGCCATTAGTATGTTTTTCCAGCATCCATTGCAGAAAAGTTGAGAACGCCTCAAAGTAAAAGCAGGATAATGAGAAGCCCATAGGGAGGGCTTTATCGTAATAGTAATTACCTTCAAATTGAAACCCCAGTGAGTTATAGCCCTCTGGGTTAACTGGTAATAACCTAAATGTCCATTTGATATCTGTTTTTGATAAAATTGCATTTTTTCCAGCCTTTTTTAGCAAATGCAGTGCCTGGTCAAAGGATGCATATTTAACTAAAGAGCAATTTTTATCGATTAAATCGTTTAAAAAAAATTTTGGGGCTAAGATAAATGGTGTATAAACCTGTAACTATTAGGCTTCTTTTTGGGAACTAAACCAAGGGGAAATAATCTTAAATTTTTAAACGGATGAGTTTTAAAAGGGCCTGCTAACCCTATTTTCAAGATTTTCTTTATTCTTTCTAGAACTGCATTTTTATTTAAATTGACAGATTAAGTGAACATCTATAACCTGTAAACGAAGGAACGTAGAAACCAAAAGAAAAACTGGCAATTAATATTTGGGCCATTGTTTTGTTTGGATAATTGTTTAAACATTAAATGATTCTTGGAATGATGAGTGGGGTCACTTGCTCTATTGGGTTCACTATTTTTTGAACCATGCCATTGTTTTTTATAACATTTATATGCTGGGTGGCTTCCTGTGCAGTAAGTGCACTCATGTTTGTATTTGCAACTATTTTGCCACCTGCAAACCGAGTCATTACAAGCAAAGCTAATTTTGGGGGAATTTGCTGACTAAAAAGATTCGACCTCTGTGGTAGCATTAAATTAATCCAGAGGCCGACATCCTTTGACCCTCAATTAAGTTCCGGATATACTGCTAGTTTTTGACGGAATGACTCGTCGTAGTTGTACCATGCAGTACCTCAAAAAATTTTATAAGCTTGTAATATACTATTTAGATGGTGAAATAATCCACTACATAGGTTTGAATGTTTTTCACCCAAGACTGCTGAATATATACAGAACCCCTGTAGCCAATTTAAGAAGATTTTTGTTGAATTCTTTTTCTCTTGTCTTCATTTTTTCTATCAGATTTTAAAGTTTCTTTAGCTGATGGAAGGAGAGAAAAAACTTCAATAAACTCTTTATTTCAAATGTTTGCTTTTATCTGAAGTGACAAATGGAAGCCTAATGGCGAAACTTGGCAGGGCATTATTTCTTTTACGCCGCTGCTCATTTCTAATGATGGTAATAAACCTCTGTCTTTCGTGGAATGAATATTCATAGTGGGATATGGAGTAGAAGAACAATAATCATTATCTTTTTGACTATCCGTATCCGATTGTCTTTCTGGTGAAGACCAGACAGGGATTGGATTATGGATAGTGTCTTTATTTGACATAAATTAAATAAATTCCTTAAACTAGTTGTACTTTTTCGGATGAAAAAGTATCTGTATTAAAAGGAAAATCATTAAAGTGTGTTTCAGTGTTCTGTGAATTGTAAATCTTATGCAATTTGGGTGTATTTAATATAATCTCACCCTCTTGACTGTTGCTTGTAGCCCTGTCAATTTTTGAATGACGGCTATTTCTGACAGTTGTAGAGGATGACCGTTGGTGGCTTGATGTTGTCCTTTTACTGTTGTTCCTCACGCTGGATGGCGCAGGATCATTTTTATCTTTGAATTTTGAGGCTTCTTGAGGGGGAGAATAGGTACTCTTCTCTTTTCGCAGCGATGATGTCATTTTCAGTGTCCGGCTCTGCGCTCCTGTTCAAGGTAACAGCGCAGACCGGATTAGTTGATAGAAGATCTGGATCATCGCTGGATCGCTTCTCCAGGAAAAGCTGGAGCCATTCTTCTCCACTGTAAGTTTCTGCTTTCTGTATTAATTGTTTTAACAATTTTTCCATTTTCTTTCAGGTGCAGGTCACTGCCACTTACGTGAGTGCGCAGTAACGATCTTTCTTCTTCTTTTATAGGTTCCTGCACGAGACCAACTGCTGAAGTTTCATCCAATCAAGATCTTCAGCCTGGCCCTGTTCCATCTGGATCCGGTGAGTAATAAAATTTATGTACTATTTGCGCATGAAAATAGGGGGTTCATGACACCATGTCCCCCCTATTTGCATCCGCAAACATGGATCGGCCATACTAACGGCAGTGTAAAGTACAGACAGGTGAGTGGATTTCATCGGTCTGTCATTTAAAAGTTAAAAGTAAGCTGTTGCCGAGAACCAACATCACAATCATTGCAGACTGGGCCTGGAAAAGAGTCCTGGCCACCTGAGAAGAGTCCTGGTTATTCATGAATTCCTGTATCCTGCCCACCTGCTGATGGCTGACAGTCTTCTACCTAGTTTTCTCCCTTTCTCTCTAGGAGAGAACTGCCAATCATCAGCAGATGGGCGAGAGAGCAGGAGATTATGTATAACCAGGACTCTTCTCAGGTAGATTTGACTCGTTTCAAGCCCTGAGCTGCAATGATTGTGATGCCGGTTCTCGGCAATCACTTACTTTTAGCTCACGAGTGAGGTCAGCATAAAGTTGATGACAGGTTCCCTAAGGTACAGCATACTACAGGTGTAGATATAACCCCTGTAAGAGATTTATAAGAGCAATTAGTGATACACTGGATGGTCATCAGTGGGAAGAATTCTCTGCAGCCGAACTACATGTCCCAGCTCTCCTTGGAGCAGTGAGCAGGAGACAAGTAACTGGCACTTGAATAAGTAACTGACATTTTGGTTTCTACTGATTATTGAGAAGCAGCATCTACAGTTAGACAAGTAAAAACTGAAAAAAATGCATCTGTCACTGAAAACAATGTAAGTCGATGGTGATGGATCCTTTTTTTTAGGAGCCTGAAAAACCGGATCCGTTTTCAATGTATTTAGTGAAGAATCTGTTTTTTTCTGTTTTGATTTCACACAACCGCATCCTAATGGTACGGATGCATCCTGATGTGCAAAATCAGAACGGATCCGTTTAATTCCGGTATTGAGATCCTCTGCCGGATCTCAGTACGAGAATTAACAACGCAAGTGATGAATAATGCCGTCCAGAATATTATCCATCTATTACTGACGCGAGAGTTACTAATTAAGTTACTGTTAAAACTATGTCTTTCCTGTGTCATTAAAGGGGTTATCCAATTTCTCAAACAGCCCCCCCCCCATGTGCCAGGCCCCTCACATGTAATATGCTTACCCCGCTCCCGACACCGCTACTGGTCCCCGCACCGCCGCTGCTGCTTCTCCCTGTACACGGATGAAAGCATGCGGTATCGGGGGGGGGGAAGCAGCCAATGGCAGGCGTAGAGAGGGACGAGCCTACCTAGCATCGCGGGTGACGCTAGGGAGGCTCGTCCCCGTCTTCCAATGCCTGCCCCCCCCCCCCCCGACACCGGATACAGGGAGAAGCAACAGCGATGCCGGGACCAGGAGCGGCACGGGGAGCGGGGTAAGTATATTACCTGTGAGGGTCCCAGCACAAGGGGGGGCTGTTTGAGAAATTGGATAGCCCCTTTAAGTGCACCTACAGTTTATTAAGCGCGCCAACACCCGCGGCCACTGGCCACCAACGTATAGACCTTATATTTGATATTCAGACTGTATTATTATACATTATATGTATATCACATATATTTAAAAAGCATGCATGTGCGATAATATAAACTGTATGTGAATAGAGCACAGCCATTTTCAAGAGCTTAAAGTGTCATCAGAAAATCACTTTTTTATGTTTAATATACTTTTAACTTATTTTTTTGTTATTTTTAATTTTCCATGTCACTTTTTATATTTGAAGGGGTTATCCGAGTTAATAAAAAAAATAAAAACTCTTAAAACCCATCTGGATATACATATAATTTGGTTAGGCTATCCATACACACAATGCAGTCACCCCCACCCCTCCATACACACAATACATACAATGCAGTGTCCCCCTCCCCTCCATACACACAATACAGTGCCCCCTCCCCCACCCCATACACACAATATACACAATGCAGTCACCCCCACCCCATACACACAATGCAGTGTCCCCCACCCCTCCATACACACAATGCAGTGTCCCCCACCCCTCCATACACACAATACATACAATGCAGTGTCCCCCTCCCCTCCATACACACAATATACACAATGCTGTGTCCTCCACCCCTCCATACACACAATATACACAATGCTGTGTCCTCCACCCCTCCATACACACAATACAGTGCCCCCTCCCCCACCCCATACACACAATATACACAATGCAGTCACCCCCACCCCATACACACAATGCAGTGTCCCCCACCCCTCCATACACACAATGCAGTGTCCCCCACCCCTCCATACACACAATATACATAATGCAGTGTCCCCCACCCCTCCATACACACAATGCAGTGTCCCCCACCCCTCCATACACACAATGCAGTGTCCCCCACCCCTCCATACACACAATGCAGTGTCCCCCACCCCTCCATACACACAATGCAGTGTCCCCCACCCCTCCATACACACAATGCAGTGTCCCCCACCCCTCCATACACACAATATACATAATGCAGTGTCCCCTCCCCTCCATACACACAATGCAGTGTCCCCCACCCCTCCATACACACAATATACATAATGCAGTGTCCCCTCCCCTCCATACACACAATGCAGTGTCCCCCACACCTCCATACACACAATATACATAATGCAGTGTCCCCCTCCCCTCCATACACACAATGCAGTGTCCCCCACCCCTCCATACACACAATATACATAATGCAGTGTCCCCCACCCCTCCATACACACAATGCAGTCACCCCCCACCCCTCCATACACACAATGCAGTGTCCCCACCCCTCCATACACACAATGCAGTGTCCCCCACCTTCCTCTCCCCGGGAAACCTAAGAGCCCAGGCAGAAGCACATGTCTTTACTCTCCAGTGTAAACAGCAGGGAGGGTGGGTCTTCCATCTGATTGGCTGTCCTGACTTGCCTTCTCCCTTTTATTGGCTGAGCCGCTTGTCCTTCATTCCTGCTCCTGGATCACAGCAATACAGCGACTGGCAGCACCTGGGTAACCCTTTCCTAATCAGAGCTCTCCTGTACACTCTTTCAGTGCAACACAGGAGCTTCTGTTTTGCACAGTACTGTCGGCCATGTGTATGGTAATGACAGCCCTGCTGCTCTAATGATATGCTAATGAGATCGCAGTAGCCAGAGACGGGGAGAGAGGGGGCGGCACCAAAGGCTCTGACGTCTCGTTCACAGAGCTGGGCCACTCCCTCAAGCAGGGAGAAGCTTGTAAACGAGACGTCAGTGCCAGAGAAGGGTTGATGACGTCGGGGGTCACATGACCCAAATCAGCAGTATGTATCTTTAATGATGTATAAAGCAGCCCTGACACATATATTTTTAAGTCGGATAACCCCTTTAAACTAAAACCAAAAATCCTGCAGTTTTCACACTGGCCACTATATCTAATAATTGGCGCCACTTCTTGGTCTGTACAGATCACTTTACTGCAGTTATCTGCTTATCTGTCATTCTAATACTGCCTGTAATGGTATTGCCTCTGTGTATAGATAAGACAAGATCCACCATTCACAATAAGTGATTGTCACATCTTATCTATTCTTTTCTTGTACAATGACCTCTGCACATGTCACAGAACATGCCTAGAAAACTCTCCCATAGAAGTCAGTGAGGTCCCCTCCAGACCATTGTATCTATGGACCATGGGGCTGCCGTAAAGCAATTTTTCTAATGCTGTGTAAATGCTGTTAAGAACAGCTCAGGCAAGATGGCCGCCCCCATCATCATGTTCAGGAAATAGAATAAATAGATCTGCAATCAGAAAATAAAAACAGATGAGAAAAAAAAGGTCTGGCAGATACAATTTTTGGTGAAATATATATATATTTTTTTGTCAGTACTGTTTGTCTTATCTGAATATCCCATTCTTATTTCTGATTGTCTCACCTTTAGGGGGAGAACAATTGTATACTGTAACATTTGTGTTATGTTTTTTTCCTTTAGTCATTTCTAACTTGTAACTTTACCAAAATCCTATGTTGTTTTACTATCCAAACATGAAATTGTATATATTCTTGTGTGCATATCATCTTATAGTGTATTGTGTGTATCGAGCTGGGGGGGGTTTCCTGAGTCAATCCCTGGCAAAAGAGAAATCCTCCTGCATACCTCCCAAGCTCCTATCAAGACTCAGGAGGAGGCACTGCGTTACTGAAGAAAAAGAAATACGTAAAAAACTCCACTTTAAGTTAGAGACTTAGTCAAAGGGAGTTACAGTGCTGCCCATAATTATTTCTACCCCTGGCAAATTTTGACTTAGGGTCCATTCACACGTCCTGTTTTTTTTCATCCTGAAAAACGGTCCGTTTTTTGCGGATCCGTTGTTCCTGAAAATGTTTCCGTATGTCATCCGTATGTCATCCGTTTTTTGCGGATCCGCAAAAAACGGAAACATGTATACATTTCAATAATCAAATAAAGTTGTTTGGATTTCTTTGAAAAAAAATAGAAAAAAAAAATAAAAAAAAAATTTGTTATGTGTTTCCAGGAACGGAATCCGCAAAAACGGATGACATACGGAATGACATCCGAATGTCATCCGTTTTTTGCGGATCCATTGACTTTGTATTGTACCAGGATCCGATTTTTCAGGACAAGAATAGGACATGTTTTATATTTAAACGGACATGCGGAACGGAACAACGGAAACGGACAGCACACATTGTGCTGTCCGATTTTTTCCAGGACCCATTGAAAATGAATGGGTCCAGATCTGGTCCTGATCTGTTCCTGAAAAAACGGAACAGATCAGGAAAGAAAAAACGGACGTGTGAATGGACCCTTAAAGTTACTTTTATTCAACCAGCAAGTAATTTTTTGACGGGAAATGACATAGATGTCTACCAAGAAGACGATGTACAAGAGGCATTATTGTGGGAAAAAAAACATTTCTCAGCTTTTATTTACATTTGAGCAAAAGTGTCCAGTCCAAAATGATTCATACCCTTCTCAATAATCAATAGAAAAGCCTTTATTGGCTATTACAGCAATCAAACGCTTCCTATAATTGCAGACCATCTTTTTGCATGTCTCCACAGGTATTTTTGCCCATTCATCTTTTGGTAATGAGCTCCAAATCTTTCAGGTTGGAGGGTCTTCTTGCCATCACCCTGATCTTTAGCTCCCTCCACAGATTCTCAATTGGATTCAAGTCTGGGCTCTGGCTGGGCCGCTCCAAAACGTTAATGTTGTTGTCTGTTAACCATTTCTTCACCACTTTTGCTGTGTGTTTTGGGTCATTGTCATGCTGAAATGAAGTTTTTCTGCAGACTGCCTGATGTTGTCGTTGAGAATTCTCATGTCTTGCTCTTTTTTTATGGTGCCGTTTACTATGATTAGGTTCCCTGGTCCATTGGCTGAAAAACACCCCCAAAGCATTAGGTTCCCCCCACCATGTTTGACAGTGGGGATGGTGTTCTTTGGGTTGAAGGCTCCTTTTGTATGCCAACTGGACACTTTTTGCTCAAATGTGAATAAAAGCTGAGAATTATGTTTTTTTTCCACATTAATGCCTCTTGTACATTGTCTTATTATCTTTTGGGAGACACCTATGTAATTTCCCGTCAAAAAATTACTTGCTGGTTGAATAAAAGTAACTTTAAGTCAAAATTTGCCTGGGGTATGAATAATTATGGGCAGCACTGTACATAAAATATTATTCTGCAACAAGAGGGTTAAATAGGAATTGCTATGAGGTGTCTGTAAACTTAATTTGCATATTATACTAGGTGTATTGCACTGCACTGAATAATCATGTGAAGCTTGACAGAGCTATAATAAAGGTCCTCTATTTCTCCGAGACTCCATCTATACATCAACAGAATGTAGATATTAGGAAACCTGAGGATTCATCAAATTCTGATTATTAAGGCAGAATTTAAAGGGCAGATTTGTACCTATGACACTGGCTGACGGAATCTGTGTTGGTCCCATGTTCATACGTGCCCACATTGCTGCGAACAATGGAGTTTAATTACAGTATGTGCAAATGATATGCTAAGAGCAACAGGGGTGTTGCCGTTACACCTAGAGGTTCTGCTCTCTCTGCACTTTGACAGGTAAAGGAGTGATGTTGTTTTCACTGCCTGACCCTGTAAATCAAAGTGGAGAGGGCATGGCAGTTGCAGAGAGGGGACAGTCTCATCACACTGTGCTTAGTCTGCTGTGAGTCCTATCTAAGGACGCAAGTGCTAGATCACTGGCATATTCGTTTTGCCCCTGTCACTGCAGAGTCTCAGTGTATCCTATGTGATGCAGCTTCAGCCTGTCTCCCCTGCCTCCTGCTTGTGATAGGTTTCTCCCCTTACAAGCAGGAGGCAGGGCAGAGCGGTGTGATGCTGCATCTTATAGACTGAAGATTCTGCACACAGCACAAGAAGCATAGACAGTGGGAGTTTTAAAAGCCTGTACCTAATGATTGCAGGGGCTAAACTATAATATCACTGCACTCCCTTAAGTAAAGCAGAAATCATATTTTTAGTAGCACACAGACATGGGGGACATACAGAGAAACAAGAGGTTTGAAGCTTGATGGGGGGAAGGGGGGTCTGAGGACTGCCAGAAGGAGTCTGATCACAGGAAATCAGCCACACAGGAGAGAATGACTTCCTGTCTTCACAGGAGAACTGGTCTGGTCAGGTGGTCCTACTGGGATCATATTACACAGCTGACCATAATGAAAGGGTTCACAGAGTAAGTATAGATCAGAGCTGGGATGAAACAAATTGCTGGTTAGTTAGCATTATATTTAAGAAAAGAAAAAGTTGCTGGAGTGCTACTTAACTTCTCTTTAGGCATTACATATACATAATACACATACAATATCATCTATACACATACAGTGGGATGCGAAAGTTTGGGCAACCTTGTTAATCGTCATGATTTTCCTGTATAAATCGTTGGTTGTTACGATATAAAATGTCAGTTAAATATATCATATAGGAGACACACAGTGATATTTGAGAAGTGAAATGAAGTTTATTGGATTTACAGAAAGTGTGCTATAATTGTTTAAACACAATTAGGCAGGTGCATACATTTGGGCACTGTTGTTGTCATTTTATTGATTCCAAAACCTTTAGAACTAATTATTGGAACTCAAATTGGCTTGGTAAGCTCAGTGACCCCTGACCTACATACACAGGTGAATCCAATTATGAGAAAGAGTATTTAAGGGGGTCAATTGTAAGTTTCCCTCCTCTTTAAATTTTCTCTGAAGAGTAGCAACATGGGGGTCTCAAAACAACTCTCAAATGACCTGAAGACAAAGATTGTTCACCATCATGGTTTAGGGGAAGGATACAGAAAGCTGTCTCAGAGATTTCCGCTGTCTGTTTCCACAGTTAGGAACATATTGAGGAAATGGAAGACCACAGGCTCAGTTCAAGTTAAGGCTCGAAGTGGCAGACCAAGAAAAATCTCGGATAGACAGAAGCGACGAATGGTGAGAACAGTCAGAGTCAACCCACAGACCAGCACCAAAGACCTACAACATCATCTTGCTGCAGATGGAGTCACTGTGCATCGTTCAACCATTCGGCGCACTTTACACAAGGAGATGCTGTATGCGAGAGTGATGCAGAGGAAGCCTTTTCTCCGCGCAGAGCACAAAAAGTGCCGCTTGAGGTGAGCTAAAGCACATTTGGACAAGCCAGCTTCATTTTGGAATAAGGTGCTGTGGACTGATGAAACCAAAATTGAGTTATGTGGCCATAACAAGGGGCGTTATGCATGGAGGAGAAAGAACACAGCATTCCAAGAAAAACACCTGCTACCTACAGTAAAATATGGTGGTGGTTCCATCATGCTGTGGGGCTGTGTGGCCAGTGCAGGGACTGGGAATCTTGTCAAAGTTGAGGGACTGCATGGATTCCACTCAGTATCAGCAGATTCTGGAGACCAATGTCCAGGAATCAGTGACAAAGCTGAAGCTGCGCCGGGGATGGATCTTTCAAAAAGACAACGACCCTAAACACTGCTAAAAATCCACTAAGGCATTTATGCAGAGGAACAAGTACAACGTTCTGGAATGGCCATCTCAGTCCCCAGACCTGAATATAATTGAATTAATCTGTGGTGTGACTTAAAGAGAGCTGTCCATGCTCGGAAGCCATCAAACCTGAATGAACTAAAGATGTTTTGTAAAGAGGAATGGTCCAAAATACCTTCAACCAGAACCCAGACTCTCATTGGAACCTACAGGAAGTGTTTAGAGGCTGTAATTTCTGCAAAAGGAGGATCTACTAAATATTGATTTCATTTCTTTTTTGTGGTGCCCAAATTTATGCACCTGCCTAATTTTGTTTAAACAATTATAGCACACTTTCTGTAAATCCAATAAACTTCATTTCACTTCTCAAATATCACTGTGTGTGTCTCCTATATGATATATTTAACTGACATTTTTTATCGTAACAACCAACGATTTACACAGGAAAATCATGACAATTAACAAGGTTGCCCAAACTTTCGCATCCCACTGTATTTCTGATATTTTTACTTTACTTACTCTGCAGTCTGAATATTTTATTTCCAGTAAAGATTCGGGATGAGTTTAGTCACATCTCACAGAAAATTAGTCATGGCTGCACATTTTAATGTGTCTCACACCTCAGAGGAAAATAACAATTTTAAAATTTTTATTCTGAAAAGCTGCCATACCTGGGTAATTATATGAAAAGAACTTCATTTGCAAGAACGGAAAAATGAAAATATCTTTAATGACTTTAGCAAATGATTTATCCCACTCTGGCTGCATTTGTGGGGTCTTGGAAAACTTAATTAACCCCTTCCAGCTATACTATGGCAGATGTCAGGTCGCAGTGGAGCAAGTGACATACCCAACGGATTTCTGCTTTTACACACAGCAGACAACAGAGGCTAATGTCTGCGATTGGCGATAGTGACCATGGCATCTGAGGTGGCTTTGCCAAGTTGCACTGTGCATGCTGAGCCCAAACAGCTGCCCCGCGCAGTGATCACAGGAGCTGTTTATTTCTTATGATAGCCTTGGTCCCTTTGAAGGATCTGGGGCTATCACAGCAGTAGTTCCTACTAGGACTGCAGGTGACAGAGGTCCGTAGGAACATAGTGCAACTCCCATAGGCTGCAAAGGTAGTTCATTGCAGTCTATGGGAGAAGCGATCTAACAGGAGACTTAAAATATGCGTTAAAAAAAAGGAAAAATAAATAAATAAGAAAAAAAATGATAATTTGCAATGGCACATCCTGAAACATCCGTACTGTTCAAATATAAACGTGTTTATCCCATACGGTGAATGGCATAATGGAAAAAAAATCTAAATGGCCAAATCAATGTTTATTCGTCACTTTACCTCCCCCAAAAAGTTTTAATAAAAAGTGATCAAAAAGGCATACACACACCAAAATGGTATCATTAAAAACTAGTAGTAGTATTCTAACACTATGGGGCAGATTTACTAATATTGTCTAATAAGACAGTGTAAAGTTAGAGAAGAGAGTCTTAAAGAGCACCTGTCGGCAAGATAAACCCTATTAAACCAGCCATAATGTCTGGTAGGGCTGACCGTCCTGGATAAAAAACATACCTTTCTTCCCCCATACCTTTTCTCCTCTGCTTTGCTTCCCTGGACACTCTCCTGTCCACATGATTGACAAAATCAGATGTCCAGGTGGAAGGAACAGAGTCTATGGAAGCAAAGCAGAGGAGATAAGCTGCACAGAGTGGCTAGGGACCGCCGTTAGTGCACTTAAGCCCTATTTTGCATATTTGTGAAAATTCACCATTCTCACTAAGCCACGTGCCCTTTTGGTGCAAGGCATGTACACCAGTTTATATGATAGATATGAGATAGATAGATAAATACAGCCAGGTTCATAAATATTGGGACATTGACACAATTCTAACATTTTTGGCTCTATACACCACCACAATGGATTTGAAATGAAACGAACAAGATGTGCTTTACCTGCAGTCTGTCAGCTTTAATTTGAGGGTATTTACATCCAAATCAGGTGAACAGTGTAGGAATTACAACAGTTTGCATATATGCCTCCCACTTGTTAAGGGACCAAAAGTAATGGGACAGAATAATAATCATAAATCACTCTTTTACTTTTTAATACTTGGTTGCAAATCCTTTGCAGTCAATTACAGCCTGAAGTCTGGAACGCATAGACATCACCAGACGCTGGGTTTCATCCCTGGTGATGCTCTGCCAGGCCTCTACTGCAACTGTCTTCAGTTCCTGCTTGTTCTTGGGGCATTTTCCCTTCAGTTTTGTCTTCAGCAAGTGTAATGCATGCTCAATCGGATTCAGGTCAGGTGATTGACTTGGCCATTGCATAACATTCCACTTCTTTCCCTTAAAAAACTCTTTGGTTGCTTCTGCAGTATGCTTTGGGTCATTGTCCATCTGCACTGTGAAGCGCCGTCCAATGAGTTCTGAAGCATTTGGCTAGAATATGAGCAGATAATATTGCCCGAAACACTTCAGAATTCATCCTGCTGCTTTTGTCAGCAGTCACATCATCAATAAATACAAGAGAACCAGTTCCATTGGCAGCCATACATGCCCACGCCATGACACTACCACCACCATGCTTCACTGATGAGGTGGTATGCTTAGGATCATGAGCAGTTCCTTTCCTTCTCCATACTCTTCTCTTCCCATCACTCTGGTAAAAGTTGATCTTGGTCACATCGGTCCATACGATGTTGCTCCAGAACTGTGAAGGCTTATTTAGATGTCTTTTGGCAAACTCTAATCTGGCCTTCCTGTTTTTGAGGCTCACCAATGGTTTACATCTTGTGGTGAAATCTCTGTATTCACTCTGGTGAAGTCTTCTCTTGATTGTCGATTATGACACACATACCTACCTCCCGGAGAGTGTTCTTGATCTGGCCAACTGTTGTGAAGGGTGTTTTCTTCACCAGGCAAAGAATTCTTCGGTCTTTAACCACAGTTGTTTTCCGTGTCTTCTGGGTCTTTTGGTGTTGCTGAGCTCACCAGTGCGTTCCTTCTTTTTAAGAATGTTCCAAACAGTTGTTTTTGCTGCGCCTAATGTTTTTGCTATCTCTCTGATGGGTTTGTTGTGTTTTTTCAGCCTAATGATGGCTTGCTTCACTGATAGTGACAGCTCTTTGGATCTCATCTTGAGAGTTGACAGCAACAGATTCCAAATGCAAATATCACACTTGAAATGAACTCTGGACCTTTTATCTGCTCATTGTAATTGGGATAATGAGGGAATAACACACACCCGGCCATGGAACAGCTGAGAAGCCAGTTGTCCCATTACTTTTTGTTCCTTAATAAAGTGGGAGGCACATATGCAAACTGTTGTAATTCCTACACCGTTCACCTGATTTGGATGTAAATACCCTGAAATTAAAGCTGACAGTCTGCAGTTACAGCACATCTTGTTTGTTTCATTTCAAATCCATTGTGGTGGTGTATAGAGCCAAAAATGTTAGAATTGTGTCGATGTCCCAATATTTATGGACCTGACTGTAACTATAACTTGAATATGTTTTAGTAAACATGTAATAAAAACAAATTTTGTGTCAGTGTCAAAATATAGATGGACCTAACTGTATCTATCTATCTATTTATCTATCTCTATCTGTCTAGCTATTTTTCTCACACATAATACTATTAGTATAAATTCTATGCCATTCCTAATAGTACATTTCCCCACATTACGGCAGTCAGCGGTGTTGACCTTGATGAGATATGTGCCGCACACGTTACTTTAGACTTCATTATGTTTTTGCAGCTGCTCTCTAACATGACCTTATCTGTAATAGAAAATTGTCTCTGCGTCCTCATTGTCCTACAGCTGCTAATTATTACAACCTGGAGCCTGGAGAGGAAGCTCAGTATATGTTTATGTTCACAGATTCGCCCTTCGCTGTTAATAAGCGGTAACTGGCGACAGCGGGCTATTGTCTTAACTGGCGATTAAATGGCGTTAGGCACGGTGGGGGAAATATAACGCTTCTTATAAGGTATGAGGACTTGTGTATGAGGACAGTGTGTGCTTTGACCTTGTGGATGCTGCTTAGTAAATGGATGCCTTGAAGAAAGGAACAATGGAACAATAGATATATAAATGAAAGGTATCAACCCAGGAATGATATTTGTCAACATGTTGTATAAATTCACCATAGGGAATACTCATTATCTGGAATTTTAGTGCCCAGGGGTGTGGTAATGGTACATGTAGCAGTTACTCCCTGGTGCTGAGGAAGCCCAAAGGTCCCTGTGCTATATAAGAAGACACCAGTATATGGGAGGACACCTGTTATAGATTTTGGGGCTCATGGAAATGCTAGACAGAATACGAGGAGGGGGAAGAGGGGTGTGCTGCTGCAGTATCACACAGTGTGTATGCGAGACTGCATGCTGTGAGAGGGAAAGGGGGAGAACCAAGTAGGAGGCTTCTACCCAGCTCAGAGCAAACAGCACAGCTCATACATCACACGAGAATAACCCCTCTCACTCAGCTGCAATACCAGGACCAACCCACGGAAAGAGTGGCGCTGTTTCTGAGATATAATTACTATAATAACTAGAATTAGTACCATTTTTCTTGCATGTAATTTTCTTGATGACATCAATGCTGTGTCCATTGGAGAGCAGTGGAGGAAGGAGGATACGTGTCTAATTTGTCACGTCGTGCTTCCACACTATAGAAAAAAGTGCCGGCCTCTCTGGAGTGTAAGCCGTGTACCAGGGTAGGCTCCCTAGGATACAGCAAAGTCACAAACGAGGAAAGAAACCGTATGCCTTTACTTTAACATAGTAACATAGTACATAAGGCAGCAAAAATACATTTGTCCATCCAGTTCGGCCTGTCATCCTGCAAGTTGATCCAGAGGAAGGCAAAAAAAAAAACTGTGAGGTAGAAGCCAATTTTCCCCACTTTAGGGGAATAAAAAATTCCTTCCAGACTCCAATCAGGCATCATATTTACTCCCTGGATCAACGACCCCTCTCTAGTAGCTATAGCCTGTAATATTATTACACTCCAGAAATACATCCAGGCCCCTCTTGAACTCTTATAGTGTGTTCACCATCACCACCTCCTCAGGCAGAGAGCTCCATAGTCTCACTGCTCTTACCGTAAAGAATCCTCTCCTATGTTTGTGTACAAACCTTCTTTCCTCCAGACGCAGAGGATGTCCCCTCGTCACAGTCACCGTCCTGGGGATAAATAGATGATGGGAGAAATCTCTGTACTGTCCCCTGATATATTTATACATAGTAATTAGATCTCCCCTCAGTCATCTTTTTCTAAAGTGAATAACCCTAATTTTGATAATTTTTCAGGGTACTGTAGTTGCCCTATTCCAGTTATTACTTTAGTTGCCCTCCTCTGGACCCTCTCCAGCTCTGCTATGTCTGCCTTGTTCACAGGAGCCCAGAACTGTACACAGTACTCCATGTGTGGTCTGACTAATGATGCAACCCATTATCTTATTGGCCTTGGCAGCAGCTGCCTGACACTGGTTTTTGCAGCTTAGTTTGCTGTTTATTAAAATTCCTAGATCCTTTTCCATGTCAGTGTTACCAAGTGTTTTACCATTTAGTATGTACGGGTGACTTGCATTATTCCTTCCCATGTGCATAACTTTACATTTGTTAGTGTTGAACCTCATCTGCCACTTATCTGCCCAAGCCTCCAATCTATCCAGATCACTCTGTAGTAGTATACTGCCCTCTTCCGTGTTAATTACTTAAGTCCAGATATACGACATCCATTGATTCGCCGCTGTCAATGAAACTGATTAAATTAGTTTGACATGACCTATCCTTCATGAAGCCATGCTGATATGGCGTTATTTGCTTATTTCCGTTGAGATCCTCTAAGATGGCGTCTCTCAGAAAACCTTCAAACTGTTTACCCACAACAGATGTTAAACTTACCGGCCTATAGTTTCCAGGCTCTGTTTTTGGACCCTTTTTGAATATTGGCACCAGTGCAGTTTCTAGGTAAAATTTCTCTCAGGGCGAGTGTCAAAAAAACTCCCCCCCCCCGCCGCCCGCACTGCCTGCCTGCCTGTGGGGGGACATTATTTTTAATAAGGATCACTATGGACATTATTTAGAATGGAGGCTGCTGTGGATGTCATTATAACTGTATAATGTCTGATAGGCCTAGTCCTGAGTTATATTACCCTGCCCTGTATAATAATGTACCCTGATACCCCTTAGTTATATTACTCCAGCGGGGTAATATAACTAAGGGGTATCAGGGATGGGTACATTATTATACAGGGCATGGGCAGGGTAATATAACTCAGCTCAGGACTAGGCCTATCAGATATTATACAGTTATAATGAGTAATGACACCAACAGCAGCCTCCATTCTAAATAATGTCCATAGTGATCCTTATTAAACTTAATGTCCCCCACAGTGACAGTGGCCCCCATTTTCATGTCTCCCACAGTGGCCCCCCCATTGTAATTAATTCCCCCCATTGTAATTAATGCCCCCCCCATTGTAATAACCCCCATCCCCCCATTGTAATTAATGCCCCCCCAGACCATCACTCGCCTCACAGCAGGCATCAGCACTGCTCAGGGGCTCAGGGCGGGCGGTAACAGGCAGGCAGTGCGGCGCTCACTGAGTCACTGTATGTCACGCGCCTGCGCCGCCTAGTGGGAGGATCAAAATTGACGCCGCCCCCCCCCACCCCCTTATCTGATCCGGAATTGCGGACCCGGATCCGCAATTCCGATCCTGAAAAAAAATAGTACATGTCCTATTCTTGTCCCCAATAACGGACAAGAATAGGCATATTCTCTTAGTGCCGGCAATGTGCGGTCCGCAAAATGTAGTATTAATAACTAAACAATTAAATAATACACATATTGCATTGTCTACTTACCACCAGGACAATTAGATGATCTGGTCTCTGGCTGCAGTCTGGCTCTGCGGACTCCCTTGTCACTCTCTTCTCCCCCCTCCCTTGTCACTCTCTTCTCCCCCCCCTCCCTTGTCACTCTCTTCTCCCCCCCTCCCTTGTCACTCTCTTCTCCCCCCTCCCTTGTCACTCTCTTCTCCCCCCTCCCTTGTCACTCTCTTCTCCCCCCCTCCCTTGTCACTCTCTTCTCCCCCTCCCTCGTCACTCTCTTCTCCCCCCCTTGTCACTCTCTTCTCCCCCCTCCCTTGTCACTCTCTTCTCCCCCACCCCCTTGTCACTCTCATTCTACTCCCCCACCCCCCTTGTCACTCTCATTCTACTCCCCCCCACCCCCCTTGTCACTCTCATTCTACTCCCCCCACCCCCCTTGTCACTCTCATTCTACTCCCCCCACCCCCCTTGTCACTCTCATTCTACACCCCCCACCCCCTTGTCACTCTCATTCTACTCCCCCCCCACCTTGTCACTCTCATTCTACTCCCCCCCCCCACCTTGTCACTCTCATTCTACCCCCCCCCCCCGTCACTCACATTTCCTCCCCCTTGTCAATGTCACCTCTAATGTAGCGTGGCCGAGCTCTGTTCGCTCCGCGGTACAGGAGCTTTTGTTTCCTGTACCCGGCTGACAGGAAGTGCTCACTTAGTGTGCACTTCCTTTCAGTCCGGTAGGGTACAGGAAACAAATGCTCCTGTACCCCGGGCCGGACCGAACAGAGCTCGGCCACGCTACATTAACAACTCAGCAGTCTGCAGCGCAGGCAGGCTGCGCAGCACTGAGCCGGCCGCTCAGGAGGCTCAGCATGAGGGGCGCCGCCGGCCGGCCGCCCGAACCTTTACCTACATAACCAATTTTTTATTTTTATTTTTTTACCTCAACGGGCGCCCCCTGCTTCTGACAGCGCCCCGGGCGCCCGCCCGTCCCGCCCGCCCCTAGAAACGGCCCTGATTGGCACCACATTTGCCATGCGCCAATCCTGTGGGACATTCCCTGTCAGTATAGAGTCTGCAAATATCAGAAATAAGGGTTTGGCTATGACATTACTTAATTCCCTTAGGATACGGGGGTGTATGTCATCCGGTCCTGGCATCGCTGTTGTACTTCTTCCTGGGTCAGACAGGGCACTATTAATGGGGAATTTAATTTTAGATTCAGCATTTTATCTGACAGTTTATTTTCCTCAGTGAATACATTGGAGAAAAAAATATTTAACAGCTTTGCTTTCTCCTCGTCTCTCTCTGCGACTCCCCCCTCATTACTCTTTAAAGGGCCGACACCTTCAGATTTATACTTTTTAACATTTATTTAATTGAAGAACATTTTAGGGTTAGTTTTACTCTCTTTGGCAATTAATCTCTTGGTCTCTAGTTTGGCTGCTTTTATTTGTTTTTTACATGTTTTATTTTTTTCCTTAACCTTTTATTCCCATACGGTATGTACCTCTTACAATGAGATTTTAGGATGCTTTTAAAGATATCCCATTTTGTGGCTGTATTTGTATTTTTGAGGACTTTGTCCCAGTTAGTTCGGCCTATGGCCTGTCTTAGTTGGCTAAATTTAGCTTTTTTTGAAGTTTGGTATTTTTGTTCCTTCCTGTAGAAACACTCTTTTGAATGATAATTGGAAGGTTTATTACTTTATGGTCACTATTTCCCAGGTGTCCCCCAACCTGCATGTCTGTTGTTCTGTCAGGCCTATTGGTTAATACTAAGTCCAGTATGGCCGTCCCTCTAGTCGGGTCCTGAACCAGTTGGGAGAGGTAATTGTCTTTGGTTATTGCCAAGAACCTGTTTCCTTTATGAGATATACAGCTTTCAGTTTCCCAGTCTATGAAGTCCCCCATAATAGCCACCTCATTATGATTTGCCGCCTTGTCTATCTCGTTTAGTAGTAGATTTTCTGTGGACTCTGGTATATTAGGTGGTTTATAATAAACTCCTATTAGTAATTTATTATTGTTTTTAGCTCCATGTATCTCTACCCACAGTGACTCCACATGTTCATGTCCCTCACTTATATCTTCACGGAGTGTGGGCTTTAGACAAGACTTTACATAAAGGCAGACCCGTCCCCATCTCCGGTTTTGACGATCATTTCTAAACAGACTGTAACCTTGTACATTAACTGCCCAGTCATAGCTATCATCCAGCCATGTCTCAGTTATTCCCACTATGTCATAGTTCTCCTCACACATCACTAATTCCAGCTCCCCAGTTTTATTAGTCAGGCTTCTGGCATTAGTATACATACATTTGAGAGATTTATGTACATTTTTTACCGTACACCTTTCCTACTGAACTGTTCTAGTCCCTCCTTCCATTCCTCCCCGAGTCCCACTACCTTGCCCCCGGTCTCTATCTGCCCTATCTTCCCCTCCTATAATGTAATTTCCCTCCCCCCCAGTCCCTAGATTAAACACTCCTCCAACCTTCTAGCCATCTTTCTCCCCAACACAGCTGCCCCTTTCCCATTGAGGTGCAGCCCGTCCCTATGATAGAGCCTGTAGCCGATAGAAAAGTCGGCCCAGTTCTCCAGGAACCCAAACCCCGCCTTCCTACACCAGTTCTTGAGCCACTTGTTAATCTCCCTAATCTCCCGCTGCCTTTCTTGTGTGGCGCGTGGTACAGGCAGTATTTCGGAAAATACTACCTTTGAGGTCCTTGCCCTAAGCTTTTGACCTAAATCCCTGAAATCATTTTTAAGGACTCTCCACCTACCTCTAACTTTGTCATTGGTTCCGATATGGACCATGACCACTGAATCTTCTGCAGCCCCTCCCAGTAATTTGTCAACCCGATCCACGATGTGTCGAACTCTAGCACCAGGAAAATGCGATCAGGGTCTTTGTGACAGATTGCCCTATCTGTTCTCCTAATAATGGAGTCTCCCACTACCAGCACCTGTCTGGCCTGCCCTGCTCTCCTGGTTCCCTGCTTACTGGAGCTGACATTCCCCTGACTGGCAGAGGAAGTGTCCGGCTGCAGCAGTAGCGTCCCTGGACTGACATCCCCCTCATCTGCCAAATGTGCAAACTTGTTAGGGTGTGTCAGATCAGGGCTAGCCTCCCTGGCACTCTTCCCTCTACCCCGCATTCTAACTGTTACCCAGCTAGCTACCTCACTTTCCTCAGCCTCCTCTCTGTCACCCTCCCCCTCATCTACCCCTAACGTGGTCATGAATGCAACCACAGATGCTGGTAACACACAAGTAAATTTACATACACCCAGCCAGGAGGCTGAGACCCTTGTGCTGTACAGCACAGCACCCTCCGATTGATGCTGGGGGTATTAGCGGTAGATTTACCTCCTGGCGGGCTCAAATAGATTAGCCGCCCTTTACTTGTTATTATTCTAGAGTCAGAAACAATTGTTGGGTGCGTAATGTGGGCTAGCCTTCAGTACAGCACGACAGCTTATAATCTTATTCCATGCTATAATAATTCCCTCCCCCAACAACTGGTTAAACAGCCCCTGCTATAGTGTTTCTCCTGAATACACCAGTCTGGCTTCTCAGCACTCAGGTATGAACTGACACTTTAAATGTGGAGTCCTTGTTAAGAGCAGTTAACATCACTTGTGCCTGACACAAACAGCAAATCTAACTGACTGACTACAGGCCTGGTCTCAGCCTCTAGGATCCTAGGCGCCAAAATTGTATGAGATGCGTGCACGATTAGTCTTACCGAACCGGGTCTGCTTTGTGTAAGCTGGTGACTGTGGATGGAACAAGGGTATCTCCAACAAGCGTGCGGTACTGCAGTGTCTGTGGCTTTACTCCTCAGCTCTCATCTGCATTCCTGGCAGCAGTTCCCCTTTCTCTGGACAAGATCAGGGTAATGGACATGATCAGCTCCCCTTGGCTGCAGCTCTGGTCCCTGGAGGATCCTCTCACGCTTGGATGGTGATGGACTCTCCTGGATGCCTCTTCCAAGCTCACCCTAAGATGGCTGCTGCCTTCCTCTCCAGGCTTTGTAACTCCACCCCCTGAGAGCTTTTCAACATCACATAAATCTAGAAATGCTGTCTTTTTAGCTATGCTAAGGAAACAGCGGTCTCTTGTGGCCAAACAGCAAAATGTCAGTCCAAATCATTTAACTTCTTTTACACAATACAATGTCCAGACAATGAGTGCTGTTTCCTCATCTCACAGGAGCGCACATAGGCTGGTCCTGGATTGCAAGGTGGTTGTAACCATGGAAATGAGCAGTGTATAATGTGATGGAAAATTAATCCAGCCAGCAAAGGAAGCAATATGGACAATCACAATACATTAGTAAGGGCCCTGTATTAACTTTCTCCACATAATAAATACTATTTGCTAAAGTGACACAACCCATTTAAGTATATCTTGTCTGGGATCTAAATGTTTTTTCTTGTCATTTCGCCTGTGAAATTAGAGGTCTGCTCTGGGGACTGAATTAATTTTGGGGTCTGATCTGGAGACTGAAATTCTTTGTGTTGAATGACTACAGCAGTGACACAGGTCAAAGCTATCTCAGCAACAAACTCTGCTGTGATCAGGGTACGTCATCATGGCGGTCTGGGATGGATGGAGAAGTAAGGCCTCTTTCACACTTGCGTTGTCCGGATCCGGCGTGTACTCCACTTGCCGGAATTACACACCGGATCTGGAAAAACACAAGTGAACTGAAAGCATTTGAAGACAGATCCGTCTTCAAAATGCTTTCAGTGTTACTATGGCAGCCAGGACGCTATTAAAGTCCTGGTTGCCATAGTAGGAGCGGGGAGCGGGGGAGCGGTATACTTACAGTCCGCGCGGCTCCCGGGGCGCTCCAGAGTGACGTCAGAGCGCCCCATGCGCATGGATGACATGCCATGCGATCACGTCATCCATGTGCGTGGGGCGCCCTGACGTCACTCTGGAGCGCCCCGGGAGCCGCACGGACGGTAAGTATGCTGCTCCCCCGCTCCCCGCTACACTTTACCATGGCTGCCAGGACTTTAGCGTCTTGGCAGCCATGGTAACCATTCAGAAAAAGCTAAACGTCGGATCCGGCAATGCGCCTGAAACGACGTTTAGCTTAAGGCCGGATCCGGATCAATGCCTTTCAATGGGCATTAATTCCGGATCCGGCCTTGCGGCAGGATTTTTGGCCGGAGCAAAAAGCGCAGCTTGCTGCGGTATTTTCTCCGGCCAAAAAACGTTCCGTTCCGGAACTGAAGACATCCTGATGCATCCTGAACGGATTTCACTCCATTCAGAATGCATTAGGATAAAACTGATCAGGATTCTTCCGGCATAGAGCCCCGACGACGGAACTCTATGCCGGAAGAAAAGAACGCAAGTGTGAAAGAGCCCTAAAAGAGAATGTCTATAATCATAGAAGACGTCACCACATGCTTGTATTCCACAAAAAGAATATAGCAACTCTTAGTACAGTACATTCCTAAAATTAATGTATTTATATAAGCAGAACAAGGAAATATTGTTTAGCTGGAATTAAAGGAGCATATCCATCTCTGCCACACATGGGTGTCTGACGTTACGTAAGCAGCCAAACAGACGCTGCAATGCTGTTTCTGTAACTCTGATAGAAATAAGTGGGAGTTACTGATATTGCACAGCACTGCTGTTTCCATAGCTCCCATTCACTTACATGACCATTGATGAAACAATATAGCACAGCCTGAATTTCTCCATGCAAATTAAGATCTCTGGAGGCCCTAGCAACTGGACACCAGGTAATCAGCAGAGCACTTTTGACAGCAGACAACCCCCCCCCCCCCCCCCCCCCAGTAATTGCACATCCTCCAATAAACACTATGGTAAGCATGGTGCTATCACTAGTCCCAGTATGGGGACCCAGAGGAGCCGGTACCATGAGGCTGCTGATGAACATTACTGTCTAAATGCAATGTGGCTGAAGATGTTCTGTGTAAGTCATTCCCTATGAGCTCATTATGAATCATATCAAACTGAAAAACATATGCAAAATGTATCAACCTATTGAGATTGCAGGAGGTTAAACTAAAGCAGTAAATAGCAACATTACCGAAAAGATGCAATGAAGCCGTCGTAGTACAGCAACCCATGGATGTATAGATGCCAAGAATCATGAAGTAATTGGCCTTGAAAAATACAAAACAGCACCATACATATCCATGCACTCTTCTTAGTATTGTGGTTCAGCCCCATAGGCTTAAATAGAGATGAGCTGCAATACCAGACAAGACCCATGGAAAAGAGTGGCGCTGTTTCTGGGAAAAAAAAGTTAAATAATTTTTGTAATCACAGATAAAGCTGAAACTTTAAACATGGAGCTTTATGTAGTAGCTTTTTGACTACTGCTTCAATTATTGATAGGCTGAGCAATGGTTTGTGAAAACCAGACAGCCTAAGGGTCCATTCACACGTCCGCAAATGGGTCCGCATCCGTTCCGCTAATATCGGGAATGGGTGCGGATCCATTCATTCTCAATGGGGCAGAATGGGATGCGGAGAGCACACTATGTGCTGTACGCATCTGAATTTACGGAGAGCACACTTTGTGCTCTACGCATCCAAATTTACGGAGAGCGTCCCCGAACTTCCGGGCTTCGGCCCCGCAAAAAAATAGAACATGTCCTATTCTTGTCCGCAATTGCGAACTAGAATAGGCAGTTCTATGGGGGGTGCCGGCCAGGGTGTATTACGGATCCGCAATACACCACGGACGTGTGAATGGACCCTAAAATCCTCATAATCAGGTAGTATCAGGGGCGTCCCTAGGCCCCGGATTACAAGCATTTTGCCCTGAACCTCTGGCCAGCTCTTTCTGCATTGCTCTGCACTGAGCCACCAGCTCTGTATGAGTTTAGCAAGAGACACATTAAAAATATACAGTCAGGTCCATAAATATTGGGGCATCAACACAATTCTAACATTTTTGGCTCTATACACCACCACAATGGATTTGAAATGAAACAAGCAAGATGTGCTTTACCTGCAGACTGTCAGCTTTAATTTGAGGGTATTTACATCCAAATCAGGTGAACGGTGCAGGAATTACAACAGTTTGCATATGTGCCTCCCACTTGTTAAGGGACCAAAAGTAATGGGACAGAATAATAATCATAAATCAAACTTTCACTTTTTAATACTTGGTTGCAAATCCTTTGCAGTCAATTACATCCTGAAGTCTGGAACGCATAGACATCACCAGAGCTGGGTTTCATCCCTGGTGATGTTCTGCCAGGCCTCTACTGCAACTGTTATTTCCTGCTTGTTCTTGGGGCATTTTCGCTTTAGTTTTGTCTTCAGCAAGTGAAATGCATGCTCATCCGGATTCAGGTCAGGTGATTCACTTGGCCATTGCATAATATTCCACTTCTTTCCCTTAAAAAACTCTTTGGTCGCTTTTGCAGTATGCTTTGGGTCATTGTCCATCTGCACTGTGAAGCGCCGTCCAATGAGTTCTGAATAGAATCCAGTGAACCCGAACTGTAAAGTTCGGGTTTGTACCGAACTTTAGGATTTTTGGACCCCGAACCCGAACATTTTAGTAAAAGTTCGGGTTCGGTGTTCGGCGAGTTAATGGAGCTTTTTGAAAGGCTGCAGAGCAGCCAATCAACAAGCATTTAACTCTGTGCCCTTAGAAGCCATCACAGATATGCCTACTAATGGCATGGCTGTGATTGGCCAGAGCAGCATGTGACCCAGCCTCTATATAAGGCTGAGTCACGTAGCGCCGCACGTCACATAAGCTTTTATTAGCGCAGGGAAAGCATGCTGCTGGTGCTGTTAGGGACAGAGTAGGAAAGATTCTCTATTCCGAATTCAAAACAGTGCTTGTTGAACTCAGCGATCTCCAGCGATTTTCTTTTGTGGGTGCAGTGCACCATTTTTTTTTACCCTGCCCTGAGCCCAGTGACAAAGAAAAATCCATTCATTGGCATCGGCGGCCATTTTATTTTTGCCAATCTATTGTCCTTTTTCAGCATATTACAGTGTGACAGAAAGGCCGTAGATACTCCAGTTCTATCGTCTGAGTAACATTACAGCTTTTTTTGCCAAAACACTCAAATTTGGCATTTTTCAGCATATTACAGTGTGACAGAAAGGCCATAGATACTCCAGTTACATTGTCTGAGTAAAATTACATCTTTTATTGCCAAAACACTCAAATTTGGCTTTTTTCAGCATATTACAGTGTGACAGAAAGGCCGTAGATACTTTATATCTATTTTCTTAGTAAAATTACAGCTTTTTTTTTGCCAAAACACTAAATTTTGCCATTTATCAGCAAATTACAGTGTGACAGAAAGGCGTTAGATACTACAGTTACATTGCCTGAGTAAAATTACATCTTTTATTGCCAAAACACTAAAATTTGGAATTTTTCAGAATATTACAGTGTGACAGAATGGCCGTAGATACTTTATATCTATTTTCTTAGTAAAATTACAGCTTTTTTTTGCCAAAACACTCAATTTTGGCATTTATCAGCAAATTACAGTGTGACAGAAAGGCCGTAGATACTCCAGTTAGTTTTTCTTAGTAAAAGTACATCTTTTTCTGCCAAAACACTACATTTTGGCATATATCAGCCATTTTTAGGGTGAAATAGAAGCTTTACGTACCACTAATATTCTGTTAGTGACAAAAACTATCCTGAAATTTGCAGAGAATGAGGAGAGCGTCAAATAAGGGACGTGGCCCCTGTCGTGGTGCTGCTGGTGGAGCTCCTGTTGCAGGGAGAGGACGTGGTCGATCTGTGCCAGCTACACGCACAAGTAAAACACCTTCCTCAGATGCGAGAAGGCGACAGAACCTTCAGCGGTATTTGGTTGGGCCTAATGCGGCTCTACGAATGGTGAGGCCAAAACAAGTACAGGCGATAGTAGATTGGGTTGCTGACAGTGCCTCCAGTTCCTTCACATTGTCTCCCACCCAGTCTCCTGCTGAAAGATCAGAGTTGGCACCTGCAGCCGATGTTCATCAGTCTTTCACCTCACCCCCTTGCAAATCAGCCAAGCAGTCTGAGCCCCAAGTTATGCCAGTCTCTTCTGCTTTTTGATCACTCTGCTAGCAGGGTTTCCCACGGCCATTCACCTAGCCCTGCCCCAGAAGTGGAGGAGATTTAGTGCACCGATGCCCAACCACTTATGTTTCAAGATGATTATATGGGAGGACCACCGCAGCACGTCTCGGATGATGACGAAACACAGGTGCCAACTGCTGTGGCTTTCTGCAGTGTGCAGACCGACAAGGAGGGCAGGGGTTAAGACTTGGTGGAAGATGATGTGGAGGACAATGAGGTCCTCGACCCCACATGGAATCAAGGTCATGCGAGTGACCTGTGTAGTTCGGAGGAAGAGGCGGTAGTCGCACAGAGCCACCAGCACAGCAGAAGAGGGAGCAGGGTGCAAAGCGGAGCGGCCGTCCCCTAGAAAGTACACCTGCTACTGCCCACCGCAGCAAGGGACCAAGCACACCAAAGCCATCTCCAAGGAGTTCCCTGGCGTGGCAGTTCTTCAGACAATGTGCTGATGACAAGACACGAGTGGTTTGCACGCTGTGCAATCAGAGCCTGAAGCGAGGCAGAAACGTTCTCAACCTGAGCACAACCTGCATGACCAGGCATTTAAGTGCTAAGCACAAGCTGCAGTGGAGTAGACACCTCAAAAACCAAGAAACGTCTCTGGCTCCTCCTGCTTCCTCTTCTGCTGCAGTCTCTGCCTCTTCATCCACCTCTGGAGTGACAGTGGCATCTGCCACCCCACAAACAGAGGATCTGCCAGCAACACCACCACCTGGGTCACCAAGCATCTCCACAATGTCCCACGGAAGCGTTCAGCTCTCTATCTCCCAAACACTGGAGCAGAAAAGGAAGTACCCCCCTACCCACCCGCGATCCCTGGCCCTGAATGCTAGCATTTCAAAATTACTGTCCTTTGAAATGCTGTCATTCCGTTTGGTGGAGACGGAGAGTTTTAAAAGCCTTATGACAGTAGCTGTCCCACAGTACGTTGTGCCCAGCCGCCACTACTTTTCCAGGCGTGCCATCCCTTCCCTGCACAACCAAGTGGGGGACACAATCAGGTGTGCACTGTGCAACATCATCTGTGGCAAGGTCCACCTAACAACGGATACGTGGACCAGTAAGCACGGTCAGGGACTTTATATCTCCATAACAGCAAACTGGGTAAATGCAGTGGCGGCTGGGCCTGAGGCGGATAGCAGTTTGGCACATCTCCTTCCACCACCGAGGATTGCAGGGCGCTTCAGTTTGCCTCCTGTTGCTTCCTCCTCCTACTCCGCTTCCTCATCTTCCACCACCTCCTCATCCGGTCAGCGTAAAACCTTCACCACCAACTTCAGCACAGCCAGGGGTAAACGAGCAGGCAGTTTTAAAACGTATCTGCTTGGGCGACAAACCCCACACTGCGCAGGAGCTGTGGACGGGCCTTGAACAACAGACCGATGAGTGGTTTGTGCCAGTGAGACTTAAGCCCGGCTTGGTGGTGTTCGATAATCTCGTAGCAGCTCTGGGACTAGCCGGTTTGACGCACATCCCTTGCCTGGCGCATGTGCTGTATTTGGTGGTGCAGAGGTTCCTTAAAAATTACCCCGATATGTCAGAGCTGCTGCATAAAGTGCAAGCCGTCAGTGCGCGCTTTCAGCATTCTCACCCTGCTGCTGCTCGCCTGTCAGCGCTGCATCGTAACTTCGGCCTTCACGCTCACCACCTCATATGCAACGTGCCCACAAGGTGGAACTCCACCTTGCACATGATGGCCAGACTGTGCGAGCAGCAGCAGGCAATAGTGGAGTTTCAGCTGCAGCACGCCTGGGTGAGTCGCTCTGCGGAACAGCACTTCACCACCAATGACTGGGCCTCCATGCGAGACTTGTGTTCCTTGTTGCACACTTTCGAGTACTCCACCAACATGGCCATTGCCGATAACGCTGTTTTCAGCGTTACTATCCCACTTCTATGCCTCCTTGAAAAAACGCTGCTGGCGATGATGGAAGAGGATGTGGCACAGGAGGAGGAGGAGGAGGAAGAGGGATCATTTCATAGGGTTTCCGGCCAGTCATTCACAAGTGGCTCCGAGGGTGGGTTCCTGCACCCACAAACGCCAGGTACACAATTGTCCAGCCAGGGCACAGTTCTGGAGGATGACGAGGTGGAGGATGAGGAGCCATGTTCACAGCAGGGTGGCACCCAAACCAGCTCATGGCCATCACTGGTGCGTGGCTGGGGGGATACAGAGGACACAGATGATACACCTCCCACAGAGGACAGCTTTTCGCTGCCTCTGGGCAGCCTGGCACACATGAGCGATTACATGCTGCAGTGTCTCCGCAACGACTGCCGAGTTGCCCACATTCTAACTTGTGCTGATTACTGTGTGGCCACGCTGCTGGATCCCAGTTACAAGGACAACGTACCGTCCTTAATTCCGTCACTGGAGCGTGATAGTAAGATGCACGAGTACAAGCGCACACTGATAGACGCGCTGCCGGTGGCATTCCCACCTGACAGCGGGGGCACAGTGGAAGCACTAGGCGAAGGCAGAGGAGGAGGAAGAGGTCGCCAACACAGCTGGGGCACCACCAGCACCTTTAGAAGGCAGGGTTAGCATGGCCGAAACGTGGAAAAGCTTTGTCAGCACGCCACAACAACCAGCACCACCAGCTGATATGGAACGTCTTAGCAGGAGGCAGCATTTCAGCAACATGGTGGAGCAGTATGTGTGCACACGCCTACACGTACTGAATGAGGGGTCTGCCCCCTTCAACTTCTGGATCTTCTAATTGGGCACATGGCCCTGCAGCCAGTGTATTGTCTGAACGTGTGTTTAGCACGGCAAGGGGCGTTATCACAGACAAGCGCAGCCGCCTGTCCACAGCCAATGTTCATTAAAATGAACCAGGCATGGATCCCTCAAGACTTGTTCGTACCTTGTGCAGAATAGACATGTAAACCGGCACTAACCAGCCATTGTTCTAATGCAGCGCAATTGCTCATTGTTGTATTTTGGATATTTCACACTCTTTTGGAGTGTACTGTAATAAAAAGAAAAATAATAATATTAAAATCAGTGTTGGCTATCTCGTCCTCCACCGCTGCTTCCACCTACACCACTACGTCCACCTCAACCTCCTACTCCATATGGACCTCCCCCTCATACATCAAGATTTTTATTTATTTTTTGTACGTATTTTATTTCACTAATTTGTCTGTTACATTTTCAGGTGAAATTCACCAATTTTGGGCTGTGATATACCCCTGCTGTACCCAGTAGTCAGGTAAACAAATTTCACTAATTTGTCTGTTACATTTTTAGATGCAATTCACCAATTTTTGACTGTGATATACCCCTGTTCTACCTAATAGACAGGTTAATAAATTTCCCTAATTTTTCTGTTACATTGTCAGTGACATTCACCATTTTTTGACTGTGATATACCCCTGTTCTACCTAGTATACAGGTTAATACATTTCAAAAAAAATTCTGTTACATTCTTGGGTGACATTTTACCATTTTTGCTGTGAATAAACCCCTGCTCTGCATAGGTGACATGGAGAGAAATTTTTAAAAATCATCTGTTCCATTGGTGGGTGACATTAACCCATTTCTGGCGATTAAAAACCCCTGCTCTGCATGGATCGTGGATGTCACAGGGATGTGCAATCAGGCAGAAGTTATCTAGAGTCAACAAAGCGGCAGCAGGGCCTCACCTGTCTAACGTTTCCTATTCCAAAATACTGCAGTGACATTCCCTGTAATTTTTTTATTAATCATTCCAATAACAGGGCATCTTAATAGTCCTGTATTGTTATTTATCGTCACTACCTCCCTGAGTCGGGAGTCGGTAATTGCCGCGCGCCCCCTCCGTTTCATTTAATTTTTCCGTTTTAATAGCTTCTCCCACATTTCCACTTGATCGCATTTAAATTTCATCAATTGATCTCTCTTGGATGTGCTATCCCTTTCTTGCGCTCCCTCGCCGGCGTGGAACCCTTATTCGCCGCTAACCGTGATCAACATGGTAGGCGCAGAAAAGAACATCGAAAGTTGATAGAGCAGATATCCAATTGGATCGTTAACATCCACTGCCTCCTTAACCACCTACTCCATATGGATAACGTTCTCCTAGATCAAGATTATATATTTTTTTTTTTACGTATTTTATGTTATTTAAAGTCATTTCCCTATCCACATTTGTTTGCAGAGCACTTGCCATGCTATTAACCACATTTTGCTGGCATTTGCAGCCCTCTAGCCCTTTCCATTACATATTTAGAGCCATTTTAATGCTCAAAAGTTCTGGTCCCCCCCGAGCTCTAATTTTTTTGTGAAGTTTGGCCGAACCCGTCAAACCCGAACATCCAGGTGTCCGCTCAACTCTAGTTTTGAAGCATTTGGCTGAATATGAGCAGATAATATTGCCTGAAACACTTCAAAATTCATCCTGCTGCTTTTGTCAGAAGTCTCATCATCAATAAATACAAGAGAACCAGTTCCATTGGCAGCCATACATGCCCGCGCCATGACACTACCACCACCATGCTTCACTGATGAGGTGGTATGCTTAGGATCATGAGCAGTTCCTTTCCTTTTCCATACTCTTCTCTTCCCATCACTCTAATACAAGTTGATCTTGGTCTCATCTGTCCATAGGATGTGGTTCCAGAACTGTGAAGGTTTTTTTAGATGTCGTTTGGCAAACTCTAATCTGGCCTTCCTGTTTTTGAGGCTCACCAATGGTTTACATCTTGTGGTGAACCCTCTGTATTCACTCTGGTGAAGTCTTCTCTTGATTGTTGACTTTGACAGACATATACCTACCTCCTAGAGAGTGTTCTTGATCTGGCCAACTGTTGTGAAGGGTGTCTTCTTCACCAGGGAAATAATTATTCGGTCATCCACCACAGTTGTTTTCCGTGGTCTTCCGGGTCTTTTGGTGTTGCTGAGCTCACCGGTGTGTTCCTTCTTTTTAAGAATATTCCAAACAGTTGTTTTGGCCACGCCTAATGTTTTTGCTATCTCTCTGATGGGTTTGTTAAGTTTTTTTCAGCCTAATGATGGCTTGCTTCACTGATAGTGACACTTCTTTGGATCTCATCTTGAGAGTTGACAGCAACAGATTCCAAATAGCACACTTGAAATGAACTCTGGACCTTTTATCTGCTCATTGTAATTGGGATAATGAGGGAATAACACACACCTGGCCTTGGAACAGCTGAGAAGCCAATTGTCCCATTACTTTTGGTCCCTTAACAAGTGGGAGGCACATATGAAAACTGTTGTAATTCCTACACTGTTCACCTGATTTGGATGTAAATACCCTCAAATTAAAGCTGACAGGCTGCAGTTGAAGTACATCTTGTTTGTTTTATTTCAAATCCATTATGGTGGTGTATAGAGCCAAAAATGTTAGAATTGTGTCGATGTCCCAATATTTATGGACCTGACTGTAATTAGGAGCTCCATTTACTGCCAGTCTAGTGTAGGTGATTGAGCCAGCAGCCCCGCACTGGTGTCTCAGTATGGGTCTATGAAGAACATCCTGTAATTATCCTGGGCCCTTAAGCAGGTCTAGCAGCTGAGCACTGCATCCCAGACAGGACAAGCAGATTACAGAGCTGCTGTGTCCTGTCCTTTTTTCCAGTGCTGGTACCAGTAAAATGGATGTGTAAATTGCCTCTTCCAGCCCAGCAGCAACCAGTGCCAGTGTGAAGGAGCACAGAGAAGTGTGTTACACTATAAACTGCTTCTAGGAGCTGTGCAGATACTGTATACTGTGGGTAGAGGTGCTGTGCATATACAGGGAGTGCAGAATTATTAGGCAAATTGTATTTTTGAGGATTAATTTTATTATTGAACAACAACCATGTTCTCAATGAACCCCAAAAACTCATTAATATCAAAGCTGAATATTTTTGGAAGTAGTTTTTAGTTTGTTTTTAGTTTTAGCTATTTTAGGGGGATATCTGTGTGTGCAGGTGACTATTACTGTGCATAATTATTAGGCAACTTAACAAAAAACAAATATATACCCATTTCAATTATTTATTTTTACCAGTGAAACCAATATAACATCTCAACATTCACAAATATACATTTCTGACATTCAAAAACAAAACAAAAACAAATCAGTGACCAATATAGCCACCTTTCTTTGCAAGGACACTCAAAAGCCTGCCATCCATGGATTCTGTCAGTGTTTTGATCTGTTCACCATCAACATTGTGTGCAGCAGCAACCACAGCCTCCCAGACACTGTTCAGAGAGGTGTACTGTTTTCCCTCCTTGTAAATCTCACATTTGATGATGGACCACAGGTTCTCAATGGGGTTCAGATCAGGTGAACAAGGAGGCCATGTCATTAGATTTTCTTCTTTTATACCCTTTCTTGCCAGCCACGCTGTGGAGTACTTGGACGCGTGTGATGGAGCATTGTCCTGCATGAAAATCATGTTTTTCTTGAAGGATGCAGACTTCTTCCTGTACCACTGCTTGAAGAAGGTGTCTTCCAGAAACTGGCAGTAGGACTGGGAGTTGAGCTTGACTCCATCCTCAACCCGAAAAGGCCCCACAAGCTCATCTTTGATGATACCAGCCCAAACCAGTACTCCACCTCCACCTTGCTGGCGTCTGAGTCGGACTGGAGCTCTCTGCCCTTTACCAATCCAGCCAAGGGCCCATCCATCTGGCCCATCAAGACTCACTCTCATTTCATCAGTTCATAAAACCTTAGAAAAATCAGTCTTGAGATATTTCTTGGCCCAGTCTTGACGTTTCAGCTTGTGTGTCTTGTTCAGTGGTGGTCGTCTTTCAGCCTTTCTTACCTTGGCCATGTCTCTGAGTATTGCACACCTTGTGCTTTTGGGCACTCCAGTGATGTTGCAGCTCTGAAATATGGCCAAACTGGTGGCAAGTGGCATCTTGGCAGCTGCACGCTTGACTTTTCTCAGTTCATGGGCAGTTATTTTGCGCCTTGGTTTTTCCACACGCTTCTTGCGACCCTGTTGACTATTTTGAATGAAACGCTTGATTGTTCGATGATCACGCTTCAGAAGCTTTGCAATTTTAAGAGTGCTGCATCCCTCTGCAAGATATCTCACTATTTTTGACTTTTCTGAGCCTGTCAAGTCCTTCTTTTGACCCATTTTGCCAAAGGAAAGGAAGTTGCCTAATAATTATGCACACCTGATATAGGGTGTTGATGTCATTAGACCACACCCCTTCTCATTACAGAGATGCACATCACCTAATATGCTTAATTGGTAGTAGGCTTTCGAGCCTATACAGCTTGGAGTAAGACAACATGCATAAAGAGGATGATGTGGTCAAAATACTCATTTGCCTAATAATTCTGCACTCCCTGTACTGTGGGTGGGAGAGCTGTGCATATACTGTATACTGTAGGTGGGAGAGCTGTGCAGATACTGTATACTGTGGTTGGAGGAGCTGTGCATATACTGTATACTGTGGGTGGAGGAGCTGAGCATATACTGTATACTGTGAGTGGAGGAGCTGTGCATGTACTGTATACTATGGGTAGAGGAGCTGTGCATATACTGTGGGTGGAGGAGCGGTGCATATACTGTATACTGGGTGGGAGAGCCGTGCAGATACTGTATACTGTGTGTGGAGGAGCTGTGAATATACTGTATACTGTAGGTGGGAGAGCTGTGCATATACTGTATACTGTGGGTGGAGCAGCTGTGCATATACTGTATACTGTGGGTGGAGGAGCTGTGCATAAACTGTATACTGTGGGTGGAGGAGCTGTGCATATACTGTATACTGTGAGTGAAGGAGCTGTGCATATACTGTATACTGTGGGTGGAGGAGCTGTGCATATACTGTATACTGTGAGTGAAGGAGCTGTGCATATACTGTATACTGTGGGTGGAGGAGCTTTGCATATACTGTATACTGTGGGTAGAAGAGCTGTGCATATACTGTGGGTGGAGGAGCTGTTTATATAGACTGTGGGTGAAGGAGCTGTGTATATTCTGTATACTGTGGGTGGAGGAGCTATGGATATACTGTATACTGTGGGTGGAGAAGCTGTGCACATATACTGTATACTGTGGATGGAGGAGCGGTGCATATATTGGGGTGGAGGAGCTGTGCATATACTGTATACTGTATGTGGAGGAGCTGTGCATTTATATTGTGGGTGAGAGAGCTGTTTATATACTGTGGGTGGGGGCGCTGTGCATATAGACTGTGAGTGGAGGAGCTCAGTTTTCAGTAGCGAAGGGGGGGTTGGGGTAGACATATGCTGTAATGGATCTCCTGGCACCCCGACCGGGTACCTCCGTCGATAGATGCTCCTAGTGCTTTCCGAGGACTCCAAGCACTCCACTTGACACCGTACGCACTGCAGACCCCACGAACCGCCGCAGCTTGGTTGGGGTCTCACCGTCCTCCACCCACTCTGGACCCAAGACCGGGGTTCAGCTTCCAGTGGGTGAACCTCTCCTACATCCAGAGAGCAGGAGCCATGAACAAGCTCTTACAAGAGCTTATACTCAGGGGAGTATTGTGATATAGCAATCCCCAAGAGTGTAGTTATCGCATTCCCCAAACATGAGCCAAAACTTCATGAAGGTATAAACCAGCCTCTTTATTTTAACACACAAGCATTTTATACACATCTTCCAACAAGGTTACCACCCACAGGGTTTTGTAAAAACAGCCAATAACCACGTACAATACACTCAGACACTCCCACACAAAATCCTCCCCTCTGCCCGTGATAGAATTAGCTCACACTGGGTTGATGCAATCATCACAGGCAGGCGAATACACAATATCCTCTGTCCTGGAGACAACCGAGAAGTAATTCAATTATCTCTCAGGACAAAGGACATTGCCAATACACACAGAGAGACAATGGAACAGACCTCCCTACTCAACGTATACAATGTCCCACCCTTTTCAATATACATAGACATTTAACATCCCAAAATGGCACGAATTAGACCAGGGGTTCAAGTTAGTCCAAGTCCTTTGTGAACAAATGAGGCCTGGCTGATGAGAGGGCCCATAATCCTGGGGCAAGAGGCTAGTAGCCAGGCCCCTCCAAAACCCAGTGGCGAGGTTGGTTTCGCCACATATGCCTTGGGCTTGTGCCCCTGATGTTTTAAGACCCCAGCAACACCCCTGGGTAGTATCAATATTTTTCACATGGTCCTTCTCTAAAAAAGTGAAATTCAATTGTTAAAGGGGTTTTCCCATCCTAAATGTTTATGGAACATCCAAAGGTAGACCATCAATGTCTGATAGATGCAGGTTCCCCCTCTGAGAACTGCACCATCTAAAGAACCGATGTCTCCCATCCACCTTCTGCTCTGAATGGAGAGGTTGCCATGCACTTGTGACTCTCACTCTTCATTTCTATGAGAGGTCTTAAAAGAGATGAGGAAGCCATACCACATTAAGTAGATGGTAAATTTGAGTTCTCCATGTTACAATAAGTGAAAAGGAATGGAGAAAATCATCCAAGACCAAGCGTGAACTTTTATATGCACTTCTTCCACTTCGGTGTTTAGAGCTGTTGTCCAGTTTGCTCCATAATTTCTCAGAACTGAACTTCTTGTCTTTCCCCCATCTAGGACTGGTGCAAGGATTTTTGACACCCTAAGCAAAAGCTAATTTTGCCACCCCCCTTGACTCCGCCTATTGACCACGCCATTTGACCCGCCCCTTTTTTGTTGGCCACCTATTTATACAGACTGTACCCTTCATTGTGGTCACGTTTTCTCACTTCAGCTACATACCATGTCATCCACAGATTCCCCATAAGTGTCATCCACAGATCCCCCATAAATGTCATCCACAGATCCCCCATAAATGTCATCCACAGATCCCCCATAAATGTCATTCACAGATCCCCCATAAATGTCATCCACAGATCCCCCTAAGTGTCATCCACAGATCCCCCATAAATGTCATTCACAGATCCCCCATAAATGTCATCCACAGATCCCCCTAAGTGTCATCCACAGATCCCCTCCCCGCCCAGCGCCGCCTCCTAGCTAATTTAGCCACTTCACTTGCCTCTGTGTAATTGCAGAGAAGCGTCTTAATCTCGCACAGGCGCACTGGCAGAGGCATCGTCGAACGAGGTGCGCTGGAAGGCGGCGCATGCGCTCGACGATGCCTCTGCCAGTGCACCTGTGTGAGATTACACAGAGGCAAGTGAAGTGAATAAATTAGCTAGAATAAATTAGCTGGCGCCTACAGCAAGAGTGCACTCTACGCGGTGGCGTACGTTGCTTATGGGTGGCGCTGGCCCTGCCCCCATCTACTAACTCACCTAAACTTGATATTTAAATTTCGGTCTGCAGCTGTCTTGGGGCCACATTTGACTCTTATCTTTCCTTTGTTCCCCATATTCAATCACTTACACGCTCTTGTCATCTGCACCTCAAGAATTTCGCCAGAATCCGCCCTTTTCTTATGGTGGAAATGGCAAAAACTCTTGTTGTTGCCTTAATTCATTCTCGTCTTGACTACTGAAACCCATTACTAATCGGTCTCCCTCTCACTAAACTCTCCCCCCTTCAGTCTGTCCTAAATGCTGCTGCCGCCAGGCTCATTTATCCATCCAACCGCTACACTGATGCTACTAGTCTGTGCCAGTCACTTCACTGGTTGCCCATCCATCACAGAATACAGTTCAAACTTCTCACCCTCACCCACAAAGCTCTCCACAGTGATGCACCTCCATACATCTCCCCCCTTATCTCCATCTACCACCCTACTTGTGCTCTCCGTTCTGTTAGCGACCTAAGATTAATAACCTCCATAATCCGTACCTCTCACTCCCGTCTTCAAGATTTTTCTCGAATGCACCTACTCTCTGGAATGCTCTGCCCCAGAATACTAGGTCAATTCACAACTTCTCCACTTTCAAACGTGCCTTAAAAACACATCTTTTCAGGCAGGCTTATCAAGCTACCTAAATTGACTATTCCCGACTAAACCTTCCACTACCAACTGCTCTGGCCTGAACTCGGTCCTCTAGTAGTCCCAAACCCGAAGTAGATCGTCCGGCACCACTCCTGCCAGTTTAATAATGGCTCAAATCCTACTTATCACAGTCAACTACCTTATGGGTCACCCCCAATTCCTCATAGATTGTAAGCTCTTGCGAGCAGGGCCCTGACTCCTAGTGTTTCAGTTGCATATTAGCCAGTTAGTTTTGTTTCGTACATGAACCCTATGAATTTGTAAAGCGCTGCGAAATATGGTGGCGCTATATAAATACATTTTATTATTATTTATTTTTATTATTATTAGAATGGTGTCCCGCTTGGCCAAGATCTGTCTGTGATTATGATAATAAATGCTATCATTGTGACATTAGGAAGAAGATTTTCCTCCTCATCTCATGCATATCTGGCGGATGAAAGAAAAAAAATACAGTACAAACTTTCCTAAATATAGGACATGGAGGGGAATAGGGACACCAATGATAAGATTCTTGTGACATTTTCTAGGATCTAGGATATGACTGTGTAATTAGGTGGCATGTATGGTGCATATTACACATTGTGTCATGGGGCCCTTAGTGTGACCTGCAAGTGTTTCATGACTCTTTTTCAGTGAAGAGGAGAACTGAACATACCTTCTGTGAAGTATATTCTTATGAAGTATGGACTCATGCAGACTGACTCTGAAACCCATGTGCCATGCATAACTAGTGACTTGTATTTCATCATTAAACAAGATCGTGTGGTTGACCTGACATGGATGCTATCAGTTCAAAATTCTATTTAAAAAATTGTATTGTTATGTACCCAGTATAGCTATTCATGAATGTCACAGCCAGGGTTAACAATCCTGACTCAACCCTTGTGGGAAGCTAGGTGGTGGCTGGCTCCACCACTAGCTGTAGGTTGTTCTAGTGAGAGTTCAGAGAGAGAGAGAGGGAGGAAGCTTGTCACTAGAAGGGGATAGGGAAGGTGCAAACTGACTCCACCCACTCCTCTGTCCCTGCCTACTTGCACTTACCCGTCCTAGGCAACGGAATCACAACTGGGCGGCGATCCCTAACCTGCGAAAGTGCAGAGAGACAAACAAACTGACAAACAAAGAGAGGTCGAACTAGCAAGGTCAAAACCAGGAGGTCAAGGCGGTACCAGGGAGCAGGAAAGGACAAGTCAAAAGGTCAAGCAGAAGTAAAATACCAGGAGAAGCAAAAGTACAAAAGGATCTAGCAAAAGACGTAGTCAAGTAAAGCCGAAATACAAAGTCAAACGCCAACCGAATATTCACAAGGAATAGGACCTTAATCACAGGCAACCTGTGGCCAGCAGGCTGCCTGTTAAATAGGGGAGTGAAGGAGTCATGTGACGTGGCCAGTGTTACATAACTCACCCCCCTGCATACTGCTGAGCGCCGAGTGTCCAGTTCGACGCTCAGACTTTTCGTCGAACTAACGGGAGACGGAGGACTCCGCCCCCTGTTGCCTTGGAGACAAGGACGCAGCGCACGTCCTCCCTCCGAAGTTATCGCAGGGTGGCCCCCGAAGGGAAGGAGTGTGAAGCAGGCGCCCTGTGACAAAGCTGTTGCTTCATGCATCCTCTCCTTAGGCCTAGAAAGTTTCAGAGATTAACAGTAATCTCTGTAAGTTCGACAGAAAAAGAGAAAGAGAAGAGAGAGAGTGGAATATAAAGGAGACTTTACAATCTACATAGCCAAGCATAGGAGTCATCAAGGTAACCTGCTACTATAGCCATTCAGACTTTGCTGCTGTGAGGGACACCGTTAAGAAATCCTTCACACCTGGACACATCCTGGCCAGACATGCTTTTAAGACCCTGTATCTTGCATTGGGCACTACAGCCTTTATTGCTAAGCCAGGGATTCTACTGAGAGAGGAGTTAGCAAGATAGAGTACAAAAGTGGCCATAACTCTCATCCTTGCCTATATGTATACATCGCTATCTGGTAGAGATTTCACTGTGTTCAGTTGGAACTGTGTCTGCTATAATTGGATGTACTACAACTCCCATTTTGCACTTGAGTAAAGAGAGATGTTTATTCTTCTACCTCTGGCCTGGTTTTCTGACTACTGCACCATACACTGGCCATTGCACTCCACACGGACTGCCTTGCACCGATACAGACACCATATATCACGGACACCCAACTACTATCAGGGAGGAGCCCCAGAACCAGAGTATGCCTCAAGAGAAGAAAGGGTGCCCTGTCCTTTCACTGCAAGGCTCTAGGGCTGAGGAGAGCCACTGTGATTGACTGTGACAGCTACAGAAACTACCACTCCCATCCTCCTCTCCAGCTCCTCTCTAAAATCAGCGAGCCCTCCTTCTATGAATAAGAATAGACAGCTACTCTGTACATGCACCTTCCGTTCTGGTGGACCCCGAAATCCGTTCATGCTGGCTGCCGCATTCTTGAAGTGGTTGTCTCTGGTGAGACAACCCTTTAGAGCTAATCTGTTTTCTGCAATAACAGGAAGGAAGATCCCAGAAAAACTGATGCACTGTGTTATGCCCAGTGATGCACACAGAAATCATAGGGCCCCATGTAAAATGTATAGGCCCCAACCCCCATTGAGAGGTCCAATAAAGTTTTAAACATAGGGAGAGCTCTGTTAATGCTGATTCAATATGTGAGCAGATGGAGTGCATGCCTTGTTGTCAACTTCGCTTAGGTTAAAAATGCTACAGCACACTTGCCATTTTTTATGGGGGGCACAGGTTGTGCTAAGCGTTAGCTGCCTGCAGCTACCACTAGAGGGAGCTCATTGATATGGATTGATACATCTATTATTAAGCTCAATAGAAGCTGTAAAAATATATTTGTAGCAAGCTCCCTTTAGTGACAGGAGAATTCACATATGAGACAATAGTGGCATGTAACGGATCTCCTGGCACCCCGACTGGGTACCTCTGTTGATGGATGCTCCTAGTGCTTCCCGAGGGCTCCAAGCACTCCGCTCGACACTGTAACCACCACAGGAACAAGGAACAGGAAGAGTTCTTACAAGAGCTAGGGGTTATAGCCAGGGGAGTATACAGTGTATAGCAATCCGCACACACATGAGACGAGGCTCTATGTTAAAGGCCAAAACAGGAACTCTTTAATGACCACACAAGCATTGCCTTTTATACACATTTTCCACCAAGGTTACCACCCCCGAGGACCTGGTTGGGAACTGAGGACATAACATAGCAGCCAACCCGTTACAGTTTTACAGTTTAAACACAAAAACTATACATTCAACAAACAAAATGGCATTGCCTGTGACGCAGTCAATAACAGAATAGGCATTGTCTGTGACGCAATTATCAACACAATGGCATTGCCTGTGACATATTTAACAAACACAATGGACTTAATTACTCACAGGCATAAAATACACATTTTTCCCAACCACAGAAAACACCCCAAAACACCACATATCCCCATGAACAACCTATCCAAAAATCACCCAGATTGGTTCAGGGGTTCAGGAATGTCCTGGAAGTCTTATTTTTGCCCCACCGTGCACATGGTCACATGCCCCAAATAGTTCCAGTAAAAAGTCCACGGGGCAGAAACAGTGCCTTTGAAATCCAATATGCCCAAATAGTGTCCCAGGGGCCATAGTCAAAGGGCAAGAGGCTGGCAAGCAGGCCTCTCCAACTCCCAGTGACGAAGGTGCTTTCGTCACACAGGAATATCACTAGGATATGTTGTAATTGTCTGATAGGTGCGGGTCCCACCGCTGGCACCTGCACCTATATCAAGAACGGAGCAGGGAAGGTGGTGGCTGAAGGAACACCAAGCACTCTCTCCATAGAAGTGAAACCCTAATCATTTCTATAGGGCCAACGGAAATAGCCGAGCCAGTGTTCAGCTATTTTCCGCGGCCCCATGGAAATGAATGGAGGGCGGCTGCGCATGCGCAGTATGCCCTCCACCGTTTTCAGGGCTCCGTTCTCACTGTAGAGCCCAGAGGTGGGACCCACACATATCAGACAATGGAAGCATATTCTAGCAGTATGCCCCCATTGTCTGATATGGTAAAACCCCTTTTATGATGTCCAAAAGCAGGTGCCAATACCATTCTGACCCAATGGTTAGATGACACAAGAAGTTACTTATTATCCTACTGTTTATAGAAGAGAAAGGAGCCCTAAAATCTTCTTGCTACCCCCATTCATTTCTATGCTAGCACCGATACATTGTGATCCCACTGCGACAGCTGTCAAACCCTTATGGAAATCACTGCTAGTAATCAAATGCTAGTAATCAATTCATTTAATAGAAAATAAATACATAAATATGTTAATGAAATATAAGTCAATAAACAATAAAAACAAATACATTTTTTTAAGGAGATATTATTTTTGACCCATGTACATGAAGAGCAGCGTGCACGGAAGGCGTAAAACTCACTAGTATGGAGCCCTGTGTAGTACCTCAGAGTGGGCACTATTATTCCTACACCCTGCTACTGTCTCTAATGGCTAACAATGTCATCTGTGTATTTTTTTCCATGTCCTCTGATATTGTGCCTTAATTACACTGCCATGTAACTTATGTATTTTATTACATGCACTGTGCCTGGTTATCCAGCAGGTGACAGTGTATCTGGCAGAGAGAGATCTTCAGATAGAATGGAACTTACCATTCCATTCTCCCCCTGTTTGGGCAGAAGTGGGCTTGTCCTGTTTCCTACTAAGGGAGAGGTTGCAAGAAGCTATAGACAGTCTAGAGTAGATATTGGAGCTGGAAAGACACAAGAGATGGCACAATGAGGGGAATGACCTCCCTCCTGCAGCAGGGAAGCAGCTCATAGAGCACCATGACTCCTTACAGTTTATAGACAGAGTATTGCGAGAGGGTTAACAGCCAAAGGCACCCCGCTCAAAGGTACTAGAACTGCTACAAAGTCCAGCTACCAGACTGAGGCCTCATGCACACGACCGTTTTTTTTTAAGGTCCGCAAAAACGGGGTTCGTAGGTCCGTGATCCGTGACCGTTTTTTCATCCGTGGGTTTTCCTTGTTTTTTGGAGGATCCACGGACATGAAAAATGAAAAAAAAATCTAAGTCAAGTTTGCCATTGAAATGATAGGAAAAAACGGACACGGATCACGGACGCGGATGACAATCTTGTGTGCATCCGTGATTTTTCACGGACCCGTTGACTTGAATGGGTCCGTGAACCGTTGGCCGTGAAAAAAATAGGACAGGTCATATTTTTTTCACGGCCAGGAAACACGGATCACGGATGCGGCTGCCAAACGGTGCATTTTCCGATTTTTCCACGGACCCATTGAAAGTCAATGGGTCCGCGAAAATAAACGGAAAACCGCACAACGGCCACGGATGCACACAACGGTCGTGTGCATGAGGCCTGAAGCCAGAGTTTAGCACAGCAGAGAAAGAGAAAGCAAGGTATCTAAGTTTGCCTGCCAGTTTACCCCAAAATCTGTTGGGGTAAGAGAAAGACCAAATATTGTCTGGATGCAAGTTAATTCAAGTAAAGCCGTTGAACTTTTAGCAAGTCTTACTCCACCTTACTCCATAAACTATCACTCTTGAAGCCTAACCCTGAGGAGCGATGGTATCCAGGTAGGCTACAAGAAAATTTAGACTAGCACATTCATGGTCACAGGTGCATATCCATAAAGCATGCATACAGAGAACTAATAAAAGCATGGCTGCATGGCTTTTATTAATTCTCTATATGCTTGATTTATGGATATGCACCTGTGACCATAAATGTGCTAGTCTAAATTTTCTTGTAGTATATATTGAGGGTAGTGGCCTCTTTTAGACTAAGCAACGCCCATCTGCCTGGGGCTTCTGAGCAGAGTATAAATGTAGCTGACTCCTACACGGCCCTGAATATTGTAGGCTTAGGTAAGTCCAAGAGAGGCGGTATATTAGTGTTAAGGACCAGTCTGCGGAAGCCACCTTGACGCCTGGTAGACGGGCCTGACACACGTTTGATCAAAAATGTGCGCAAAGACCTTCTATTTTTTCATTTATAATATGTATAATACCACTTTAATTTAGAATGATCCCCATTACTCAGTTCTATTGTTTGTATGTGAAATGTTGTGCAGCCATGCTTTTATTCGTTCTCGGTATCTAGGTAGGAGCACCATGACACACACAGAACTAGTAAGGCTGCATCACCACTCAGCATTCCTGAAAACCTGGGATGCGATCAGCCCTGGGGGGGGGGGTGACACGTTGCACATGTGACTGCTGTACACTGCAGGAGAGGGTAGACATCTGTGCAAAAATATCCTCCCATAGAAACATAGAGGGTAAGGCCTCTGTACATATGGCATCAGCTGGAGCATGGAGTAGGAGGAGGCGATATAGTAATAACCCCCTGCACCTCCACGGCAGTTCTATTACAGCTGTATGGAGGTTGCAGGGCTGAGCAACGACCACGATGCAGTGAAATGCAGCAAGGCCACACAGACTACAGTGGCAACACCTTGCAGTAAAACGGCACGACTGTTATCAAACTGCAACGAGTCCCTTCTGTCATTAGTGGTCTGCATCTCCAACGTGTGACAGCACCCTTATTCCACTCATTCCAGAAGGTGAAATTGCTTCCTAACGAGGTGACCACCACATTGAGTAGCTGCCTGTTTATTGTACCCATCTTATAAGAGGGGTATAATTGGCGCATAACAGAATATAATGCAGTTTACATAACTTAATGTTTCATTCATGGCCTTGACCCGGTGTAATTTCAGTAATGTTGCCATACATTTATGTGCATTGATAAAATTACTTTCTTCATCTTTCAGTAGATTGGTAAATACCCTGCTTATATAATGGGCTCCTCTGTGTATACGGGTCCTTATTCTATGTATTGTATATGTATCTGTGGGCTGAGTAGACTTCATCGAGGGGCTGTCAGCCATTTAAAGGGAATGTGTCATGAGAAAATAACCTATGGTTAAATCAAGTTTTTATGCCATATTATGCTGTCATGTTATTCTTATGCTTCTGTGTCCTGTCTTTAAAGGCTATGGACACCTTTGGAGGCAATTTTTGTTTATGATCGCATTTCACTTATTTTTGGCTAAAAATCCTATTTTCAATTGGGCTTTATTAAAAATATTGAGCTGTTCTTTCACAAAGGGTTAACTGTTTTTCTAACTGTGTGACTGGTACTTTCACTTTCACTTTGTGCTGGTCATCTAAGGCTTCTTTCACGCTTGCGGCAGAGTGATCCAGCAAGCAGTTTTGTCGCCGGAACTGCCTGCCGGATTCGGCAAAACGTATGCCAACTGATGGCATTTGTAAGACTGATCAGGATCCTGATCAGTCTTAACCACTTCAGCCCCGCTAGCTAAAACCCCCTTCATGACCAGGCCACTTTTTACACTTCGGCACTACACTACTTTCACCCTTTATTGCTCGGTCATGCAACTTACCACCAAAATGAATTTTACCTCCTTTTCTTCTCACTAATAGAGCTTTCATTTGGTGGTATTTCATTGCTGCTGACATTTTTACTTTTTTTGTTATTAATCGAAATTTAACGATTTTTTTGCAAAAAAATGACATTTTTCACTTTCAGCTATAAATTTTTCGCTAAATTTATTGTTGTACATGTCTTTGATAAAAAAAAATGTTTGGGCAAAAAAAAAAAATGGTTTGGGTAAAAGTTATAGCGTTTACAAACTAAGGTACAAAAATGTGAATTTCCGCTTTTTGAAGCAGCTCTGACTTTCTGAGCACCTGTCATGTTTCCTGAGGTTCTACAATGAACCAAACAGTAGAAAACCCCCACAAATGACCCCATTTCAGAAAGTAGACACCCTAAGGTATTCGCTGATGGGCATAGTGAGTTCATAGAACTTTTTATTTTTTGTCACAAGTTAGCGGAAAATGATGATTTTTTATTTTTTTTTCTTACAAAGTCTCATATTCCACTAACTTGCGACAAAAAATAAAAAATTCTAGGAACTCGCCATGCCCCTCACGGAATACCTTGTGGTGTCTTTTTTCCAAAATGGGGTCACTTGTGGGGTAGTTATACTGCCCTGGCAATTTAGGGGCCCAAATGTGTGAGAAGAACTTTGCAATCAAAATGTGTAAAAAATGGCCTGCGAAATCCGAAAGGTGCACTTTGGAATATGTGCCCCTTTGCCCACCTTGGCTGCAATAAAGTGTCACACATCTGGTATCGCCGTACTCAGGAGGAGTTGGGGAATGTGTTTTGGGGTGTCATTTTACATATACCCATGCTGGGTGAGAGAAATATCTTGGCAAAAGACAACTTTTCCCATTTTTTTATACAAAGTTGGCATTTGACCAAGATATTTATCTCACCCAGCATGGGTATATGTAAAATGACATCCCAAAACACATTCCCCAGCTTCTCCTGAGTACAGCGATACCATATGTGTGACACTTTTTTGCAGCCTAGATGCGCAAAGGTGCCCAAATTCCTTTTAGGAGGGCATTTTTAGACATTTGGATCCCAGACTTCTTCTCACGCTTTAGGGCCCCTAACATGCCAGAGCAGTATAAATACCCCACATGTGACCCCACTTTGGAAAGAAGACACCCCAAGGTATTCAATGAGGGGCATGGCGAGTTTATCGAATTTTTTTTTTTTTGCATAAGTTAGCGGAAATTGATTTTTTTTTGTATTTTCTCACAAAGTCTCCCTTTCCGCTAACTTAGGACAAAAATTTCAATCTTTCATGGACTCAATATGCCCCTCACGGAATACCTTGGGGTGTCTTCTTTCCGAAATGGGGTCACATGTGGGGTATTTATACTGCCCTGGCTTTTTAGGGGCCCTAAAGCGTGAGAAGAAGTCTGGAATATAAATGTCTAAAAATTTTACGCATTTGGATTCCGTGAGGGGTATGGTGAGTTCATGTGAGATTTTATTTTTTGACACAAGTTAGTGGAATATGAGACTTTGTAAGAAAAACCAAACAAAAAAAATTATAATATTTCCGCTAACTTGGGCGTATGATTTTTACGGATCCATGGATACATGGATCGGATCCGCAAAACACATGCGGACGTCTGAATAGAGCCTTACAGGGGGGTGATCAATGACAGGGGGGTGATCAAGGACAGGCGGGTGATCACCCATATAGATTCCCTGATCACCCCCTGTCATTGATCACCCCCCTGTAAGGCTCCATTCAGACGTCCGCATGTGTTTTGCGGATCCGATCCATGTATCCGTAAAAATCATACGGACGTCTGAATGGAGCCTTACAATCAAAAGTTAAATTTTATCAGTTTGATATTTGGTTATATTCATATCCATTCAACCCTCCTTATCTAATTCTCGGTGATAACTTTTTAAGATAAACATACTATGTTACAATTTCTAGTGATTTCTTTTGAATGTCACTATATAGAGAAAATAAATAAAATCCTGCATTTTTTTGCACTTGTCATTAAGCCTATTAATATGGTATGTTGAGACTTCTTGTTCTGTACAGCAGTGTTTCCCAACCAGTGTGCCTCCAGCTGTTGCAAACTACAACTCCCAGCATGCCTTGACAGCCTTTGGCTGGGCGGGCATGCTGGGAGTTGTAGTTTTGCAACAGCTGGAGGCACACTGGTTGGGAAACACTGCTGTACAGGTCACCTTTCAGTAGTCTTCTCATTTTCATCACAGACAGGATTACAATGACAGATAACACATGCATATAGATAGCACAGAATCCACTATTCACAACAGGTGATGGTCACATCTTATCTACTTCCCCTCCCTGCACAATAAAGCAGGTCACAGAGCATGTCTAGAAAACCTTCCTAGAAGTCAAAGGGTCTCCTCCAGTCTATTGTTTCTATGGCCCATCGTGGTTGCTGCAATGCATCTCTGCATGCTCTAAAAAGCATCTAAGGCAAGGTGACCACCCCCATAATCATGGTAATGAAATAAAATTTAAATCTACTATCAGAAATAAAAACATATATAAAAAAAAGGAAATCTCTTACTGTCTGGTTTTAACTGGCAGGAAAAATCACAGGTGATATATTCCATTTAATTTCAGATTTTTAACAGTAATAACCAGCAGTTATGAACATTTCATTTAGAGGTGTTGGGTTGCTGTGAGGGGGGAAGGCAGGGTCCCTTGGCAGCAGAAGTGTTGGTGCAGTGTAGCAGTGCAGGAAATAATAAGACTATGTTAATAGAAGAATGTTTTTCTTTTAACTGAAGAATCAACTTCGAGTGGATGCAACACGGATGACACCAGTATTTTGTGGATACACAATTTTCAGCTCGCAAAAACATACATACAGTCATGTGCATGAGGCCTAAGTGAAATTACTGCCCTGGTGAACTGTAAGGGGCACATCCACACATGATGGAAAATACAGCGGAAAAGTTGCAGAGGATTTTGTTGTGAACTTGTGGCATAAAAACACAACAAAAATACATGTATTACATCTAGTGTCGAGCGAATTGAAGTCCACAATTCAAATCTGAATTCGATTCAAATCTCCTTGTGCTTCGGGGTAGAGAATCGATTTTCCCTTAAATGGCTGTAAAAAATAACAAAAAAACATACTGTACTTATCGCATCTGTTTGAGCGCGAAGATCTGGCTGCTGCCATCTTGATTGAAGATCCCACGCAAAATCCTGTGCATGGTGACGTCATCACCGGCCGCGCGAGATTTCGCACTGGATCTTCAATCAAGATGGCGGCGGCTGGCTTTCACAATCAAATGGATGAGGTAAGTATGGTTTTATTTACTAACAGAAGGACCCGGCTTCACACCAGTATATTTTATCTATTTCATTTAATGTTTGTGTGTGTCGTTAAACGATATCAATACTATCCATTATAACAGTGATATCTACATGACCCCGCCCCCTTAACAGTAACATCCACATCCCCCTCCCCTTTAACAGTGACCTCCGCAGTGGCCGTCCCTTTATTAGCGACCTCCACAGTACCCCGTCTCGTTAAGGCCCCTTTCACACTACAGTTTTTTTTTTCCGTTTTGCGGTCCGTTTTTTGCGTTCCGTATACGGTCCGTATACAGAACCATTCATTTCAATGGTTCCGCAAAAAAAACCGCAATGTGTTCCGTATGCATTCCGTTTCCGTATTTCCATTTTTCCGTTCCGTTGAAAGATAGAACATGTCCTATTATTGCCCGCAAATCACGGTCCGTGGCTCCATTCAAGTCAATGGGTCCGCAAAAAAAAACGGAACACATACGGAAATGCATCCGTATGTCTTCAGTATCCGTTCCGTTTTTTTGTGGAACCATCTATTGAAAATGTTATGCCCAGCCCAATTTTTTCAATGTAACTACTGTATACTGTATATGCCATACGGAAAAACGGAACAACGGAACGGAAACGGAACCACAACGGAAGCAAAAAAACTGAACAACGGATCCGTGAAAAACGGACCGCAAAACACTGAAATGGACATACTGTAGTGTGAAAGAGACCTAACAGTGATTTCTACAATAAACCGCCCCCTTAACAGTGACCTCTACAGAGCTCAGTTCCCTTAAAATGTGACCTCCACCGTTCCCTGCCCCCTTAACAAAAACCTCCACAGAGCACGCCCCTTTAACAGTGACCTCCACAGCATCCTGCCCCTTAACAGTGACCTTCACAGCGGCCGCCCCTTTATTAGTGACCTCCACAGTACCCCATCTCCTTAACAGTGATTTCCACAACAACCCGCCCCCTTAACAGTGGCCTCTACAGCAATCTTCCCCTTAACACTGACCTCCATAGCGGACCGTGCCCTTAACTGTCTCCTCCACAGCAGCCTGCCCCTAGGGTGGCCAGAGGTCCGGTTTTAGGCCGGTTTGCTTGAGAAGGACTCTTAGGAGTCAAAACATTGCACGGTTGGTGAAAAAAACTCTGCATATTGTGAAGACATTGAGTGCCGAGGTCTTCTCTCCATCTTACATACACTCAGCAATGCAGCATCTGAGGGGTACAATGATGGGGGGCAGCAAAATCGCCACTTACTGTAACTACTTAGGCTGAGTTCATACTTCAGTTAATTGATCAGTTATTTCCATCAGGTATTTTGAGCCAAAACCAGGTGGGGGTCAAAAACACAGAACAGGTGCAGATCTTTCCCTTATACCTTATCTCTGTGATGGCTTCACTACTGGTTTTAGCTCACAATCACTGATGAAAATCACTGACCAAACAACTGAAGTGAGAACTGGGCCTTACAAAGAAATGCACTTTGTGACAAAGTAATTCGTCAAGTAGCAAATCTTTTTGTAAAATTTGGCGAAGCAGACGGATGGAATTTTCCGATACTTACTGCACATCTCTAATTACTGAAGCTGAAGCGGTGGTGGATCTCATCTTCTCCATTGCAAAGTGTGAAATCTGCAGTGGAGAACGTCGGCATTAATTGACATGCTACGCAATGTGTGGACAAAATTTCTTAAAATCTACTTTGCTGGTACTGTTCACGAAAACCCACACCTGCAAATAAGTGATATGTCCGCTGGGGGCGTCCACATGTGCAGATTTCCTGCAGCAGACAATCCGGAGCAGGAAAAATGCACCAAATAGCTAGTTTTTATGTTGTGAATTTTGCTGCAAATTTGATGCAGATTTCACTCTTTGCTTTGCAAAGGGTAAAACCCACAATGAAAATCCACAGCACATTCGAAATCTGCACCACATTTCTGATACAGATTTATTCTGCATTGTGAGGATTACAATTGCTAGAAGTTCATTCACTTTGCTGATACTGTACAGTGCTGTGCATTTGCCTATACCCTTAGGGTGCCCATATATGTGGACAGTAGTTGACCAAAGTTGTCAGTTTTATCGAGACTGGCCAACTGTCTTATGTGTATGGGGTTGTGCTTACTGTTTACAGATAATGTTGCGGAAACGAGCGAAGGAGCAGAAATACTGAACTTAATATGTGTAGTCCTTTTGTCATCAATGGAGAAAAGCCCAGGGTGCAACTGGGAACAAGGAATGGGGGTATATTGCCTGGGCACTAGCTGTCAGAAGGGGATACCAGTGGGCCACTTTGTCTTGGCTAGGGTATTTAGACACAGGGTTAGGGCAGTGAACTGAACTTCTACCCATGGTGAAGGACAGTTAAGCTACAGTTTTGAGATAGGACTCCACCACTACCCCAGTCCTGGTTATGTCTGCAATTGTTTGTTATGTTTTGTAATGTTATGCCATGTTATGCACAGCATTCCAGCAAAAGAGGAATGGTTGGCATTAACAGGGCTAATCACCCTCTTCCTCCCCTCTTGGTCTTGTCCGACTTTCTACCAGGAGGGAGAGTTCAAGGCCAGACTGTGTGGAGCAAGGAAGCAGATGCCAGAGCTCCTACTCCAGTTCTTCTGTGAGATCTTTACTCCAGGAGTCAAGATACAGCTTTCCCAAAAGCTACAGTGGATGAAGTCAGCAGAGTGACCAACAAAATTCAGCTTCACAGATTCTGCTGCCGGTGAGGGAAAACAGGTCAGACACCCATCACATAAAGCAGGGATGCCCAACCTTTGGCCCTCCAGCAAAATTGCAACTCCCAGCATGTCTGGACAGTGTACAGCTACTTGGGCATACTGGAGTCGTAGTTTTGCAACAGCTGGAGGGCCGCAGATTGAGCATCCCTGACATAGTGTAACCACCAGGCCTTACTAACATCAAGACTATACCACAGTGGACAACTATAAACACAAATCCCTGCAAGTGCTATTGAATTGCTAGCTAACGTACCTCCTCATCTGGGGACAGAATCTGCATTTTGTATTTAATACTGCTGGATGTGTAAAGAGAGACTGTTATACGTTCACTTCGGGCCTGATTCTTCAAATCACCTTTCCAGTGCACCGATCTCCAGGGAGCAACGGCCTAAGAGAGAACACAATGACACAACACCTCATCAGGGCCTCTACCACTCCTATCCTCTACAACGCCTCCTCAGGGGCTCGTTACTCTCCTCTCCACATTGAGATCACATGCACACTTAGATAAACCAAGCATGCATGTGTATGGGGGAGTTGGGAATCATAGCTTTTAACTGAACTAGTGATGAGCAGCATAGGCAATATTAATTTTTGCAATATTTAGCGAAATTTTGGCCTAATATTCGCCATAAATTAGCAAATTCGAGAATTAATAATCTCAAGTCATCATTTTCTTGATTGCGAAAATCGGCAATGTAATATGCGCGTATTGCCTGCGCAATACAGGTGTGGGTCACTTTTGCTACATTTTTCAAGCAGCTAGAAGTTTCCTGACACTGCAGAAAATGCACAGTACAGTAATTCCTATCACACTACCTAACACCCTGCACTAGAAACTATCAGCTACACTATATCACTATCTAACCTACACTTACTATCTCACACTAACAATCTGTATTATATATAAGCTAACTAACTAACTATGTAATGTAATTACCCAGCAAAGCACAGAGCACAGCAATGACACTGCTCTCTATCAGATCTGCAAAAAACAGCAGGAAATGGCTGCTGGGGAGGTTCTTATATAGTAAGGGGTAGGCAACTTTCCTATTGGTTGCTAGGGATGTTGCTAAGCTCAGACAAAGACATTGCAGCCTTCTCATTGGCCCACAAGCAAGAAGCAGGGAGGGATCATGTGTGGATTAACCCTCTCATATGCCACGGTCAGAGCTGGGAGGTTCGCGCTCCCAATCCTGAGCCATCGGGTTCACCCGCTGCGGTGACGGGGACCCGATGGTTGTATTGTACTGCATTGAAACAGGCATCCCATTTCCCATATAAAGGGACATACAAAATTGTAAAAAAAAAAAAAAAAACAGACATATTAGGTATCGCCGCATCTGTAACAGCCTGCTCTTTAAAAATATCACATGATTTAACCCGACTGGTCAACACTGTAAAAAATAAAAACTGTGCCAATAAAAGCCATTTTTATCACCTTACATCACAAAAAGTGTAATACCAAGTGATCAAAAAGTCATATGTGCTTCCAAATGGTACCAATCAAACTGTCACCTCATCCCGCAAAAAATAAAAAAGATGGCTTTCAGAAAATGGAGCTAGAAAAACATGATTGTTTTTATTTTAAAAATGCTTTTATTGTGTAAAACCAAAATAAATATAAAAAAAATAGACAAATGACATATTGACGCATCCGTAACAACCTGCGCTATAAAAATAACACATGGTTTACCCAGTTAGGTGAAAACCGTAAAAAAATTAATAATAAAAACTGTGCCAAAACAAATCTATGTTTTGTCACCAAAATGTGCTAATACCAAACAATCAAAAAGTCGCATGTACCCTATAATAGTACTAATCAAACCGTTACCTCATGCCGCAAAACCTGAGCCACTACATAAGATAATCACCCAAAAAATAAAAATAAATTGGCTTTCAGAATGAGACACAAAAACATGATTTTTAAAAAAAAATGCTTTATTATGTAAAACTGAAATAAAAAAAAATAAAAGTAGACATATTTGATTTGTCACATCCATAACAACCTGCACTATAAAAATAGCACATTATCTAACCTGTCAGGTGAACACTGTAAAAAAAACAAAAATGTGGTCGTAAACTGCTGTATGGCCACACGGCAGGGCGCAAAAGGAAAGGAACTCCATATGTTTTTTGGAAGGCAGTTTTTGCTGGACTGGTTTTTTGACACAATGTCCCATTTGAAGCCCGCCTGATGCAGAGTACCAACAAAACTGCCAGCTTATCCCGTAGTTTCCAAAATGTGGTAACTTTTTTTGGAGTTTCTACTCTAGGGGTGCATCAGGGGGGCTTCAAATGGGACACGGTGTCTAAAAACCAATCCAGCGAAATCTGCCTTCCAAAAACCAAATGGCGTTTCTTTCCTTCTGCGCCCTGCTGTGTGCCGGTACAGCAGTTTACAACCACATACAGGGTGTTTCTGTAAACTGCAGAATCAGAGTGATAAATGTTGAGTTTTGTTTGGCTGTTAACCCTTGCTTTGTTACTGAAAAAAATTAAAATGGAAAATCTTCCAAAAAAGTGAAATTCAGAAATTTTATCTCCATTTTCTATTAAATCTTATGGAACGCCTAAAGGGTTAATAAAGCTTGTAAATCAGTTTTGAATACCTTGAGGGATGTAGTTTCTTAGATGTGGTCACTTTTATGAAATTTCTACTCTAGGGGTGCTTCAAATGGGATATGGTGTAAAAAAAGAAAGGCCATCAAAATCTGCCTTCCAGAAACCATATGGCATTCCTTTCCTTGTGCGCCCTGCTATTTGGTCATACAGCAGTTTACAGCCACATATGGGGTGTTTCTGTAAACTACAGAATTAGGGCAATAAATATTGAGTTTTGTTTGGCTGTTAACCCTTGCTTTGTTACTGGAAAAAATTGATTAAAATTTAAAATTTGCCAAAATATTTAAATTCTGAAATGTCATCTCCATCTTGTGGAACAAACAAAGTTTGTAAAATACCTTGAGGGGTGTAGTTTGCAAAATGGGGTCATTTTTGGGTGGTTTCTATTATGTAAGCCTCACAAAGTGACTTCAGACCTGAGCTGGTCCTTAAAAAGTGGGTTTTCGCAAATTTCTGAAAAATTTCAAGATTTGTTTCTAAACTTGTAACGTCCCCAAAAAATAAAATGTAATTCCCAAAATGATCCAAACATGAAGCAGGCATATGGGGAATGTAAAGTAATAACTATTTTTGGAGGTATTACTATGTATTATAGAAGTAGAGAAATTGAAACTTGGAAATGTGCTAATTTTTCCAAACTTTTGGTAAATTGGTATTTTATTATAATAAAAAATGAATTTTTTTTGCTCCATTTTACCAGTGTCATGAAGTACAATATGTGACGAAAAATCAATCTTACAAATGACACACACGTACAGTATATACCCTTACAATACATGCAGACTAATGCAATTTTGTATTTGAGGAATGAATATTTGCATTGTGAGCGAACCTCTATGAAGCATGATGATTAAGCAGGAATGTATAATTCATCGATCAGGTTGAGGACGTTTCCCCGGTAAACAATACCTTACTGATTACTCCAGTCATTACAGCGCACAAGCAGCATATTCTATATTTGCTTCTGGAAGAGATTTTGTATTTGCTTTTTAATGATTTTATGTCCGCTCTACTAATAACTATCAGACTACAAATACTTGTGATGTAATTACACTTTACCATCCAGTGTAGAATTTGTATTTCATTGCTTTTTTTTTTTTCAAAAAGTTTCTTAATTTTCATAGCTGTTGTTCTGCAGTTCACTAATGTGTAAAATAGATATTCCGGAGTTTACTGCGTCTCTCGGGATTAAAACCATAATTCTTGGAGACTGTCATGTTAATGCATTTACGTTTATTGCCTATGCCTCGTGCCGCTATCTTCCAGTTGTGCCTTGATTAATGTGAATCATATTTTTTAGCGTTAGTGATGTTGTTATCACACGTTGTAGTGAATCATGTAGATGTAACATCAGGATCTATACGTTTCTTGTGGATGATTGTTGGTAAGTGTAGAATAATGCAGTAGTAATGCAAATCTCAGATGAAGCGACAGAGCATGGGGATGCTGCTCATCGCTATATAAAGGGTTCATGGTCTATAAAGTGCCCAAAAAAACAGATTGTACAGTAGTTAATACTAATAATACTGCCATACTGGACCCTTGATGATGCCATGCTGCACCAACATGCTATGAACATGTCTAATAGTATTGCCATACGGAGCACATATAACAGCATACAGTGCACACGTGATACTGATAAAAGTACTGCTTTACAGGACCACCAGCATTTTTAGTGCCGAAGTACTGACCCCACATCACTCCCTTTTCTGTATAGTCTAAATTGTGAGTATCCTCCTGTAAGACATAAGTATCCTCCTTCGGGAATGTATTTTTGCAACTGCAATTATTGGCTCCATTATGGGTCCATTATTTTTTGGCATAATTCTGAATTTCTGACACCCATGATCTCAACAAGACCATTTTTCAGAAGTTTTTTTTTTTTTTTTTGTGTGGAACCTGGTGTGTCCGTCTCTTAGCCTTACAGCCACCTACTACCCTAGGAGCTTCAAAATGTGAATATCTAAGCCTCAAGTTCATACCTCTGAGAGGGGTCTGTCATGTACTTACCTGCTTGCCCCCCCTTACTGATGCCGGCCTCGCTATGATGGTGCAGCTGACGTCCTTCAGTTACAGTGACAACCACCCCTGATGACACTGGGGCTGGTCTGCCTATAAGGGAGCATAGATGCCTCAGGGAGCAGAGACCCCGGGCCAATGAGGCTTGTCTCCTGTGTCATGTGCTTCGTGATGGTGGGGTATTTAAACAGGCAACTACCGGCCCCTGTTGCCTGTGATTGGTCTTCATTGCCACACTAGCGTATGTACATTTTGGAACTCCTGGATCTTAACTTCTGCTTTAACTTTGCCTCGGACTGCCAATTATATTTCTGATGTTACCTCTTGTTATGGACCCTGCCTGTTATTTGATTCAGTGATTGTATCCTGTTTTGGCTCTGATGTTTTACCTTCTGGTTCTGTCTTTGTCAGTCGATATTTTTCCTTCTTTTTGTTTAGGCCCCTGAATTTAGTTAAGTTAGGGGCCGCCATTTAGGGAAGATCGTCCAAGTAGGTAGAGAAAGTGGTCTGGGTTGAGCTCAGTGCTGCACTGTTCCCTACCTGATGTGACAGGGTCAACATGTAGACCAAAGCTTATTTAGACTCAATGCCACATTCAGGTCTTTGCCAGTGCTAGATGGAACTAGAGTAAACTTCTCCATCTCAGGAAGCGGCATCTGTACGTGTCTATTTACGATATATTAGCACTACACACATTGCTCACTTTGAGATTTCCACCCATAGCTGAAAGGGCATAGCAGGTGTCTTTTGCAGGGGCATTAAACCTTGTTGCTTGCATTGGAAAAATTACCCAAAAAACCCTAACCACGTATCCAGTGAATATGAACTCATTTGCTCCCAGACGGTTATGTAGGAGGTGGTTTTCCATACTCCTCATTGCCCCCTACTGACCTTTTATTGCAGGACCCTTCTAACAAACAGCGGCGCATTATAGGACACTGTTACTAGGAGAAGGCCCACCAATCTTTGTGCCTATAGTCCTCCACCAACATTGATCCAACCTTGCACCTGGTCACTACCAACACCAAGCCTAGGCATATTGCTGATGCTGACCATTGGATTCTAGGAGGTGAGCCAAATTAATTTAAAGAGCTGTGTAATCTACAGTAAATCGGGCTGTTCCTGCTGAACCTCACCCACTTTTTGTAAAAAGTTGTGTGCACACAACTTATGCTTGCACAAAAATGTGTGACTTTTTTTTTTGCACCATAATACTGGGCAAACACCATGATAAATTCCCCCTGATGTGTCCAAAAACACTTCCAGCCCTTCATACAATTAAAGAGGACTTGCCACCTGACACATCTGATTCCATAAATACTGCTACTTTGCATAAAGTACCAATACTGGAGCTTCCATTCTAGAAGTCTGCATTGTACTGTTTCTCCATTATTCCTCCTGAAAGAGTTTGACCAAATCGACAACTTGGTGTAACTCTTCCCCTTGTCAAAAAGTTGTGTCCCTACAAAGTCTGGTACTGGCCATAACAGTGTCAGACTAAGGCCTCATGCACACGACAGTTTATTTTCACGGTCCGCAAAAACGGGGTCCTTGGGTTCGTGATCCATGACCGTTTTTTCGTCCGTGGGTCTTCCTTGATTTTTGGAGGATCCACAGACATGAAAAAAAAGTCGTTTTGGTGTCCGCCTGGCCGTGCAGAGCCAAACGGATCCGTCCTGAATTACAATGCAAGTCAATGGGGACGGATCCGTTTGACGTTGACACAATATGGTGCCATTTCAAACGGATCAGTCCCCATTGACATTCAGTGTAAAGTCAGGAGTCCCTTTACTTTCACACTTCCGTTCATATAATGCAGACGGTGGCTCCGTTCAGAGCGGATCCGTCTGCATTATATTGTTAAAACATTTCTAAGTGTGAAAGTAGCCTCAGACGGATCCGTCCAGACTTTACATTGAAAGTCAATGGGGGACGGATCCGTTTGAAAATTGAGCCACAGTGTGTCATCTTCAAACGGATCCGTCCCCATTGACTTACATTGTAAGTCTGGACGGATCCGCTTGCCTCCGCACGGCCAGGCGGACACCCGAACATAACTTGAAGCGTCCCCATCACCATGGGAACGCCTCTATGTTAGAATATACTGTCGGATATGAGCTACATAGTGAAACTCAGATCCGACAGTATATTCTAACACAGAGGCGTTCCCATGGTGATGGGGACGCTTCAGGTTAGAATATACTGAAAAACTGTGTACATGACTGCCCCCTGCTGCCTGGCAGCACCCGATCTCTTACAGGGGGCCGTGATCAGCACAATTAACTCCTCAGGTGCCGCACCTGAAGGGGATAATTGTACTATCATATCCCCCTGTAAGAGATCAGGGCAGCCAGGCAGCAGGGGGCAGATCCCCCCCCCCCCAGTTTGAATATCGTTGGTGGCACAGTGTGCGCCCCCCATCGGCCCCCCTCTCTCTATAGCAGTAACAACATTGGTGGCAGTGTGCGGCCTCCCATCTCTCCCCCCCCCCCCCGATTATTGGTGGCAGCGGAGTTCCGATCGGAGTCCCAGTTTAATCGCTGGGGCTCCGATCGGTAACCATGGCAACCAGGACGCTACTGCAGTCCTGGTTGCCATGGTTACTTAGCAATAGTACAATAGTAGAAGACTCATAGTTACCTGCTTGCTGCTGCGATGTCTGTGTCCGTCCGGGAGCTCCACCTACTGGTAAGTGACAGGTCTGTGCGGCGCATTGCTAAAGAACTGTCGCTTACCAGTAGGAGGAGCTCCCGGCCGGTCACAGACATCGCAGCAGCAAGCAGGTAAGTATGAATCTTCTACTGTTGTACTATTGCTAAGTAACCATGGCTACCAGGGCTGCAGTAGCTTCCTGGTTGCCATGGTTACCGATCGGAGCCCCAGCGATTAAACTGGGACTCCGATCGGAACTCCGCTGCCACCAATGATGGGGGGGGGGATGGGAGGTCGCACACTGTGCCTCCAACGATTTATAACAATAGAGGGAGGAAGGGGGGGCCCGATGGGGGGCGCACACTGTGCCACCAACGATATTCAAACTGGGGAGGGGGGGGGGGTCTGCCCCCTGCTGCCTGGCAGCCCTGATCTCTTACAGGGGGATATGATAGTACAATTAACCCCTTCAGGTGCTGCACCTGAAAGGGTTAATTGTAGGATCACGGTCCCCTGTAAGAGATCGGGTGCTGCCAGGCAGCTGTCACAACCAGACAGCTGAGAAGCTCTGACAGAAGCCTTTCAGAACCTCCTCCTTGAGTTTTCTTTGTTTTGAATTTCAGTTCCTCATCTCGTTAGCCTCTCTCAACTGTCATGTAGTTGGACTGATTGCATCCCTTTAAATTCCTCCCCATAATGCATTAGTGTGCGGCTTATACAACTTCCTGGAGTGTGTGTGCATGCTGATCCTTTTTTCCAGCCTTCTACAAGATAAGTGCTGTACATTTATCTGTTATTTTCTGTTTGCTGGATCCCAGGTGACCCTGACTCCCTCCGTATCTTTTGTAGGGAGCCGGTGGTCGTGTCCCCTCACTATTGTAGGGTGCTCAGGGGTATATAGTCAAGGTACGTGGATATGCAAACTTCCACCATTCGGATCTTTGCATAGGCTGAGCAGCCAGGGAAAGTGCCAGGTCTTCTGCAGGGGTCTCCCCTTGGTTCCTTAGCTTTTGGATCCAGCGAGTCATTTATGCATGTTGCTTTGCCTTGTTTCCTGTACACCGTCCGTGACATTATAAGCCGCCATAACCGTCTCAAGCATGGATCCGGTTTCACTTTTGGCTGAACGCCTTCAGGGTCTTTCATTGGAGGTAGCTGATCTCCGCAGGACTTTTTCTCAGCTTCAAGTGACCGGTTCAGCTGGCGTTCATGGAGTTTTTTCTGAGCCTAAGATCTCGCTCCCGGATACGTTTTCCGGGGGTAGTGAGAATTTTGTGCGTTTTAGAGAGGCTTGCAAACTCCATTTTCACCTTCTTCCCCATTCCTCTGGTGATGAGGAACGGAGGGTGGGGATCATTATATCGCTGCTCAGGGGTAACGCTCAGTCCTGGGCCTTTTCGCTGCCGGAGGGGGCACGGTCCCTCCGTTCAGTGGATGAATTCTTTTTAGCCCTGGGTCAGATATATGATGATCCGGATCGTATTGCTCTGGCGGAGTCTAGACTACGTCTCTTATGCCAGGGTAAACAATCCGCAGAGATATACTGTTCAGAATTTCGGAGATGGGCAGCTGATACTTGTTGGAATGATGCTGCGCTCCGAAGTCAATTTTGCCATGGTCTTTCAGAGGGATTGAAAGATGTATTTGCCTTTCATGAGAGGCCTATTTCTTTGGACTCTGCTATGTCTCAGGCCGTTCGTATTGACAGGCGTCTTAGAGAGAGAGGAGAGATCTCTCCTTCCTGTCATACTCGGTCCCAGGACTGTGCAGCGGTCCCATTCTGTGCGCAGGGGTCTCAGTCGCTGTCAGCCCCTTCTGAGCAGGAGCCCATGCAGCTGGGGTTGATTGCTTCTGACAATAGAAGATTCAGCCCGCATGGGAGGGTTTGTTTTTGTTGTGGAGGTATTAATCATTTGGCAAATATTTGTCCCTCTAGGAGATTCAGGCAGTTCTCTGGGAATAATAAAAAAACAAAGAGGAAAAAATCTTTTAAAAATGTTCCGTCTGTTACTATTGGCAGGGTTGAGGCGGAAATTGAAGGTTTTCCGTTTGCTTGTAGTTCCCGTTTTGTCCTGCCTGCTAGGGTGGCGCTAGAGAGCAAGAGCATTTTTTGTGAGATTTTTGTGGATAGTGGAGCAGCGGTCAATCTCATTGATAGTCAATTCGCAATAGCTCATGGTTTCCAGGTGTGCACTTTGGGAAAGGATATTCCGGTTTTTGCGATTGATTCCGCTCCACTTACTCAGAAATCATTAAAGGGCATAGTTCACAATATCCGTTTAATTGTGAGTGATGCTCATGTTGAGGATGTGTCATGTTTCGTCCTTAGCGGTTTGCCTACCCCTCTAGTGTTGGGGCTACCCTGGCTCACTAAACATAACCCCACCATTGATTGGCAAGCAAGGCAAATAAATGGTTGGAGTGACTTTTGCAGAGAGAATTGCCTCATGACATCTGTTTCTGAGGTTGCTACTAAGACTGTACCATCTTTTCTCTCTGAATTTTCGGATGTCTTCTCTGAGAGTGGAGTTCAGGATTTGCCCCCGCACAGGGAGTACGATTGCCCTATTAATCTCATCCCAGACGCCAAGCTGCCTAAATCTCGTTTATACAATCTTTCCCAACCTGAGAGGATCGATATGCGTGCTTATATCTCTGAGAGTCTGAGAAAAGGACACATACGACCCTCGAAGTCACCTGTTGCCGCTGGTTTTTTCTTTGTTAAGAAAAAAGATGGTTCTTTAAGACCTTGTCTGGATTTCAGGGAGCTGAACAGTATCACAATTCGTGACCCTTATCCGCTTCCTCTGATCCCGGACCTGTTTAACCAGGTTGTTGGGGCTAAAGTCTTTTCCAAATTAGATCTAAGAGGGGGCATACAACCTGGTCAGGGTCAGAGAAGGGGACGAATGGAAGACGGCCTTCAATACCCCTGAGGGCCATTTTGAAAATTTGGTTATGCCTTTTGGTTTGATGAATGCCCCAGCCGTTTTTCAGCATTTCGTGAACAGCATTTTTTATCATTTGATGGGAAATTTTGTATTGGTGTATTTGGATGACATTTTGATTTTTTCTCCCGATTTCAAAACTCATAAGGAACATTTACGTCAGGTCTTGCTCATCCTGCGGGAGAATAGATTATATGCGAAACTGGAAAAATGTGTGTTTGCGGTTCCAGAAATTCAATTTCTGGGGTTTCTTCTCTCCGCTTCTGGTTTTCGCATGGACCCCGAGAAGGTCCGCGCTGTGCTTGAGTGGGAGCTTCCTGAGAATCAGAAGGCGCTGATGCTTTTTTTTGGGCTTTGCCAATTATTACAGGAAGTTCATTTTGAATTATTCTTCTATTGTTAAACCACTCACTGATATGACCAGAAAGGGGGTAGATTTTTCTTCTTGGTCAGTAGAGGCGCGTAAGGCTTTTTCTGATATCAAGGAGAGTTTTGCTTCCGCTCCCATCTTGGTGCAACCTGATGTTTCTTTACCCTTCATAGTTGAGGTTGATGCTTCTGAGGTGGGTGTGGGGGCGGTCTTGTCTCAGGGTTCCTCTCCTGCCAATTGGCGACCGTGTGCCTTTTTCTCAAGAAAACTCTCCTCCGCAGAGAGAAATTACGATGTGGGAGATAGGGAATTGTTGGCCATCAAGTTGGCTTTTGAGGAATGGCGCCATTGGCTAGAAGGAGCCAGACACCCTATTATCGTATTTACTGACCATAAAAATCTGGCCTACTTGGAGTCAGCCAAGCGTCTGAACCCGAGACAGGCCAGATGGTCTTTGTTCTTTTCTAGGTTTAATTTTGTTGTCACGTTCCGCCCTGGAGTTAAGAATGTGAAGGCAGATGCCCTGTCACGTTGTTTTCCGGGAGGCGGGAATTTTGAAGACCCGGGTCCCATTTTGGCTAAAGGTGTGGTGGTCTCTGCTCTTTTTCATGAATTGGAGGCAGAGGTGCAGGCAGCCCAGTCAGAGGCTCCTGATCTTTGTCCTCCTGGGAGGTTGTTTGTGCCTCTCACTTTAAGACACAAGATTTTTAAGGAACACCACGATACGGTCCTTGCTGGGCACCCGGGGGTAAGAGCCACACTGGATCTCATCGCTCAGAGATTCTGGTGGCCTGCGCTTCGTAAGTCGGTTGAGGGTTTTGTGGCAGCCTGCGAGACTTGCGCTCGTGCCAAAGTCCCTCATTCACGTCCATCAGGTCCTCTCCTTCCCTTACCCATTCCTTCCCGTCCTTGGACACATCTGTCCATGGACTTCATAACGGACCTGCCTCGTTCCTCGGGGAAGACTGTGATTCTGGTGGTGGTGGACCGTTTTAGCAAAATTCTCTTCTGCTTTCCACCCGCAGTCGAATGGCCAGACAGAGCGCGTCAATCAGAATCTGGAGACATATCTGCGCTGTTTTGTGGCGGAGAATCAAGAGGATTGGTGTTCTTTTTTGTCCCTTGCTGAGTTTGCTTTAAATAACCGTCGTCAGGAGTCCTCTGATAAGTCACCATTTTTTGGTGCATATGGGTTTCATCCGCAGTTTGGGACTTTCTCGGGAGAGGGGTCTTCTGGTTTACCTGATGAGGACAGATTCTCCTCATCTTTGTCATCTATTTGGCAAAAGATCCAGGATAATCTAAAGAGCATGAGTGAGAGATATAAGCGTGTGGCAGATAAGAGACGTGTGCTTGGTCCGGACCTGAATGTTGGTGATCTGGTGTGGTTGTCTACCAAGAATATCAAATTGAAGGTTCCCTCCTGGAAGTTGGGTCCTAGGTTTATTGGGCCTTACAAAATCCTGTCTGTCATCAATCCTGTTGCATACCGTCTTGATCTTCCTCAGACTTGGAAGATCCATAATGTTTTTCATAAGTCCTTATTGAAACCTTATGTTCAACCCATTGTACCCTCGCCTTTGCCTCCTCCTCCGATTATGGTTGATGGGAATCTTGAATTTCAGGTCTCTAGGATTGTGGATTCTCGTCTTGTCCGCGGTTCTCTTCAGTACCTTGTTCATTGGGAGGGGTATGGTCCTGAGGAGAGGATGTGGGTCCCAGTGACGGACATTAAGGCCTCTCGTCTCATCAGGGCTTTCCATAGGTCCCATCCTGAGAAGGTGGGTTCTGAGTGTCCGGAGTCCACTCGTAGAGGGAGGGGTACTGTCACAACCAGACAGCTGAGAAGCTCTGACAGAAGCCTTTCAGAACCTCCTCCTTGAGTTTTCTTTGTTTTGAATTTCAGTTCCTCATCTCGTTAGCCTCTCTCAACTGTCATGTAGTTGGACTGATTTCATCCCTTTAAATTCCTTCCCATAATGCATTAGTGTGTGGCTTATACAACTTCCTGGAGTGTGTGTGCATGCTGATCCTTTTTTCCAGCCTTCTACAAGATAAGTGCTGTACATTTATCTGTTATTTTCTGTTTGCTGGATCCCAGGTGACCCTGACTCCCTCCGTATCTTGTGTAGGGAGCCGGTGGTCGTGTCCCCTCACTATTGTAGGGTGCTCAGGGGTATATAGTCAAGGTACGTGGATATGCAAACTTCCACCATTCGGATCTTTGCATAGGCTGAGCAGCCAGGGAAAGTGCCAGGTCTTCTGCAGGGGTCTCCCCTTGGTTCCTTAGCTTTTGGATCCAGCGAGTCATTTATGCATGTTGCTTTGCCTTGTTTCCTGTACACCGTCCGTGACAGCAGCAGGGGGCAGTCTTGTACAAAGTTTGTAGTGTATTCTAACTAGAAGCGTCCCCATCACCATGGGAACGCCTCTGTGTTAGAATATACTGTCGGATATGAATTTTCACGAAGTGAAAACTTAGATCTGAAAAAGCTTTTATGCAGACGGATCTTCGGATCCGTCTGTATGAAAGCAACCTACGGCCACGGACCACGGATGCCAATTTTGTGTGCATCCGTGTTCTTTCACGGACCCATTGACTTGAATGAGTCCGTGAACCGTTGTCCGTCAAAAAAATAGGACAGGTCATATTTTTTTGACGGACAGGATACACGGATCACGGCCTCGGCTGCAAAACGGTGCATTTTCCAATTTTTCCACGGACACTTTGAAAGTCAATGGGTCCGCGAAAAAAAAACGGAAAACGGCACAACGGCCACGGATGCACACAACGGTCGTGTGCATGAGGCCTAATGCACACGACCGTTGTGTGCATCCGTGGCCGTTGTGCCGTTTTCCGTTTTTTTTTCGTTGTGACCGTTGTGTGCATTCGTGGCCATTGTGCCATTGTGCCGTTTTCCGGGGTTTTTTTCGCGGACCCATTGAAAGTCAATGGGTCAGCGAAAAAAAACCCGGAAAACGGCACAACGGCCACGAATGCACACAACGGTCACAACGAAAAAAATTAACCCCTTCAGGTGCGGCACCTGAAGGGGTTAATTGTACTATCATATCCCCCTGTAAGAGATCAGGGCTGCCAGGCAGCAGGGGGCAGACCCCCCCTCCCCAGTTTGAATATCGTTGGTGGCACAGTGTGTGCCCCCCATCGGGCCCCCCCTTCCTCCCTCTATTGTTATAAATCGTTGGTGGCACAGTGTGCGCCCCCATCGGGCCCCCCCTTCCTCCCTCTATTGTTATAAATCGTTGGTGGCACAGTGTGCGCCCCCCATCGGCGGCCCCCCTCCCTCTATAGCAGTAACAGCATTGGTGGCCAGTGTGCGACCTCCCATCCCCCCCCCCCCATCATTGGTGGCAGCGGAGTTCCGATCGGAGTCCCAGTTTAATCGCTGGGGCTCCAATCGGTAACCATGGCAACCAGGAAGCTTCTGCAGCCCTGGTTGCCATGGTTACTTAGCAATAGTACAACAGTAGAAGATTCATACTTACCTGCTTGCTGCTGCGATGTCTGTGACCGGCTGGGAGCTCCTCCTACTGGTAAGTGACAGTTCTTTAGCAATGCGCCGCACAGACCTGTCACTTACCAGTAGGTGGAGCTCCCGGCCGGACACAGACATCGCAGCAGCAAGCAGGTAACTATGAGTCTTCTACTATTGTACTATTGCTAAGTAACCATGGCAACCAGGACTGCAGTAGCGTCCTGGTTGCCATGGTTACCGATCGGAGCCCCAGCGATTAAACTGGGACTCCGATCGGAACTCCGCTGCCACCAATGATGGGGGGGGGGGGGAGATGGGAGGTCGCACACTGTGCCACCAACGATATTCAAACTGGGGAGGGGGGGGTCTGCCCCCTGCTGCCTGGCAGCCCTGATCTCTTACAGGGGGATATGATAGTACAATTAACCCCTTCAGGTGCGGCACCTGAGGAGTTAATTGTGCTGATCACGGCCCCCTGTAAGAGATCGGGTGCTGCCAGGCAGCAGGGGGCAGTCATGTACATAGTTTTTCAGTATATTCTAACCTGAAGCATCCCCATCACAATGGGAACGCCTCTGTGTTAGAATATACTGTCGGATCTGAGTTTCACGATGTAGCTCATATCCGACAGTATATTCTAACATAGAGGCGTTCCCATGGTGATGGGGACGCTTCAAGTTATGTTCGGGTGTCCGCCTGGCCGTGCGGAGGCAAGCGGATCCGTCCAGACTTACAATGTAAGTCAATGGGGACGGATCCGTTTGAAGATGACACACTGTGGCTCAATTTTCAAACGGATCCGTCCCCCATTGACTTTCAATGTAAAGTCTGGACGGATCCGTCTGAGGCTACTTTCACACTTAGAAATGTTTTAACAATATAATGCAGATGGATCCGCTCTGAACGGAGCCACCATCTGCATTATATGAACGCAAGTGTGAAAGTAAAGGGACTCCTGACTTTACACTGAATGTCAATGGGGACGGATCCGTTTGAAATGGCACCATATTGTGTCAACGTCAAACGGATCCGTCCCCATTGACTTGCATTGTAATTCAGGACGGATCCGTTTGGCTCCGCACGGCCAGGCGGACACCAAAACGACTTTTTTTTCATGTCCGTGGATCCTCCAAAAATCAAGGAAGACCCACGGACGAAAAAACGGTCACGGATCACGGACCCACGGACCCCGTTTTTGCGGACCGTGAAAATAAACTGTTGTGTGCATGAGGCCTTATTTATACGTTTCCAAGAGGGATAACAGAGGAACTGGGCAAGATAGTTCTAAGAAGCTCCAGAAATATTTGCTAGAACAGAATGTCAGGAGAGCAGCAGGCACAACGTAATACGCAATATGCAATGCAACACTAAGTACTTCTTCATAATATAAAAGACTGATGTAAGGAAAGACAATTTACATCCCATTTACAAGTCCCGGTGAAAGAATCCTCTGATGCAAAATGATGTAGTGACTCAGGTCTTATAATATGGACACTGGATAATCTCAAAGCCCTAAGAGAAATTGCCATGTTTCATAATTCATGAATCAGTCGTCTTTTGTATTATAAGAAATCCGTCGCCTTGTATTAAAGAAATCTGTCACTGTGTTACCAGCTGCTTCCGTAAGTACAAAGTCAGCCTGTCCCCGCACCCCCATAGGAGATATCATTTTGGAATTTCATGAACGCATTTATATTTGGTGTAATATAGAACAAACTGTACATTGAAAAAGTGACTATAGAGAACTGAAGATAGAATCAAAGACGTCTCCTGCATTGACTTTATAAAAACACTATTTTAAGTGGATTTGCTCATTTATTCCAGGCTTGATGTATTCATTTATTCTACTAGGCTTTCCACAGGAGTGCAGTCCTGTCTGAACAACAAAGAACATAAAGTGCATTATACATTCAAAGAAATATCACCATTAAAAATGTCACCTACTACACGCGGAAACATACCTGGATATAGGATGGAAAATAAAATGGTACATCTATATGTCCAATCTAGGTTAGGAAGATACTACATAGAGGAGAAAGGTATAAAAATACATCTTTACCTTCTTCATAGACCCCATGGAACATAAAAACTACACTACTGCCAAGGGCATAGTCAGATCTTATAGGGTCCTGTAGCAAAACTTAGTATGGACCTCCCCTGCCCCACTGTCATGAGTAATGGGGAAGGGGAAAACACCAGATACACACAAAAGGAAATAGACAACAGTCTAGGCCTCAAAAGCTAAGGAAGAGGGATGGTGACCTCCTAGTAATCCCTAGGCCTTTCCCTAACTCCTTCCAGTATGAACAGATCCTGATGGTGGAAATGTACATACGCCGGATACCTATGCCCTGCTAAAACTGACGAGCCCTAGGATAGGTAGCAGGAGTTGAGACAGCCGGTTCCTTCCCAGATGAAGAAACCTGCGTCTCCCTGAGGCCTAGAAACAACACACACCAGAGAACAACAAACAGAAAAGGAAACTAGTACTTAGCGTTGAGATGTATGGAGAAGCCAGAGATCCAAGACAAACAAGCTCTAGAAACTTCAAGAGGAAATATAAACCGCATGGTCAGCAGTGTGAGGCGGACCTAAACAGAGCCTCATCAATGATGACAAGCAAAACCTGAGGAGAGATGAGATCCTGCCAAACAACAACATACGTACAAAGAGGAAAACAGAGAGACCTGTCAGATAGCATCACGTGCAGCAAGTCTATCCGATTTTCTCACCTCTGTCACAGGAGGGACCGTGACACCCACCCAGTTTTTCGGTATATGTGCACCAATCACTCCCAGTCCCAGGCAATGCAGAATGCAAAGTGCAACGCCACAGATTTTTAATGAACTTTTTTTAAATGAAGAAATTTTTATTAAAAAAAACTAATAAAATAGTCACACTTGGACTTGTCAAAAAGTGGAACCAGGTGCTTTATAAATACATGAATACATAGAGAAATATGAGCACCATAGTTATGAAGCTATAGATGAAAAATGTGCTGCACGGACTCCACTTGTAAATGTGGAAAACCAAAGTGGAAAATAGTACAGCATCTCAGAATCCATAAATTGGGGCATTATTCAAGAAAATACAGATATTTGACATGTGGTTGTAAAAAGGTTCCGAACAAGCCTACGCGTTTCAGACTTCAGTGTCCTTACTTATGGCAGTAGTATGTCTGGTACAATGTTTCATGTCTTAAAATACTAGATGCTCCTCCCCATACTCCCAAGTGTAGTGTATTACATATGTGATTCACCTGGATCAGTCTCTCATATGTTCATTCGTTCATGTAGCAAGCACACTGGTATGCAGGGGCATATCTATAGCGGGTGCAGAGGTAGCATTCACTACCGGACCCAGGAGCCTGAGGGGACCCAAAGTCCCTCATACCACATAAAAAGACACTGGTATTACACCTCTGGCTGGAGTTAAGTCAAGAATTCAGCATGAAGGGGGGGGGGGTTTAAATTTATGCCTCAGGCTGCACTAAGGCTATGTGCTTCCCTGGCTACAGAGCACTGAGTAGAAGGGGGACCAAGGCTGAACTCTTTAACCAGGGACCATGAGCCTTTACCTATGCCCCTGCTGTCATGGGTAAGGACTTGGAGACTGTTTGAAACGCGTAGGTGTTGTTTGGATCTTTTTGCAATCAGGTGTTATGTATGGATTTTCTTGAATGAAGCTGTCATGGCGCGGTGTGGGAGGTAAACTCCACACCGAACACAGGAGGGAAGGAAAAGGTACTAGGCCTGTAAACTAGGGAAAGGGGAAAAGGTCACCACCTAGTGATTCCCTTAAACCGAGCCCTGACTACTATCAGTATGAACAGGCCTCAATGGTATGAATAATCATACGCTGGAACCTAGAGCCCTATCTGACCCTAAAGTGTCCTGGGAATAGTGTCAGGGGAAAATATGACCTGTTCCTTCCCAGCTGAAGGAACAGGAGATCCCCTCAGGCCTAATACCAAAAGATAGGGGAATACAACAAAGTAGAAATAAGAAAAGGACACTTAACTCCAAAGTACGCGGACGAGCTGGAACTTAATGGAGAACCGAACACCAGCTCTTCCACAACCAGAAAGGAGCTATCAACCGCATAGCATGATGGGTGAGACCAGACTAAATAGAGGAGTTGGAAATGACCACTTAAGCTACACCTGAGACGAGAGGTGTGGTCATAACCAGCAACAACACAGAAACAAATGAAACCATAGAGTATGTCAGATCACATCACGTGCAGCCAGTCTCTTAGATCTTCTGACCCCTGTCACGGGAGAGTCGGTGACAGAAGCCCTGATTTATGGATTCCAAGACGCTGGACTATTTTCAACTTTAGTTTTCCACATTTACAAGTGGAGTCCATGCAGCACAGATCCTGGGAGCTGGGTACCAAAGTTTTTCATCTATAGCTTCATGGCGCTTATTCTGGGCACCACATTTCTCAATGTATTCTCACAGACAACTGGCATAAATACATTGATAAATCTGCTTTCCTGCTATTACAAAGCTGGCTGCCAGCAGCCACCACTAGGGGCAGCTCAGTGCATAGGAATTTATGAAGTTACGATTGACTGAACTAGAAGCTATAATAATCTGTTTGCACTGAGCTCCAGCTAGTGGTGGCTGCTGCAGTGTTTTCACATAGGGAAAAGAAGGAGTTTGGCACTGGTCCCCGCTCCACCATGTTGCCGTTGTGTGGTCTGCCATCATTGAAGTTGCATTACTAACTACGACTTTTAGGGAAATACTTACTATAAGGGTTGCCTGGATTACTAAATCCATTGTCAAATAGGGTAGGATATCTCTGAAAGACCATGTGTTCCTCAGACCCATTACCCCATGTAATGCTTCAGGTCACCTGCTGTGGTGCTGCAGGGAAATTAAACACTTTCTGCACGTTTCTCCTGCAAATAACATTTGATCAATGGAGGGCCCAGCAGGACATCTTGTGGTCAGTTTAGGTTTGTGGAACCATTCTTAAAAAGGGAAGATTACGCAAAGTGGACTAACTTTTTAACAATTAAACACTGACTATGAACTGATAATGCTTCCCTACTCATCACAGTTACCATACATTCACTGCTCCCTCTTTCCTGATTTACTACCCTACCACTAATTGTACCGCTCTTATAAGCAATGAGCTGCTCTTTATTGAGCAACAACCACTGGATCTCAACTATTAAATTAGTCTGAATAAAATTCTCAACCTAGTGAATTACATCAAAATTTGAGCCGCCAGGTGGTGTTGTGTTCATATCATGCAATGACACCTGGCGACAGATAGAAGATACAAATATAACAGCACTAGTAGTGCTCATGTAATTCATGATCAGTTCACATTTATTCATCTGTAACTAATTAGAAAATCATCACATAAAACTAATAATAATCACCCCAAAAATAGAAGAGAAATATGAGACACCATCTAAATGATAAACAATTCTCAAATATGTCGTAAGAACTTTAGCGGAAAATCTGGCACAAGTTACTAATTACTGTAATTCCATCTAGAAAGCGGTGAATGCCAGGAAAACATCAGAAAGGTGCCATATAGTGCAGTATGGATTTAGGAGAGCTGATGCAATTTGCTGCCAGAATCTGCTGAACAGAATGTAAACGGCACAAATCAGTGAATGACAGCTTGTTTTTCTTTCCCTTTTGAGTGGGTTTTGGACACATTGTCGAGGGACTCTTTTTTTTTTGCTATTAGCAATTTTGTTGCAAAATTTACATTTGTGTCGTACTTGGGCCATACAGACTGTTATAAGGACATAGGGGGTCATTTATTAAAAAGGTTCTCCAGGCTTTTTAATATTGATGACCTATGCTTGCTGGCGTAGATTTAGACCATTTTCTACGCCTAAACCAGGCATAGAAAATGATAAATGAGACGGGCCTGCCGGCCTGCCCCCTTTTTTAGGCCTGGCATGAGCGTGGAAAAGTCGCAGATTGCGACACAAATAACCTATGCGCCATAATCTGCAGCAGATATATACGACAAAAAGTGGTGTATATCACTTAGCAAATGACCCCCATAATCCTGCTCGGGGGGGAAGGGGGGAGATGGGGGGTCCTCAGGAGTCTCACAAGTAATCAAATGTAACAGTAATCAAATAAAAGGTCCAGCGCAAAGGATGTGCTTAAAATCCACAGCTCTATTGTAGAAAAAAATTTACATATAGAAATCCAAACACGGAGTCCTCTGCCCAGTCTACGAGTTTCAGCTATTATGCCTTATTCATGACCCGCTCAATGGTGAGTCAAACCGCCCCAAGTTAAAGAGTCTTATAGCATCATATGATTAATCACTTTAATTAAAAACAAATGGTAACTGTACAGAAGTTGCTGTGAATTTAACCCCATATTATTCATTCAATTAATACAGGCATCCTCAAACTGTGGCCCTCCAGCTGTTGCAAAACTACAACTCCCAGCATGCCTGAACAGCCTACAGATATCAGCCTACAGCAGGGCATTGTGGGAGTTGTAGTTTAACAACAGCTGGAGAGCCGCAGTTTGAGGATGCCTGAATTAATAGGAGGAAAAGGTGATGTCGCCTATTCATACCCTTGTATGTTCTCCCCGTGTTTGCGTGTGTTTGCCTCCGGGTTCTCCGGTTTCCTCCCACACTCCAAAGACATACTGACAGGGACCTTAGATTGTGAAACCCACTGGGGACAGTTGGATGCTAAAGTCTGTAAAGCGCTGCAGATTATAGTAGCGCTATATAAGTGCATAAAATAAATTAATTAATAGGATTCATTAAAGTGGTTCTCCGCAAATTAAGAAAATATATTCAGGACTCTAATCCCTGACGAGCAGAGCAGAGAGGAGGATGAGGCAGCTCTTTAGCTCAGTGTTGTGAAGTAACTTGTCCTCCTGTGTGATTAGGACAAGTTTTGTGTGTAATAATAAGTCGGCGGCCATTTTATTTCAAACATTTACACTGCCATGAGGAAGACGTTCAGGCATAGGTGGGGGAACCCATGCATAGATGTGTTGTTGGTGGTAGTAGATGTAGTAGCACTTGTAGCCACTGTGGTGGTGGTAAGGGCAGTGGTAACGACAGTGGCACTCGGGGCAAATAGAGAGCAGGGAATCGGAAGTGGGAACAAGGAGTCTACAATGCTCATAACACAGTCTGATAAAAGTGGATTCACACGGGACACAGTGAGTAACACTAACTCAAGTGGAACTATACTGAACCGCTGTACGCAAGGCGGCATAAGCACGGTGACATTAGACGTGCAGGACTAGTGACTTTCTCACCTACAGTTTACTCAGAATTCGAGACCACTATAGGTGATGGATAATTAAACACAGTTCATCCTCAAATATCTTTTCCCATACCCTACACGGTGGCATAAGATTATATTTATATGCATTTAAGATTATGTGAAATCTATATGTGAATACTACCTGCGAATATATTTGAAGCACAATATTCAATCAGCTCTGTATTGCTCCGTCGCAGACGACTGTGATCCAATAGCCTACCCAATTGGGGGGACACGGATGCAGCCCTCTGTGCGTAGCATTCAGACTTCTGTGCCTTAAGAAAATTTTACTCGTTTGGCCGACACTGAGATTATATGTTGTTTTTTTTTTTTTTATATATATTTTATATGAATTTTACCTTGGTGCACTCAGTATATAGTGTTGATGGTTTAATAAATTTTTATTCAATTCCCACGTGTAATCCGATTGTTTTGAGTGCCGGTTCTATCCAGTCTATACTACATTTATCAGAATCAGGGGGTTCTTCTTTGAACCTGTGCACCTGTCGTGTCAAATCACAGTGAGCCACCTGCACAGCATTCTTTGTAAACCACCAAAAAAAAAAGGTTGGTGGCCAGGTTGGCAGTAATGAGTGGAGGCAATGTATGGTGGTCAAACCTGCCAAAAAAACTGACAGGGACAGATCTGCTTCTATTGTGGTCAGCTTGGTAACTGTTGATGTCGCTTATGCTGTGTGTGCAGGCTGAAAATGTCCCAGACCTAGGCCAAGCTTGCCTGTCGCTACTACTTCTATGTGAGTAACTTCCTAATGGCAGTTTTTCTCCACAAGGCCGGCATACAAAACCTCAGCCGTGTGCAAGATCTTCTGGATTAAAATAAGCCTAATTTGCAGGGGTTTATATTTATTCCTTGATCTGTATTTACTCTAAGGTTTGGTTTGAGGGTATGAATTTATTTGTGTTATTAAAGAGGCTGGTGATGGCTGCACAAATGAGGGGCCAAAGATGTCCAGGAAGCAAACTGCAAGTGGTCATGAGAAGGCATCAATGTGGTCTGGGCCAGATGGAGAAGAGAAAGAAAAAGAAAACATCACCTGTAAATCACTGGATTTATAGAGTTGTTGTCACATTTCTGTTGTCACTGCTCCTTGTATTCCACAAAAAAAAGTATATAACAAGTCTCCATGTAGACTAGACTTAATTGACAACTGGGTATTCTCTTTCTCCTTGTCAGAATTTGTCTCTACATAGTCTGATAATTTCAGGAATGGTTGGACATTGTTAACATATAGGGACACAGTCCTTTGCCAAGATAAGCAGACATCCAGTTGTCATTACTAGCGCAGAAAGGTATTGATTTTCATTATAGGATGAAGGGAAGAGCTAACCACCAGATGCAGTTTTTTTTTATTTTTCTTATTTCTCTGTCCACCTCTCTGCGGTGGACACACTTGCTATGTTCCATCATTTAAAGGGAACCTGTCATGTGGATATTTGATTATAATCTAACTAATTATATACAATCATTAACTACTAAAAAGTACCTTAGATGTATTCACTTACTGGTGTGACAGACAAAGATGCCGCATGCCGCATGCTAATGAGCTGATTTGAGTCCGGCGTGAGGTCAGTGAGTCCAGCGTTTTTTTAATTCAGAGCTATAGCCACTCCCCCGCCAACCTGCTGCTGATTCATATGGAAAATAACTGTCATTCAGCAGCAGGTGGGCGGGGAGAGTCAGGAACTCATGAATATTCATGACTCATCATTATGAGCTGGAGCTTTTCAATACAAGATGTTGGCAGATTGACTGGGTCAATTAAAGAAAGTGACCCAGCATTTTGCTAAGAGAATCAGTCACTTATTTATGTTGCCCTTAGTTAGGACACCATAAAACTGGTGACAGGTTCCGTTTAAGTGCCTCCTGAACTGTTATAGGGAGAGAGCTGCTGCAGAAAAGATACACCCCCTGAGAGGACACACCCACTGAGCTGCCAGCTAAAAATACATCTAGCAGAGCAATTGGAGCAATAAATGGGGAGATCTCTGGATCCATGTGAGGTACAGGGCTGGTTCTAACTTTGTTAGAAAGAGATTGTCATGTACTATATGATATAGGATTTTCACTTTATACATTAATAAACTAATAATCCCTTTAATCACCCACTGCCTCTGCAGCATCTTTCATGTCACAGGCAGTGCACCTACATAGATGAGCCCAGATCACTAATTATTCATATCCTTACATCATCCCATGTCTAGAAAAAACTCAGTGACAACAGCATAATACACAGGGTTAAGAAGACCTGCAGTTGTCACCAACTTTATTCCTGAGGTGTTGCTACGCAATGGGTCAAGCCCATTCTGCCTGACAGCAGCCACATCACGATTACAGACGAGACGTTTTTCACCGTGTTGTCCCCTTAATATTTAAAATTAGGATTTGTCAGGAGTTGTCAGGCATTACTGGGGATGCATCTTCCACCATTACAATAGTAATAACTCTATATATCAGGTGTGTAAATGCCAGTTACATAAATGTCATGGAAACTAAAAAGGTCAACAATACATTTACTCACCTAGAAAGCTTAATTATATCAACATAATCGTGGTTCTCTTTAAATCAGCGAAAAGGTTATACATATGTCACGTAGCAAGTGGAAGAAATGAATCAAAGCTCGATGACTTGCAAATGCCGTGCCTTTTGAAGATCCTACATACGGCAAAGAATTTGTGATATAAAATGCACTTGGTTCTTAGTATCAAAAGCAGAAAGTCAATAAGATGTGAGACTTGCTGCAACTTCTAAAGAGTTTAATAACTGAGGGACTGGGAATTTTTTATTCTTTAACACTGTCCTGACCAGGGAGAAGCTGATAATACCCAATACACTAGATCAGGGGTCAGCAACATTCGGCACTCCAGTTTCTGTGAAACTACAACTCCCAGCATTCACACTTGCTTGACTGTTCTTGTAACTCTCATATAAGTAAAAAGGAGTATTCTGGGAGTTGTGGTTTTAGAACAGCTGGGTGCCGGATAGTGATGGACGAACGTCGGCCGGGACGGTGCGTGAATGCGATTAAATGTTCGCGAACCGAAAGTTCGCGGCGGGCTCCATTCACTTTAATGGCAGGCGAACCTGAAAAACCTTCAGCTCATATTTGCAGCCACCAAATACTTAGTAGAAGTGCACAAATAGTCCCACAACATGGACAGTGACATACCAGAGGGGGATCAATGCCAAAAATTCCAACAAAAAATATGTGTCTTAGGCTACATGCACACGACCGTATGTGTTTTTCGGTCCGCAAATTGCGGATCCGCAAAAAAAAAACTGATGACTTTCCGTATGGCATCCTTTTTTTTTGCGGATCCGTTTTTTTTGGTGGATCCATTGTAATAATGCCTATCATTGTCCGCAAACTAGAAAAAAATAGGACATGCAAAAAACGGACATACTGATGCGGACAGCACACGGTGTGCTGTCCGCGTTTTTTGCGGACCCATTGAAATGAATGGGTCCGCATCCTATCCGCAAAAAAACGGGACGGACACGGAAACAAAATACGGTCGTGTGTATGAGGCCTTAATCAGGGGACTTTTTTATGCATCTTAAAGGGAAATTCTCTTAAATGTGCCCTGTTGCGCTACCTAAATGCACTATATAGAAAGTATATTATTAGTATATAACACCCCTGCTTCAATCAGTTTTTTTTGGGGGGGGGGGGGGGCAACTGGTATATCACACCAGTAGAAATTATTAGTTCTAATAACGCTTGTCCCTCTATATACCTGCAGTATCGCAGCAGAACCGCACACAACTGCCGCACAATACAAATGCACTATAATATACTTTCTATGTTAGAAAGTATATTATAACATTGTACAAGGAAGGCAATCCATTAGAATATACATAAAGATAAAACATTTCGGCCCCATAGAAAATTAATGGGTCTGCACCCGTTCTGCAAAATTGCTGAACGGACGCGGACCTATTTTGCGGACGTGTGAATGGACCCTAAAAGATATGCCCTCAAAATGAAAATAAATTAAATTATTAAAGTTAAGCAAAACACATCAGGTGCTCAGCGGCACCAAATCAGAAACCATATGTCCTACCACAATCCGGGGGGTTCCAGTGCACATCCATTAATCCCGGAGGTAATGAACTGTCCCTGATATTACCCTACAGGGGGTGCTATTCTGGCCCTGACAGCCTAACCACAGACCACCTGCCCTGATAGCTCCGGAACCTTACCCTATATAGAAATGGCCCTAGTAAGCCCCTAGCCCCCTGACTTCCAGGTGATCACTATATAGATCTATGTGTTTTTGACTCATTATTATGTAATGTATATGTTCGGTGAATCGCAAACACGCAAAGTTCGCCGCGAAACGACCGCCGGGGCGAACCGCAAGGCCATCTCTAGTGCCGGAGATTGCTGATCCCTGCAATAGATCAGTGTCCTCCAACCAGTTGGTCAGGAGCCACATATATATATTTCATGACTGTAGGCAGGTATCGATACTACTGCACACTGGTGGCACCATGGATGTCACTGTAGTAGTACTAGGTATTACAGTAATAAGGGCCCATTCAGACGGCCGTAGTGCAAAAATACTGAACCGTTCTTCCGCAAAAAAACGGAATGGATGTCTTAAAAATGTTCCGTTGTATTTTTTTATATTTGATATAAAGATTTCTGAGGTGAATTTAAAAAAAAGGTGACATGTATATAAAAAAATCCTGTCAGATTGCATTTGCGCCATTTTCTCTTGCTTTGACTACCCAGAGAGCTTTGTGGGGAACTTGTGCTTGGTCGGCATCTGTTTTGGACTTTATTTCTTTGTGTTATCATAGCTAATGTACGAAAGGATCTTCTGTACTGGCTAATTTCTCCGAGATTTGGACGGCAGCTAGCTATGCTGTCTGAAGAACCGAGAAGAAGGAGGCAGTGGGTTCATCGCATTGTCTCCGAGCACCTACAGAAGGGCCACTTTCATACCTTATACTTTGACTAGCGGCAGCACCCTGATAAATTTCAGGGTTACTGCCATATGTCAGTTGGTACATTTGATATGTTGCTTGTGTCTCTACGTTCTGGACTTACTTTCCAGGACACAAACATGAGGTGCAGCATTTCACCTGAAGAAAGACTTCTAGTCACATTGAGGTAAGGTTATTTGTCTATCCTTGAAGGGTTTCTACCACCAGATTTTCACCTATTTAGCTGTCTGACTCTAGCGATCTGCTAGTGTCTGCTGTACCTAACCATGTTCATGTATTACCTTTGTCTGGAGCTTAAAAAAGTTGTTTTATTGATATGCAAATGAGCCTCTAGGTGCTATGGGGGCGTCTTTTCAGCACCTAGAGGCTCCGTCTATTCACTATTTCTGCCGCCCAGCGCGTCCCTCCAGCCCGCCCCTGTCCTCTAGATTGACAACCTACTTCTCTCCATCTCGGCCGAATTCTCGCGCCTGCGCCGTGTGCTTCTGTATAAGGCGCAGGGAGCGGTCTGACAGTCACTGCGCCTGCGCCGAATACAGAAGCACATGCAGCCAGGCGCAAGAATTCGGCCGAGATGGAGAGAAGTAAGCTGTCAATCTAGAGGAGATTGATAGTTCCCATATTGTTAGATTACATTAGGGACTCGCAAGAGAATAAGGACCCTTGACGGATAGCATTTTTCTTTTAATGTTTTGTAAAAAACTGACTAATACCTCATTAGAAAGATATAGAAAGATAAATGCTATTTCATTGATGGCCCACCAACAAAAACAGAGCGGGGAAAGTTGTGGCTGGAGCACCCTGGGTTTCCAGGGATCCAGCCACCAACCGGGGGAGCTTCCCGCTGCTCCCATACAAGTGAATGGGAGTGCACCGTGCATGCTCGGCCACCGCTCCCATTCATTTCTATGTGGCCAATGGAAATAGCCGAGCTAGTGCTCGGCTATTTTCGGGGGCTCCATAGAAATGAATGGAGGATGGCTGCTCATTCTCTGTGCGCTCTCATCAACTTTCTATGCTCCGTTCTCCTTGTAGGTGCGGTTCCCAGAGGTGGGACCCGCACTGATCAGACAATCGGGGCATATTCAAGCCATATGCCTCCAATGGCTATGATGGTATAACCCCTTTAATTGACCGAGCCAAGCAATGAAATATTGCACTGATGGGACTTCATTGCTGCTTGCACGGTAGACCTCAGGCGGCTATCCTCACTGAGATCTGCACAGAACAAGGAAGAAAACCAACCCTACTGCCCCGATAGGTGACTTTCTAGGAAGTCAATTCTAGACCCCCAACTGCAGTGTGTATGGTCTGTCCTAGAGCTGTGATTGCTAACCTCTAGCACTCCAGCTGTGGTAAAACTACAACTCCCAAAATGGAAACTTGTTTGCTGTTTACAGAACTTTATAGAAATGAATGGAGCATGCTGGGAGTCGTAGTTTCAGCACAGATAGAGTGCCAGAGGTTGCCTACTGCTGCACTAACAATTTTAACACATGTTAATATACCTTTTTGGAGCATACATTTTTAGAAAGAAATAGATACCATTTTTTGAGTTTATAAAAAAAATATGTTTATTTTATAGAACAAAAAAACTAAATTATAAATCATAAAGGTCCCGGGTGTAAGAATATGGATCTGTAGAAGAGATAGAGGCCTCAGGGAAGACCCGTGTAAAGCCCTTGGACCTTGGTACATAGGAGGCTGAAAGGGCCTCTGCTGCATCAGAGAAGCAGCTGGGAGATGTAATTGTTTCCTTAAGGCCTCATGTACACGACTGTGCCGTTTTTTGCGGTCCACAAAAAACGGAAGCCGTCCGTGTGCCCTCCGCAATTTGCGGAACGGAACAGGCGGCCCATTGTAGAAATGCCCATTCTTGTTTGCAAAACAGATAAGAATATGACATGCTGTATTTTTTTTGCGGGGCCACAGAACGGAGCAATGATAGGACATGTTCTGTCTTTCAACGGAACGGAAAAACGGAAATGGAATGCATACGGAGTACATTCCGTTTTTTTTTTGCGGAACAATTGAAATGAATGGTTCCGTATACATCAAGAAGGCTTTCAGGCATATCGGACTGAAAAATTCACAATATAGCCTAGTAAGTAACCATATCAGTGGTAGTCTACTCATGGATATGTAACAATGCCAGTTATGAAAAAGACTGCAGAACTGGACTTCAGCAGTCGCTTTTCCCTAAGGCCTCTTTCACACGACCATATGGCTTTTTCTGTGTTTTGCGGTCCGTTTTTCACGGATTCGTTGTTCCATTTTTTTTTTTTTTCGTTGTGTTTCCGTTTTTGTTCCGTTTTTCTGTATGGCATATACAGTATACAGTAATTACATAGAAAAAATTTGGCTGGGCAGTACATTTTTAATAGATGGTTCTGCAAAAACTGAACGGATACAGAAGACATACGGATGCATTTCCGTATGTGTTCCGTTTTTTTGCGGACCCATTGACTTGAACTGGAGCCACGGAACGTGATTTGCGGGCAATAATAGGACATGTTCTGTCTTTCAACGGAACAGGAAAAACAGAAATGGAATGCATACGGAGTACATTCCGTTTTTTTTTTTGCGGAACAATTGAAATTAATGGTTCCATATACGGAACTCAAAAAACGGCCCGTAAACGAAAAAAAAAAAAAGGTTGTGCGAAAGAGGCCAAATACTAACTGTGGCTCATAACACTCAGATATCCTCAGGATATACAGTAGGGCTGAACTGCGCAACAACCTAACAGTTGTAAAACAATATAAATATAAACATATATATAAAGTGCATATCAACACGGGCAGAAAACAAAGTACTAAAATAAACTCTGATAGATAACAGGAACCAGATGATAGCCGCAGATGGAGGAGATGATCCAGCAATGGAGCAGATGACAGATGTATGGCATACTGATAGCGGATAAAAGACAATGAACCGAAATAGACAAATACTAAACAAACCCTATCTGAAATCATGGCAGAAAATGACCAGGACAAAATAAAAACAGCACAGCAACAAACAAATGTCAAAGCAAAAAACACCATGGAACTACAGGTCCCAGAATACAGAGAAAATACACTAGTCTAGAAGTAGATACAATTGTGGAAGGACAGATTCCAGAATACACAGGAAACACACTAAACTCTGTGGGTCTACATATTCCAGAATACATAGAAAACACAGTAAACTCAAACTAGATCTGAACAGAATCTGGGAGGAAAAGCACAAGGCAAACACTATACCCGGTAATCAGAATAGAGTAAGACCTGAATATATAAAGGCTCAACAATCAACAACTCCACCCTAAACAATCAGGCCAAGCTAGGTGATAACCCAATCCAGATTCAGATGCAAGATATGGCAGCTGCCCAAAAAGGTAGTAAAACTCCTGCACGTAACAAGATATAGACATATCAATCAGCCATTTTGTATAGGCTTTTCCCTTTTAGGAGAACTTGCCTTCCAGATGTTTTTTTTTGAAGCATTTCAGTTCCTCTATGGAACCATGTTCAAGCTTGGAAATGGTTCCAGAGAAGAACTTAAATATATCTGTTTAGTGGTTAAATAAATCCCTGTTTTTTTCTGAGAGCCTTGTTTTGGGGTGCAGCTTCATTTTCTTTCTTCCATAAAAGTCAATGGGTCATCTCCATACTACAGGTTCCTATGATTGACCTAGCCCTGTTAATCAAAGTAGACAGGCCACGTCAGTTGCAGAGAGAGCAGAGCCTCATGGTGTAACGGCAACGCCCCCGTTTCTCTTAGAGGCTCATGTGCATATATGAAAACATCATTTTTCTCAGCACTGCGGGCACATATGAACATGGGACCAACAGAGATGCCTTCAGCTGCCAAGTGCACATGTAACTCTTCTGATGGATCCCCTTTTTTTCAGAATGAAGCAACGGATCCCTAAGTGAAAGGTATCCGCTGAGCTAGCCCTACAAGACATATGGGGTCATTCAACAAACTGGTGTGAAGTAGAACCTGCTTAGCTGCCGATAGAAACCAATCAGACAGCTCCTTTGGAAAATGAAAGGAGGAATTTGGTTGCTATGGGCAACTAAGCCAGTTCTACTTTACACCAGTTTGATAAATGACCCCCATAGTGCCTGGTTTATCAGTGAATTTCCCGGTGACTGACTGTCTTTTATCTTGTTTGGTGGTGTGAACTAGCACCAAGTGGGACAAGTTATGGGTTCTCCGCTACGTACACGTCTGAAACCTGTCTGTCCTCTACTGTCCTCTACTGAGCAGGTGATGGGGGATCCTGTTCTGGATTAAATCTCTATTTCTGGTGATCCGCTTTTCATCAAAAATGCATTTCTTTATCTGAGCATCAAATACATGACTCCATTATTCTACATTTCAGAAATGAAAAAAGATTTTCTCAGTCTGGCTCTCCAAGCATTGCGACATGCCCAGGAAGCTGCTATGAATAGATTTGTCTAATCGGCTAGCAGGGATTATTTGGAGGATTATGTTGTTTCTCTGGAATTAAAAAACAAATAGTTTTGTTTTGAGATTTTCTTTCTATTATAATGTGGATACAGATTATCAGATGACATAATCTCCACCAGAACTGGAATGTTCTTTAGCTCCTCTATAATCTGAAATCACTGGGACTGGAGCCGGGCAGCGCTGTGGATGACTTGTTTAGGTTAATGTGCACTTGGTTGATGTTCTTTTTTCTTGGGTCAGACATCAAGAAGGCTTTTTCAGGCATATCGGGCTGAAAAATTTACAATATAACCTAGACTGATACATAGGGCCCGTGGTCATCCGGATAAAAACTTGAGTCTCTGTGTCAGGAGTACACCTAGCCTTTCTGCTGCCTGAGGCGAAAACTGAAACGGCGCCCCCACATGCCAATTTATTTCCCTAACCCCTTTGCCACAGTGAAGCACTCATAGCCCATGGCTCTTCCGCTGCCCTCACTTGTTCCTACCTGGTGCTGCCTGAGGCAATCGCCTCACCTGGCCTCACATTGGTGGTGCACCCTCGCTCTGTGTGTATATATATAGAACTGCGTGGCATGGCATCTCTAGGGGTTCAGATTACAGACCTGTGAACGCTCTGTGTGCCCCATTATGATGCCTTCACGAGGTGCCACATTGCTTCTAAGTAAGACCCAATTCACAGTGGCGTTGGTATTTTAGCAGACTATTCCGTCATTCTGTTGACCGGACAAAAAACAATGCATGCAGCAGTATTTGTCCGGCTGAAACCTGGCAGGAACACCGCCAGATCCCTGATCCTGTGTCGGTGTCACGGCCTATGGTGTGTTTTGTGACACTTTCCTTCGCTTGGTTGCCCATGGCAACGTGTGGTGTTGTGTGCATGTGGTGGCAGTGTCTCAGCCCTATGGCTGATCCCCAGGACATGGTTGCCACGCATGCCGTTGCCCGTGGCAACAGGTGAAGTGTATGTTTATGTGTGTATTTCCCCTTTAAGTGGCCGTCTTCCCTTGCCTGGTGTTGGAAGGGTTAATTCCCTTCTGTGTGTGTGAACACTGAGTGTGTCTGTTGGGTGTGGCTACTTGGGCCTATAAAGCCTCAGTGTATATCACTAGTCTGAGGGGTACTTCAGCCATGGTTAGCTGGAGCAGCCTCCTGTGTAATTCCATCTGCCAGTGGGGGCCACACTTGTGGTCATAAGTTTATGTATGGTGTTTAGAAGATGTTTGTTTGGTCTCTTTGTTATTGCAGCATATGGCTTCCTGGGTTCCCGTGTGATGTCTGTTGTGTGCTGTGTCCTTTGTGTTGTTGTGGACAGCAGCACTTTTACATGGGTTCCAGGTTGTGTGTCTGTGGCAGGTAAGTGTGGTACTAGTCTCACTTACCTGTCATTGCCATATGTCTGTTTATGTTCCCCTTTCTATGTAGCTTGGCCAGTGAGACTCCTGTTCTTCCGGAGTATGAGCCCTCCTACCATCAGGGTTGGCTCATACGGATAGGAGACAGGGTCAGAATTAGGGATGTGTAGGAGGTGACCTGCTCCCTGATTCCTGTCCTGGCCTGGCATTGACCATCCGTCTTCTGATACCGCACGACTGAGGGTTTTCCCCATCCTCAGCCGTGACGGTCGGATTGATCATCCAAGAGAACAGCTAGACAGTGGGGTGCCATCTATAGAGCCTTCAGTAAACGCATTACTTTTCGAAGTCAATCAAACTTGTGCGTGGCCCTCACCATTGAAGTCTAAGGGAGTCATAACACAGGCAAAGGAAACAGCATGAATTGGCAAAGTGTTAGGATTGTTCACGGATCCTCACCTACAAATACTGTACTCAACACGGGAACACCTCATTAACAGGAGATTTTGCCTCCTGATAGTTATGTCTTAATTAGCATAAACCACCACTCACTTTTGTGACGTTATAAAACTTCTAATAATATCATACCCACCAAAATGTAATCGGGACCCATTTATTACTTATTAAGTTGTGTGAAGTCATGAGAGACCGGATCGGGCTAATGTTTACTGAGGCGAATATGTTACCTGCGCCTCATTAAAATAATGGGCTACCTCCTAAATCACAGTCACCTTTGTGAACCAATTCTGTCACAGAATCCTCATTAGAAAGTGTATTCTGTTCGCCAAAATATTCTAATATTCTTAACAAAAAAAGAAAAAAAAAAGAATTTAGAATTAAAGTTTATTTAACCGCCTCCGGACCGCCTAACGCAGGATCGCGGTCCGGAGGCGGCAGCTCTGCGCACAGTCACACATATACGCGTCATGAGCGAGACGCGAGATGACGCGCTTAGCCGGCCCGCGCATGCGCATCGCGGGCCGGCAAAAGTTAGAGGGGGGTCACGTCACCAGCCTGCCAGCCAATGATCGTTGCTAGCAGGCTGGCGATTTTTAAAATCTCAAATCAGAAGCCAGTTAACACATCATATTTGTAAATATGATGTGTTAAATGTCTTCCCTGCTCCTCTGCTGGTCCTTTTCATCGGTTGGTCTCAGCAGAGGAGCACAGTTCACAGTGAGTAGCCACCAAACACTTCACTTAGCCCCAGATCACCCCCCAGCACCCCAATTAACCCCTTGATCACCCCTTCTTGCACCTGTCAATCACTAGTGAAAGTGAAAAAAGTGATCAGTGTAAACTGTCACTTTTTTTTTTCACTGGTATTGACTGTTAGGTTTTAGGTATAGTTTAGGCCCCTTGGTTAGGTAGTTTAGCGATCGTTTAGCGCCCAGCCCACCGCAGTCACTTATTCGCTGATTAGCGTATCGCTAATCAGCATTTGTACTTTTATAGTATCTGTAAGTGATCAGAACTGATCACAGTCAGATCTATAATAGTATTAGTTTCACCTTAGTTCACCCTCCACCCAAAACGCAGTGTTTGCCCGATCAGGCGTGATCGGTCGCCCACACGTGCGTTCACCCACGCCCGCCCCGCCGCAGTGACAAAAAAAATTTTTTTTTTGATCACTGTACAATCACTTTACAAGCGCTGCGGCGATAAAAAAAATCTGTTTTGATATTTTTTATCAACCGCAGCTGCCTCCGGTACTTCGCTAGCCTCCCATTTGTAAGACAGGCTTGCTTTTTTTCTTGGGTAGTCTCAGGGAATACCCCTAAATTTAGTTGCCCACATGTCTAACAGGGGGTATTCCTCTGAAGAGGCCTACAGGCTTCTGACCCAGTCGGATGAGGAATGGGAACCCTCATCTGACGAATCTAGCGGGTCAGAATATGAACCTGTAGAAAGCAGTGGCAGTCTGACACAAAGTTCGGATGAGGAGGTTGAGGTCCCTGATACCACCAGGCGTACCCGGCCCCGTGTTGCTAGACCACAGGTTGCGCAGGATCCGCTTCAAGGGCAGCAGAGTGGGGATGGCGCTGTTGAATTACGTGGTGAGGCATACACCAGCAGCGCAGCCCTCCCTGGACCTAGTACCAGCACTGCCGTACAACATGGTGAAGTGGCGAGCACCAGAAGGGCAGTTGAAGCTGGTACGGTGGCACGTGCAGTAGTTACCCCGTCGCAGCCACCGCACAGACAGGCCCGTAGAGCCCCTAGAATCCCTGAGGTGCTGGCAAACCCTGATTAGCAGTCCCCAACTTCAGCCGCACCATTAGTTCCCCCTTTCACCGCCCAGTCTGGAGTTCGGGTTGAGACAGCTCAGATCGGTTCGGCCCTGGGATTTTTTGAGCTGTTCTTGACTGCGGAGCTCTTGGACTTAGTTGTGGCAGAAACAAACCGGTATGCCACTCAATTTATATCCGCCAACCCGGGAAGCTTTTATGCCCAGCCTTTCCGGTGGAAACCAGTCCAAGTTTCCGAATTAAAAATTTTTCTGGGCCTTCTCCTCAACATGGGTCTAACCAAAAAGCATGAATTGCGGTCATATTGGTCCACAAACCCAATTCATCACATGCCCATGTTCTCTGCTGCCATGTCCAGAGCATGATTTGAGGCCATCCTGCGTTTTCTGCACTTTAGTGATAACACCACCTCCCGTCCCAGAGGCCACCCAGCTTTTGACCGGCTCCACAAAATTCGGCCCCTCATAGACCACTTCAACCAGACATTTGCAGATTTGTATACCCCTGAGCAAAACATCTGCATAGAAGAGTCCCTAATACATTTTACCGGGCGCCTTGGCTTCAAACAATACATCCCAAGCAAGCGGTCAAATTGTATAAGCTCTGTGAAAGAGCCACAAGCTATACCCACAAATTTCGGATCTATGAGGGAAAAGATCAGACCCTGGAGCCGGTTGGTTGCCCTGACTACCTGGGGAGCAGTCGGAAGACAGTCTGGGACTTGGTGTCACCCTTATTTGGCAAGGGGTACCATCTTTATGTGGACAATTTCTACACAAGTGTGGCCCTCTTCAGGCATTTGTTTCTAGAACAGATTGGCTGCTGTGGCACCGCGCAAACTAGTCACGCGGGCTTCCCCCAACAGCTCGTTACCACCCGTCTTGCAAGGGGGGAGAGGGCTGCCTTGTGTAACGAAGAACTGCTCGCGGTGAAATGGAGAGACAAGCGTGACGTTTACATGCTCTCCTCCATTCACGCAGACACGACAATCCAAATTGAGCGAGCAACCAGAGTCATTGAAAAGCCCCTCTGTGTCCACGACTATAATTTGCTCATGGGAGGGGTGGACTTCAATGACCAGATGTTGTCTCCGTATTTAGTTTCCCAACGCACCAGACGCTGGTATAAGAAGGTGTCTGTATATTTAATTCAATTGGCTGAATATAATAGTTTTGTTCTCTACAGTAAGGCTGGGAGAACAGGATCCTTCCTCAAATTTCAGGAAGAGATCATCGAGAACCTCCTGTATCCAGGAGGTTCCGTGGCCCCAACCACCAGTGTAGTAAGGCTACTTTCACACTTGCGCTTGATCGGATCCGTTCTGAACGGATCCGATCATATTAATGCAGACGGAGGCTCCGTTCAGTACGGATCCGTCTGCATTAATAACTTTAAAAAATTTCGCAAGTGCGCAATAGCCTGCGCGGATCCGTTCAGACTTTCAATGTAAAGTCAATGGGGGACGGATCCGCTTGAAGATTGAGCCATATGGTGACATCTTCAAGCGGATCCGTTCCCATTGACTTACATTGTAAGTCTGAACGGATCCGCTCGCCTCCGCACGGCCAGGCGGACACCCGAACGCTGCAAGCCGTGTGGAGGCGAGCGGAGCGGAGGCTGAACGCCGCCAGACTGATGCAGTCTGAGCGGATCCGCATCCATTCAGACTGCATCAGGGCTGGACGGAGGCGTTCGGGTCCGCTCGTGAGCCCCTTCAAACGGAGCTCACGAGCGGACCAACGAACGCTAGTGTGAAAGCAGCCTTAGCCGTCTACACGAGCGACATTTCCCCAGTGTCGTTCCTGGTACCTCAACCCAACCGTCACCCCGAAAAAGATGTTGTGTCTGTAGCAGGAGTGGAATAAGGCGTGACACACGCTATTTCTGTCCTGACTGCCCTGACCACCCTGCCCTATGCTTTGGAGAGTGTTTCCGGAAGTACCACACACAGGTACACTTAGCATAGGCATTGCATCTCAGAGGACAGGCACACAGGGCTATTAGGGCCCATTCACACACAGCTGCTGCAAACCTCTCCTTTCACCTGGGACAATTTTGCCACATCTTTGGGCGATTTGCGCTTTGCACATTGTCCCATGGGGAAGGAGAGGTTTGTCCTATAAAGGTAAAAAAACAAAAACAAAAACACCAGTAAGCAAAAAAGTTAACGTTCGGTTCTAAAAGTTAAATAAAGTTTATATGTTCTGTTCAAAGGTTATTATAAAGTTAATAAAATTATTGCGTTGCGGCCAGGTTTTTTCTTTTTTGTTTTGTTTTTTTTTACCTTCCAGGTGGACCAACCGATCGACTAGCTGCAGCACTGATGTGCATTCTGACCGAAGCATTGCGCTGCTGTCAGATTACACACAAGTCGGTGTATGCGGCGCTGCAAGACGAGATTTCTCCTCTGCAGTAAAAGATATGTTTGCCGAGGCATATGAGCTGAGGAGGTGGCGGCGTTCCTATGCTTTGGCAAACACTTTGTATATATATATATATAAAAAAAAAAAAAAAAAGATTTATTCATCCACATCGATTGATGTGAATGGACAATTCGGGTTTGCCAGGGCATACGAGCTAAGTGGGTATGGATGTTGGGCGGAGCTCCTATGTCCTGGCAGACGCCTTTCCCCTCCTTTTTTTTTTGGCAGAGATTTTTTCATCCACATTGATCGATGTGAGTGAAGAAATCTGTGCCGTTCATTTTTTTCTTTCAGCCCAGAGGCTGAACGGAAAAAAAAAATCTCATTGCCTGTATGCTCAATATAAGGAGAATAGCAGAAACTCCTAATGCTGGCCATACATGTAATGATTGCGGAGACCCTCAAATGCCAGGGCAGTACAAACACCCCACAAATGACCCCATTTTGGAAAGAAGACACCCCAAGGTATTCGCTGAGGGGCATATTGAGTCCATGAAAGATTGAAATTTTTGTCCCAAGTTAGCGGAAAGTGAAAAAAAAAATCAATTTCCGCTAACTTATGCCAAAAAAAAAAAAATTCTATGAACTCGCCTGGCCCCTCATTGAATACCTTGGGGTGTCTGCTTTCCAAAATGGGGTCACATGTGGGGTATTTATACTGCCCTGGCTTTTTAGGGGTCCAAAAGCGTGAGAAGAAGTCTGGGATCCAAATGTCTAAAAATGCCCTCCTAAAAGGAATTTGGGCCCCTTTGCCCACCTAGCCGGCAAAAAAGTGTCACACATGTGGTATCGCCGTACTCAGGAGAAGTTGGGGAATGTGTTTTGGGGTGTCTTTTTACACATACCCATGCTGGGTGAGAGAAATATCTTGGTCAAATGCCAACTTTGTATAAAAAAATGGGAAAAGTTGTCTTTTGCCGAGATATTTCTCTCACCCAGCATCGGTATATGTAAAATGACACCCCAAAACACATTCCCCAACTTCTCCTGAGTACGGCGATACCACATGTGTGACACTTTTTTGCTGCCTAGGTGGGCAAAGAGGCACACATTCCAAAGAGCACCTTTTGGATTTCACCGGCCATTTTTTACAGATTTTGATTTCAAACTACTTTGCACGCATTTGGGCCCCTAAAATGCCAGGGCAGTATAACTACCCCACAAGTGACCCCCATTTTGGAAAGAAGACACCCCAAGGTATTTCATGATGGGCATAGTGAGTTCATGGAAGTTTTTACTTTTTGTCACAAGTTAGTGGAATATGAGACTTTGTAAGGAAAAAATAATAATCATAATTTTTCGCTAACTTGTGACAAAAAATAAAAAGTTCTATGAACTCACTATGCCCATCAGCGAATACCTTAGGGTGTCTACTTTCCGAAATGGGGTCATTTGTGGGGCGTTTCTACTGTCTGGGCATTGTATAACCTCAGGAAACATGGCAGGTGCTCAGAAAGTCAGAGCTGCTTCAAAAAGCAGAAATTCACATTTTTGTACCATAGTTTGTAAATGCTATAACTTTTACCCAAACCATTTTTTTTTTTTTTACCCAAACATTTTTTTTTTTATCAAAGACATGTAGAACAATAAATTTAATGAAAAATTTATATATGGATGTCGTTTTTTTTTAAAAAAAATTAAAACTGAAAGTGAAAAATTTCATTTTTTTGCAAAAATTTTGTTACATTTAAATTAATAACAAAAAAAGTAAAAATGTCAGCAGCCATGAAATACCACCAAATTAAAGCTCTATTAGTGAGAAGAAAAGTAGGTAAAATTCATTTGGGTGGTAAGTTGCATGACCGAGCAATAAACGGTGAAAGTAGTGTAGTGCAGAAGTGTAAAAAGTGGCCTGGTCATTAAGGGTGTTTCAGCTAGGGGGGTTGAAGTGGTTAAATTATGCTCAAAAGAGAATTCAAGGGGATGTGTCATAATGGATATTCTACATTTTTCAAACCAGCACCTGGATCTGAATACTTTTGTAACTGCATGTCATTAGAAATTTTGTATAGCCAGTGAGACAATCAATAAAATGTACCTGTATAGCGCCACCTGCTGTTTGTTCCTTACCTTATTCTTTTGTCCATCTCACTGAGCTGGTCACACACGCTCAGTTTAAATCTTCAACTGTCACCAGTCATATCTTCTGTTAGAAGCCGTGACAGTAACAGGGGAAGAGCTGCAGCAGAAAGTACACCCCCCCACCAAACCCCCGAGCTGCCAGACTGAAGATAATGTAGCAGAGCAATTGCAGCAATGAATGAGGAGATCTCTGGATCCTTGTGAGGTACAGGGCTGGTTCTAGTTTTGTTAGAAAGAGGTTGCCATGTCCTATAGGATGTCTAATTTTCATTTTTTACATTAATCATGGCATAACCCCTTTAAGAGCAATATTTCTTTTTAGAAGCACAGAATACTCTGTATGTAGAGTTTATACTGCCCTAGGCACGTTTAGTGCTCACACCCCCTATTCGTTTGGCTAATGCTGCCTATTGATTGATATTATACAGTTACTACATAAAATGATTTTGAACATGTAATAAAAAACGCATTTGATTTTACTGTGATTGCTGTGGTTTTGTGATGTGTTTTTTGCCATGTAATTTATCCAAGTGAAACAGTTATGTGGAAAAAATACACGGCAAATAAAGACACAAAAATGCAGCAAACCAGATAAGACCGAGGGAGGTTCTAGACGCCCTTTTTAATGCAATTTTTACTGTGTGGTCCAAAACATCTCATCTGAATATACCCTTACACAGCAGCCAGTATAATATAAACCTAATGCACAAGCCCAAAGGCATCCTCATCAATGGAGGGTGCATGCTCTGACTGGACACATGAAAGTCGTCATATTAAAAGGCAATTTGGAGCCAGTAGAATTTGGGAATATCAATTTATGACATTGTGTGACACTCTAAGGCCATTTTCACATCTGCGGCATGGATTCCGGCAGAGAACAGCCTGTCTGAATTCTCCGGATCTGGCACTGCCAAATGCAGACAGAATGCCCGCCGGCTCCATTAAGTAAAATGAGGTCTGGCGGAGATTTTGCCACATTCCGGCAAAAATGCGGAGAATCAGTCGAACAAAAAACGTTGCACGCTGCGGTTTGTGTCCAACCAATTCACGGCATTCTCTGCCGGATCTCAGTGCTGCAGATGTGAAAGTAGTGCAAACAGGACTGAATTTATCCTGATGATTTATGGCCCATTACAAGATTTAAAGTATCTGCTCCATAACATCAATTTAGAGACCATAAAACTTTCACACTGCTGATCTGCAAGCTAATTAAAGGGAACCTCTCACCTGCTTTTAAGCCCCCCCCCCCCCCCTTCCGCTCCTCAACCTTCCATTTGAGAATGACCCACAGATGCTCAATTCGGTTTAGGTCTGGAGACATGCTAAACCAGTCCAGAACCTTTACCCTCAGTTTCTTTAGCAAGGCAGTGGTCGGCTTGGAAGTGTGTTTGGGGTCGTCATCATGTTGGAATACTTCTGAAGGGAGGGGATCATGCTCTTCTTCAGTATGTTACAGTACATGTTGGCATCCATGGTCCCCTCAATGAACTGTAACTCCCCACAGCCGGCAGAACTCATGCAGCCCCAAACCATGACACTCCCACGACCATACTTGACCATGACGAGGCCTGTTCTGAGTAGAACCTCATTCAGATAAACAGATTTCCAGCACGAAGGAGATAAAATCTTGCATGTTCTTTATTGGATATTCCAAACGTACACATGGTGCAGTGAAAGAGGTCCCTCCAAGTCCCTGGTCAGACCGACATGTTTCGAGCCAGCCGGCTCTTAGTCATGATCATGACCTGGCTTTTCCGTCACACGACTGAATTGGTGAGCTGGATTTTTATTCATTTATACTGAGTGGAACCTGTCTTGTTAAACCGCTGTATGGTCTTGGCCACCGTGCTGCAGCTCAGTTTGAGGGTGTTCTTCTTATAGCCTAGGCCATCTTTATGTAGAGCAACAATTTTTTTTTTAGGATCCTCAGAAAGTTCTTTGCCATAGGGTGCCATGTTAAACGTCCAGTGACCAGTATGAGACAGTGTGAGAGCGAGAACACCAAATGTAACACACCTGCTCCCCATTCACACCTTAAACTTTGTAACACTAACGAGTGACATCACACCGGGGAGGGAAAATGGCTAATTGGGCACAATTTGGCCTTTTCCACTTAGGGGTGTACTCACTTTGGTTGCCAGCGGTTTAGACATTAATGGCTGTGTGTTGAGTTATTTTGAGAGCAAACCAAATTTACACTATTATACAAGCCGTACACTGACTACTGTACATTATATCAAAGTGTCAGATCTTCAGTGTTGTCCCATGAAAAGATATAATAAAATATTAACAAAAAGGTGAGTGGTGTACTCACTTTTGTGAGATACTATATGTACACCTTTAGGGGTAATTTTTTTTATGATTGCATTTTACTCATTTTGGCCTAAAATTATTTTTTTGATTTAAAAATATTGAGCTGTTCTGTCACAAAGGATTAACCGTTTGTCTTGCTGTGTGAAAAGTAGTTTCATTTTCTCTTTGTGCTGGTCATCTAAAAAACCTTATCTCTAAATTACTAAAAGGTCATAAACATTTCTTTAAGACACGTTCTTATCAGTAACATAAGAAGTGAGCTATAATGCGTGTTTAGGAGGTCAGAGATCAAAGAGAAGGTGCTGTCAGCTGAGCTGCCTGATGAAACAGAGTGAAAATTCAGATCCTGCTACTAGAGAAACTCAAGGCTGCACAGAGACAGGGGTTCAACATTTTTAATAAAGACCAATTTCCCCCCAAAAAATTGGGCTCAAAGTGAGTACAATGCAATAATAGAAAAGGTGTACATAGCCTTTAAAGATTCAAGGAGGTAATGTTAGAATGCCATCAGAGGAACTTGGTTCACATCATTAGTGGGCTGGAGAAAATATAACTCATTTTGGTGGGGGACATTTTGAAACATTTGACCTAAGAACATTTATGAGAAATGAGTCCAAAGGATTCTTATTTGTTTCATTACACACCCTTGTAAAAACCATCCTTGAATGCACCTCTCTAACAGGAGCCACATATTCCAGGGACGGGTGGCTAAACGTAACTCTGGCTTTTCAGTATTTATTGCAGTATATAAAGTGCTGCTCGCTGTCATGGTGCTGGAATATGCACAGAATTCATTCCCCTAGCTTTCCCTAGTCGGCAGAACCTTTCATTACGCACATTGTCATCTGCTCCGGTATAACTGTGAAAAATCCCAATCCGTTCCCTGAGGCACATTCCCAAATTCCTTCATGTCACAACAACCATTGTCATTGTTATAAGTGAATGCAAGCTCACAGCCCCAAATGCTAACAGTCACAAGGCGAGGAGTTTTCTATATTATATATTATCTGACAAGTGGAAACTTTCCACTTGCTGTAATAATCATATAGAACATTTCCATTTCCCTATGGAACCGCTCAGGGCCTGTGTACAGTCACCTGTTTCTCGATGCGTCCTTCTCAGCATATTTATGTCATATGTAATAAAAGCGTAAATCGGTTGACTGTCTCCATATCTGGGCCATTTACGGTGTAGAGCACTGATTGTGCGGTAAACGCTCCTCTATGACGCTCAAAGCATGCTGATGCAAATTGTGGCAATTCTTCTACTGAAATGTATACATGGGCGAGTCAAAATAGCAATGTTTGCACCATTCATGATAAACATCAGTGCAACAATTTTCCATGCTTAGTATAAACCAAGCACATAGTACAGATGTTAGGTTAGGGCTCTCTCCTTCACCACAAGGAAAAATGCAAGGATTTTTTTTTTTTTATAGAGGGGTTAGGGTACTTTCACACTAGCGTTATTCTTTTCCGGAATTGAAATCCGGTAAAGGGTCTCAATACCGGAAAAAAAAATGCATCAGTTTTGTCCTAATACATTCTGAATGGAAGAAAGAAATCCATTCAGTATGCATCAGGATGTCTTCCGTTCCGTCCCTTGTACGGTATTTGACCAGATAAAATACTGCAGCTTGCTGCAGTATTTTTTCCGGCCAAAATACCGAAACACTACTGCACAGATGTATTAATGCCGGATCCGGTACCAAGTGCTCCGGAAATTGCTGAGTTGCCGTATCCGGTTTTCTGGTCTGCGCATGCGCCGGGACATAGGAGGAGCTATTTTCACTTTTGATCTTAAATACCGAATTAAATACTGAATCTGTTATTCCGGATGATACTAGATGAGACGCATCCGGTATATCACTGGATCCGTCTAACAGATCTGGAAAAAACTGATTTCCGTTTGCATACGGTTTCCCACAGCGGAACTGCCTGCCAGGCCTGAACAACGGTAGTGTGAAAGTACCCTTAAATGTTTGATTTCTGAAACAAGCAAAAAAAAAAAAAAAACAAGCAAAAAAACTAAAAATGGGCAGCACGGTGGCTCAGTGGTTAGCACTGGTACCTTGCAGCGACCAATGACGACATCTGCATGGAGTTTGTATGTTCTCCCTGTGTCTGCGTGGGTTTCTTCCCACTTCCAAAGACATTATGATGGGAAACTTGATTGTGAGCCCCACTGGGGACCGCGTGATGCTAATATCTGTAAAGTGCTGTGGAATATAGTAGCGCCATATAAGTATATAAAAATAAAGCAACATTGTGTATTCATAACATACAATAAACCAGGCCTCCTACCACAAATTAAGATCAGTATCGATGATTTCAACATTTTTACATAAACATGTTGTATATAAAAAATCTAACTACTAATAAATACACATAAAAACAACCCCAGAAAAGTATTCCTTACCAGACATAGAAAAGACCTCTCTCTGCACCGATGAATTGGGCCATGGTGTTCAGATCAGATTTTGTAAAAAAAAAAACAATAGATAACTAGTCTCATACTGTGTTTGTATAGTGCCAACTAATGTCCACAAAAGTAGCATGAAGGGGTTCACACATAGGGGGACATTTATCACAACTAGTGTAAAGTAGAACTGCTTTAGTTGCCCATAGCAACCAATCAGGTTCCACCTTTCATTTTCCAAAGGAGCTGTAAAAAAATGAAAGCTGGAATCTGATTGGTTGCTATGGGCAACTAAGCCAGTTTTCCTTAAACCAGATTTAATAAATCTTCCCCATAGGCTTTACTGCAGTTTTCTGCTTTATTAGTAAAATCTAGTGTTAAGCAAAGCAAAGCATTCGAAGCGGAGCTATTCAATAAAATGTATCTGTATAGCGCCACCTGGGGTTTGTTGTTTTTCCTTTCGTCCTAACCAGCAGCACAAGTGGGGATTTGCCCCGTGAAGCTGGTCAGGACAGGCAGAATTTTTATGGGCCGGTGGGGGTGTGCCCTATCGCCTTATTTAAACCTTCAGGTGCTAGAGGTCAGAGTTGCACTCAGTCTTGTGTGCAACTGACGTCTGTGGATCGAGTGGTGTTTTTGTCTCTCTCCAGCATGTCGATTAATCCAGATCCTTCTATGCCCTCTCTTGGTAAGGAGGAGGTCATTGAATTGCACCTAATATTAATAGGCTTATTATTATTCCTAGGGAAGTCTACGCACAAGCAGAGACATCTGGCTTGTTCCAACTGTAGAACCCCCTTACCTGATGGATATGAGTTCCACCGCTGCCCAGGTTGTCGACCCAGACCAGCGAATCCAGAGCCTACTGTGGTGGAGATGTTCTCCTGGATGAAAGAATTCATTGACACCTCCATCGCACAGATAAAAGGCGCGGTCTCTAACAACAGACCTAGACAGGCCTCTCCGGGGCCTGTCCCCATGTCCGAGGACGTCGTGTCCATAGAAGATAATTCTTCCTCTGAAGAGGAAGACGCGGCCTTTCTTTTTCCGGCCGAAAAAACTCAGAGGTTATTACGCTCCATCAGGTCAAGGGACCAGGATGTTGAGCATGGGGAAGCTTAACAATCCACCTATAGGGGGCCAAGGGCCTTGAAAGTGGACGAGTCTTTGAAAAAACTGATGGCCATTGAATGGAAACACTCGGAAAAAGGTCCGGTCCTGACAAAAAGATTTAAATTAATGTTTCCCCTGCAGGAGGAAGATTCGCTGGGTTGGTTTCTGCCTCCTAAAGTGGATATGGCAATATCTAAGCTCGCTATATATGTGTCATCCACAGATCCCCCCCATAACTGTCATACACAGATCCCCCATATAAGCCACCCACAGATCCCCCATAAGTGTCACCCGCAGATCCCCCATAAGTGTCACCCGCAGATCCCCCATAAGTGTCACCCACAGATCCCCCATAAGTGTCACCCACAGATCCCCCATAAGTGTCACCCATAGATCCCCCATAAGTGTCACCCACAGATCCCCCATAAGTGTCACCCACCGATCCCCCATAAGTGTCACCCACAGATCCCCCATAACAGTGCGTCACCCACAGATCCCCCATAACAGTGCCATCCACAGATCCCCCATAACAGTGCCACCCACAGACCACAATTAGTTCAAAACCCACCAAAAGCACACCTTTTGGTTCAAAATATTTTTTTTCTTATTTTCCTCCTCAAAAACCTAGGTGCGTCTTATGGGCCGGTGCGTCTTATAGGGCGAAAAATACGGTAACCCTTACAGTTCTGGAATGTGTTGGATAACACTGACAGCATTATGTCAGTGTTATCCAACACATTCCAGAACTGTAAGGGTTACATAGCATCATAAATCAGTATAATGCTATGTGACCCCAGTCAGCGCTTGCAGGTCAAGCTTTCAGAGCTAGTTATTACTTACATTATTACAAAAAACAGTAATAATTGAATGCAGTGACAATACTTTATGATAATAAAGAGTGGACACATAGTCCTACAGCTAAAACCGGCCCTTTGAGGGTGACCAAACTGCTATGCGGCCCCGATGAATTTGAGTTTGACACCCCTGCCCTAAACAGACGAGCAGAATGCTCACTCAGACATAACTACACTGCTGCTGCCGCCTCTGCCTCTGTGGCTATTGCCGGCAGTGAAGTCTAAAATTTCGTCCGCGCCCGCACACTCAGAATCCAGTCTGATCTGGATTCTGGCGTTGCCAGAGACGATATCCTAGACCAGTTCAAGACCCTTTTGTTAGGAATAGATTTTTTGGCTGACGCATCCCAGCAGCAGCTAAAATTAGTTGCTAAATCTATGGCACTTTCTTCGGCCAGCAGACGTCCTCTTTGGCTGAAGCCATGGGCAGCAGACAACACGTCAAAATTCAACCTCTGCTCCCTTCCCTATGAGCCGGGTAGGCTATTCGGTTCTGAACTGGATCGCTTAATGGAGGACCTCGCTGATAAAAAGGGGAAGTCCCTTCCTCAACAGTCCTTTCGGGGTCGAAGAAGAGGTAGACCAGCAAGGTTCCAGAGGGGAGATTGGACCCAGAGGCGCCCTAAAGGAAATAAAAGAGGTAGAGGTAGAGTGGAAACCACAGGGCTGAACCATGACTCTCAGCAGCCCGACAGCTTCCCATCCCCACCCGCTGTTCCAGCCCCAAACCCTCAGTTCAATCTTCCAGTGGGAGGTCGTTTAAGTTTATTTCAAGTTTTTTGGAATCAAAAAATTCCACACCCGTGGGTGTTAGAGGTCATAACATCAGGGTACAAGATCGACTTTATTTCCCTTCCTCAGGAGAGGTTCATCCTGACGAGGGTTTTGACTCCCACCAGGCAGTTAGACCTGGAGGATTCGGTACGGCAGTACAGACAAAAGGGGGCACTGGAGGAACTTCCTCCGCGCGAGCAAGGTCGGGGAGTTTATTCTCCCATATTTGTGGTCCCAAAGCCATCAGGGGATTGGCGTATGATCATCGACCTACGCTATTTAAACCATTTTATCAGAAAGAAGCGTTTCCGGATGGAAACCATTCGTTCAGTTCTAAACATCATGAACCCAGGAGATATGATGGTGACGATAGATCTGAAGGATGCTTACCTTCATGTTCCCATCTATCCAGCGCACAAAAAATACCTCAGAGTTGCGGTGACCATAGGCGGTGTAGTGAAGCACTACCAATTTGCTGTGTTGCCCTTCGGCATCTCCTCTGCCCCGCACACCTTTACAAAGGTGGCGGCTCCTGTTGTTGCGCATTTAAGGCTTCTAGGGTTAGAGGTCGTCCCCTATTTAGACGACTGGCTGCTAAAAGCCGCCTCCACAGTCGTCCTGCAGACTCACCTTCAGCAAGCTCTCCACACTCTGCAGACTCTAGGTTGGCTTATAAACTGGGACAAGTCACAGTTGATCCCATCCACCACGAGAACATTCCTAGGGTTTGCGATCGACTCACAGTGGATGATCCTGTTCCTGTCGCCACAGAGGAAAGACAGAGTAATAAAAGCAGCAGAGTTTCTACTTTCACCCAGACGGGTGTCTATCAGGGTTCTCATGAGGATGTTAGGCCACATGTCAGCATCTGCGGAGGCAGTTCCGTGGGCCTTATGGCATCTACGCCCACTTCAGGAAGAAGTGTTAACGGTTTGGAGTCGCAAGCCAAAGGACTTGGACCGGATGCACTCCCTGTCTGTAAAAGCCCGTTCTTCACTCAAGTGGTGGAGGAACCTAACAGATGGGATGTCCTTGATCCAACCGCATTGGATTACGTTGACCACAGACGCCTCCCTTCTAGGTTGGGGAGCCCATATGGAGGACAATCCAGTACAAGGTACCTGGAGTCCTCAGGAGAGACTCCTCTCTTCTAATTTGAGGGAGTTGAGAGCGGTCAGACTAGCCCTCAATAATTTTGCTCCTCTCATCCGCAGTCAAGCGGTGAGAGTCCGGACCGACAACACAACAGTGGTGGCTTACCTAAACAGACAGGGAGGAACGAGATCCCAGACTCTCCTGAGAGAGGTGGGACTAATTCTCGCTTGGGCAGAGACCAACCTATCCCACTTAGTGGCGGTTCATATCAGAGGAGACCTCAATGTAGTGGCAGATCGCCTAAGTCAGGGCCTTCCCGTTCCAGGAGAATGGTCATTGAACGAGAACATCTTTTCCAGGATTGTCCAGCGTTGGGGTACTCCAGAGATCGATCTGATGGCAACTGGATTGAACGCCAAGGTGAACAGGTTCTGCTCCCTTTACAAGGAGGACAACCCTGTAGCGATAGATGTAGTCCATAAGTTGGAGGTTCAGGCTGGCTTATGTGTTCCCTCCAATTTCCAAGGGTATTGATGAAAATCAAGCAAGACCAGTCCTCAGTGATAGCCATCATACCATTCTGGCCAAAGAGGTCTTGGTTCATCCAGCTCATGCAGATGAGCCAGGGCACATATTGGAGACTTCCCCTAATACACGACCTAGTGTATTTGATCACAGGTCCCTGTCTAGATCTGAGGAGGCTCAGTCTGACAGCCTGGAGATTGACAGGTCCCTTCTAGATGCTAGAGGGTTATCTGCGGAGGACTTGAGAACAATCTCGCACTCCCGGGCAGAGTCCACAAACAGGAAATACTCCAGGATATACAAGATTTTCATTCTATGGTGTACTGAGAGAGAGGTAGTTCCCTCAGATCCTCCTCTCTCTGCGATCCTACAGTTCCTTCAGGATGGTCTAGACAAGGGTCTAAGCCCATCTACGCTCAGAGCAAACGTCTCTGCTTTGTCGGCATGTATTGGTAAGCCGATTTCTCAAGACCACCTAATCAGGAGGTTCCTTAAAGGAGCTCAGAGACTAAAACCTAGCATCCTGAGACCGACCCCTGAGTGGGATCTAGCAATAGTGCTAAAAGGGTTGTGTTCCCCCCCCCCCCCCCCCCCTTTGAGCCATTAGAGGAGGTAGACTTGAGATCCCTTATCTCTCCAAGTCACCTTTCTATTAGCCATTACCTCGGCTAAAAGAATTGGGGAACTTCAAGCTCTAGGAGCGGCAGAGCTATACCTAACTTTCCTCCAGGACAGGGTCCTGTTGAGGTTCCTGGCAACCTTTCTGCCGAAGGTGCCTTCATTTGCAAATATTAACCAGACGATAACATTACCAAAGTTTTCCCCTGTTTCAACGTCTCCAGAGGAGGAAAAGTTACTCACCCTGGACATTCTAAGGGTTCTAAAAATATATTTGCACAGAACAGAGGCCTTCAGAAGATCTGAGAATCTCCTAGCCTACTAGGGAAAAAACAGAGGGCTTAAAGCCTCCAAGCCCACTTTGAGTAGGTGGATCAAAGACACTGTCCATCTGACCTTTCTGTCACAAAATCTGTCACAGCCGTCATTTGTATCTGCCCATTCGACCAGGGCAGTATCCACATCGTATGCTGAAAGGAAGTTAATTCCTTTAGACCAGATTTGCGCTGCCGCCTCTTGGAGTTCCCAGAACACCTTCATCTCTCACTACCGTATAGATTCAAGGCGAGCAGAAGGAGCTGCCTTTGGACACTCTGTTCTAAGTGCTGCACTCTCTTAGAGTGAGGGAAATTATTTGTTTGTATAGATGCTCACACAAAGATTTTTTTGCCCTCCCAAATTTGTGTAAGGTCGTTGCTACTTCCCCACTTGTGCTGCTGGTTAGGACGAAAGGGAAGCGTTAATTTTGACGTAAATTTGTTTTCCCTTAGTCCTAACAGCAACACACAAATTTCCCACCCTCTGGATTGTGTGGATTACTTGTTAAAGAAAGCAACCCCGTCCAGACAAGGGGTGGGTTATATAGGGGTGGCATCACTTAATTAAATAATTAATGATACTTGGCAGAGATTTTTTTGTTCAATAAAAATTCTGCCTGTCCTGACCAGCTTCACAGGGGGCAAATCCCCACTTGTGCTGCTGTTAGGACTAAGGGAAAACAAATTTACGTCAAAATTGACGCTTCCTTATTTTCTGCCCGTCTCACTGAGCTGGTCAAATGTATTCAACTGCTACCAGCCATATCTTTTGTTAGAAGCTGGGGCAGTTATAGGGAGAGCGCTGCAGCAGAAAGGACACACCCCCTGAGCTGCCACACTGAAATGAATCTAACAGGGCAATTATAGCAGTGAATAAGGAGATATCTGGATCCCTATGAGGTACAGGGCTGGTTCTAGCTGTGCTAGAATGGTATTTCCATGTACTATAGGGTGTCTGATTTAAACTTTTTATATCAATCATGGCATAACCCCTTTGAAACGTCAACTTTCCAGATATAACCTAAAATAATCCTGGTACTACTACTACTACCTCCATTATCTAACAATCTTCACCCCCCACCAAGAATATAGACAAAGCATAATCCTTTTATAGTCTAAGCCCATACGGGCAGGTGTGTCCCCTGTCGTAAATTTTACATTTGGGCCAGTTTGCTTTTTATAACCGTACCCTTTTAGTTTTTTTTACCGCCAGTATAATACACCTACGGTATGTACTATTCCCGATTGAACACATCTACTCCTTGTAGATTTAATAACTCAGTTAACACCCAGTATAGCAGCTTTCCCGTTGGACTGTGATTTAATACAGAATGATGACATCTGTGGTTCAAGTTTTTGACAGTTCACAACTGAGAAGAGTAACACCCTGAAACTCTGTGAAAAGTGTGAATAATATGGTCAAAGCTAACGAACAGTGATACAGAAACCATGAAGCGTCGACTCACAGAGGTGAATCACTGAATCGTTCGAGAAACTGTTTCAAAAGTGTAAAATAAAATGATTGTTTCTAGAAGTAAATAACTTTAAATCTGAATAATCTCTAAGGACACAAGACAGATCATCTAAGTCACAAACAGAAAAAAATGACTTTCTAAGCATAGATTGCGGTATGTTCTCACGTAGTGAGGTGGATCCGCTAAAGATCTGATCTGCAAGACCAGGTCTTGTGTAGCACGCACAGGAGGCACTGGTGGGGCAGGAGAACAGGTGCCAAGTTAAGTGATATAGCAGTGTTGATGATGGAGTAGGACTAAATATGTTGCAGAGCTGATAAGCAGAACTGATGATGTTGCAGTGCTGATGATGTAGCAGAGCTGATGAGATACCAGAACTGATGATGTAATGGAACTGATGGTGTAGTAGAGCTGAAGATGTAACTGAGCTGATGGCGTAGCCAAACTGAATATTTATCAGTGGATGGTGTAGTGGGGCTGTGGCAGAGATGATGGGTGTAGCAAAACTGAAGATGTAGCAGTGCTGATGGTATAGCTGAACTAAAGATATGGCAGAGCTGATGGTGCAGTAAAACTCGAAAATGCAGCTAAGCTGGTGGCTGAATAAGGGAAGCAGTTGGAGTACTGGGGACAACTGAACTAACTCGAATAGTCAGGTGCTGTTCTGCCACGTGAGCCAGGATTAAATGACCTGGAAGAATGACATCATCACTGCCTGCTGAGATGTCTTGGCCACCTGATGCGCAGGAAAGAAGACTGATCCGGGCCAAGGAGGTGAGCAGGGCAGCATGAGTGACAGTACACCCCTTCTTATGGCCTCTCCAAGAAGAGTCTGACAGAAAAGGGAGAGAATCCATGACATGGAACTTCTTGATAAGAATAGGATCATTAATGTACTTTTTAGGGACCCATCTTCTTTCTTCTGGAAGGTATTCCTACCAGTCAATCAATTAAAGCAGCCTCTGATAACCCTTTTTGAAATTCAGGTGAAACCAAGACAGGTAATGTCTTCATGAATTCAGTGGAGAATTTATTTCCCTACTCACAATAATCCTTCCAAATTTCCTTTTCAGTTAGATGCTAGATTCTACCTTGTGATGGAGGAAGTAATCTGGATTAGACCTCACGTTTTTGTTTCCCTTAATTAGCTATTTGTAATGGTGTGGTTTCTGCGATACCCAAAGGACCAATCTGTATGGCTCAATAAACCAGTTACAACCCTGCAGTTTGAGTTACGGTAGGGTACTCAGCTGGACCCAGGACATCTGTGACCTTAGATATTGTACGAAGGAGCAGAACATAGTTAAAGGAAACCTGTCACCAGGATTTTGCGCATAGAGCTGGGGACATGGGCTGCTAGATGGCCACTAGCACATCTGCAGTACCCAGGTCCCATAGCTCTCTGCGCTTTTATTGTGTTAAAAAACAGTTTTGATTGATGTGCAAATGACCTGATATGAGTCCTGTAGCCGGAGATGAGTCAAGCGGAAAGGAGCCCAGCACCGCCCGGGGCCTCTGAATCTCCTCCTTGCTGGCTGACGTCACAGAGCTGGAGCGCTGAAATCTCGCGATGCGAGAGCTAGCGCATGCGTAGTTCGTTCCCTGTGCTGATGCCAGTACAGGGAATGAACATGATGCCGACACTGCGCATGCGCTAGCTCGCGCATCGCTAGATTTCGGCGCTCCAGCAATGTGACGTCAGCCAGCAAGGAGGAGATTCGGAGGCCCCGGGCGGTGCTGGGCTCCTTTCCGCTTGACTCATCTCCGGCTACAGGACTCATATCAGGTCATTTGCATATCAATCAAAACTGTTTTTTAACACAATAAAAGCACACAGAGCTATGGGGACTGGGTACTGCAGATGTGCTAGCGGCCATCTAGCAGCCCATGTCCCCAGCTCTATGCAAAAAATCATGGTGACAGGTTCCCTTTAAAGAAGACAATGGAGGACAAGCAAAACCAGGTAAGCGGAACCAACGTAACGCCCAAACAATAGTCAGGGAAGATGGGTCGCAACAGGTAGGGTCAAATTCAGGTTTAAAAAGAGCAGATACCAACACAGGCCAAAACAAGGACATATGGTAATGCCTCTGACTGGCAACCAAAAGAGCAAGAAGTTCCTTTAAAATTGAGCTTTTGATTTTGGTTGGCCAGATGGCATATCTACAGTACCTGGATGGTGGCAGGTAGAAGGATGAAGACTACTCGTTGGAGCTTTTAAGATGGTTGAGTTATTAAATCTTTATTTATTTTTTTACAATTCAAGGATCGAGAATTTTTGGGACTCTACAACTTCTTCTGCAGAGGCTGAACAGACACAAACCGTATCCTCTGTAGTAAAGCATCTCAAGGACAGGTTATTTACAGACTCTACATACTTATTGTTCACATTCTTCATGTAAGGTATGTGGCACCTCCTCGCCTGTCACACGGTTCCCTGTCCGCCTGCTATAGCGTTCTGCTGCTGCTTTACATGAAATGGTTCTGTCTGAACCATCACAACCAGTATTCAGATCCCGTCCTGTTATTTATTGCACAATGTAATCACTTATCATAAGGAACAGTGAACCTGAATTTTCTTTAATAAATAAAACAGAAATGTGGTTAGGTTAAAAGGGTTTTCTAAGATATTTTAACCGATGACCTCTGGATAGGTCATCGGTATCTGATGGTTGGGGGTCCGACACTTGAGACCCCTGCCGATCAGCTGTTTGAGAAGGGACTGACGCTTGTGGTAGCGCCACAGCCTTCTCTCAGCCAAGCACAGCGCCATACATTGTATAGTGGCTGTACTTGGTATTGCAGCTCAGCCCCATTTACTTCAATAGGGCTGAGCTGCACCTAGGCCATGTGACCGATGAACCTGAGTTGACTGGCTCAGGCAAAGCTGTGTGAAGGGCGTGGCACTACTGCGCCTTCTCAAACAGCTGATCAGTGGGGGTCTTGAGTGTCAACTGCCACCCATCAGATACTGATGACCTATCCAGTGAATAGGTCATCGGTTAAAAACCTCGCACAATCTATTAATGCAGGGAAGAATTGACGTCTGCTACATCACAGGCGCTAAAGATATGGACTGGATTTTCCCATTATAATTAATGAACAATTATTTTCCCTGCTGTTGGCTAAGCTGTGGCCCCTAGGAGGTTCTCATATGGCATATGGAGATGAGAGAGGGTTGAGCCCCTACTCAGGACCCCCCATTATAAGGCAGAACAGAGAGCTGTTCTGTAAGAGTGGCTCCTGTTCTGGCAGAATCGAGTCATTCATGTTTTCACTCATCTGATGGCCGCTATGTAATAAACTATTGTAATTCAAAGTGTCTGGCCAAGGAAGGCTATCCCGGCAAACCCAACTGTCAGCCATGGTGGCTACAATATGAAAGATGAATATGTTTGATGTATTGTTTACCAAAGTATGCCATGATACCTAGGTGATAAATTGAGACCTCCACGATTGGGCTCCATGGTCACAACTATAGAAGGAGCATAGGCTCGTATGCAGGCCAGGGAGCCTAAAAGACCCCAAAATGACCCCCAGAAGCATAAATGTTATCATAAAGGTGTGGAGAGTAGAGAGAGAGGCGGCACTGCCAGACGTTACATTAATATTGATACCCAGTCTTCAACTACCTTTGCACGTCTCGGTGGTGCACAACCTTGACAGTATGCACATAAAATAGGAAGAGGAATAGAAAAAGCAGCACTCACCGGCGTGGTTGAAAATCCTTTATTCATACAAAAAGATAAAATCTTCGGGGCTGGAGCGTATGGTGCGACACTGCTGAAGTTAGCGGCGACGACCGTTTCGCGCTAACTTGCGCTTCGTCAGGCCAGTGACATAGTTGCGCTCACTGGCGCTTCTTATACCCGTCACTGCGTCTGGTTGTCATGGCAACCAAGACTCTTAGACTCCTCTGCAGCCGCCCGCTCAATCCAGTCCAGCTGAACACGCTGATTTACATGCAACATCAAGACAGACAGTTAAGTAAATGCACCGAGGTCATTTCTATCATTAAGTCCAAGCGGACCTAGAGCATCGGCTCTGATAATCCACATGGATTCCCTCTGTAGGAGAGCGCGGTGTCTGTCCCCACCTCGGGACCTAAATGGCACCTGCTCTATCCCTGCAAGGGAAATACACCGTGGATTACCGCTGTGTTCCTGGCGAACATGCTCAATAAGCCTGGTACAGCCCTGGCCAGTTTTTAAAAAGTTTAGATGTTCTCTGAACCTCTCAAATAGGGGACGGATGGTTTTCTCTATATAAAAGGCTCCACATTGGCAAGTGATCAGATAAACCACATAATTACTTCTGCAACTAATAAATTGGGTGACGGAGTGAGAAACCCCACCAAAAGACAAATGTTTCTTTTGGTTGTTATAGTTGCAGAAGGAGCAATTCCCACACATTGCCCTTGGGTTTACTTGATGACAGCCAATTACTGGTTACTTTGTTTTTAAACTAGCTCCTTACGATCTGGTCTTTTATGGTGTGACATTTTTGTTAACGACCCTTTCTAAGCCTTCCTCATTTTTTTAAATGTCCCAGTTATTGCAGATGGCACGTTTTATGCGGTTTGCTGCAGGACTGTATTTGAAGGTGAAGACAAATCTCTCCATTTCCTTATGGACATTTTTGTTTCTCTTATTCAACAAATCTTGTTGAGTAAAGGAACCCGCTTTCTTTCTAGCTGTGTCTACCTCCCTCTCCTTGTATCCTCTGTCTAGTAATCTACCCTTTAATTCCTCTGACTGTCTCCTATAGCCTTCTTCCATGTTGTTAATCCGCCTTAATCGCATAAACTGGCCATAGGGTATGGATTTCTTGACGCTATCTGGGTGGAAGCTCCTGTGATGCAGAAGGGAGTTCGTGGCTGTGGGCTTGCGGTGGCCACTAGTGTGCATGCCCTCCTCACCAGCCTCTACGTGTACATACAGGAACTCAAGAGACTGACCCACAAAGTTGAGGGTGAATCTCATGTTCATGTTATTATTGTTGTTGAGATAGGACACAAACTCCCTACATTTCATCTCAGTGCCCGACCAGATCATGAATACGTCGTTGACATATCTTAAAAACAGCTGTATATGTTGCAAGTATGGATTAGCCGTAGTGAAGACAAATCTGTCCTCACTAGCCGTAGTGAAGTCAAAAAGAAGTTAGCATACGTGCAAGATACAGGTGTACCCATGGTCGTTTCCACCCTTTGCCTGTACCATTGATCATTAAACGTGAAGGCATTATTGGAAAGAATAAAGTTGAGTGCCTTGCTATAAATTGGCAGTATATATAGCTCTTGTCAGTCTTGCTCAATATTTGGCTGATCGCCTGGATCCCCATATCATGTGTTAATTCTAGTATAGAGGCTTTCCACATCCAGCGACACCTAAGCGAGTCCCTCGTGCCAATCAAACTGGTTGATGGCCCGAAGGAAATCGCTGGTATCACTTAGATATGTGGGAGCCTTAGATAGGGGGGGTCTAAGCAACCAAAAGACCAGATCGTAAGGAGCAGGTTTAAAAACAAAGTAACCAGTAATTGGCTGTCATCAAGTAAACCCAAGGGCAATTTTAAGTGTGGGAATTGCTCCTTCTGCAACTATAACAACCAAAATAATATTTGTCTTTTGGTGGGGTTTCTCACTCCATCACCCAATTTATTACTTGTAGAAGTAATTATGTGGTTTATCTGATCATTTGCCAATGTGGAGCCTTTTATATAGGGAAAACTATTCATCCCCTATTTGAGAGGTTCAGAGAACATCTAAACTCTTAAAAAAAACTGGCCAGGGCTGTACCAGGCTTATTGAGCATGTTCGCCAGGAACACAGCGGTAATCCACGGTGTATTTCCCTTGCAGGGATAGAGCAGGTGCCATTTAGGTCCCGAGGTGGGGACAGACACCGCGCTCTCCTACAGAGGGAATCCATGTGGATTATCAGAGCCGATGCCTTAGGTCCGCTTGGACTTAATGATAGCAATGACCTCGGCACATTTACTTAACTGTCTGTCTTGACGTTGCATGTAAATCAGTGTGTTCAGCTAGACTGGATCGAGCGGGCGGCTGCAGAGGAGTCTAAGCCTCTTAGTCGCCGTGACAACCAGACGCAGTGACGGGTGTAAGAAGCGCCGGTGAGCGCAACTATGTCACTGGCCTGACGAAGCGCAAGTTAGCGCGAAACGGCCATCGCCGCTGACTTCAGCTGTGTCGCACCATACGCTCCAGCCCGAAGATTTTACCTTTTTGTATGAATAATGGACTTTCAACCACGCCGGTGAGTGCTGCTCTTTCTATTCCTCTTCCTATTTTAAATGTTATCATAGTTGGGACCCAGAAAGTTCATGTTGTCCCTCTGTATGAGGAACCAAGAGGATGAAAGGCAAGAAGCATACATTGATATTTACCAACATAGTTCTGCTCCAGGACATTAGAAGATGGCTCCATTCCCCAGCCGTGGAAAAAGGTTATGTCTGTTTCATACCAAGTTTTTTTTAAAGAGGAACCATCATGCCCTCCAAAAACCGTAGCAACCGTCCTCTCCACAGATTCTGTTGCTTTTTTTTTTTTTTTTTTACCTATATCCCCCTCTTCCTAAGCAAAAAGTGCCAGTAGTTTTGGTTTCCAATCAGCATGAACAGTATCAGAGCCCTGGTTCACTCCTCACCGAGAATCACACTCCTTTGAATAGCCTGAGTAGCATATCGGGAGCTGAAACTAGCGGAATAAATTGCTCGAGAACAGGCAAGGGGGCTTAGGACAAAAACAGCCCAGGAACCTGTGGAGTCGGGAAATAGATGGCCACCATTTTTGGATGATGTAATGTCTTCTTTCAGTAAAGACTATCCCAAAACTTGACTAAGTGCTGAGATTTCTCTCACAAAAAGCTCATGCAACAGTGACATTTCTACCAAAGACTTTATGGAGTGCAACTGAAGTAAAACTAGTGACATAAGATACAATATTCCAGATAAGGTTATGTACCTCAAACCAAATTTGAGTTGAAAGCGCACAACCACCAAGGTTTAGGCTTCATGAAAATGTCCATATTTGAAATCTACATCAGACAGATCTTGAATATGGTGACCTATGCATTTTTCAAGAAGGCATCACATGGTGAAACAGAAAGCGCACAACGGGCCCCGTAGCACAGTATGTGACCCACTGTATGGCCATGTGCGTGAGTTCTAATGCTTCCTCAGGATGTCTGATAACCAAGACACAAACCAGTGTCCCATATCTTGATGTGAATGTGATGGATTATGAAGGTGCAGAGTGAGAACATCCAGGCTCGGTAACAAGCGGCTGATAAAGGTGGTATGTAATCTCCAAAGCTATTTTGGGAATATTTCTCCTGACAACAACTTTGCAGTACTGGGATATTATCAGCATCGTTCTCACTGCTTTAAAGACAATCTCCAATGAAATGATGGGCTGAATAGTCTTGTGAACGTGTCCAGATAATTCTGCTCTGCTACATGACCACAAGCTCCTTGTAGATTACTGTAACTGATGCTAATTTTACATATTTTCTTTTTCAGGAGCCTCTTCGCCTGCTGCTCTTACACCTTGCGTGCTCCTTCAGTGATCAATTATTTTGATATCATGCTTAGCTGAGAATGAAAATCCTATTATTCCACCTTGTAGTCTCAAACAACTAAAAGACAAAATGAAGCCATGAAGTCTACAAGATGCAGCTATTGTGCTACACACAAAGAAAAAATAGGAGAAGTAGTTGGAATGGAATAATATGAATGTAATGAAATATGTAAGTGAATCCAGTATTAGAGAGAAAACTGAAAGGAGGCTCTAGTACCCTGTTGGGTCATCTCTGGCTTGGATACAAGATGAGATACGGTTGGACATGGAGGCATGCAGGTTCCATATGGTATCCTGCAGAACATTTGCCGCCTGGCCTGAAGATCCTGCACATTTGTAGGTTGCTGAAGCTGGTGTTCCAGCTGGTCCCATAAATGCTCGATGTGATAAATCTGGTGACCGGGCAGCCAAGGAAGTGTTGCAATCTGGTGGAGACATTCCTGGGAGACCCTTGCTGTGTGTTGTCGATAATTATCCTGCTGAAAAATGCCAGCTGGAAGTCCTGCCATGGGAGGAACACATGTGGTGGCAGGATGTCCTGCACATATCGCTGAACTGCTAGTGTCCCTCTTATCACTACTAGTGGTGACTGACTGTGGCATGAGATGGCTCCCCAGATCATCCATAGACAGGCCAGGATTTCCAATGGTAAGGGTACATTCACACTGCAATGAAAAATGTCCGTTTTCAGAACCAATTAAAGTCTATGGGGTTATTTGCATGGACTTTTTTTGTCCACAAGATCAGTTGTAGCTGCACTGGGTTTCTCAGGCACAAATACAGGAGCTACAATTTAATTGTTAAAAGACGTTTGCACGAAGGACAATGGGGGAGATTTATCAAAACTGGTGTAAAGTAGAACTGGCTTAGTTTCCCATAGCAACCAATCAGATTTCACCTTTCATTTTTCAGAGCTCCTTTAGAAAAAGAAAGGTGGAATCTGATTGGTTGCTATGGGGAACTAAGCCAATTTTCCTTTTTTTTTAAAAGGGTATCCTACTAATGGGCTAAAGGATCAGTCTGCTGGGACCCCTAGAGATCAGCTGCTGTGGCTTTGCAGCGGTACCATCATGGGGAAAATTAAGCATTATCCCCCCCCCATCTCACCCCTGTCACAAGGCAGTATTCTGGTCAGTATTTCTAAGCCGAAACGAGGAGCGGGTCCTAAATAGTGTTGAGCGAACTTCTGTTTTCAAGTTCAGCGTACAAGGTTCGGGTTATCTAAGAATTCCGTTATGTATTCTGCTACCACGGACCATAAGTTACAGTCCATGGTAGCAAAATCTATAACGCAATTCTAGTCCTAAAGAAAAGAGGTGCAAATCTTTCCATCATATGTTCTCTAAGCAGGGTCAATCCCTGGTTTGGGCTTACAAGTATTGATGCACAATTGTAACAAAGCTGCACCGACGTGAACGGGGCTGTACACATCTCTGTGCAATTAACGGGTTGTTGAGGTAAAGCTACATGCACACGACCGTTGTGTGTTTTGCGGTCCGCAAATTGCGGATCCACAAAACAGGGATGGCGTCCGTGTGCGTTCCGCAATTTGTGGAACAGCACGGACAGCCATTGATATAACTGACTATTCTTTTCCGCAAAACGGACAATAATAGGACAGGTTATATTTTTTGGGCAGACCACAGAACGGAGCAACGTATGTGGACAGCACACGGAGTCAACGGATGTGGACAGCACACGGAGCAGTCTTTCCCTCTGCCCGCCCATCTTCTTACTTCTTCTCTCGCCGAGATCCTGCGCGCTGAGTCCTTCAGCCAGCGCATTGCGATGTCCATTCCTGGTACGGCATCACAGTAATTAACTCGCCGTTAGCCGACGCATGAGCATTAATTACTGTGATGTCGTACCAGGAATGGACATCGCAGCGCGCAGGCGCGGGATCTCGGCCAGAGAAGAATTAAGAAGATAGGCGGGCAGAGGGAAAGGATGGGCGAGGGAAAGCGTCGATGAGACAGAGCTGCCTGGGCACCTACAAGGTTGACGCCGCCCCTGGGCACTTGCGAGCCCTCATTTGCATATCCTACAGTTTTATAGGTCCACGATTGCTTATAAAGGTAACATTTTTATCAACTGTAAGGCTGCTAGAAAGCTATGGGAAGGGTTGAAAAGGTGAAACTGTGATAACAGACTCCCTTTAATGGTGGGATAACCCCTTTACAGGCTACCTGTACATTATTGATGAGCATTTTTGTGCAGAAAAACAGCAAATCCTTTTCTCTTCCTTCCGTGCTGCTTTTAAAATCCACAGCTTGTCAATTGTTTGTGTTTTTTTTTTGTGTGTGAATTTTACCCTCTGCAATGCAAGGTTGAGAACAGCAGCAAAACCGCAACAAAAACCACAAGAAACAGATGTTTTTTGTGTGGAAACGCAAAAGAATTTGTGCAAATTTTAAGTTTTTAAGGATTCATGCACGTTTTTGCGGTCAGTAAATTGCGGATCCACAAAACACAGATGCTGGCCGTGTGCATTCCGCACGGACATATGGATGGGGACAGCACGCAGTGTGCTGGCCGCATCTTTTACGGCTCCATTGAAGTGACCGGGTCCACATACCACCTGCAAAAAATGCAGATTGGATGCGGACAAAAAACACAGCTGTGTTCATGATCCCTAAACCTACACCCATGTAAAAGGATCTTTAGGGTATGTTCACACGGAGTTTGTGTTAAAAAAAAAAAAATAATAACAATGTGAAATCCGCTTTAGGATTTAAATGGGCACGCTGAAAGAAGATTCTATATCAAGAATATATCACTTTTTCTGCAGCGAAAGATGCGGACAGCACTCCGTGTGCTATCCACATCCTTGGCCCGCAAAAAAATATGACATGTCCTATTCTTGTCCGTGCTTTGCAGACAAAAATAGGCAGTTATATTAAAGGCTGTCCGTGCCGTTCCGCAAATTGTGGAACGCGCACGGACGCCATCCGTGTTTTGCGGACCACAAAACACACCACCGTCGTGTGCATGTAGACTTATTCAGTGTTTTGGGTCAGTGATTGTGAGACAAAACCCAGAGTGGGGGGGCTACACCGACATAAGGCCTCATGCATACGGCCGTTCTGTGCATTGGGGACCGTAATTTGCGGTTCCTAATGCACAGCAACATCCATGCGGTGGCAGTGACAGATCGAGACCCATTCAATTTGAATGTGTCAGTGATCCATCCGCATCGTAAAAAAAAATAGAACATGTTCTATTTTTTTGCTGTGCGGAGGCACGGACAGAAACACCATGGAAGTTCTTCCATCGGCTTCCGATCCGTGCTTCTGTTCCGCACCTCCCGGATTGCGGACCCATTCAAGTGAATGGGTCTACATCCGTGATGTGGGATGCACGCGGCCAGTGCCCGTGTATTGCAGGCTGCAGTACGGATACGGCAGGGCAACGGCCATGTGCATGAGGCCTCAGGAAAAGATCTGCTCCCGTTCTGTGTTTAGAGCTCCACCTGGTTTTGGCTCAAAATCACTGATGGAAATCACTGAGGCCCCATTCAGACGAGCGAGTGTCTCCCTGTGGACTTGCAGCGAGGCCCCCAGCCTGAACTCCCATGATGCTATGTAACCCTTACAGTTCTGGAATGTATTGGAGAACACTGACACAATGCCGTCAGTTTCATCTAATACACACCAGAATTGTAAGGGTTACAGAGCATTATAAATCAATATGCCATGTGACCCCGGCAGTGCTGCGAGTCCACAGCGATACACTCGCTCGTCTGAAAGGGGCCTGACTGTGTGAATAAGGCCTCCCGCACACTACTTTTTTTTACCGTTTACGGGCCGTTTTTTTGCGTTCCGTATACGGAACCATTCATTTCAATGGTTCCGCAATAAAAACGTAATGTACTCCGTATGCATTCAGTTTCCGTATTTCCGTTCCGTTGAAAGATAGAACATGTCCTATTATTGCCCGCAAATCACATTCCGTGGCTCCATTCAAGTCAATAGGTCCGCAAAAAAAAAAACGGAACACATACGGAATGTACTCTGTATGTCTTCCATAACTGTTCCGTTTTTGCGGAACCATCTATTAAAAATGTTATGCCCAGCCCAATTTTTTCTATGTAATTACTGTATACGCCATACGGAAAAACGGAATGGAAACCAAAAAAAAGAATGACGGATCCGTGAAAAAACGGACAGCAAAACACTGAAAAAGCCTTACGGTCGTGTGCAGGAGGCCTAAGCATTAGAAAAAAAAAAGTTGCAAATGTGCTGTGAAAAGTCACATGTCAACCCGAAAGTGCGACTTTCAATGCAAAAATAGTCTCTTCACATACTGGAAAGTGGTTCTCAGATATTAATATTGGGTCAGCAGTATCTCAGCTGTTCTGCACTAACCCTGTGCATTGTGGAGTGAAGGGGAGCAGCGCTGCCGCTACCATTTCTGTTCAGTACACAATGAATATTCAGACACCCATAACAAGGCGGGCAGGTGTAATGACCAGGACAGCATAATATGGATCTACGACTCAGTGCTCGGGATTGGGGGCTGTTACATATACACTAAAATGCCCCCTGTTACAGCAGCCTCAATATAGCCCAAAAATGAGCGTTCTCCGTTACCCAATTCTAAAAGCTTTCTAGTCCAAACAACATAAAAAGCAGCTCTTATGTGAGGGGTGCACACAGAGCATGAAAGGGGCTGTCTGGTTTCCTGTACTGATGACCTATCCTCAGGATATTTCACCAATATTAGATCAGTGGGGGTGCCGGGAGACAGATGTTGATTACCTATCCTGAGGATAGGTCATCAGTATAGTAAACCAGACAACTCCTTTAAAGGGGTATTCCGGTTACCATAAATGTAACTTATGTTTTAGACTAATTCATCATCAGTAATTATCTAATATAATGTAAATTTCACATATTTACCGTTCAGTAGTTATAAAAGTAGTTTTCTTCCTCTGCCACCCACTGTGTTTCCTCATTAATAACCATGGCAGCGACCTGCAGTTCTGAGCCTTTCTTAGGTCGAGCATGCTCAGTGTGTTGCTATCAATTCTCTAGCTAAATGTCTTGTCAATCAAAGGGCGTGTCAGTGTGCTGGAGATTACTGAGTAGAGGGGGCGTGACCAGACTGTGATGTCAGGCAGCCAATCAATAAACACTAACACTCACAGCAGGAAAGCTAGGGATTGTGGGGATTGTAGTTTTATGAAGGAAGATCAGGCGCCATGATGCTCTCAGTGTGTTGCGGGCTCACCCAGGAGCCAGACAAATGGATTGCAAGGTAAATTGAAGCTCTGGTTATATGTATAGTTATGGCTTCTGGTTGGGGCACAGCTTGCAGCCTTAATGCAGTTTTTCAAAAAATTAAATTACTTTACCGGAATACCCCTTTAAAGGGCATTTCCCATATGAAGATTTTATAAATATCTGATGGGTGCATGCTTATTTGAATAGAAATAAACAGAGACACACGCATCCACAGCCATGTCTCCCTTCACAGTGGCACAATTGGGGCCTGCTTCTTGAGATAAGTGTGGGTCCCATGTATGGCATATCCTGTGGCTAGGCCAGATAACTGTCCAGCTGGGACAATCCTTTAACATCTGAGAGATGCCACTTCAGCAGGAATCGGGTCAAAGAAGATGGCACCGTTTCAGCCAGAGTCCAGTCACTGGCGGCAGTAATTACTGAATGTGCTGTTAAAGGGTTATTCCCATCCGGACACTTATGGGATAGTCACAGGATATGCCACAAATTCCCACGTCAGAATAACCCTTTAAGGGCCTTCCGAGGACAGAGCGCCATGAAAACTTACATGATGGACCAGATTGCAAGAATTAATGGACCTGGTAAAGGCGATGTAGGTCCATTTTGCTAATTATAAAAAAAACTGGCACGTCACTACAAGATTTACATCTCTGGAACAAGACAATGTCCGTCACTTGCGGTCACTTTTTATTAAATATTTTTAATCTCTCTCCATTTGTGGCTTATCGTACACATGACTTATTCCCTTGTGAAGGTGCAGCATCAGCCTTTATGTAAAAAGACATGATAGAACCATTTGATGTCGGAGCCTGCGACAGCGAGTCACAAGCCTGGATCTCATTCTTCTAGAGGAGGAAAAATGATTGATCAGATCTACAGCTGTGAACAGATGACGCCCTATGCTGCTGCTGTGAATGCCTCCCTATGGCGAGATCCGCCTGGATCATTTTGACTCATCGTTAACCTGGATTGAAAAAGCGGACCGGTCGTAGTATTGCAGAGGGAGCAAGATCTGTAGATTTTGAACCAAACATACATAAAATAAGCATAAAACGTGATCTATGGACAGAATTCAGACGTTTGCTGGAACCATTTCGACTAGTTCTTTTTCGGTTGTGAGGCAATGTAGATTGCTATGAGGCAATAGATGGCCCCCCCGACTGTCAGTGCCATAGTGGTTCTGTAGAGCAGTTTATCAGGAAATCCTCGCTTTAAGTGGACAGGGATCCCATCTGGTTTCTTAGAGGGAGAGAAAAAAAAAAAAAAGTGACTGATTATTATTTTTTAAATATATATAAAAAAAGAAAAATAATGTAACAATTACAGGATATAAAGGGTGTTATTTATTAAGACTGACATTTTAGATGCTGGTCCTAAAAACACCTATAGCTGGTGGCCCCAGCCTCTACATAACTTCGGTTGCCACCCCAGTCTAAGGCCTCTTTCACACTACAGTATGTCCATTTCAGTGTTTTGCGGTCCGTTTTTCACGGATCCGTTGTTCGGTTTTTTTTGCTTCCGTTGTGGTTCCGTTTCTGTTCCGTTTTTCCGTATGGCCTATACAGTATACAGTAATTACATAGAAAAAATTGGGCTGGGCATAACACTTTCAATAGATGGTTCAGAAAAAACGGAACGGAAACGGAAGACATACGGATGCATTTCCGTATTTGTTCTGTTTTTTTTGCGGACCCATTGACTTGAATGGAGCCACGGACCGTGATTTGCGGGCAATAATAGGACATGTTCTATCTTTCAACGGAACGGAAAAACGGAAATACGGAAACGGAATGCATACGGAAACGGAATGCATACGGAACACATTCCGTTTTTTTTGCGGAACCATTGAAATGAATGGTTCCGTATACGGACCGTATACGGAACGCAAAAAACGGACAAAAAAACCGGTAGTGTGAAAGAGGCCTAAATGTAAGCCAGCTTCCTAAAACAGGCGTAGAAAATGATAAATGAGACAGGTTTACCGGCCCGACCCTTTACCCCCGCGTTTTTTTTGTTGTTTTTTTTTTAGACCTGATGTGAGCAGCATAATCTGCGCCAGAAATACACCTAATAAATGACCCCCCATGTGTTTAATATAACACCAGACCATTTCTTAACCCTTATAGGCTTGAACCGATTCCGAGAACTTACCTGGAAGAGCTTTTGTAGCTCTGGCACTCTGTTTTTACCGAGGTACTCAGAACCCGCTTCGCTGGAAAGTTTTGTTGGAGTGGCGAAAATGGGGGCAGGAGCCTCTGGGTAAGTGAATGGTCTCAGCCCCTGTAAGTGCAGCAAAAGAAAAACAGGTCACTGGGAGCACCGATCACCTTAGATCCCTATAGAAAACACATTTAGGGATTCAGCGATTTTCACCAGAGCAATAAAAAAGGTTAAACAAGAAGACTACAATCACACCAGCCACAATCATTGTGTTCTGTCATCACAACGCAGGAAACGTAAATGACCCCCAGCGCTGCGAGTTTTCCCCAAAACTGAAAGATCAGCCACCGGACAGGTCAGTCCAACCTCTGTGCTGTATGCAGCTGGAATGGGCCACCCTTCTATAGGGTCCTTCTATACATCCCCGGGTCTTGGATTTCATCGCAGCATGCCCCATCGGCTCTATTACAGACATGGTGCCGCACCACTTGCTCGGCAGCAGGGAGCCAAAGGGACTCTGATGCCACTCCGCCACCTGCATGCATGATATATAGCAGTAAAAGTATCCGACAGCCAAAAACAATATGGAGGGCGATTATCAAAGGCTGAACACAGTTGCTCCAAATGACATTTTGTTCAGAAATTTGTAGCTTCTTTTAAAGGGACTCTGACAGCTTGTTTTGGACCATTAAAGGGTTGTGTCATTTCAGCAAATGGCACTCAATGTAGACAGAGTTAATATACAAGGCACTTACTAATGTATTGCGATTCTCCATATTGCCTCCTTTTCTGGCTGGATTCATTTTTCCATCGCATTATACACTTCTCGTTTTCATGGTTATGACCACCGCTGCAGCGCAGATACAAGGTGGCCAGGATTGGAGCCTACGTGAGCTCCTATGGTCCCAGCCACCAGAGAGGCCAGAACTTTTTCACAGGGTGGTGGTAACCATGGAAACAAGCAGTGTGTAATTTCATGGAAAAATGAATCCAGCCAGCAAAGGAGGCAGTATGGACAATCAGAATACATTAGAAAGTGCCTTGTATTAACCTTCTCTGCATGATAAATGCCTTTTGCTGAAGTGAGAGGACCCCTTTAAACTAAGCAGAGTGGTATGTAACGTTTGCAGAGACTCAGTCATTGCCTTTCTCCTTGAAATCTGTCGCATTTTAAGCAGACAAAGCACTTTGTCTAAATATGCAAATTAGATATTCAGTGCACTGAGGGCAGGGCCTAGCCCGTCAGTGCACACAAGTTTCACTCTCTTCACAGCCAGCCTCTCCGATGCCTGTTCCCGTCAGTAACAAGGCGTCTGTTCACGGATCTCGCACCAGAACGTCATCGCATGCTCAGTGAGTTCTCTCCAGGGCAGGAAAGAGATGCTGCACCGAGCACGATCCGAAATTCTGGTACACGGCACAGGCCTGAAATTATAGGGACTGGCGAGAGCGTCACACAGCAGCCTGGTCCTGTCTCCCCCAATCAACAGGGGAAAGGAAAAGCTTACTGAGAAGAGGGATTGAACCAGGGTGCACTGGATGGCTAGGCCCACCCCTGGTGCACTAAACATCTCATTTGCATATTTGAACAAGCTACTTTTTCTGTTAAATGCTCGGTCTCTGCAAGCCTTACATACCTCGGTTGCATTAAAAGGCCAAACACAAGTTGAAGAGGCTCCCTTTAAAAACTTTACGCCACGTTTGCATAAAAGTGGGATGGGCTTAGCAGGAGGGGGCGTGGCTTTTCACATACTCACTATAAATTTACAGCAGAAACTGGAGTGAATTACAGAGCAAATCGACGCTAGCTCACGGACGGCGGCGATTTGCTTCTCTGGTGCACGGTCTGCCAAAAGCTATTCATAAATCTGACTCATCTGGCAAACGTCCTATTAAATACGGGACATGAAGAGCCGTTCTTATGTCAGCTCTTCATTTCCCCACTGTAAGCTTAAACTGGAAAACGTGGGAACAAAAAAAATTTCATAAAAAAAAATTAATAAAAAAAGCCTTCTTTCTCCAGTTTGAAGGTCAGAACTGTGACAAATGAAGCTTTGCTAATGAAGGTCGAGCTGATCTATGACAGCCAGACTTATTTTGGGTTTCGTTCCCTTATCAGCCGACATGCTGGAGTCACCCACCAGGGATAGAAGGGACCGTGGACCATTAGGAGTAAAAATAACTAACATGCAGAACTGTTGCGCTGTTCTCTCACCGGCCCCGTCACATGCACTTGTCAGCAGCCAGGACAACGACAAAGCCGGCCTATATCTGCCACCTCCAGTTGCTGCGGTTAAAATCAGAGACGAGTCATTTGCTGTTCCCTTATCACATGAAGGCGTCTCGTGATATGACAAAGAGGGAGAACGGAGCCTGCAGAGTAGCAGAGCCGCCTCTTCCTGCAGAGCAGATATCACCCTGACCTTTACTACCCTTTCCCATAGGGCAGACCTAAAAAGAAGCTTTTTAAGCAAATACACAATTCTCGATTTTAAAAGATGCATCGGTTTCCAGAACGCCTCCATGTGACCCATTCCCCGAGGTCAGACCCCCAGCAATGGGACCCTTATCCCCTATCCTGTGAACAGGACAGAAGTGTTAGGGGTGGTCCAGCCGTTTTGTCATCAGTATATTATCGGTGAGGGTCCGACACCCAGCACCCCAGCCAACCAGCTTTTTGATGAGGAGGCGGCGCTCCTCATTACACTATGTCTCGTCTCCTGTGGAGCAGCTGTATAGTGTAATTACAAGCACCCGCTCCATTCACTGATCCAGAATATTACCAGCTGGACAACCCGAAAAAAATAAAAAAAATAAAAAACCACACACACACACAAAGCTCTGGCATGCTGGGATTCAAAAGCTCATTAACGTTTGGGCAATACAGCAGGCGGCAATGTGAGGAGACAGATCGGTCACTTGTTCACATAGGGAGTCGTGCTGCCGACAAAAGGTGGCGCATACAAATGGTCGTCTGACCAACAAGCAATAGGTCGTGTGATCAGCCACTTATTTACAGAAGGCAAACACTGGGAAGGAGCATTCGTACAAACATTTATCCCCAAGAAATGTCCCGAATGTCGAAGAGAATTCCCCTCTAAAGGGATTCTTCATCATGACAACTTCCATCTTAGCAGACATTGAACAGAATATGCAGCAGAAAAATCAGTCTGTGCCGACATCACCATAACTTACATGTGGATCTATCAGGCAGCAAAAAAAAAAAAAAAGTTATTCTCTGACCTGTTAGAAAGGTACATGGATTGTATTTGTGAGTTATCACCTTCCTTCTGATCCTCAGCTGTGTCATGTGACCAGCACTCTGATCTCCAACTGACACAGGACAGGAGGTCGGTTACTTCTCTATTCATTACTATGAGACGGACATTGAGGCTCCCATAGGAAGAATAGAGAAACTGACTTCCTGTCCACACATAAGATGCTGTGTTAGGGCTCTTTCACACCTTGCGTTCTTTTCTTCCGGCATAGAGTTCCGTCGTCGGGGCTCTATGCCGGAAGAATCCTGATCAGGATTATCCCCATGCATTCTGAATGGAGTGAAATCCGTTCAGGATGCATCAGGATGTCTTCAGTTCAGTACCGGAACGTTTTTTGGCCGGAGAAAATACCGCAGCATGCTGCGCTTTTTGCTCCGGCCAAAAATCCTGAACACTTGCCGCAAGGCCGGATCCGGAATTAAAGCCCATTGAAAGGCATTGATCCGGATCCAGCCTTAAGCTAAACGTCGTTTCGGCGCATTACCGGATCCGACGTTTAGCTTTTTCTGAATGGTTACCATGGCAGCCATGGTAAAGTGTAGTGGGGAGCTGGGAAGCAGTAAACTTACCGTCTGTGCGGCTCCCGGGGCGCTTCAGAGTGACCTCAGGGCGCCCCACGCGCTTGGATGACACGATCGCATGGATCACGTCATCCATGCGCATGGGGCGCTCTGACATCATTCCAGCGTGTAATTCCGGCAAATTGAGTACACGACGGATCCGGACGAACGCAAGTGTGAAAGAGGCCTTATTTGGAAAGTCTGATTGTTGGTCACATGACACAGCTGAGGACCAGAAGGGAGGCTATAACGCACAAATACAGACACTGGTAAGACAATTACATCATGTACCTTTCTAGAAGGTCAGAGAATAACATTTTTGCGGCAGTTCTTCTTTAAGGTTATCTGCACACGTTGCCAATTGCGTGCGGAAAAGCTGCAGCGCGGTACGGTACCAGCAGAGTGTATGAGATCAGCCGTCAGCTCATGTACACTTTGCTTTTTTCTTCTGTGCTGAAATCCACAGCATGTGAGGCCTGTTTCACACTTGCATTTAGGTTTCCAGCTTTGAGATCCGGCAGAAACCAAAATGGTTCAGTTTGAGGTCATCACATCCAGATGCATCCGTTCAGTTAGGGTGCAGATGTGTTACGTTGAAATGGAACAAACCGGATGCGGCACTAAAATCATTTCTAAGTCAATGGGTGACTGATCCGTTTTTTTCTGATAAAAAAAAATAAAAATAAAAAAAAGCACACACGATCTGGCATCATTGACTTAGGGCTCGTTGTACTCCGTATGCATTCCATTTTTTATATTTCCGTTCAAAGATAGAACATGTCCTATTATTGCCTGCAAATCACGGTGCAGTGCATTCTGGACAGAATCAGGCCGGAACGCACTGCCTGGTGTGAACGAGGCCTTAATGTGATCACAGCAATTAGTTTAGCGCACACTCTTGCTCTTAGCAAATTACTACCCGTACCTCTAGGTGGTTTAGGCAAATTAGCTGCTGATGTGGCATGGAAAGGACCCCCCTCACCTTCCCAGTTTGACAACACCTGCAGAAAGTGGGCCCTTCAAGGGATGCTGGAAGAGCTGAGAGCTCTATCAATGCCCCTGGCTCTGTAACGGCTCTGTCACTGCTCCTCCCCCCGAGCAGGAGACATGACAGAACTTTTCATTGCTCCACCGCTCCAGCTCTGTCATTTCTTCTTCCCCACGCTGTCACTACACCACGCCCCCCCCCCCCCCACTCTGTCACCGTGGCTGCATCACTGCTCGTCACCGATCAACTGCGTCCACTGCTCCGGTAAACAAAGCCACCTGAGCCCTGCTACTTGCCTGCAGCAGGGTAAGCTACTGAACAAACTACCTGCCCGGCGCCTGGAACTGCATGTCCCGGGCGTCGGAAGATACAGAAGACCAGGGGTGTGGAAATTGTATCTGTTCATCTATTGAAATCCGAGCCATCTATTGAATTTTTTTTCTATGTAATTACTGCAAACTGTATATGCCATACGGAAAAACAGAACCGGAAACCCTACTGAAAAAAAACAGATCAGTTACAAACGGCCCGCAAAACACTGAAAAAGCCATACGGTCGCGTGAACAAGCCCCAACATTGATTTTGCTGCAAGGTCCGTTTTGCACACTAGACAAAAAAAAAAAAAAACGCAGCTTGTGTGCGGTTACAAAACTGAAGTGCTGCATCCTCATCAGTTCTGTCCCCTTTGAAAATGACTGGGGAGAAAACTGAACCGTTTTGAGATCCTCTGCCGCATCTCAAAACGGGAATACCACAACGCAAGCGTGAAAGTAGCCTTAGTTGTTTGTGCAGATTTCAATGGAAGGGTGAGATCTGCGGCAAAAAATTCTGCAAGTAGCACACGTGGATTTCTATGCGGAAATGCACAGAAATGTGTGTGGAATTTCTGCAAGTCTGCACTCCTGTGCAAAGGTAGGCGAAAACCTGAATCGCAGGTCAATTTTCTATTACTTTGTATTTTTATCAGTGCAAACTGCGACGGGTAGCGTGACTTTCTTGTCATGATCGTGTTTGCACTGAGACAACAGTTGCGCAAAAATCCTAATTTTTGCAGTCACAGTGCTACCAGCGTTACAATAACGTCACAAGACGAATGTCGTGCAGCCCTGATGCTGTGTCACCTGCAAACCCACAACGGAAAGCTCTGCAATACTTCAGTCCGGTGGGATGTACGTGCTCTACGGGAATTTCTGCTGCGACGCCCACGCATTGGAAAAAAATGTGAGAATAAAGTGCAATAAGAGGTAAGAGGCCGCAGAGTCTCCGTAAACCCAATCAGAAAACCTGCAGGGTTTCCTCTACATGTGGAAATTACCAGCTCCAAGGTTAAAGAGAGGTTATACCCCAAAGATAGAAGCCAGCACCAACTGGGGCGATGGGCGCATGTTACTGATCGTGGGGAGGGGGTGCATTCCTCCTGCAGCAGCCATTGAAAAGAAAGGAGAAATCTCAGTATTGGGGGGGGGGGGGGGGGGGGTAATAAAAACTAATGCAAGAAACCAATGGAGCCTGATCAGTGCCAGCTCACACATTCCACGCGGTATTGGGTTGGTTGCTATGGGCAACTACAGCACACACATATATATCTCCCACCCTGCTGGTAAGCAGAGGGCATCCACTAATCCGCCGCCCTGTGACAGAGCCCTTTCCTGCGGTGAAGGTCAGTGCTGTCTCCCGTCGTGCCCGCTGCCTCCCCGCGCCGCCCCGGCCTCCCCACCTGAGGGTTGTACGCCTCCTCCGCTGCGGCTCCAACCAGCTTCTGCGTGAAGCCGTTGAACTTATAATACATGCTGGCGACCTCAGTCAGTCTCCGGACGCTGATCTTTTCCGCCGGGAAGGACCCCACAAGCTGAATCGTCGCGCTTTGATGACGTCAGCGGCTGCCCTCACCCTGCCTGTTGTCATTTGCGCGTTGAGATTCATTTTCCGACATCATTTCAAAACCAGGATATTTTTTAAATAATTAGTATTTATTATACATATCATTTTGATATCCAGTTCTCTATTATTCGTTTTATGTGGTGAAGTTGATGGGACAGGCGGTTTCGGGCAGCCCTCTGGTGTCACCTTGTGTGTGAGGCCGCAGTTACTGGGTCACCCTCACAGGGCAGCCTCTGATCAGCTTACGGCTCTTGTGGAACAGGATGAGGATTGTAATGGTGGAAGATTACTGTACTTATAATTTTAAATATTTTTTTTCAACTTTTAACAGTTTTTATTATTTTAACCAATTTTGCGTGCAAATAATTTTGGCTTTCAAGGTTTTTTTTTCCATTAAGCCAACTTATGCACTATTCAGAGGGGTCCCCAATGTAAGACCCCAGATGATCGTGAGAATTGGGGCCTTTGCTCCCCTATTTGAAAAGGAGTTGTCCAAAATGAAAGGTGGAATCTGTGCTCGTCGTGATGCCTAGTATAGGGGATAAGTGTCTGATAGTAAGGGGTCAGACCCCTGGGGGCGCCTGCCGATCAGACACTTAGGCCCCTTTCACACGGGCAAGATTTCCGCACGGAAGTGAATGGGGCGGCGTGAAAATCGCAAGCAAGTGCAGATGCGGTGCGATTTTCACGCACGGTTGCTAGGAGACGATCAGGATGGAGACCCGATCATTATTATTTTCCCTTATAACATGGTTATAAGGGAAAATAATAGCATTTTGAATACAGAATGCATAGTACAATAGCGCTGGAGGGGTTAAAATAATAATAATTTAACTCACCTTAATCCACTTGATCGCACAGCCGGCATCTCCTTCTGTCTTCATCTTAGCTGTGTGCAGGAACAGGACCTGTGGTGACGTCACTTCGGTCATCACATGATCTTTTACCATGGTGATGGATCATGTGACGGACCATGTGATGACCGGAGTGACGTCACCACAGGTCCTGTTCCTCCACACAGCAAAAATAAAGACAGAAGAGAAGCCGGCTGCGCGAACAAGTGGATTAAGGTGAGTTAAATTATTTTTTATTATTTTTTAACCCCTCCAGCCCTATTGTACTATGCATTCTGTATTCAGAATGCTATTATTTTCCCTTATAACCATGTTATAAGGGAAAATAATACAATCTACAGAACACCGATCCCAGACCCGAACCTCTGTGAAGAAGTTCAGGTTTGGGTACCAAACATGCCGATTTTTCTCACGCGAGTGCAAAACGCATTACAATGTTTTGCACTCGCGTGGAAAAATCGCACATGTTCCCGCAACTCACCCGCACATTTTCCCGCAACGCCCGTCTGAAAGAGGCCTTAGGCTGGTTTCCCACGAGCTAGCAAGCATAAACATTTGCAAACATAAAATCACTTTTATTTGGAAAAATGTGGTTTTATATTTTTTATGTAAACTATTATTGTATCTATCGTATATATATATTTTTTTATAAAGCCCCAGAAGGGTTTCCATTCACATAGCCGTATGAGGGCTTGTTTTTTGCCGGACAAGTTGCACTTTCTAATTCCACCATTTAATATTGCATAGGATGGAGTGGGGAGCTGGAAATTTTTGTTTGAAAAAAAAAAAAAAATCTGCAACAGTTTTATGGGTTTTGTTTTTATGGCCTTTCCTATACGGTAAAACTGAGAGGTTACTTTCATTCTCCAGGTCAGTACGATTACGGAGATACCACACATGTATAGTTTTTTTTCTTAATTTTTCTTTTTCTTAATACTGAAAAAAATAAAGACTGGAAAAAAATGTTTTTTTTTCTTTTCATTGCCATATTCTGACCCCTCTGACTTTTTTGTAGTTATGTGTATGGAGCTCATTTTTTGGGGGGTGATCTGTACATTTTATTGATACCATTCTGGGGTGTGTGACTTTTTGATCACTTTTAAAAAAATATTTTTTTGTGGGAGGTGAAACGACCCAAAAAATGCCAAGACGGCATGTTTGCCGTGCTGCCGCCAGAACTCCGGCCCGCCCCTTATTATGGTCAATGGGGCCAGATCGGACCTCCGGCGGCACGCTTGCACTAGCGGCAGCACGGATCCGGCAGGCTGTTTACCCGCCGGAGAAGGCTGCCGCTAGTGTGAAAGTAGCCTAACCAAAGTCAGGAAATGGCCGCACAGCAGCAAGTGAGGGAGGCCACGCAGGTCTCTTTCGGGGAGTTCTCTTGGTCCTGACCTGCCACTGTCCAAGGCGGGGGAGGAGGTAAAAGATAGTGGTCCTCTCTTCCTGCCTAGACCCGCTGAGGCCCATTAGCAGCCCCTGCAAAGGGCTCTTCATCTCTCTACCCAATAGCAGGAGATGGGGAATATACCTGTCAGGAGTCCCATCAGTAGAAGCCCCACACAGTATGATGTCTCCCTGTTGCCCCCATACAGGAGCAACAAGGAGACACTACTGTATACTGTATGGGGCAACAAGGAGACACTACTGTATACTGTATGGGGAAACAAGGAGACACTACTGTATACTGTATAGGGAAACAAGGAGACACTACTGTATGGGGCAACAAGGAGACTACTGTATACTGTATGGGGCAACAAGGAGACACTACTGTATGGGGCAACAAGGAGACACTACTGTATACTGTATGGGGACAACAAGGAGACACTACTGTATAGGGAAACAAGGAGACACTACTGTATGGGGCAACAAGGAGACTACTGTATACTGTATGGGGCAACAAGGAGACACTACTGTATGGGGCAACAAGGAGACACTACTGTATACTGTATGGGGACAACAAGGAGACACTACTGTATAGGGAAACAAGGAGACACTACTGTATACTGTATAGGGAAACAAGGAGACACTTCTGTATGAGGAAACAAGGAGACACTACTGTATGGGGCAACAAGGAGACTACTGTATGGGGCAACAAGGAGACACTACTGTATACTGTATGGGGCAACAAGGAGACACTACTGTATGGGGCAACAAGGAGACACTACTGTATACTGTATGGGGAAACAAGGAGACACTACTGTATACTGTATGGGGAAACAAGGAGACACTACTGTATACTGTATGGGGAAACAAGGAGACACTACTGTATGGGGCAACAAGGAGACACTACTGTATACTGTATGGGGAAACAAGGAGACGCTACTGTATACTGTATGGGGCAACAAGGAGACACTACTGTATACTGTATGGGGCAACAAGGAGACACTACTGTATGGGGCAACAAGGAGACACTACTGTATACTGTATGGGGAAACAAGGAGACACTACTGTATGGGGCAACAAGGAGACTACTGTGTACTGTATGGGGCAACAAGGAGACACTACTGTATGGGGCAACAAGGAGACACTACTGTATACTGTATGGGGAAACAAGGAGACACTACTGTATACTGTATGGGGACAACAAGGAGACACTACTGTATAGGGAAACAAGGAGACGCTTCTGTATGAGGCAACAAGGAGACTACTGTATACTGTATGGGGCAACAAGGAGACACTACTGTATGGGGCAACAAGGAGACACTACTGTATACTGTATGGGGAAACAAGGAGACACTACTGTATACTGTATGGGGAAACAAGGAGACACTACTGTATACTGTATGGGGAAACAAGGAGACACTACTGTATACTGTATGGGGAAACAAGGAGACACTACTGTATACTGTATGGGGAAACAAGGAGACACTATTGTATACTGTATGGGGAAACAAGGAGACACTACTGTATACTGTATGGGGCAACAAGGAGACACTACTGTATACTGTATGGGGAAACAAGGAGACACTACTGTATACTGTATGGGGGACAACAAGGAGACACTACTGTATGGGGCAACAAGGAGACACTACTGTATACTGTATGGGGAAACAAGGAGACACTACTGTGTTTTTTTTTCTTTTCATTGCCATATTCTGACCCCTCTGACTTTTTTGTAGTTATGTGTATGGAGCTCATTTTTTGGGGGGTGATCTGTACATTTTATTGATACCATTCTGGGGTGTGTGACTTTTTGATCACTTTTAAAAAAATATTTTTTTGTGGGAGGTGAAACGACCCAAAAAATGCCAAGACGGCATGTTTGCAGTGCTGCCGCCAGAACTCCGGCCCGCCCCTTATTATGGTCAATGGGGCCAGATCGGACCTCCGGCGGCACGCTTGCACTAGCGGCAGCACGGATCCGGCAGGCTGTTTACCCGCCGGAGAAGGCTGCCGCTAGTGTGAAAGTAGCCTAACCAAAGTCAGGAAATGGCCGCACAGCAGCAAGCAAGTGAGGGAGGCCACGCAGGTCTCTTTCGGGGAGTTCTCTTGGTCCTGACCTGCCACTGTCCAAGGCGGGGGAGGAGGTAAAAGATAGTGGTCCTCTCTTCCTGCCTAGACCCGCTGAGGCCCATTAGCAGCCCCTGCAAAGGGCTCTTCATCTCTCTACCCAATAGCAGGAGATGGGGAATATACCTGTCAGGAGTCCCATCAGTAGAAGCCCCACACAGTATGATGTCTCCCTGTTGCCCCCATACAGGAGCAACAAGGAGACACTACTGTATACTGTATGGGGCAACAAGGAGACACTACTGTATGGGGCAACAAGGAGACACTACTGTATACTGTATGGAGAAACAAGGAGACGCTACTGTATACTGTATGGGGCAACAAGGAGACACTACTGTATACTGTATGGGGAAACAAGGAGACACTACTGTATGGGGCAACAAGGAGACTACTGTATACTGTATGGGGCAACAAGGAGACACTACTGTATGGGGCAACAAGGAGACACTACTGTATACTGTATGGGGAAACAAGGAGACACTACTGTATGGGGCAACAAGGAGACACTACTGTATACTGTATGGGGAAACAAGGAGACACTACTGTATGGGGCAACAAGGAGACTACTGTATACTGTATGGGGCAACAAGGAGACACTACTGTATGGGGCAACAAGGAGACACTACTGTATACTGTATGGGGAAACAAGGAGACACTACTGTATACTGTATGGGGAAACAAGGAGACACTACTGTATACTGTATGGGGAAACAAGGAGACACTACTGTATACTGTATGGGGAAACAAGGAGACACTACTGTATACTGTATGGGGGACAACAAGGAGACACTACTGTATGGGGCAACAAGGAGACACTACTGTATAATGTATGGGGCAACAAGGAGACACTACTGTATACTGTATTGGGGACAACAAGGAGACACTACTGTATGGGGCAACAAGGAGACACTACTGTATGGGGCAACAAGGAGACACTACTGTATGGGGCAACAAGGAGACACTACTGTATGGGGCAACAAGGAGACACTACTGTATACTGTGTGGGGAAACAAGGAGACACTACTGTATACTGTATGGGGAAACAAGGAGACACTACTGTATACTGTATGGGGCAACAAGGAGACACTACTGTATACTGTATGGGGACAACAAGGAGACACTACTGTATGGGGCAACAAGGAGACACTACTGTATGGGGCAACAAGGAGACACTACTGTATGGGGCAACAAGGAGACACTACTGTATACTGTATGGGGAAACAAGGAGACACTACTGTATACTGTATGGGGCAACAAGGATACACTACTGTATACTGTATGGGGACAACAAGGAGACACTACTGTATGGGGCAACAAGGAGACACTACTGTATACTGTATGGGGAAACAAGGAGACACTACTGTATACTGTATGGGGAAACAAGGAGACACTACTGTATACTGTATGAGGGACAACAAGGAGACACTACTGTATGGGGCAACAAGGAGACACTACTGTATAATGTATGGGGCAACAAGGAGACACTACTGTATACTGTATGGGGGAAAACAAGGAGACACTACTGTATGGGGCAACAAGGAGACACTACTGTATACTGTATGGGGAAACAAGGAGACACTACTGTATACTGTATGGGGAAACAAGGAGACACTACTGTATACTGTATGGGGCAACAAGGAGACACTACTGTATACTGTATGGGGACAACAAGGAGACACTACTGTATACTGTATGGGGAAACAAGGAGACGCTACTGTATACTGTATAGGGAAACAAGGAGACACTACTGTATGGGGCAACAAGGAGACTACTGTATACTGTATGGGGCAACAAGGAGACACTACTGTATGGGGCAACAAGGAGACACTACTGTATACTGTATGGGGACAACAAGGAGACACTACTGTATAGGGAAACAAGGAGACACTACTGTATACTGTATAGGGAAACAAGGAGACACTTCTGTATGAGGAAACAAGGAGACACTACTGTATGGGGCAACAAGGAGACTACTGTATGGGGCAACAAGGAGACACTACTGTATACTGTATGGGGCAACAAGGAGACACTACTGTATGGGGCAACAAGGAGACACTACTGTATACTGTATGGGGAAACAAGGAGACACTACTGTATACTGTATGGGGAAACAAGGAGACACTACTGTATACTGTATGGGGAAACAAGGAGACACTACTGTATGGGGCAACAAGGAGACACTACTGTATACTGTATGGGGAAACAAGGAGACGCTACTGTATACTGTATGGGGCAACAAGGAGACACTACTGTATACTGTATGGGGCAACAAGGAGACACTACTGTATGGGGCAACAAGGAGACACTACTGTATACTGTATGGGGAAACAAGGAGACACTACTGTATGGGGCAACAAGGAGACTACTGTGTACTGTATGGGGCAACAAGGAGACACTACTGTATGGGGCAACAAGGAGACACTACTGTATACTGTATGGGGAAACAAGGAGACACTACTGTATACTGTATGGGGACAACAAGGAGACACTACTGTATAGGGAAACAAGGAGACGCTTCTGTATGAGGCAACAAGGAGACTACTGTATACTGTATGGGGCAACAAGGAGACACTACTGTATGGGGCAACAAGGAGACACTACTGTATACTGTATGGGGAAACAAGGAGACACTACTGTATACTGTATGGGGAAACAAGGAGACACTACTGTATACTGTATGGGGAAACAAGGAGACACTACTGTATACTGTATGGGGAAACAAGGAGACACTACTGTATACTGTATGGGGAAACAAGGAGACACTATTGTATACTGTATGGGGAAACAAGGAGACACTACTGTATACTGTATGGGGCAACAAGGAGACACTACTGTATACTGTATGGGGAAACAAGGAGACACTACTGTATACTGTATGGGGGACAACAAGGAGACACTACTGTATGGGGCAACAAGGAGACACTACTGTATACTGTATGGGGAAACAAGGAGACACTACTGTGTTTTTTTTTCTTTTCATTGCCATATTCTGACCCCTCTGACTTTTTTGTAGTTATGTGTATGGAGCTCATTTTTTGGGGGGTGATCTGTACATTTTATTGATACCATTCTGGGGTGTGTGACTTTTTGATCACTTTTAAAAAAATATTTTTTTGTGGGAGGTGAAACGACCCAAAAAATGCCAAGACGGCATGTTTGCAGTGCTGCCGCCAGAACTCCGGCCCGCCCCTTATTATGGTCAATGGGGCCAGATCGGACCTCCGGCGGCACGCTTGCACTAGCGGCAGCACGGATCCGGCAGGCTGTTTACCCGCCGGAGAAGGCTGCCGCTAGTGTGAAAGTAGCCTAACCAAAGTCAGGAAATGGCCGCACAGCAGCAAGCAAGTGAGGGAGGCCACGCAGGTCTCTTTCGGGGAGTTCTCTTGGTCCTGACCTGCCACTGTCCAAGGCGGGGGAGGAGGTAAAAGATAGTGGTCCTCTCTTCCTGCCTAGACCCGCTGAGGCCCATTAGCAGCCCCTGCAAAGGGCTCTTCATCTCTCTACCCAATAGCAGGAGATGGGGAATATACCTGTCAGGAGTCCCATCAGTAGAAGCCCCACACAGTATGATGTCTCCCTGTTGCCCCCATACAGGAGCAACAAGGAGACACTACTGTATACTGTATGGGGCAACAAGGAGACACTACTGTATGGGGCAACAAGGAGACACTACTGTATACTGTATGGAGAAACAAGGAGACGCTACTGTATACTGTATGGGGCAACAAGGAGACACTACTGTATACTGTATGGGGAAACAAGGAGACACTACTGTATGGGGCAACAAGGAGACTACTGTATACTGTATGGGGCAACAAGGAGACACTACTGTATGGGGCAACAAGGAGACACTACTGTATACTGTATGGGGAAACAAGGAGACACTACTGTATGGGGCAACAAGGAGACACTACTGTATACTGTATGGGGAAACAAGGAGACACTACTGTATGGGGCAACAAGGAGACTACTGTATACTGTATGGGGCAACAAGGAGACACTACTGTATGGGGCAACAAGGAGACACTACTGTATACTGTATGGGGAAACAAGGAGACACTACTGTATACTGTATGGGGAAACAAGGAGACACTACTGTATACTGTATGGGGAAACAAGGAGACACTACTGTATACTGTATGGGGAAACAAGGAGACACTACTGTATACTGTATGGGGGACAACAAGGAGACACTACTGTATGGGGCAACAAGGAGACACTACTGTATAATGTATGGGGCAACAAGGAGACACTACTGTATACTGTATTGGGGACAACAAGGAGACACTACTGTATGGGGCAACAAGGAGACACTACTGTATGGGGCAACAAGGAGACACTACTGTATGGGGCAACAAGGAGACACTACTGTATGGGGCAACAAGGAGACACTACTGTATACTGTGTGGGGAAACAAGGAGACACTACTGTATACTGTATGGGGAAACAAGGAGACACTACTGTATACTGTATGGGGCAACAAGGAGACACTACTGTATACTGTATGGGGACAACAAGGAGACACTACTGTATGGGGCAACAAGGAGACACTACTGTATGGGGCAACAAGGAGACACTACTGTATGGGGCAACAAGGAGACACTACTGTATACTGTATGGGGAAACAAGGAGACACTACTGTATACTGTATGGGGCAACAAGGATACACTACTGTATACTGTATGGGGACAACAAGGAGACACTACTGTATGGGGCAACAAGGAGACACTACTGTATACTGTATGGGGAAACAAGGAGACACTACTGTATACTGTATGGGGAAACAAGGAGACACTACTGTATACTGTATGAGGGACAACAAGGAGACACTACTGTATGGGGCAACAAGGAGACACTACTGTATAATGTATGGGGCAACAAGGAGACACTACTGTATACTGTATGGGGGAAAACAAGGAGACACTACTGTATGGGGCAACAAGGAGACACTACTGTATACTGTATGGGGAAACAAGGAGACACTACTGTATACTGTATGGGGAAACAAGGAGACACTACTGTATACTGTATGGGGCAACAAGGAGACACTACTGTATACTGTATGGGGACAACAAGGAGACACTACTGTATGGGGCAACAAGGAGACACTACTGTATACTGTATGGGGAAACAAGGAGACACTACTGTATACTGTATGGGGCAACAAGGAGACACTACTGTATACTGTATGGGGACAACAAGGAGACACTACTGTATGGGGCAACAAGGAGACACTACTGTATACTGTATGGGGAAACAAGGAGACACTACTGTATACTGTATGGGGAAACAAGGAGACACTACTGTATGGGGAAACAAGTAGACACTACTGTATGGGGCAACAAGGAGACACTACTGTATACTGTATGGGGCAACAAGGAGACACTACTGTATGGGGCAACAAGGAGACACTACTGTATGGGGCAACAAGGAGACACTACTGTATACTGTATGGGGCAACAAGGAGACACTACTGTATGGGGCAACAAGGAGACACTACTGTATGGGGCAACAAGGAGACACTACTGTATACTGTATGGGGAAACAAGGAGACACTACTGTATACTGTATGGGGCAACAAGGAGACACTACTGTATGGGGAAACAAGGAGACACTACTGTATGGGGCAGCAAGGAGACACTACTGTATACTGTATGGGGCAACAAGGAGACACTACTGTATACTGTATGGGGAAACAAGGAGACACTACTGTATACTGTATGGGGCAACAAGGAGACACTACTGTATGGGGCAACAAGGAGACACTACTGTATGGGGAAACAAGGAGACATACTGATTTGAGGGGATGGTATAATGTTACTTTGTGGCCTGCCCCATGCAGTATAGTGTCACCTTGCTCCAGCCACCTCATGCTGTATAATGTCACTTTGTGGCCCGCCCCATGCAGTATAATTCAATTCTAGTAATTATAGGGGCACACTACCAATAATAAGGGGTGCAAAAACGGTTTGAATATAATACTAAACAACCATTAAGGCCTCATGCACACGACAGTTTTTTTTCACGGTCCGCAAAAACGGGGTCCGTGGGTCCGTGATCCGTGACCGTTTTTTCGTCCGTGGGTCTTCCTTGATTTTTGGAGGATCCACGGACATGAAAAAAAAGTCGTTTTGGTGTCCGCCTGGCCGTGCGGAACCAAACGGATCCGTCCTGAATTACAATGCAAGTCAATGGGGATGGATCCGTTTGATGTTGACACAATATGGTGCCATTTCAAACGGATCCGTCCCCATTGACTTTCAATGTAAAGTCTGGAGTTCTTTTATACCATCGGATTGGAGTTTTCTCCAATCCGATGGTATATTTTAACTTGAAGCGTCCCCATCACCATGGGAACGCCTCTATGTTAGAATATACTGTCGGATATGAGCTACTTCGTGAACCTCAGATCCGACAGTATATTCTAACACAGAGGCGTTCCCATGGTGATGGGGACGCTTCAGGTTAGAATACACTACAAACTTTGTACAAGACTGCCCCCTGCTGCCTGGCAGCACCCGATCTCTTACAGGGGGATATGATAGCACAATTAACCCCTTCAGGTGCGGCACCTAAAGGGGTTAATTGTACTATCATATTCCCCTGTAAGAGATCAGGGCTGCCAGGCAGCAGGGGGCAGCCCCCCCCCTCCCCAGTTTGAATATCGTTGGTGGCACAGTGTGCGCCCACCATCGCCCCCCCTCCCTCCCTCTATTGTAATAAATCGTTGGTGGCACAGTGTGCCCTCACCATCGCCCCCCCTCCCTCCCTCTATTGTATTAAATCGTTGGTGGCACAGTGTGCCAACCACCATCGCCCCCCCCCCCCTCCCTCTATAGCAGTAACATTGGTGGCAGTGTGCGGTCTCCCATTCCCCCCATTCATACTTACCTGCTTGCTGCTGCGATGTCTGTGTCCGGCCGGGAGCTCCTCCTACTGGTAAGTGAAAGGTCTGTGCGGCGCATTGCTAAAGAACTGTCACTTACCAGTAGGAGGAGCTCCCGGCCGTTCACAGACATCGCAGCAGCAAGCAGGTAAGTATGAATCTTCTACTGTTGTACTATTGCTAAGTAACCATGGCAACCAGGGCTGCAGTAGCTTCCTGGTTGCCATGGTTACCGATCGGAGCCCCAGCGATTAAACTGGGACTCCGATCGGAACTCCGCTGCCACCAATGATGGGGGGGGGGGAATGGGAGACCGCACACTGCCACCAATGTTACTGCTATAGAGGGAGGGGGGGGGGCGATGGTGGTTGGCACACTGTGCCACCAACGATTTAATACAATAGAGGGAGGGAGGGGGGGCGATGGTGGGGGCACACTGTGCCACCAACGATTTATTACAATAGAGGGAGGGAGCGATGGTGGGCGCACACTGTGCCACCAACGATATTCAAACTGGGGAGGGGGGGGGGTCTGCCCCCTGCTGCCTGGCAGCCCTGATCTCTTACAGGGGAATATGATAGTACAATTAACCCCTTTAGGTGCCGCACCTGAAGGGGTTAATTGTGCTATCATATTCCCCTGTAAGAGATCGGATGCTGCCAGGCAGCAGGGGGCAGTCTTGTACAAAGTTTGCAGTGTATTCTAACTAGAAGCGTCCCCATCACCATGGGAACGCTTCTGTGTTAGAATATACTGTCGGAAATGAGTTTTCACGAAGTGAAAACTTAGATCAGAAAAAGCTTTTATGCAGACGGATCTTCGGATCCGTCTGTATGAAAGCAACCTACGGCCACGGATCACGGACACGGATGCCAATCTTGTGTGCATCCGTGTTCTTTCACGGACCCATTGACTTGAATGGGTCCGTGAACCGTTGTCCATCAAAAAAATAGGACAGGTCATATTTTTTTGACGGACAGGATACACGGATCACGGCCTCGGCTGCAAAACGGTGCATTTTCCGATTTTTCCACGGACCCATTGAAAGTCAATGGGTCCGCGAAAAAAAAAGGAAAACGGCACAACGGCCATGGATGCACACAACGGTCGTGTGCATGAGGCCTAAGCCAGAGAGCTTAGAAAACCATAATGAGATGCACATCCAATGAATATAGAATCAGTAAAGACATTTTATTAGACAGGACAAACACTTGTATACCATGAGAGATATTCCGGTATAGATGAAATAGGCGCAGACAAACAGCCCACTAAGGTCCACAAATAGGGACACGCGCAGTCCGGGTAATTTAAAGTCCAATCCAATGCAAAAAAAAAAAAAGAATAATATGATAATAATAATGTAGCAAATGTAGAACAATACCTGAAAAGGATAAAATGCAATAGTATAGATGCCGGACATGTATAAAAGACCGCCCCACGGTTATTGCCGGGGAAACCCAGCTTCCTCAGGGGTAAAAGCCTGTATGTATCATTGTCCTATAAACACCATATACAGGTCCTTCTAAAAAAATTTGCATATTGTGATAAAGTTCATTATTTTCTGTAATGTACTGATAAACATTAGACTTTCATATATTTTAGATTCATTACACACAACTGAAGTAGTTCAAGCCTTTTATTGTTTTAATATTGATGATTTTGGCATACAGCTCATGAAAACCCAAATTTCCTATCTCAAAAAATTAGCACATTTCATCCGACAAATAAAAGAAAAGTGTTTTTAATACAAAAAAAAGTCAACCTTCAAATAATGATGTTCAGTTATGCACTCAATACTTGGTCGGGAATCCTTTTGCAGAAATGACTGCTTCAATGCGGCGTGGCATGGAGGCAATCAGCCTGTGGCACTGCTGAGGTGTTATGGAGGCCCAGGATGCTTCGATAGCGGCCTTAAGCTCATCCAGAGTGTTGGGTCTTGCGTCTCTCAACTTTCTCTTCCCAATATCCCACAGATTCTCTATGGGGTTCAGGTCAGGAGAGTTGGCAGGCCCATTGAGCACAGTAATACCATGGTCAGTAAACCATTTACCAGTGGTTTTGGCACTGTGAGCAGATGCCAGGTCGTGCTGAAAAATGACATCTTCATCTCCATAAAGCTTTTCAGCAGATGGAAGCATGAAGTGCTCCAAAATCTCCTGATAGCTAGCTGCATTGACCCTGCCCTTGATAAAACACAGTGGACCAACACCAGCAGCTGACATGGCACCGCAGACCATCACTGACTGTGGGTACTTGACACTGGACTTTAGGCATTTTGGCATTTCCCTCTCCCCAGTCTTCCTCCAGACTCTGGCACCTTGATTTCCGAATGACATGCAAAATTTGCTTTCATCCGAAAAAAGTACTTTGGACCACTGAGCAACAGTCCAGTGCTGCTTCTCTGTAGCCCAGGTCAGGCGCTTCTGCCGCTGTTTCTGGTTCAAAAGTGGCTTGACCTGGGGAATGCGGCACCTGTAGCCCATTTCCTGCACGCGCCTGTACACGGTGGCTCTGGATGTTTCTACTCCAGACTCAGTCCACTGCTTTCGCAGGTCCCCCAAGGTCTGGAATCGCTCCTTCTCCACAATCTTCCTCAGGGTCACCTCTTCTCGTTGTGCAGCGTTTTCTGCCACACTTTTTCCTTCCCACAGACTTCCCACTGAGGTGCCTTGATACAGCACTCTGGGAACAGCCTATTCGTTCAGAAATGTCTTTCTGTGTCTTACCCTCTTGCTTGAGGGTGTCAATGATGGCCTTCTGGACAGCAGTCAGGTCGGCAGTCTTACCCATGATTGCGGTTTTGAGTAATGAACCAGGCTGGGAGTTTTTAAAAGCCTCAGGAATCTTTTGCAGGTGTTTAGAGTTAATTAGTTGATTCAGATGATTAGGTTAATAGCTCGTTTAGAGAACCTTTTCATGATATGCTAATTTTTTGAGATAGGAATTTTGGGTTTTCATGAGCTGTATGCCAAAATCATCAATATTAAAACAATAAAAGGCTTGAACTACTTCAGTTGGTGTGTAATGAATCTAAAATATATGAAAGTCTAATGTTTATCAGTACATTACAGAAAATAATGAACTTTATCACAATATGCTAATTTTTTTAGAAGGACCTGTAATTAGGTGCTATAAGGCAATAATACATGTAAGAGTGAGAATGTGCTCCTGGGGTCCCAGGATGTGAGCCGTAACATGTCCGGCATCTATACAGTTGCATTTTATCCTTTTCAGGTATTGTTCTACATTTCTTGATGCTACATTATTATTATCATATTATTCTCCTTTTTTTTTTGCATTGGATTGGGCTTTAAATTACCCGGACTGCGCGTGTCCCTATTTGTGGACCTTAGTGGGCTGTTTGTCTTTCATCTACACCGTATACCATTTTTTAAGTGTTTGTTTGTTTGTTTGTCCTGTCTAATAAAATTGCTTTACTGATTTTATATTCATTAGATGTGCATCTCATTATGGTTTTCTACACCCCATGCAGTAAATTATCACCTTGGCCCCAGCCGCCCCATACAGTATAATGTCTCCTTGTGGCCCCCATACAGTATAATGTATTTTTGTGGCCCCCACACAGTATAAAATCTCCTTGTGGCCCCTATACAGTATAATAACTCCTTGTGGCCCAACGCCCCATACAGTATAATGTCTTCTTATGGTCCCAAATGTTTTTTCTTCTAAATGGCTATTTATTGTGATATATATCGTTATCACGATACATTTCTTAATATCGTTATCGTGGGAATATTTTTGATATCGCCCAACCCTACTAAACCACTACGATTATTAAAATATGAGGTCGGTGGGGGTCCAGCTTCCGGCTCCATCCACTGTATTTTGTTGTGTCACGATCATCTGCTGAGAACTAAAAATGCAGATTGGATGCGATGGAGCACAAATACGGTCATGGGGAAGAAGCCTTATTGTCACACATGAAATGATTTCATGTTTAGCAATTGGATTATGATCCCAACTCCTCATTTGGGAGGCCGCACCCCTGCAAATGGCTGATTTTGTAAGAGGAAACTGGTGAGCAATCATTAGGGAGTGGCTCTCCATTCTGTCCTGTAAATGTGTCGTCACTAGCAGTGTACCTTCCGTATGATGTTTATATGCACCAACGGGGTGTGTGACATGAGATATCTTCCTGACACCACCCTTAAAGGGGCTTTCCTAGCAGATCATTTTATTAAAAAACAGGTCAGAAATGGATAAAAATAACAGAAGCTTTACTCACCTCCACCGATCTTCTGGCTCTGCGGCTGCTCTGGTCCCCTCTGCTTTTCACGTCTTGTCTTTCCTTGACACACTGGAAATGCCAGAAAAGACCGGCTCAGCCAATCACTGACTGAAGCGGGTCACCATTAAAGGGAACCTGTCACCGGGATTTTGGGTATAGAGCTGAGGACATGGGTTGCTAGATGGCCGCTAGCACATCCGCAATACCCAGTCCCCATAGCTCTGTGTGCTTTTATTGTGTAAGAAAAACGATTTAATACATATGCAAATTAACAAGTCAAAGAGTCAGATCTTACTTGTGTGACCAGAGAAGAGTCATATTTTTATACACAATAAAAGCACACAGAGCTATGGGGTCTGGATATTGCGGATGTGCTAGCGGCCATCTAGCAACCCATGTCTTCAGCTCTATACCCCAAATCCCAGTGACAGGTTCCCTTTAAGACCAGTGATTGGCTGAGCCGGTCTTTTCTGGCATTTCCAGTGTGTTGAACTGGGTCAGGAAGTAGGGAGCAGCATCTGAACAACCGCATCGGGGAAAGTGGGGTTTAATGTAGGTGAGTAAAGCTTCTGTGTTAAAGGGGTTGTCCGGGTTGAGAGCTGAACCTCCATTTTCACCCAGGCAGCCCCCCTGACATGAGCATCGGAGCAGTTCATGCTCGCAAAATAAAAAATAATTTAACTCCCCTTAATCCACTTGCTCGCGCAGCCCGGCTTTTCATTCTGTCTTCTTCTTTGCTGTGTGTAGGAAAAAGACCTGTGGTGACTTCACTCCGGTCATCACATGGTCCGTCACATGATCTTTTACTATGGTGATGGACCATGTGTAATATGTGATGATCGGAGTGACGTCACCACAGGTCCTTTTCCTGCACACAGCAAAGAAGAAGACAGAAGAAAAGCCGGGCTGCGCGAGCAAGTGGATTAAGGCGAGTTAAATTATTTTTAATTTTTTTTAACCCCTCCAGCCCTATTGTACTATGCATTCTGTATTCGTGAAAAACGCACAAAGAGGAGCATGCTGCGATTTTCACGCAACGCACAAGTAATGCATGAAAATCATTGCTTGTGTGCACATCCTCATAGAAATGAATGGGTCAGGATTCAGTGCGGGTGCAATGCTTTCAACTGACGCATTGCACCCGCGCGGAATACTCGCCCGTGTGAAAGGGGCCTAATACTTGCATTTCCCACAATTCTGGAGCATCTTTTTTTATGATTCTATGTTGCGCCATTCCTCTACACAGTCGAGTCCCATTATCCTGACCATTTCCTACCTCCCACATCTGCATTTTGTAGCTCATGAAAGAAGTGACGTGTGGTGAGCTGGCTCGGTGGGTATGTAAGGTGTACTGAGCTGGCTCGGTGGGTATGTAAGGTGTACTGAGCTGGCTCCGTGGGTATGTAAGGTGTACTGAGCTGGCTCGGTGGGTATGTAAGGTGTACTGAGCTGGCTCGGTGGGTATGTAAGGTGTACTGAGCTGGCTCGGTGGGTATGTAAGGTGTACTGAGCTGGCTTGGTGGGTATGTAAGGTGTACTGAGCTGGCTCCGTGGGTATGTAAGGTGTTCTGAGCTGGCTCGGTAGGTATGTAAGGTGTTCTGAGCTGGCTCGGTAGGTATGTAAGGTGTTCTGAGCTGGCTCCGTGAGTATGTAAGGTGTCCTGAGCTGGCTCCGTGGGTATGTAAGGTGTGCTGAGCCGGCTCGGTAGGTATGTAAGGTGTGTGTGTAGGCCGACTGCACACATATCCCTCGTTACTGTCATGGGTAAAAGGGGCAATTTATCAGAGTTGTAAAAAGGGATGATTATCGGCTTTCGGGCTGATGGTGGCGGTATTTGTGACACTGCACAGGGTGAACTGTTCTCTGCTGCTGTGGTGAATGTGTATAGTGAGTGGAGAAATGTGAATCAGCGACGTGAAAACTTCGGAGCAACACTGTGCCATTGATGTGAGAGGTGAACGTCGGCTACGAAGGTGCATGAGGGTGGACTGACGCTACAGTGGAGCAGCTCACCACTAAAATGAACCAGGCGGCTACCAGACGTGTGTCTAACACAACAGGACAGAGAACCCTTCTGCCTACAGGTCTCCGGAGCAGAGGGACTGGACACTGCAACTCTGCTTACGAAGGCTTCAATTTTCACAGCAGTATCAATCTAACGGCAGTTAAAAACGGGTACACTTGTGCAGCATGGTCTTCTACGTTAAAAAAATGACTCCCCTCGTCCACTTGCACGTGCAGAGACAGATGCTCCTCTCGATTCTGAAGGCTCTGCAGCTCAAGCGTGATGATGTCATGTGCGTGCAAGTGGATGAGGTGAGTGATTTTTATTTTTTGGGGCTAAAAAACGAACATTATAGCTGACCACCACTATGGGGACAATATAGGCCACTATGAGGGACATTATTACTGCTAGGAGCCACTATGGGGGGCATTATTAATGCTGGGGCAACTATGGGGGGCATTATTACAGCTGGGGGCCACTAGGGGGAACATTATTACAGCTGGGGGCCACTAGGGGGAACATTATTACAGCTGGGGGCCACTATGGAGGACATTATTACAGCTGGGGGCCACTGTGGAGGACTTTATTATTGCTTGGGCGACTATGGGGGACATTATTACAGCTGGGGGCCACTATGGAGGACATTATTACTGCTGGGGGCCACTATACCGATATGTAGCCTTAAAAGGGTATTCCCACCTGGGACAAGATATGCCATCAATTTCAGACAGGTGTGGGTCCCACCTCTGTGACCTGCTCCTGTCTCCAGAGCAGGTCCCCCCAAAATGAGAGCAGCTGTGCATGCTCGGCCACCCTCTGTTCACTGCTATAGGAGCTCTGGAAATAGACAAGCGCCGGCTCGGCTATTTCTGGCAGTCCCATAGTGGTGAATGGAGAAGTGGCTGCGCTTGCTGAGTGTGCTCTCCATTCAGCGCTATGAGACTAATGAAAATAGCCGAGCACGCTCGCTTCTCTGTTTTTGGAACTCCCATAGCATGGCTCATTACCTTCACTTCGGGGGCCTCAATCCCAGAGATTAGACCCGCACCTATCTGAATTAATGAGCCATCCCCTTTAAAGAGGTTTTCACACTTCTGGAAATTGCATTTATCATGTAGATTAAGTTAATACAAGGCACTTCCTAATGTATCGTTATTGTCCATATTGCCTCCTTTGCTGGCCTAATTCATTTTTCTGCCACAATATACACTGCTCTTTTCCATGGTTACGACCACCCTGCAATCCATCAGCAGTGGTCGTGCTTGCACACTCAAGGAAAAAGCACTTGCCTATATGCACTCCTGTGGTCCTGGCCACCAGAGAAAAGAGCAGTATATATTGTGGCAGAAAAATTAATTAAGCCAGCAAAGGAAGCAATATGGACAATAACGATACATTAGTAAGTGCCTTGTATTAACTTTTTTTACATGATAAAGTGAGACAACTCTGTAAGGGTGGGTTCCCATCACGTTTTATACCTCCGTTTTATGTATACATTTGATAAAAAAGGATACAAAGACGCAGCACACCACGTATCCTGCACAGTCCGGTAAAAAAAAAAAAAGTATAATTTTTTTTTTTACAATGGAACTCTACAGTGAACAGATGCCACTGTATGGCATCCGTCTGAGGCATCCGTTTAACGTATACGTTTTTTGTATACGTTAAACGGATGGGAAAAACGTGATGTGAACCCCTTTAAGTCAATAGAGACGTGTGCAGTGATTACAATGTTAATGTCAAAATTAAAAAAACAAACAACATTTCAGTTTTTATTGCCGGAATCAGTATCTTTTGTGCTGAAACATAAAGCACAAATACAGGCGGCAGTAACTAACCTTGTACATAACAACTCCATGACTAACACGCTGCCTTTGATATGAGCCAGATGTTCCCACACACTCAAGTCTTTTTCATGTTATTCAACTTTTTAAACCCCTTCACATCCCACACTGTAACAGTAATAGTAAGGCTACATGCACACGACAGTGAAAAACGGACATGTAAAGGACATTTTTTAACAGCCATCACACGTCCGTTTTAAGACCAGTGGTAGTCTATAGGGTTATTCAGATGGCAGTTTTTTTGATGGTCAGTGAAAAATAGAACATGTTCTTTCTTGTCCCCATACAAATGAATGGGTCCGTTTTAAAGTCCGTTTCTTAGAGAGGCAACAATGAAAATGGACAGTTTATCCGTTTTTATCAGAGTTTTTTTTTCACTGTAGTGTGCATGTAGCCTAAGTTGCTGGATTACTTCCCATGAGCCACAATACCGTTACGTCCCAGTGATGATATGGGGTCAGGAGCTGTGCCCGTGCCCTCACTTGCCAGTGCCGACTGTGTTACAGCTGGCACCTAATTCTAACAGGTGAGATCATTTAACCACTTCAATTCCACTGCCCAAAAGGACAGGAGGAGGCTCCACCGCAATATGATGATTGTGGGGTGCCGAGAGGTTGCTATAGCAGCCAGGAGCCTAACAATGGCCTCCAATGCTGAAATGTCCCTACTGAGACATTGGCAAAATTGTGCCATTTTGGATTATTCTCTTGTCACTTTTTATAGCATTTTTTGGAAGGCAGAATAAAAGAAAACAAATTGCAGTTAAGGCAATTTTTTGGTATTTTACGTACATTTTGTTTTCATTTTTCAAAATAAAATAAGGGACTTGAACTTGCGATCGTCTGTATAATACACTGCAATTCTTCTGTATTGCAGTGTATTATGCCAGTTACAATATATCTGGCTGTATGTCTGTCTCTGCATGACATCCGTGGACTGCCATGGCAACCATTCAGCACCCCATTTCATCAAAATGCGGGGTGATAGAGCCAGAGAGGGGTCCCCTTCCCTCTCTCTAACACATACTGCACTCAGCATTAACCACTGCATCTAAAAGATTAAACAACCGGGAATGGAGTTATCTCCAATCCAAGCAATTAGAGAGGGGGTGCCAGCTTTATAACAAAGTCTGTACCCACATGTGGCGGTGCAGTCATAGCTTCTGAGCCCGTGCCATCACCCCGCCATAATAGTATGGGGGATCGTAAAAACTATCTTCCCACCATGACATACAGTTGCAAGAAAAAGTATGTGAACCCTTTGGAATTATATGGATTTCTGCACAAATTGGTCATAAAATGTGATCTGATCTTCATCTAAGTCACAACAATAGACAATCACAGTCTGCTTAAACTAATAACACACAAAGAATTAAATGTTACCATGTTTTTATTGAACACACCATGTAAACATTCACAGTGCAGGTGGGATAAGTATGTGAACCCCTAGACTAATGACATCTCCAAGAGCTAATTGGAGTGAGGTGTCAGCCAACTGGAGTCCAATCAATGAGATGAGACTGGAGGTGTTGGTTACAGCTGCCCTGCCCTATAAAAAACACACACCAGTTCTGGGTTTGCTTTTCACAAGAAGCATTGCCTGATGTGAATGATGCCTCCCACAAAAGAGCTCTCAGAAGACCTACGATTAAGAATTGTTGGCTTGCATAAAGCTGGAAAGTGTTATAAAAGTATCTCCAAAAGCCTTGCTGTTCATCAGTCCACGGTAAGACAAATTGTCTATAAATGGAGAAAGTTCAGCACTGCTGTTACTCTCCCTAGGAGTGGCCGTCCTGTAAAGATGACTGCGAGAGCACAGCGCAGACTGCTCAATGAGGTGAAGAAGAATCCTAGAGTATCAGCTAAAGACTTACAAAAGTCTCTGGCATATGCTGACATCCCTGTTAGCGAATCTACAATACGTAAAACACTAAACAAGAATGGATTTCATGGGAGGATACCACAGAGGAAGCTACTGCTGTCCAAAAAAAACATTGCTGCACGATTACAGTTTGCACAAGAGCACCTGGATGTAGTACAGCAGTACTGGCAAAATATTCTGTGGACAGATGAAACCAAAGTTGAGTTGTTTGGAAGAAACACACAACACTATGTGTGGAGAAAACGAGGCACAGCACACCAACATCAAGACCTCATCCCAACTGTGAAGTATGGTGGTGGGGGCATCATGGTTTGGGGCTGCTTTGCTGCGTCAGGGCCTGGACAGATTGCTATCATCGAAGGAAAAATGAATTCCTAAGTTTATCAAGACATTTTGCAGGAGAACTTAAGGCCATCTGTCCACCAGCTGAAGCTCAACAGAAGATGGGTGTTGCAACAGGACCACAACCCAAAGCATAGAAGTAAATCAACAACAGAATGGCTTAAACAGAAGAAAATATGCCTTCTGGAGTGGCCCAGTCAGAGTCCTGACCTCAACCCGATTGAGATGCTGTGGCATGACCTCAAGAAAGCGATTCACACCAGACATCCCAAGAATATTGCTGAACTGAAACTGTTCTGTAAAGAGGAATGGTGAAGAATTACTCCTGACCGTTGTGCCCGTCTGATCTGCAACTACAAGAAACGTTTGGTTGAAGTTATTGCTGCCAAAGGAGGTTCAACCAGTTATTAAATCCAAGGGTTCACATACTTTTTCCACCTGCACTGTGAATATTTACATGGTGTGTTCAATACAAACATGGTAACATTTAATTATTTGTGTGTTATTAGTTTAAGCAGACTGTGATTGTCTATTGTTGTGACTTAGATGAAGATCAGATCACATTTTATGACCGATTTGTGCAGAAATCCATATCATTCCAAAAGGGTTCACATACTTTTTCTTGCAACCGTATATTACTGTGCAGGGCAGAAAAGGGATAATAACATTTATACAATGAGTACTTAGGTACAAGAGGTAGAGCGGTGCCGGGGCTCTTCTATTATTTAGAACCATAAGGTTACATTCGGTTTGGAGCCTCTGTTCAGGATTTCGTCAGATTTGACAGGAAGAATTGTGCAGCCTGCAACGTTATTCTTCCCATCAAAATGACAGCACGATGGAACCCTGAGCACTCGATTGTAGTTCAAAGAGGTCGTCTGGCACAGTGATAACCATTGTGTGACAAACCTGGCACTAGTATATGTATGGAAACGATGATGAAGATGTGAAAAGGGAGTCATTCAGTGTTTAGGGGGTCATTAGCACAGATCACTAAGGATATCTACAAGATCGCCGTATATTTTATCAGCCGTGACCCCCCTATGCATCCAAGGCCATTAACGCACACTGTAGGTTTAGTTCACCAGAGTATAATGCTGCTTTCCTTTTCGTGAACCATGGCTCTCCCTGCCAATCTGATAGTGATGACTTATCCTGAGGACACCTGGGACCCCTTCCCATCAGCTGTTAGAAAAGGCAAACTCTCCGTGAGTGCTGTGGCCTCTTCCTAGGGCATGTGACGTCGCTGTACATCGGTCAAATGGCCTTGTTGCAGCTCAGCCCCATTGAAGTGAATGGGGCTGAGCTGCAATACCAAGCACAGCCACTGTACAATGTATGGCGCTGTGCTTGGTAAGCTGCGGCAACGCGGTGGCTCCCTGAAACAGCTGATCGTAGGGGTGCTGGGACCCGGACACTTGCCTATCTGATGATGATGACCTATCCTGGGGACTTCCTTCTGATCAGCTGTTGGAAGAAGCAAGCACTCCGCGAGTGCCGCAGCCTCTTCCTAGGCCATGTAACGTCACCGTACATCGGTCACATGCCCTAGTTGCAGCTCAGGTGAATGGGGCTGAGTTGCAATACCAAGCAGTCACTATACTAGGTATGGCACTATGCTTGGTAAAGTGCGGGAGCTGGCTCTGCTCCCCATAGCTTCAGTGAGCGCCGTGGCTACTGAAATAGCTGATGGGCAAGAGTGCCGGGACTCTGACCCCGGCCTATCTGATAGTGATAAACTATCCTGAGGATAGGTCATCATTATTAATACCTGGATAACTCCTTTAACATTACTTAGGTGGATAAAAAGTTTGCTAAACTATGATAAGGATTTATATACAAAAGATAACATACAGAGTAAAGTGAAACAGAGAATGTCGCACAAAAATGAGGTGGAGAACCACACAGGGGTGCACCCACTTAACAGACAACACCCAGTCTGAAAGTGATAAATAATGAATAAATAATGAAAGTGGGGCACACTCTAAAAGTATAGGGATCTTTATTAACACTGTTAGTAATAAAAGCACTCAAATAGCAGCAGATATTAAAATGACAGCAGATATTGAAAATAAAATTACGAAAAAAAGGTCTAAAAGTATAATAATGTAGACAATAGGATTAAACCTTAAATTGTAAATTAGCATAAAATGGATAAAATATAAGTAAAATCTATTAAATAAGACACTATGGTTAATTTCATGGATCCCAATGAAAACTTTGTGAACGAATGATCGATCACTAAGTGTGAACTCACTTGTTGCTTGGTACAAAGTCCCGTAAGGTTGGTGTGTTATTTATATAACTTTGCAGAAAGTCCTTGCTTGCCAAAGCTGGCAGTAATCAGGAGCGTATGCAGCCTTTAAGTTAAATGTTATACAGTGTTCCGGCTGTTCATACGCACAGCGGCGTCCCGCTGTATTTGATTTAATGATGCGATCGCTTGGCGAAAATCTGGAGAGGCTTACCCGAGGGTCTTTTAGAGCTGGATGTTGTACTCGCGACTCGGCGTACCTGTCTTGATTCCGGTCTCACGAGCTGATGTCCAGATTTGAGTTTTTAAGCGCCAGTGGAGTTTGTTTGTTGCACGCGGTGTCGATGTCTTTCATCACCAGCGTAACAGCAGTTACTCACTTCGGCAGCTCACTGGTAAAAAGATGATTATCCAGACTTCCTCGGTTTAGCAGGGTCTCTCTACTCCATAGGGGGGCTGATACCGCGTCTGGTATCAGCCCCCCTATGGAGTAGAGAGACCCTGCTAAACCGAGGAAGTCTGGATAATCATCTTTTTACCAGTGAGCTGCCGAAGTGAGTAACTGCTGTTACGCTGGTGATGAAAGACATCGACACCGCGTGCAACAAACAAACTCCACTGGCGCTTAAAAACTCAAATCTGGACATCAGCTCGTGAGACCGGAATCAAGACAGGTACGCCGAGTCGCGAGTACAACATCCAGCTCTAAAAGACCCTCGGGTAAGCCTCTCCAGATTTTCGCCAAGCGATCGCATCATTAAATCAAATACAGCGGGACGCCGCTGTGCGTATGAACAGCCGGAACACTGTATAACATTTAACTTAAAGGCTGCATACGCTCCTGATTACTGCCAGCTTTGGCAAGCAAGGACTTTCTGCAAAGTTATATAAATAACACACCAACCTTACGGGACTTTGTACCAAGCAACAAGTGAGTTCACACTTAGTGATCGATCATTCGTTCACAAAGTTTTCATTGGGATCCATGAAATTAACCATAGTGTCTTATTTAATAGATTTTACTTATATTTTATCCATTTTATGCTAATTTACAATTTAAGGTTTAATCCTATTGTCTACATTATTATACTTTTAGACCTTTTTTTCGTAATTTTATTTTCAATATCTGCTGTCATTTTAATATCTGCTGCTATTTGAGTGCTTTTATTACTAACAGTGTTAATAAAGATCCCTATACTTTTAGAGTGTGCCCCACTTTCATTATTTATTCATACAGAGTAAAGTGATTAACAGTCACCAAAGCCGTGAACAAATGGGCCAGCTCCTCATCGACCGGTTCCCAACCGATGCCCATATGATACAAAGAGATGTGGTGGTCGCAAGACAACATCTTACCCCTTAATAGAGCCAAGCTGTTTGTTACATATCGAGATGTTCTCAAGCCTCGTGGCCCCTCCTAAAGGTCTTCAGTGTACAGTACGCATGTACGTCAGACTTCCGAAATGCGAAGTGGTAAGGTACCACTAACCAACTACATTGCAAGGAATTAAAGGGGAAAGAACCACTAAAATGCCTGTCTATACATGTCCTTATTGCACAAAACACATCATTTGCATATTACGAGATATCTGGGCAAAGGAGCTACAGATCGAGAAAGAAAAGCGGCTTTATACTCAGGTGAACTTACCAAACCTATGCGTCAATGGCCTTGGTTGCATTGGGAGGTCGCTGCTGACCCCGCCATATAACCAATCCAATACACACCACACTTCACATAAACACAACATATTACTACTACTACAACCCCGGCCAAAATCCACACCTATACATGAAACACAATAAGACGAATACTGATGTTCGCTAAGTAATGTCACATTTCTCCCCAGCACATAATCCATATTTATGAAATCATTTCTAAGCCTGACAGATGAAATCGCGCAATTAAAATACGTTTATTCTGCACAGCCATCCATGAAACAGGCATTAATGAGACACGAAGTTGTAGCGTTCGGGTTCATTGGACTGCTAATCCAGCAATGGAAGTTACTCGCTTTCATTTCTTTAGTTTCCCACTACTAGGAATGACGGCAGTCGCGGCGGTCTTCCTGGCTGATTCAACACTTTGTGGTTTTGAGGCGCAGACTTCTCGAGCGAGATGAAAGGCTCCATCGCCTGCCAGTGTCTGGGATAAACTGACAAGTGGCATTTTCAGTAAAGGTTAGCGTTTGTAGCTCATTAGGAATTTGTCTTACTGCCACATAAAGCCCTTTTAGCTATGCGTTACACTGACGGAGGGGTTAAAGAGAATCCGTCACCTCCTATTCAGTACAGTAATACATTTATAGATTACCTGCCTCTTCCCCCGCTGTGCACCCGCAAACCAGCTGTGGAATGTATACAGAGGACTTCTCCATTATGTGCGCATGCACAGGAGTCCTCTCAGTGCACTCCACTGCTGGTTTGAGAGTGCGCAGTGGGGAGAACAGGGGTGAGTATCAGCATACAAATGACTGATCTGGAGTCAGCGGCAGGAGATCAATACATGTATTACTGTAATTAATAGGGCTTGCCGGAGGTGACAGATTCCCTTTAAGTCGCTCAATAATTTCTGCGAATCCATAACTTTTGGTATTTGACCTGCGCGAATCAATCAAAAGCCATACAAGTTACAGTCACTTTGACATTACTAATGCTGTCTTGGTGTTAAAAAGCTTAAAGGGAACCTGTCACCCAAAAATCGCCTATTAAGCTGTTTACAGTACCTTATAGTGCTGTATAGTTGTTTCCTGATGCACTTTTTGTTAGTTTTGCAGCATGTACGCCCGGGCGCGGGCGCGTTTGATACAGGATGTCGGGCGCATGCGCAGTGCGGCGAAAGTAAGACGGCGCGTAGTACGCGCGGCAGCCGGGACCGCGCTCCTGCCGCCCTTTACTGCGCATGCGGCCGTTGAGCGCGGTCCCGGAATCGGATTTCGGCTGTCAGTCACAGAGGCAGGGGGCGGGGAGAGGGCCATGTAAGACGCCGAGGCCGCTGCCCCCGTGACTTCAAGCCTGACTTGAAGCACGGGGCAGCAGCTGAATATAACATCGATTTCTGACTGAGCATACATGCTGCAAAACTAACAAAAAGTGCATCAGGAAACGACTATACAGCACTATAAGGTACTGTAAACAGCTTAATAGGCGATTTTTGGGTGACAGGTTCCCTTTAAAATGGGTTGCATACAGTCCTAGGAGACCTCAGAGAGTCACACACGACTTTTCAGGGCAGTCGAGGCACTGGTCGAATTTACTGATCAGTGAGGATCTGATCCCAATGCTGAGAACGAAGGGAGTAAGGTCCATTCTCCTGCTGTGCAAGGAAACACTGTTAAGTCTCCTTTTTGGACATTCCTCACTTATTAGAAGAGTTCCCTGAAGATAAGCAGATCACAGGGTGCCCCTCTGCTTAAAAAATTTGCAATCAGCTGTAATCTGTGGGAAAACGTGGCATTTAAAGGGGGTTGTGTCACTTCAGTAAATGGCATTTAACATGTAGAGAAAGTTAATACAAGGCACTTTGTAATGTATTGTGATTGTCCATATTGCCTCCTTTGCTGGCTGGATTCATTTCTCTATCACATTATACACTGCTCGTTTCCAGGGGTTATGACCACCCTACAATCCAGCAGTGGTGGTCGTGCTTGCACACTATAGGAAAAAGTGCCAGCCTCTCTGGCACACATATGCAGCAGCTCCGGTCCTGGGCACCTAGTATCTGCGCTACAACAGTGGCCGTAACCTCTGGAAATGAGCAGTGTATAATGTGATGGAAAAATGAATCAAGCCAGCAAAGGAAGCAATATGGACAATCACAATACATTACTAAGTGCCTTGTATTAACTTTGTCTACATGATGAGTGCCATTTGCTATCATGAGACAACCCCTTTAAGGGTTCAGTTTCCCTGCAGTACCACCACTGGAGAAATTAAGTATTACACATTGTCCATTCATGGGGATGCACAGCCGTGTTTGGGTGAATGTACAGTCAGTTCATACTAATAGACTTTTGGAATTTCCAGCCTGTGCACCGAGAGGCTAGTAGTTTTCCACTACTTTCATAATGTACTATGCAGATCTGAGTTTTGTAGGGAAAAGCCAGACATAGTGAACTTTTGACCACCTACTTAACTCTGTCAGATATTGTTTATGACCGCAAACTACTTAGTCACTCCCTTTGACTTGTATTGAGGCCCAATACAAGTCTATGACAGCCTTGATCTGCAACATTGTTTCTGCTACGCTGTGTTTCTCCAGTTTCTCCCCTTTCACTAGAAGTTCTAGATCTGTTAGAACCTGTATAATAGTAGAACAGTCAGAGCGCCTAGTTGTCTGCAGATAGGGACCAGTGTTTAGCAGTAGAGACTCTGCCTGACTGCATGAGTCACCAGAAGAAGAAGAAGATGCTGAGATTGGGATACTCTGCGGCAGACCCTGGGCCAACAGCCTTTGGCTTCCAAAAAAGAGAGGGACAGCTAGCCCAGGCCTTTCCTCAGTACAGACCCTTCTTCTACCAGAAGGGAGCTCAGTGCATTGCCTGTATTTTTTTGCACATTACTTCCAGTAAAGAAGTGCACTGGTTTACTGCAGAACCTGACTCTCTGGACTCTCTATTGGGGTGCACCGTGCCTTAATATCCCTTCCCGAAAGCATAAACACATGGTGACACCTTAACAGTGTCTGGTGGAACCAGTGTAGCATTGGGAGCCACCTCAAATCTGGACACTGCACACACTCCTCCAAGATCAGTGTCCACATGAGATATTAACGTACCTTCAAATGTAGCACTATTACCATAGGATTGGTGTATTTTCTTTTTAGTTCTTGTCTTAGATACAGTTTGTACACAACAGATGAGAAACAAGGTAGGCACATACCAAAGATAAACATTTCCAAGAATTTTCAGTTTTTCCTTGTTTTTCAGCACCGTTAGTAAGTGCAGAGCTGAAAGCATCTGTACCTGTTACTTCTGCATCAGCTGTGCCACCAGCTGCCGAGAAATGAATGAAAAGTGGAAGGTATGAATCACCGAGAGTGTCATGAGGCGGGATGTACTGTCTGAGACTTGAGTAGCTTACTTCTGACTAATTTAAAGAGTTCCTGTTATTACAAGAAAGAAGCTCCCAGTCCCACAGTAAAAAAAAAAAGCTAAAAAAAACCTGTGAGGATAGGTCATCAGTAAAAAAAAATCCCGGAAAACCCTTTTAATAATATTTTTGTCCTACTGCAGACAGGGCAGAGGGTGAGGTGCAAACAAAAAATGGGGGTTATGGGGGTTTCCGGGATTTTAATATTGATATCCAATGGGAGTAGCTCTGGTACATATTCTGGTGCCAGAGCTACTCCCGAACAGCTGATCCAACACCCTGCACCCCTGCTATTCTACTACTGATGGCCTATCCAGAAAGGGCCGTACTATGGTTTTATCCTAGGGGGAGGCCCCACATGATTACATTTTGGTAAGGGGACAGGGAACCAGGGGTTATTTTTGTCTAGTGGGGGGGGGGGGTGTCACCTGGAGGAGGAGTTAGGGCTTTATAAGGAAGGCCAGATTGGGTTACGGGCACCATTTTAGGTTACCTTAAACAAGCTGTAGGCAGTGGTCCCTGTTATAGAGTCTGTGGAAGAGATGCTAAGGAGGCTGCGGGCAGCGGCGGAGGACTGCGGTCCGGAGTGGCTGTGGGAGCAGGTGACGGGCCTTCTGCAGGGGGAGGCTGCGGGTACGGCAGGCCCGTAGCCATGTGCAAGACTGCCACGGCGAGTACAACCGCAGGCGTGCCTTAGCCCCAGTGAGACCCCCAGGGTTTGGCGCCGGTACAGGAGCCCCTCCAGGGACCCTCCGCAAAGGGGGGACGGCAGGCATCCAGCATCTTCGTCCTCTCGGGGTGGGAGGAATCCGAATGCGCGGCGGAACACAGAGGAAGGCGAGGTGTCCTCCCCCTGTTTTCACCAGTAGGCTGCGAGGGAGCAGGAGCAATGCATGAGATAAGCCAACCCTTTTAAAGGAGTATTCCCATCTTGCTTCTTCATCCTCAATTGCTGCCAGCTAGCTGTTCACTTCCTGGTTTTCTGCTGCTAATGCTGGGCGGGCTTAGGCAGCTAGAGTGAAGGCCGGCCACACCTACTTATGACATCACACAGAGCTGAGTCCCGCGTGCTAGTTCATGTGGATAGTATGACTCATCAGTCTGGCAGCCTGCAGTGTCTGTGAGGCCCCTCCCCCTGCTGGGGAATAAGAGAGCCATGTGAAGTGAGCTCAGTGTACAGGAACACCTGGCTGTTCTGCAGTTTTACACATAAAATCTCAGTCTGGTCTTTTACAAACCCATTCTGTGCATCAAAAACTATAATTCCATATTATACATTAGCCCAAAAGCTTGACCAACCCCCACCCACCAGCACTGATGCAGATTTGTTTCCATTACAGCTGTACTCCAGTTGTGTATAAATCTTACACTATGTATCTTTATAGATGCATATACAGCTCAGCTACATGTGTCTTATCCAGTCCCCTAACATCCCTTTGGCTGAATGGCTTCCTATACAGCCCTGCTACATCTTTATTCTACTCCCCCACTAGCACTGTGTCTGAAAAGCTTCATATACAACTCTGCTACATCTGTCTGTTTATCTCTTCAACCAGCACTGTGTCAGAACAGCAGCATATTCAGCTCTGCTACATCTGTTTCTCTCCTCCACCAGCATTGATACTGACCCGCCACATATACAGCTCTGCTACATCTGTTTCTCTCTTCCACCAGCATTGATGCTGACCCGCCACATATACAGCTGTGCTACATCTGTCTATTCCCTTCCCCATTAGAACTGTGTCTGAACAGCAGTGTATTCAGCTCTGCTACATCAGTTTCTCTCTTCCACCAGCATTGATGCTGACCCGCCACATATACAGCTCTGCTACATCTGTTTCTCTCTTCCATCAGCATTGATACTGACCCTCCACATATACAGCTCTGCTACATCTGTCTATTCCCTTCCCCAAGTGCCTCCATCAGACCCCCATATGCCTCCATCAGCCCCCCAAGTGCCTCCATAAGCCCCCAAGTGCCTCCATCAGCCCCCCAAGTGCCTCCATCAGCCACCCCAGCACCTCCATCAGCCACCCCAGCGCCTCCATAAGCCCACCATATGCCTCCATCAGCAATCCGAGTGCATATGGCAGCAGGCACTTACCGAACTTTTCTTCTCCCAGTCACGTCCGCTCTCCTGCGCGCTACGATCCTCTCTGTGTGTTGCATTTCCCTATTGTTTGTATTAGGCCTGTAGGAGATTCCTGTCCGTCCTTCCTTTGGGAGGAACAGGTAGTCTCGTCCCTGCTATTAATACCAGGGTCCTATAGGGCTAGATAGGACTCTAGGTATTCCTGTGTATGAACTCGCCTACCTTTGGGGTCTGTTCATACTGGTTATCAGTCAGTCAGGATTTTGGTTAGGGTTTTAACTAGGAGGTGTCCATTTTCCTTCCCTAGTTCTCAGGCCTGATTCCCTGTTCCCCCCTTCCCTCCTATGCTCGGTGTGGTGTTTCCCTCCCACACCGAAGCGTGACACTAATATAGCTAGGAAGGGAGAGAACCACCAGAGCTGGTACAATTAAGAACTTATATACTCATCATGTTCATGCAATTTAATACACAGTTATTCATACGCACAAATTAAAGGCAGTGATACACAACAGTCTCTTCACCCCTTACAGATTATACCTTCAATCTAGGTATGCACCAGCTTATAACAGTCCATTGATTTTCTTGGTTTGAAATTAATGTTAAAGGGCTCATGCACGCAACCTTTGGAAGTTTTACGGTCCACAAATTGTAGATTCCGCATTTTGCGGAACGGAACGACCGGCCCCTAACAGTCCTATTCTTGTCCGTAATGCGGACAATAATAGGACATGATCAATTTTTTTGTGGAACGCCCATATTGACATACGGACACAAAATGCACACGGAGTAATTTCCGTCTTTTTTTCAGACCCCTTGAAGTGAATGGTTTCGCATACGGGCCGCAAAAAAAACAGACATGGAAAAAACTATGTTTGTGGGCATGAGCCCTAATACTGATGCAGACACTGGCTATGCAAAATGTCACCATCGTTTTTAAAATTTGGCGCTGACAGGATAGCTTTTTCCACCACATGATCTACATCTGCTCCCTGTGCAGATCATATATTCTATGTGCAGTTTCTTTTAGATGTTGAAACTGTAAGCTACACATTCATGTTGCGTAAGCAGATGAAATCTCCAATATAATACGTAAATGTTCCCACGTCTCTCTGCGTGTGAAGCTGAGCATCGCTGTAACGCTCTATTAGATTCCATTTTATGCTACGGAAAGGCTAATGCACTGCAATTCAAAGGGATCGTCGGGTACCAAGTCTTAATTGAATCCGTTCATCTTCATATAGTTCAATGTAGTCAGTTTCTATAAGCACCTGAAGTCTTTTCAGATTACACATTCATACATTTACTACTCATTCTCTTATATAAGCAAATAATGAAAGCGTAAAGAATCCCGTCATCACATTAACGTGTGTATCTCGCTGGAAACTTACTGGAAGCAGACTGAAAGGGAATCTGTCCCCAGGATTCTTTCCCTGTCTTCCATTCAACGGAATCTGTCACCATGGTTCCGGACGGCTATCTTCAGTAGTACAGGAGAAGTACTGCAGAAAAGGAGTCCAGATCAGTATTTTCTTATTATTATTTTCTCCCCTCCATTCTCTCTGGTCCATATTGTTGAGCTCAGCAGTTCAGACTCAGCAGAGGGAATGGGGTGGGGGGGTTTCAGTAAAAAAAAAAAAAAAAAAATATACTGATCTGTATTTCAGTCTGCAGTACTATTCCTGTTGTACGGCTGATATATCCAGAATTGTGGCTGGGTTTTGGCTGGAATGGAATGTTCACAGTTATTTATTTATTTATGTTTGCTATTTAAAAATATATACCAATGCTAAATATTTTAGATTACGTTTCTATTTTCTGATTTTGTATCCTTTTATTTTATTTTATTTCCATAATTATGGGGTGAGTGTCTTGCCTTAGGGTACTTTCACACCAGCGTTAAAGTTTTCCGGTATTGAGTTCCATCCTAGGGGCTCAATACCGGAAAAAAAAAACGCATCAGTTTGTCCTTATGCAGTCTGAATGAAAAGCAATCCGTTCAGTATGCATCAAGGTAGGTAGAGTACAGTATCAAATAAAGAACATTTTTGTACCACTGGGGTAGGGAAATATGTCTGGTTTCAGCTTTGAACACGGAAAAGCTATGTTAAAAAAATTATACTAAAATAACAGTTAATAGCAAAATATACAATAAATAAATAAATAAATTACCTTATGGTAAGCATTAAACGTTCTGCAGGTGAAACACTTTGACGGAAAGTGGTGTCCTGTCTTTCGATGCGATGAGACACCCTTTGTAGCAGATCGCCAAAACTGTCGACGCTCATCCGTAAGTAGTTATGAAACTTGTCCGGATAATTCCGCGGTTCGGGAAACAGAACTTCAAATGCTTCCCTTCTCATTCTGGCAGAAGTAATCGGATGCACTCAATAGCGATGGCGCCGTCTGGCTCGAAGACGTCTTCTCCAGCGGAAAACAAGGATTAGAGCCTGAAATCCAAACCGAATCTGGTCCCGGCATCATCCTTGCTATCTTCTCAGGCAGTATCTGAGGGGTATGTGTTCTTCAGTTATCTTTTATAGCCACTGTACAATTTGCATGTGAAATTGGTTCTTTTGATGTTTGAAAATTTTAATAACGGATCCGTTATTCCGTCTAAAACCGGATGATAACGGATGAGAGGGATCTGTTATTTCACAGGATCCGGTGAAATAGATCTCCGTTTACATACGGTTTGCCGGCAACGGACTAATGGATCCAGGGGGGAAAAAATATCCGTTTGCAAGCGGTTTGACGGATCCGGCAGGCATTTCCGGCAACGGAACTGCCTGCCGGAATCCAACAACGCTAGTGTGAAAGTACCCTTAGCTGGTGTTCTGAGTAGCTACAGACAGTGGCATAGCTATAGGGGTCGCAGCGGTCACAATTATGACTGGGCCTCTAAGCCAGGGCGGCCCACAGGGTCTGTGGATGTGATAATGGGATCTAAGGATCTGATATGGGGGTCTGAAGATCTGATAAGGGGGTCAGAGCAGGGGCCTAGCTATAGGGGGTGCAGAGGTAGCAGTCGCTACTGGGCCCATGAGCCTGAGGGTGCCCAAAGACCCTTGTGCCACATAACAAGATACCGGTATTATAGAAAGTGCATGCACGTCAAGTTAGGGTACTTTCACACTAGTGTTACTATTTTCCGGTATTAAAATCCAGTAAAGGGTCTCAATACCGGAAAAAAACGCATCAGTTTTGTCCTAATGCCTTCTGAATGGAAAGCAATATGTTCAGTATGCATCAGGATGTCTTCTGTTCCGTCCCTTGTACGGTATTTGACCGGACAAAATACCGCAGCATGCTGCAGTATTTTTTCCGCACAAAATCCTGGAACAATACCGCACAATACCGGCATTAATTTCCATGGAGATGTATTAATGCCAATACCAAGTGTTCCGGAAATTGCTGCATCGCCGGATCCGGTTTTACGGTCTGCGCATGCGCAGGGATATAGGAGGAGCTACTTTCGCTTTTGATCTTAGTAAAAATGTAAATACCAGATCCGTTATTCCGGATGATACCAGATGAGAGGATCCAGTATGTACGGTATATACAGTTCCGTTCCCAGAACTGCCTGCCGAATTCTAATAATGCTAGTGTGAAAGTACCCTTACACCTCTGGCTGGAAGTCTATGTGCTTCCCTGCCCCTGGTCACAAAGCACTGAGGGAAGGGGGGCCCAAGCTGAACCCTTGCACCAGGGCCCAAGAGCCTTTAGCTACGCACCTGGGTCAGAGGATCTGATATGGGGGTCTTACATAGAGATCTGATGCGGGTCTCATCTGAGGTTTGATATGGGGGTCTGAGGATCTGATATGGGGGTTTGATCTGATCTGAGGATCTGATATGGGGTTCTGATCTGAGTTGTTATATGGGGGTCTGATCTGAGGATCTGATACGGGGGTCTTATCTAAAAAGTGGGGTATTTTTTGTACTGGCACACATTATAAGGGGGTATTTTTTGTACTGGCGCACATTATAAGGTGTTTTTTTTTTTTATACCGGCGCACATTGTAAGGTTTGTTTTTTTTTTTTTTTTTTTTACTGGTGGACCTTATAGGGAGCATTTTTCTACTGGCATACATTATAAGGAGAATTATTACTACTGGAGGACTTGAGTACTAGTATGGGCATAATGGGGCATTATTACTATTGGGAGCACTGTTAACACTATACACTCTGCCAGATAATTATTTCTATTGGTGGGACTTTGGGGAGAACTATTACTGTGGGGGGCATCCTGGCACAGTATCACCTTAGCACAATTATTTTTGGGGGACATTATGTTTACACTATTTGTGTGAGGGACACTATTTGCTGGGCGCAGTTATTTTTTAGGGCACTTTGTGCCAGTAATTATTAAAGAGGGCGCTATCTGTGTGGCACTAGTATTTCAGAGGGACTATTTCTGCAGTATAGTATTGGGGAGCACAATGGGTACAGTATTGGGGGTGGCAGGATGGGGTGTTCAGAAGGTGGGAGTATGATGGAAAAGTATCAAACTAAGATGTCTGTCTGTCAAACTCTGCAGAGAGAAGAGATGGCTGAAGGAAATCATCATGGCGATCTAGTCTGAATGGAGAAGAAGAGGAAAGAGAGGAGACATCACTAGTTGTAAGAGGTATGTGGCACTGTATTATCCTATATCCTCTGTAGCGCTGTATGTAATGTTTTACAAGTACGTCTTTAACAGTAAGGCTGGAGGAAAGAAGTTAGGTTTCGAATTTGGCATTGGGGGGGCTGTATTAATCTTTGCCTCAGGCACCAGAAAGTCTAGATGCACCCCTACCCCTTGCCACAAAGCACTAAGGGAAAGAGGGCCCACACTGAACTTTTGCACCAGGCCCCATGAGCCTTTAGCTACGTCCCTGGCTCCAGAGTTCTACTTTAGAGCAGCCACATGGACAATGAAAGCCTCAGTCAGAAAATTACAGATTGATTTCCATTTCAGAGTGATGTGGGCGTGCTCTGTGACATGTACGAATATTACTGTAGAGGGAGGAGCAGCTGAGATCCTATCGTCAGTGGTGGGTCCTTGGTTATCTGCCTCCAGCTTTATTATAGAGGTTTTATCTTCCATTGTAATCTTGCCTGTGATGATAATGAGATGACTGCTGAGAAGTGATCTGTACAGAACAGGAAACTCAGTAGCTGTAGTTGTGGGATGACAACTGCAATATTTAAAGGGGTTTTCTGGGCATTATGAAAAATACCAGCATTCAGAAGACGTGGAAGACAGACAGCTTCACTAATACTTACCTGTCCCTCGCTCCACTGATGCTGCTGCACCCGCACAGGCTGCGAGCTCTCCCACACAGATCCTGCAGCTGAACACGAAGAAAAGCGCACACATCCAGTCGGGACTCAGGCGGAAGATCACAGTGTGTGCGAGTGCAGCCTGAACGGCAGCATCGGTGGAGCAAGGGACGGGTAAATATTAGTGAAATTGTCTTCTACAGGTCTGCTGAATGCTGTTATTTTTATAATGCCCAGAAAACCTTTTAGGGACATTTTTAAATATAGGTACTGACATGGAAAATTGAAAAAAAATATATATGTTAAATGTATCTAGTATGAAAAACAGATTTTACAGTCATTTGCTGAAAATAGATTGTCGAATTTCAGGATAAATTTAATTTGCAGCAAAGCAGAATTTCGAGGTATTCGTAAATTTTGTGGTAGCAACTCGATTTAATCTGAAATAGTGCAAAAAAACAAAAAATCATACTTACCTGTTCCATTTGCTCGAGATGGGCCAGCCACCACCATCTTGCTTGAAGATCTAGGTCGAAATCCAGTGCGCAGTGACGTATGGCGTCACTAGGGACGAGCGAATCGACTTCGAATGGTACATCCGAAGTCGATTCGCAAAGATCTTTGTTGTAATACTGTATGGAGTTCCCGCTCTGTAAAGTATTAGAATGTATTGGCTCCGATGAGCCGAAGTTATTACTTAGCGAAGTCGCATGAGTCTTCGTGTAATAACTTTGGTAATAATTATTACTGTCAAAGACCTTGGTACCAAACTCGAGTTCGGTACCAAGGTTTTTTACAGTAATAATTAATTCCCAAAGTTATTACACGAAGCTCGCGCAACTTCGCGAAGTAATACGTTCGGCTCATCGGAGCCAATACATTCTAATACTGTATGGAGCAGGAACTCCATACAGTATTACAACAAAGTCTTTTGCAAATCGACTTTGGATGTATCATTCCTAGACGTCACCATGCCGGCCGCCATGATGACGTGATCTCCGGCCTTGCGAGATTTCGTGCCAGATCTTCAAGCAAGATGGCAGCAGCCGGCCCGTCGCCAGCAAATGGTTCAGGTAAGTATGATTTTTTTTATTTTATTTTTATTTTACATCTTGTTATGTACATTAGATCATGTATGAACGCGGTATCTGAGGGGTACAATGACGGGAACCCTAATTCATCACAAAGTGAATTTTTTGATAAAATGCTGCGAAGCAGCCGAATTGAATTTCCCAATACTTCGCTCATCTCTAGTAGTGAATGTAGTCCAGCGCTCTCAACATTGAAATCTCAAAACCTTTATTAGCCATACATTAAAATAGACTCTTGATAGAATAGATGGCGATATACAGTCAACGCGTTTCAGTTTATGCAACCTTATTCATCACTTGATGTATATAACGAAAGAAACAGTACTTGCTCCTTTTACCCCCTGGTGCCTCCTGTGCTGTTCTCCAGTCCTCCTCACTGCTGTTTGCTTTCCTGGCTGCAGCCAGAAAAACATTCTGTGCACACCGGTCACCACTGCAGCCAATTATTGGCCTCAGCAGTGACATCCCATATAATGCTAAGGCCAGTGATTGGCAGCGCGGTGTCCTGTGTGCACAGACGTCAGTAAGGATGGTGCTGGAGAGAACAGAGGTAATTATCGCTGCTTTTGTTATTTTAGCACACTCACAGGAGCTGCCCAGAAAACCTTTTTAAAAATAGTTCTGCAGCCCAAAAATGTCCTCTTTTGTAAACACCCCTACCTTACACCAGGTAGTTTTTGGAGTAACCTATGAGTTATTTTACCATCTCAGGACATGTTGGCTTTTAGCACTTTCCGACTGTAGAAATATTCCTCTGTCGGTATAGCCTCTGCTTGCTGTACTCTTTCCACAGTACTGTCGGTGGTGTTGCTAAGGTAGAACTTTCTATCGGTAATGGACACATTATTTCCCATCATTTTGGCACAGATGTCTGTTCTCAGCCTTCATCATAAATCCTCCTGTGCATAATAGAGAACAAACGAGTGGGTGGATGTAGAACATGAAATTGCAGCGTGTCCTCTTGTTTTGTTTATGGAGCAATCGCTCTGAAAAGGTTTAAATTTCATGTTTGCCCTTTATACAAAAGAAATCTCCTGTACTGAAGAAGACACAACTGGAAAACTGATTTTAATGGCTTTACTGCGGATGAAAGTGGTAAGGTAATCACGGTGTGTGTAAGGGCAGGACACGGCGCTCAGCAGGTATCAGACCTGATACAGAAATACTAATATAATCAGGATTCACGTGCTTTATATTACAGAGGTGTAAAGAACACTATCTATCTATCTGTCATCCATCCACATACTAATTCTATCTATTGTGAGACAGTGACAGGTCTCACACAGGTTAGGCTACTTTCACACTTGCGTTCGGGGCTCCGCTTGTGATTTCCGTTTGAAGGCTCTCACAAGCGGCCCCGAACAACCCCCCCCCTATTTTTAACTCATTGGTGGCCAGTGCGGGTGGCCCCCCTCCCTCCCCCCGCAGTTTTTAACTCATTGGTGGCCAGTGCGGGCGGCCCCCCTCCCTCCCCCCCTGTTTTTAACTAATTGGTGGCCAGTGCGGGCGGCCCCCCTCCCTCCCCTCTGTTTTTAACTTATTGGTGGCCAGTGCGGCCGGCCCCCCCTCCCCCCCTAATTAAAATGACCGACCCCCCATCATTGGTGGCAGCAGAGAGTTCCGATCGGAGTCCCAGTTTAATCGCTGGGACTCCGATCGGTAACCATGGCAACCAGGATGCTACTGCAGTCCTGGTTGCCATGGTTACTTAGCAATATTAGAAGCATCATACTTACCTGCTGCGCTGTCTGTGACCGGCCGGGAGCTCCTTCTACTGGTAAGTGACAGATCATTAAGCAATGCGCCGCACAGACCTGTCACTTACCAGTAGGAGGAGCTCCCGGCCGGTCACAGACAGCGCAGCAGGTAAGTATGATGCTTCTAATATTGCTAAGTAACCATGGCAATCAGGACTGCAGTAGCGTCCTGGTTGCCATGGTTACCAGAGTCCCAGCGATTAAACTGGGACTCCGATCGGAACTCTCCACTGCCACCAATGACGGGGGGGTCGGTCATTTTAATTAGCGGGGAGGGGGGTCCGGCCGCACTGGCCACCAATGAGTTAAAAACAGGGGGGAGGGAGGGGGGGCCACCCGCACTGGCCACCAATGAGTTAAAAACAGGGGGGGGAGGGGGGCCGCTCGCACTGGCCACCAATGAGTTAAAAACAGGGGGGAGGGAGGGGGGGCCACCCGCACTGGCCACCAATGAGTTAAAAACAGGGGGGGGAGGGGGGCCGCTCGCACTGGCCACCAATGAGTTAAAAACAGGGGGGAGGGAGGGGGGGCCGCCCGCACTGACCACCAATGAGTTAAAAACAGGGGGTGGGGAGGGGCGGCCGCACTGGCCATCAATGAGTTAAAAACAGAAAGGGGGAGGGAGGGGGGGTGGTCTGCCCCCTGCTGCCTGGCAGCACCTGCCAGGCAGCAGGGGGCAGTCATGTACACAGTTCTTTTAGTATATTCTAACTTAAAGCTTCCTTATCACCATGGGAACGCCTCTGTGTTAGAATATACTGTCGGATCTGAGTTTTCACGAGGTGAAAAATCAGATCTGAAAAAAACTGTTATACGAACGGATCCGTTCTGAACGGATGCAAGCGTTTGCATTATAGGAGCGGATCCGTCTGTACAGACACCAGACAGATCCGCTCAGAACGCAAGTGTGAAAGTAGCCTTAGAGGCAAGGAAGAGGTGATAGTGCGGTCCACACCCCTATTCCACCACAGGTGAGACCAGCTGGAGGTACTCAGGCTTGCATGAAGCACCTCCCAAGGTGTCAGTAAGGGGGGATTGTGTTACCAGAGGCCTGGAGGCTATGTGAGTGTGGTCTTAGCTGGGCAAGGCTAAAGGACCACGAGGCTGGGAGATAGCCTGGAGCTGGGGGATGAAGTGACGCCTGGGAGGGTCGCAGGGCCATAGTCAGGCGGACTACTGAGCCCCAATCCCCCACAAGAGACACTGGACTGGAGACAGTGGGTGTACTGTGCTCTGTACAGCCAGGAGGCTGTGGGACATTGGCTGGGAAAGCCACATGGGTTCCCGTGTGTGTGTGAACGGTGACTTAATGAGTCAGGAATACTGTGTTTAGTTAGAGCCTGGACGGGCGAGTGTTTATTGTTTTTGTTTGCCACAATAAATGCACTGTTTGGACCTTAATCCTGGTGTCCTGAAGCCGTATCTATGAGGATGATCCCCTGAAAGAAAGCTACCCCTCACACTATCTATCTATCTCATATCTATCCATTATCGATCTATCCATGTGTATATATATACTGATCTATCTATCTATCTATCTATCTATCTACCTATCTATTTCTGTAAACCTACTCATACAAGGAAGACTGGAAGTCACGGAGTAGGACTGCCCACTGCACCCATAAGCATAAAGAAAGCAGGTATTTAAATAAAGGACAAGTTATGCTAAAACTTTCTCCACAAAGCTGTATACAGTATCAGTGTGTCCGGCTTTATAAGGTGATGGCCGCAGATTCTGCAGAATACACTGCATTTTCATGGTGACAAAATCACTTTAAAGGGAACCTGTCACCGGGATTTTGTGTATAGAGCTGAGGGCATGGGTTACTAGATGGCCGCTAGCACAACCGCAATACCCAGTCTCTATAGCTCTGTGTGCTTTTATTGTTGAATAAAATAAGATTTGATACATATGCAAATTAACCTGAGATGAGTCCTGTACGTGAGATGAGTCAGGGACAGGACTCATCTCAGGTTAATTTGCATATGTATCAAATCGTTTTTTTTACACAATATAAGCACACAGAGCTATGGGGACTGGATATTGCGGATGTACTAGTGGCCATCTAACAACCCATTTCCTCAGCTCTATACACAAAATCCCGGTGACAGGTTCCCTTTAAGCCTAATGAAATTGTTACCTCCAGAGAAAGCTGTTAGTGGCTCCACCTGAGAACATCGGCGTTGACTGATGCCACTTTCTTGATGGCACAGAATGACCATTTTTTGTCAGAGAAACAATATATTTGGCCACCATTAATATTAGTTCATTGAAACTCTGTAGATATAACAAAAGCTGTGCAGGTGTGTAAATAACCCTGCGCCAAACAGATCCCAGTTTTTATGAAAATAGTAAATGTTAGAAAATCAAAGCTATTGTCCCACTTTCATCCCAATCTATTAGCCAGATGGAAGAGCCACTGGAAAAGGTTTCTCCTGCTCTGGAAGATTCAGCCATCCGCTGGTTGGCCACCCATTTTTTGGGATTGGGGTTTAGTAATACAACATTTGTCCTTCAACTACCACTACAGGGGGAATATGTAGTCACTCATAACTTCCCTATCAACATCAGCTGGTTGCCTGGGTGGCTTGTTTTAGAGGAGAGGATGTCCACTTGGACAATTCCTTTGAGGAGTATCTGTTTCTAGATAGTAAGCCTTTAAATAATATTTTACTGAGCATTTACACAGTGTCCGATTTTAGAGGAACCTGTCATAGAGGTCTAATGGGTTGCTGTGGGCTACTCTTCCAATTTCGTTATGCAGTGTGACACTGTCACCTCACCCAGGGTCCAGAGATGAGTTACAGCAAGCATCTGCAACCACCAGACATCCGTGCCTGCTCATCAAGGTACTTCCTTGCCGTTGCCTGGCTATGGTTCCTATGTTATTGACTGTTCTGACTTCTGACCATGATCTTGACTTTGTTCCTTTATTACATTTCTGTCTTGTCTATTGGATTTATTGCCTAGTTCCTTTTACTTCTGGTGTTAAAGGAAATGTTATCTGCCATTTAGCAACATATACTATACTTTTTATCTTTACAGACTTTTTTTATTCTATTTCCTGAACATGATTTCTTGCCTGAGCTTTTCTTAACAGCATTTAGAAAGCATTAAGAATTGCTTTACGGCAGCCCCATGGGCCATAGACACAATGGTCAGGAGGGGACCTCATTAATTTCTATGGGAGAGTTTTCTAGGCATGTTCTGTGACCTGTGCAGAGGTCATTGTACAAGGAAAGAATATATAAGATTTGACAATCACCTATTTCGAATGGTGGATCCTGTCTTATTTATACACAGAGGTGATATCATTACAGGCAGGATTAGAATGACAGATGCGCAGATAGCTGCAAGAAAGTGATCTGTACAGACCAAGAAGTGGCGCCTATTATTAGGCCTAGTGGTCAATGAAAACTGCAGGATTGTATAGTTTTACGTATAGATAGTGACATGGAAAATGAAAAATAACGTCAAAAATTATTAAAAAATATTTTAAACATAAAAAACGTGATTTAAACAATAGGTCATTTACTGATGGCACTTTCCCATTAAATCCTGGCCTAACTCCTTACTTCCTAGCTTGTTTCATCCTGATGTCTCCTTGACTTTGACACAAAATCTTCACTAAAGAGGACCATTTGGTGACTATTCTGGGGACTGTGACCTTCAAATCTGATAAGGAAAGTACATACATTCTTGAGAGAATTAAAGGGCTATTCCCATCTCAGACAATGGGTGCAGATCGCCGCATGCACAGCCACCTTCCATTCACTCCAATGAGGCCAACGGAAATAGCCGAGCCAGGAGATAGCCTCCCTCGCTTTGCCGGCTCAGTTTAAAAAATAGGTGCGGGTCCCAGAGGTGGGTACTACCCTCTGTAGCGAAGGCAACCGTCTCCTGCTCCTTCTCCTCCTCATCATAATCATCCTATTCGCGCTGAGAAGACGAATTGAGGGTGGTCTGGATATCACCCTGTGTACTTTCTTCCCCATTTCCACCTCTTCCACATGCAAAGCGTCCGCCTAAATTGTGAGTAGCAAGAGTTTGAGTAGACATAGAAGTGGGATGGGTAAGGCTGATAATAGCATTTTTGCCGCTCACCATCTGTGTTGATTCCTCAAATTAGCGTAAAACGTCACAGAGGTCTGACATCAATGCCCACTCGGCGCTTGTGAAGAGGGAAGCTGACTGGAAAGGCGACGACCATGTTGCAGCTGGTATTCCACTACTGCCCTCTGCTGCTCACAAAGCCTGGCCAACATGTGGAACGTCGAGTTCCAGCACGTGCTCACATTTCACAACAGTCGGTGAGCTGGCAATTGCAAGCGCTGCTGCAGCTGTAGATGACTTTTGGAAATCGCCACACATGCGGCACATCTTCACCAGTAGTTTAGGCAAATTGGGGTAGGTTTTGAGAAACCCCTGAACCACTAAGTTGAACACGTGGGCTAGGAATGGTATGTGTGTGAGCTTGCCGAGCTCCAAAGCCACCACTAAGTTATGGCCATTATCAGACACAACCATGCCTGGTTGTAGGTTGAGTGGCGAGGGCCACATCTCAGTCTGGTTCCTTATACCCTGCCACAGCTCTGTGGTGGTGAGCTGTTTGTCACCTAAGTAAATTTGTTTCAGCTCGGCCTGTTGCCGCTTCCCCACTGCAGTGATACACTGCTTCCAGCTACTGACTGATGGCTGACTGGTGCTGCAAGATGAGAATTCAGAGGTGCAAGTGGAGGAGAAGAAGGGGGAAGTTGCAGCCTCTAATGTAGGTGGTGGCGGAAATCCTGATGGAAGTAGGTCCCGCAATCTTTGGTGTCGGTAGCACCTGTGCCATCTCAGAGTATGACTCACTCCCGGCCTCCACACTGTTTACCCAGTGTGCCATCAGGGAAATGTAGTGTCCCTGGCAAAAAGCACTTGTCCATGTGTCAGCCTAAATGGCAAAATTTGGAGGGCCTGCAATTTGGAAAAGTGCGCATTTAGTGCTATGGACTGTGGGTGGGTGGCTGGGTTTTTGCGCTTTCGTTCAAAGGCCTGGGATATAGACATCTGTACGCTGCGCTGGGACAAAGAAGTGGATGTGCTTGCGAAGGTCCAGGTGCAGGGCGGGAGGCATCCGGGCCTGCATCTTTGACAGGGGATTGGCCAGCACGTAACACAGGGGAAGACGAGACAGTGGTGTGACCCGCAGACACTGATTGTGGACCCAGGTGTTCGGCCCACCTATTAGGGTGCCTTGATGCCATGTGGCGGATCATGCTGGTGGTGATGTGGTTGCTAGTACTCACGCCCCTGCTTATTTTGGTACGGCACAGGTTGCAAATGACAATTCTTTTATCGTCCGCACTTTCCTCAAAAAAGCGCCAGACTGCGGAACACCTACCCCTTGGCAAGGGAGATTGCCTCAAGGGGGTGCTCCAGGGAACAGTTGTTTGGTCTGACCCGGCTTCTCCCTTTTGCCACCCCACTGCCTCTTCCAGCTTGTTGCGGTGCTGCGGATCCCTCCCCCTCTGTACTGCTGTCCTCACTCGGCTTGCCATCTTCCCAGGTTGGGTCAGTGATTTCATCGTCTACCACTTCCACTTCCTCACTCAGGTCATCCTTCTGACTTGTTCACCTAACAAGAACCTCACTTATTGACAACTGCGTCCCATCCTCATAATGAACCTCTTGAGACACTAATTATGGTTGATTTATTGGCAACTGTGCCTCATCATCATCATCCACCTCGTGAAACACTAATTGCCGTTCCCTACCGTCATCTCCTTCTGACTGTGGATGCTCAAGAGTTTGGGGATCAGTGCACAAGATCTCCTCATGTCCCTCTTTAAACGGGCTTGGCGAGAGGCCCAAATCAAGGAATGGCGATGAAAAGAGCTCCTCGGAATATCCGAGTGTGGGATCACTTGTTTGCCAAGACTTTCCATGGTGGGTGGAAGGAGGATCAGGGTGAGTATTCTGTTGACCAGACTCTTGGCTACTGAGACTGGACTTTGTGAAAGACAGGGTGGTGCTTAACCGACTGGAAGCATTATCTGCTGCAATCCAACTGACCACCTGGTCGCACTGGTCTGACTTCGAGAGTGGTGTCCTGCGCCACCCTGTAAACTGGGACATGAAGCTAGGTATCGTGGATGTGTGTGTTTCTTGTGCTCTGGCAGCAGGACCACAGCCTCTACGTGCACCATCAGCAGCACGGCCACTTCCCCGTCCCTTACTGTTCGCCTTGAGCATATTAAATGGTATATATGCTTGCAAGTATGTCACACGTACAGTAGCACAGGTTTTGTAAGTGAATGTGCAAATAAATTACACTGAATGTCACAGATATTTAGGATGCACAAACGTTATACAGGAGATGTAGCGCAAGTAATGTCGCTGTCACCAGCGGCTAAGAAAAAATTACACTAAATGTCACAGATATTTAGGATGAGCAAACGTTATACAGGAGATGTAGCGCAGGTAATGTCACTGTCAGCAGTGGCCAAACAATTGCACAGAATGTCACAGATATTTAGAATGCGCAAATGAAACAAATGTAGCAGAGGTTGTGTCACTGTCAGCAGCGGCCAAACAATTGCATGCAATTTAGCGCAGGTTGCACTAATAATATATATTGCAGCCAGATAAAACAATAGAGACCCAAAAGTCCTTTTAAGGACTAACACCTTTCAACACTAAAACCTGCCTAAAAAATAAAAAATAAATCCTGTCCCTACACTATCTGTCCCTTCTGCTGCAGCACATGGGGGCTATTGGCACATGATAAGGGGGCTACTGGCACATAAGGGGGGCTACTGGCACATGATAAGGGGGGCTACTGGCACATGATAAGGGGGCTATTGGCACATAAGGGGGGCTGCTAGCACATGATAAGGGGGCTATTGGCACATGATAAGGGGGCTACTGGCACATAAGGGGGCTACTGGCACATGATATGGGGGCTATTGGCACATGATATGGGGGCTATTGGCACATGATATGGGGCTACTTGCACATATGGGGCTACTTGCACATAAGGGGGGCTGCTGGCACATGGGGGCTATTGGCACATGATAAGGGGGCTACTGGCACATGATAAGGGGGCTACTGGCACATGATAAGGGGGGCTACTGGCACATGATAAGGGGGGCTACTGGCACATGATAAGGGGGGGCTACTGGCACATGATAAGGGGGGCTACTGGCACATGATAAGGGGGGCTACTGGCACATGATAAGGGGGGCTACTGGTGAAAGAATCTTATCCTTCTCTCTATGCACCGTGATTCCTTTCTGTGTCCCCGAAGACAGACGTCTGGAGAACGTGTCAATGACAGATGCAGAATTATGTCAGAAACAGTTCTATTTATTGTTGTCGTACAGGGCCTTTTATACTTTCAAACATACATACAAGAATAGCTTGAGTTCTTATTACATTAACAGCAGTACCTTATAGAGAAAGAAAGGCATCTCTCATTATAATAATGCTGACTAGAAACTTTCCTTATAAAGACAGAAGGTAATTGTATACATAGTCACCCTTCAATATGATGTCACCCAACCTCTTGTCCTTCATACAGATCACACAGCTAATTCTGTTTAACCCTTCAACTGGCACATGATAAGGGAGGCTACTGGCACATGATGATGGAGGCTACTGGCACATGATGATGGGGCTAATGGCACATGATAAGGGGGGCTACTGGCACATAATAAGGGGGGCTACTGGCACTTAATAAGGGGGGCTACTGGCACATAAGGTGGTCTACTGGCACATTAGGGGGGCTGCTGGCACATGATAGGGGGGCACTCTGGCTACTGGCACATGATATGGGGGGCTCTGGCTGCTGGCACATGATGGTGGGGGGCATCTATGGGGGCACATCTTACTGGCACATGATTGGGGGCATCTATTGGGGCACTTATTACTGGCAGATTATTGGGGCATCTATGGGGGCACATCTTACTGGCACATGATTGTGGGGCATCTATGGGGGCACATCTTACTGGCACATGATTGGGGGCATCTATTGGGGCACTTATTACTGGCAGATTATTGGGTGGCACTATAGGGGCATCTACTGAGGCTAAAAAGAAGGGGTATTTTATATGGGGGGGCTCTGTATAGGGACATTTTATAGTGGGACACATTATTGTGGGTACTATGGGGAAGGGGGGGAGGAGCACTATGGGGTCATCTACGGGGGCACTGAGAAGGGGTATTTTATATTGGCACATTATGGGAACATTAGCTCAACTGGGGCATTACAAACTGTTTGGCACATTATAAGGAGAATTATTTCTACTGGGGGGCATTATGGTGGGCTTTAATACTCCCCCATGGTATGAGCCCCCTAGTAGCAGCACCAACCTCTCCCTGCTCTGCTATCCCTCTGCCCCTTCTCCAAATCCTTATTATGAAATCTTTCTCGTTAGGATAAAACACAACATCAGCTCCACCGAGCCCCCGGCCAAAGTGTTGAAGTGGTGTCTGAGATCCCAAGGGCCAAGCCAAGTATTTGTAAGTTTTCATATGAAATATGTTTATGTTTGTAGTTGATCTTTATTATTGATTTTACATTGCAGATTTTTATTTTTTTTGCAGCATATGGGTGAGATTTTATAAATATTTTTATTATTTGGTCGAAAGGCTCATGGGGGGGGGGGGGGATTGTAACAGGACTGCCGTAGAATATCTAAAATAGCTGGTCAAGTAAAATGTTGCATGCAACAATCATTAAATAGGTGGCCAACAAAAAAGGGGCTGGTCAAGGGCGTGGTAAAACACTGTCTGAGCATGCTGAGAGTTGTAGTTTTGCAACAGTTGGAGGCATCCTGGTTGGGAAAACACTGTGATAATATGAACAATGGGGGTTCTACAAAAGAGCTATCGTAGGGCAAAGTTCATATTCGTGTTTACACACGTGTTTTAAAATGAATGCTTTCTCCTTTTATAAACAAGTAAATAATGACGCAATGCTGTGGGGCTGGTATGCAACTTTTTCCAGGGCTGGTTTTTATCCCAAGCCCGGCCCTGGTGCCGAGCATCGCAATGCTCGAGTCAAAATGGTGTTCAGCCGAGCATGCTCGCCCAACACTAATTAATATGAATTAGCCCGATCTAATCACATAATTTACAATTACAGACAGGCTGCCTCAGGGACTCTTGCAACTATGTTATATGTCAATATCAGATCAGCGGGCATCCGGGGCATGGCCTGCTGTCGACCGAGATGGCTGCTTGGTGACAGAGCTCCGGCTCACCATCCCTGTGAAGCAACTACAAGCACCTTGGCAAAGGAGTAACAGCGCCTGCAAACCTTCTCCTACCTTGAAGGTGACATGAGGACCCGAAAGAAAGCCTCCCGTCCGGGTCTCCGCCGCCTCACAGACTTCTTCACGACACAGGAGTCTGATGGCGGCATCCCGCCACTACACGCGGCCTCTCCACCTCCGTTGCAGGCGGCCGAGGACGGCTCTTCATCATCTTCCAGAGGAAGACTGGGTATACCCCCTCCTTCAGCGGGGACACAGAGGGACGAAACAAACCCTTACAAGCGCTGCAATTATCCCATACTAGGGACAAAGAGCTCTACAGCCGCAACGCTCCTGGGCCTGATCAAGGGGACGCCATGATGATCACGCCGCCGGTGAGTGACACTATAGCTGGCGCTGCTGCAAGCATTAAAGATCCCGCAGATAGGTCTCAGACTCCTGCCATAGACCAGGCAACACTTAATGTAGCAGCGGTGACAGACCCACTGCAGAACTTCACATGTACCGACCAAACAGTATCTGAGAATACATTTAAAGCCATGATGACGGCCGTCCATCATTCACTTATTTTGCAGCTGCAACAAGTTGCGGCTTCCATTACATCTTCCATGAACGACATGGGCTCAAGGGTGAACCATATTGAAAATCCGATGGGTGAATTAACCAACTCCCACAATGAACTTATCGATGCTCATTACTCTCTGGAGGATGAGGTGGCAGGGTTAAAAGCCAAACTGGCTGACCTGGAGGACAGAAACAGATGCAAAAACCTAAAACTTAGGGGGATCCCAGATACAGTACCCCCTGCCAATCTGCAGCAATTCCTGGGAGACATGCTCAGGATGATATTTCCAGACAAGGATCCCCAGTTGCTCCTGATCGATAGGGCTCATCATTTTCCCAAACCTAAGCATATACCAACATCAGCGCCTAAAGATGTTATTGCACGATTCCACTTTTATTATGTGATAGAAGATCTGGTATCCTATATCAGGAAAAAACTGAAGTTTGCCAGCTCCATTTCAGGACATTCAAGTATTCGCGGACCTTTCGCAAGGTACACTACAAGCTACAAAACAACTCTCCCCAATAACCAAAGTATTGAGGGACTTCCGGATCCCATACAAGTGGGGATTCCCGCTGAAACTTTTGATCCATAGGGATGGGAAAACATTTATTAATAATCTTGAAGAAGGAGAATCCCTCTTAAAGGCCTGGAATACTAGAAAATCCGTATTGCCTGTTCCTGCAAGAAAGAAAACCCCCTCCCATGTACCCCCGGATTGGTCCTCAGTGGGAGAATGATCTCAGTTGTATTACCAATGTTGTTTGCTGTGTCCTTCTTGCCGAGTAGACACAACTAATAGGGATGGCGGGGCAAGGCTGAACTGTTGATCCCCGCTTTCTCTGGTCTGGGTTTATCGTAACCCCTCTAAGACCAGCTCTATTCGGTATTGATTAACTAACCTATGCTTATTTCACAGGTTGTGATTTCTCTAATATTTGATTTATATGTTCTTATTTTTTTCTTTTTTTTTCTCTCGATGGTCTTATATTTGCAAAGCCCTCAGCACTTCAGAAATAACTGGAAAGGGTACTAGTCTGTATTCAGCTTACATGTATTATCCGTATTTATGGCAGTTAAGATAATGTCTATAAATGCCAAGGGGCTGAATTCCCCCTATAAGAGAACCTCACTTTGGAGAGACGTATACTCCTCACAGATAGATATATTATGTCCAGGAAACACATTTTGTTCACAACAAACACCCAGAATTATCCCGACAACGTTTTTCTACTATATTATTGGCCAACTCTACAAAAAAAAAAAAGCGGGAGTAGCTATTGCATTAACCCTTTCAGGACCAAGCCATTTTTCACCTTAAAGAGGACCTTTCACTACTCTACAAACGAAGAACCAACTATACCTGTGGGCAGAGCAGCGCCCAGGGGTCCCCCTGCACTTACTAGCAAGTCTGGGCGCCGCTCCGTTCGCCCGGTATAGGCTCCGGTGTCTGCGCTCCCTCTGACTGTTTTCTTGTAGGAGGCGTGTCCCTTGCTGCACTGTTGGCCAATCGCAGCGCACAGCTCATAGCCAGGCTATGAGCTGTGCGCTGCGATTGGCCAGCAGTGCAGCAAGGGACACGCCTCCTACAAGAAAACAGTCAGAGGGAGCGCAGACACCGGAGCCTATACCGGGCGAACGGAGCGGCGCCCAGACTTACTAGTAAGTGCAGGGGGACCCCTGGGCGCCGCTCTGCCCACAGGTATAGTTAGTTTTTCGTTTGTAGAGTAGTGAAAGGTCCTCTTTAAGGACCAGGCTATTTTTTGCAAATCTGACCAGTGTCAGTTTATGTGTGAATAACTTTAAAACGCTTTTACTTATCCAGGCCGTTCTGAGATTGTTTTTTTCGTCCCATATTGTACTTCATGAGACTGGTAAAATGAAGTCCCCAAAAATTTTTTTTTGCACAAAAAAATACCTAATTCACCAAATATTTGGAAAAATTAGCAAATTTCAAAGTTTCATTTTCTCTACTCCTGTAATACATAGTAATATCCCCAAAAATTGTGATGAATTTACATTCCCCATATGTCTACTTCATGTTTAGATCATTTGGGGAATTATATTTTATTTTTTGGGGACGTTACAAGGCTTAGAAATTTAGAAGCATTTTTCGGAAAATTTCCAAGACCCATTTTTTAAGGACCAGTTCAGATCTAAAGTCACTTTGTGAGGCTTACATAATTGAAACCACCCAAAAATGACCCCATTTTGGAAACTACACCCCTCAAGGTATTCAAAACAGATTTTACAAACTTTGTTAACCCTTTAGGTGTTCCACAAGAGTTATTGGCAAATGGAGATGAAATTTCAGAATTTCAATTTCTTTGCAAATTTTCAATTTTTTCCAGTAACAAAGCAAGGGTTAACAGCCAAACAAAACACATTATTTATGGCACTGATTCTGTAGTTTACTGAAACACCCCATATGTGGTCGCAAACTGCTGTACGGGCACACAGCAGGGCGCAGAAGGAAAGGAATGCCATACGGTTTTTGGAAGGCAGATTTTGCTGGACTGGTTTTTAGACACCATGTCCCATTTGAAGCCCCCTGATGCACCCCTAGAGTAGAAACTCCATAAAAGTGACCCCATTTTTGAAACTACGGGATAAGGTGGCAGTTTTGTTGGTACTATTTTAGGGTACATATGATTTTTGGTTGCTCTATATTACACTTTTTGTGAGGCAAAGTAACAAAAAATAGAAATTCAGAAATTTCATCTCCATTTGCCACTAACTCTTGTGGAACACTTAAAGGGTTAACAAAGTTTGTAAAATCAGTTTTGAATACCTTGAGGGGTGTAGTTTCCAAAATGGGGTCACTTTTTGGAGTTTCTACTCTAGGGGTGCATCAGGGGGGGCTTCAAATGGGACATGGTGTCAAAAATACCAGTCCAGCAAAAACCATATGGCATTCCTTTCCTTCTGCGCCCTGCCGTGTGGCCATACAGCAGTTTACGACCAAATGTGGGGCATTTATATAAACTACAGAATCAGGCCAATAAATATTGAGTTTTTTTGGCTGTTAACCCTTGCTTTGTTACGGGAAAAAATGGATTAAAATGGAAATTTTCCCCCAAAAAAGCTGTTTTGGCACTGTTTTTATTTTTTATTATTTGCAACATTCATCTGACAGGTACGATCATGTGCTATTTTTATAGAGCAGGTTCCTACGGACGTGGCAATACCTAATATGTCTACCTTTTTTTAATTTATCTAGGTTTTACACAATAATATCATTTTTGAAACAAAAAAAAATCATGTTTTAGTGTCTCCATAGTCTGAGAGCCATAGTTTTTTCAGTTTTTAGGCGATTGTCTCAGGTTGGGTATCATTTTTGCGGGATGAGATGACGGTTAGATTGGTACTATTTTGGGTGCATATGACTTTTTAATCGCTTGCTATTACACTTTTTGTGATGTAAGGTAACAAAAAATTGCTTTTTTGACACCGTTTTTATCAATTTTTTTTTACAGTGTTCACCTGAGGGGTTAGTTCATGTGGTATTTTTATAGAGCAGGTTCTTATGGATGTGGCAATACCTAATATGTCTACCTTTTTTTAATTTATCTAGGTTTTACACAATAATATCATTTTTGAAACAAAAAAAAAATCATGTTTTAGTGTCTCCATAGTCTGAGAGCCATAGTTTTTTCAGTTTTTAGGCGATTGTCTCAGGTTGGGTATCATTTTTGCGGGATGAGATGACGGTTAGATTGGTACTATTTTGGGTGCATATGACTTTTTAATCGCTTGCTATTACACTTTTTGTGATGTAAGGTAACAAAAAATAGCTTTTTTGACACCGTTTTTATCAATTTTTTTTTACAGTGTTCACCTGAGGGGTTAGTTCATGTGGTATTTTTATAGAGCAGGTTCTTATGGATGTGGCAATACCTAATATGTCTACCTTTTTTAATTTATCTAGGTTTTACACAATAATATCATTTTTGAAACAAAAAAAATCATGTTTTAGTGTCTTCATAGTCTGAGAGCCATAGTTTTTACAGTTTTTAGGCGATTGTCTCATGTAGGGGCAAATTTTTTGCAGGATAAGGTGACGGTTTCATTGGCATTATTTTGGCGTACATGCGACTTTTTTGATCACTTTTATTACCTTTTTTGGGAAGTAAGGTGGGCAAAATTTATATTTCCTCATAGTTTTTATTTTTTTATTTTTATGGCGTTCACCGTGCGGGGAAAGTAACCTGATTGTTTTATAGATCATGTCGTTACGGACGCGGCGATACCTAATATGTGTAGTGTATTTTATTTTTTTATTTTTATCAAGTGATAAATGTGTTTTTTTATCTTTACTTTTTTCACTTTTTTAAAAAAAAATTTGGACCCAGGCCCACTTGGTTCTTGAAGATCCAGTGGGTCTGATGTCTGTATAATACAGTACAGTACAATATACTATACAGTACTGCACTGTATTTTACTTACACTTTGAACAGATCTATGCCTTCAGCATACATCTGTTCAGTACCATGGACAGCAGGATGCCTGAGAAGGCATCCTGTTGCCATGGGAACCTTCCCCGTCTGCCACAACTGCGCAGACGGGGAAGGGTGAGGACTGGGGTGTCGGGGGGCTGTCTGGGGGCTCTCTCCCTCTCCCATCAGGGGGTGCAAAGGCACAGCAGCCCCCCGATCGGAGAGGGAGGGAGCTCCGTGCGCTGTTAACCTTTTCCATATAGCGGTCCGTTTCCATACAGCGATGTCAGCCGTTTATACCAGGGTGCCAGCAATGTGCTGGCACCCTGGTATACCCACTAGACGCCAACGATTATTCAAGGGGAGGCGGGCGGGGGATCGCGATCCCGCCTGCCGCACGGCCCGCACCACCCGCAACACCCCCCCCTGCATCTCCCACCGCCATGAAATCATTCAGGGGTACAGGGGGGGTTGAAAAAACCCTTTATTTTGGTAATTTTAAAGTTTCTGGTCAGGGACCGCAGGGATCAGAAACTACAGAAAGCACTGCGAACTGCAGGTCTGAATTGACCAGCGGTTTGCAGCGATCGCCGATACGTGGGGGTCACAGGACCCCCCTCAGCATTGACCCTGGGTGCCTGGCTGTGTGTAACAGCCGGCACTCAGTGCTGTCACCATGTCCGCAGACATGGTGACAGTTTAATGCCATGACGTGTATACTCGTCATAGGTCGGGAAGGGGTTAAAAGACTCCCTAGGCTTCCAGATAGAGGAGGTGTCAATTGATGAGGGAGGTAGATATATTATTTTAGTAGGCTCAATGGGATCGGTTGCATTGACCTTGGTCAATATCTACGCCCCCAACAAATCCCCTATTAGATTCTTAAATAAAATCTTGAGGAAAGCATGTAGTATTCAAAAGGGGTATTTAATGTTATGTGGGGACTTCAATATTGTTCCTGACAGGCATCTAGATTCAACTGATTGTAACAGAACCCAGACCCCGGCCCTGGGACGTTGGCTGAGGGACAACCAACTTTATGATACCCTTCGCTGCCTAAACGCAAATTCAAAAGAATATAGCTTTTATTCTGCAAGGCAAAGATCGTTCTCCCAAATCGATCTGTTTCTCTCAGATAGGCCATTATTATCCAGGATCTCTAAATCATCTGTCGGGGTCACGTCATGGTCTGACCATGCCCCAATTTCCTGCTCGATATCCCGATCTCAATCTTTTAATTCTCAGAGATCCTGGAGGAATAATACCTTTCTCCTACGTCATCCAAAACAAACCACTAACCGAATCCATCATAACGGAATACTTTTCTCTTAACAACACAGATGACATTAATACTTTCACCCTTTGGCAAGCTCATAAAGCAACTGTCAGGGGAGAATTGTTAAAACAAAGTTCACACTTCAAGAAATCCCGAGAGGCTAAACTAACAAACCTTCTAGATGAAGCGGCCAAACTAGAAGAACAGTTGAGGTTAGACCCATCCCTAGCTCTCCACAGAAATTTAATGACCATAAGACATGATATTCACTCCATTTTACAAATGGATTATGACCGGCAGATTACCTCCATGCGACTTTCATATTATCAATCCTATAATAAACCTAGTAGATTAATGGCGAGGAAAATTAAACCATTAACTCAAAAGGCAAATATCCCCTACATGTTACCTCCCGATAGAGTGTCTAAGATCACTCACCCAAATGAGATAGTAGAAGCCTTTGATCAGTATTATTCTAAACTATATACCCTTAATGGAGACCCCTCCACTCCTCAACCTACCTTAGAGAAAATTGCTTCTTTTCTTCAAAAAGTCAATCTCCCCTCTCTAAATGATGAGCAAATTGCGGAGCTTAATACCCCAGTTTCTGCTACCAAAGTGGAAGCTACGATGAAATCTTTGAAACCGAATAAATCGCCCGGCCCTGACGGATACTCTAATGAATATTATCAATTACTTCTACCCCTATTACTGCCACATTTAGTTCAGTTGTTTAACAAGGTTTTGGCTGGGGAACAATTTCCAGCTGAAATGTTGCAGGCTATGATTGTTACCATCCCAAAACCGGGTAAATCGATGGATTCACCTGCCAATTTCCGCCCGATTTCTCTCCTCAACTGCGACAAGAAAACTGATAGCTTACAGACTTTTAAAAATCTTGCCACTGACCAGGTTGGCTTTACAAAGGGCAGAGAGCCGCCAGATGGTACTCGACGGATATTGGGTCTGTTGCAGAAGGCTGGGGGGATGGGAACGCCTTCTATGCTTCTAACCTTGGATGCAGAGAAGGCGTTCGACCGTATCCATTGGGGATTTGCGTCAGCGGTACTAGATAAATTTGGCTTTCGAGGCCCTATTAAAAATGCGATCCAGGCTTTATACTCCAGTCCCACAGCCAGAGTACTGGCTAATGGCTCCCTCTCTTCCCCTTTTTCTATTACAAACGGCACCCGACAGGGTTGTCCCCTCTCCCCTTCGCAGAAATGTTAAGGATGTCAGGGTCGATACGTGGTATATCAGCTGGTGACCGGCAGCATTATAGGGTTGTTTGCGGACAATGTTATTCTGTCCCTAACAGACCCCCTGCCTTCTTTGAGGGCCACTTTACAGATTATTAGAGAATTTGGGGATGTCTCATACTACAAGATCAACGAATCTAAATCCCAAATACTAGCTGTCAAGGTGTCATCTTCACTACGATCGGCACTGGAGAATGAATTCCCTTTCCAATGGGCCGATTCCTCGATTACATATTTGGGCATACAACTTTGCTTTCCCCTCGCACGGTTAGTTAAAAGCAATTATGACGTATTATATCATTCCCTCCAAAATGACCTAGACCGATATAATAAATTGAATCTATCCTGGCTAGGGCGAATAGTAACTTACAAAATGATGGTTCTCCCAAAGATCATTTAACTATTTCGCACACTCTCCCCATCCCTATACCTGCCACAGTCATGGCAAAATTTAAGACTCAAATGCTTTCATTTATTTGGAAGAAAGACCCCCATAGACTAGCAGCCTCTATACTTTACAGCCATAGGTCTCACGGGGGCTTGGAGGTTCCGAATCTACAGGGATATTATGAATCCTTTGTTTTCAAACAGCTGAGATTCTGGTGTCGACAAGAGGATACTCCAAGCTGGCAACAGATAGAGGTAGATCTCAATAAAGGGAAGCCACTCTATTCTTTACTCATAGTACATGCTATTGACCCCAACTTCCCACTTCCATCAGCTCTGACATTGAAAACATCCATCCAAGTATGGAAACTATTACTACAACGTATTGGCCCAACATCTCCAAAGAGGGTGGTACAGATCCCCATAGAGATCTTGCAATACTATATAACAGATTTCTCGGTGGGAGGATGGCGGAAAGCTGGGGTACGGGTGTTAAAGGGAACCAACAACTTGCTTAGGTGGGAAAGCAGTCACCTGCTCCCGCTTAAGAAAGGCATCCCAAAAGGCCAGTACCTCCGCCTTAGGAGAAATTGTTCCTCCAAAAAGGAATTTATTCGTCAGGCTGCGGATTTGCGTCTGAGATTCCTTCAGAGGGGATACCCTGATAGGATATTGCGATTGGCTTTCAGAGCAGCACTCCAGGCAGACCGTACAGACCTCCTAATTCCAAAATCCCATCAGGAGCAGACGGGTAATCCTATCCGCCTGATCAGTACCTTTAACCGTGCAGCACCTGAAATTCGCAATATCCTGTCCCAAAATTGGGGTGTCCTCATGATGGATCCAGATCTTAGAGAGGTCCTAGGGCCCTACCCTAATATCACATATCGCAGGGGCCGTAACCTCCGTGACAGATTGGTCTCAAGTGAATTCATACCACCCGTACCCGCAGGAACTGCCTGGTTGCAGTCGAACATCAAAGGCTGTTACAGATGCAGTGGGTGCATTGCATGCAGCCATCTGCAAACAGGCAGGACCTTCTGCAGTAATAACACCGGCAAGGTCTACACTATCAACCATTTTATCAATTGCAAGACCCGGGGGGTGATTTACCGCCTAACCTGCGAATGCGGCAAGGAATATGTTGGTAAGACCATCCGAGAGTTTCGCAGGCGGGTGGGTGAACACCTCAACGACATCTCAAAGAGTAAGGACACGCCTATAGCCAATCACATCCGTACCCATCACAACGGCACTGCCCATGTGACTTTCATGGGCATTGACCGGGTCCTCCCGCCACGTCGCGGAGGCGATTGGGACCGGCTAATTCTTCAGCGTGAACTCCGCTGGATTTTTTACCTTAAATCCATGACACCACTGGGGCTCAATGAACAGCTCAATTTTAGCTGCTTTCTGTGAACAATTTATGACATCATATCGGTCTTATTGTGCAGCCCCTCTGTTTTCATGGATTTTTTGACTCTTTTCTCAATATGATGTAATTTTTATTCATCTAGTCACTACTACTCCTTGTCCTGTGGGCCTCCTGATCTCTCTGCCGGCTCTCTGTCATAGCATATGGGCCTCCCTGCTTTGTTTTTCCTCCCAATTAAGCTCTGAGGCTGAGAGCATCTCTCTCCCCTTTGTCTTTGAGACCGCTGACACGCAGGTCTCACACTAGGAAGCCAGACCCGCCCCCAGTTGTTTTACCTTCCCCTCCTCCTCTTCTGCGTGTGCTCGCGGCGCCTGCGGCTGGCGTCTGCGTTCCACGTGCGTTCCACCGGACTCCGCCTCTCCTTCTGGGGTGCGTCCGGTGTGGCGGCATGTGGAGCGCACACGCCCCCCCTCGGCGCTGCGTTCCAGCGCACACAGACTTGCGGTCACATGTTCTAGCCCTCCCGGTCCCCATGTGACATCCGGAGGGGGCGTGCCTGTGAAAGGGCGCGTTCTGGCTCCCCATTTAAACGGCACTTCTCAAGTCTAACAGTGCTGACAGCCCCTTATTGCATACCCTCGATTTGGGCCCCACAGTGACCGCATTCTGCCGTTCTGGCACATGTGTCTGGACAGCCCACTGGCCATCCAGCATTTGCGGTCCCACCTGTAGGATTTTTTTGATGGTCCAGTCCCACTGGCCTGGCCATTGTACCCGGAGTATTATATAGGCCCCAATGGACCTTTTCTGCAGTTCTAAACAGGTATTTTTTTCTGTTTTACTGCTATAAGCTCCCACTGCTGTGGCTGGTCCCTGCCACAGGCCTAGCTAACAGCATCTTTTCGCCTCTCAGGCACAAAGTGCCTGCTAGCCCCTTTTTTTCACGTCCCCTGATGAGTTATTTAAACTGAAACGTGACACGTCGGGACATCGCTAGGGCTTATTAGGGACACCGGCCCTACCAGGGTTAGGTATCCGGACGGGGTCGCTCCTTGCGGAGCAAGCACTCCGTATAGGTAGGTAGGGTCTAATAGCCCCTCCCCCTTCACTAGGGACACATTAGGGAATAAGCTTCCCGACCCTGCCTACCATCCAATACCTTCGGTATTATCCTCACTGCACGCAGTTCTATAACCAGCACCCGCCGTGAACCGGACTCCGTACCTGTGACCGCATCACCCAGGTTCCACCTACAGAGATCGGCCCACTCATCAACCATCCGGGTGAGAACGTTCCATTTCTTGATATTGGTGTTCATTTCGTGCAATTGTGTTTGGCCCTTCCGGGCCTGTCTACTTAATATTTATATGTTTCTCTTTTTTTGTGCCATTTTTTCTAATTGACTATCATTAAATGCTAAGTTTTAATCCCTTTGATCCCCTCAATGGATCAGGCTATATAACTCATTAAATTGGGATATTTGGTCAAGACTCCTAGCTTGACCCGTGCACTTTTTTGTGAACCTGTCAACGGGATTTTGTGTATAGAGCTGAGGACATGGGTTGCTAGATGGCCGCTAGCACATCCACAATACCTAGTCCCCAAAGCTCTGTGTGCTTTTATTGTGCAAAAAAAACAGATTTGATACATATGCAAATTACCCTGAGAAGAGTCCTGTACGTGAGATGAGTCAGGGACAGGACTCATGTCAGGTTCATTTGCATATGTATCAAATCGTTTTTTTACACAATAAAAGCACAGAGAGCTTTGGGGACGGGTATTGCGGATGTGCTAGTGGCCATCTAGCAACCCATGTCCTCAGCGCTATACACAAAATACCAGTGACAGGTTCCCTTTAAACGATTTCTTTGAAAATAATATATTGAAATCGTTCTCCTGCTTGCAAATATCACATGGTATACTAGATTCTTACCATTACCACTATAATAGGTTAGTCAACTTTTTAACCAAATGGCCTAGGAAAGATATAATGCTTCCAGCTGCCCTTCTTAATCATATTTTACACACGCGAGGTGACTTTCAGACTCCCACCAGCACAATTTATAAAACTGTCACAGGTGATCTGCTCTTGACAAAAAGGGCGCATTTTCTAAATTGGGAAAAAGATCTGCGGCTCTCATATTCTATAGCAGAGTGGCAAGCAGCGATAAGAATTTCCTTTCAAGCTACGAAGTGCTCTAACTTATTAGAATGCTATCATAAATTACTTACACGGTGGTACTTTACTGCCGCTAAACTCAGCAGATTCTATCCTAATGTGGAGAATTTGTGCTGGCGATGTCAGAAGTCACCTGGCAACCTCTTACACATATTTTGGGATTGTGTACTGATGCAAACCTTTTGGGCTAAAGTCGAGGATCTGGTGAGAGAGGTGACAGGCTCCAAAATTTCTCTGACCCCGGCTTTGACGCTCCTCTCACTAGATCTTGATAAGATTCCTCGTCACCTTAGACTATTGACCTGACATATCTTACTCACGGCCAAACTCCTTGTCGCAAAACATTGGAAATCTCCCACCATCCCCTCTATGAGTGAACTCAAAGATAAAGTCTCCACCTATGCTATTTACGAATGCCTATGGGCTCAGCGGACCATTCCTCCATGACTTAATCCACCTTTCCTAATCTAGTAAAGATTCCTAGACTAGTAAGAATACCTATTAAAGGCAAGTCCTTGATCATAGAGTCCTTTATAATTTTATTTTGCTCTATATTGTCTTAATGTTCTGATTTGGCATCTAAATCTGCTCTTAGAACAGTTCTATTATAATGTCTTATTTGTTATTGTTCTACGTTGGCAGCAACAACCATTGAATATGGACATGATGTTTGTTAACACTTTTCCTGATTACTTTTACAAGTGGCTGTGTCCACTTTTACGCCTAATTTATATTTGTATCTCACCTTCTTAGTGGCTGTGTCCACATTTAAGGTGTATCTATTACAAAATATTAATAACAATAATAAAAATATTGTGAAAAAAAAATATCAGATCAGCGGGGGTCCGACACCCGGCACCCCCGCCGATCGGCTGGTTGAAGAGAAGGCTTCTTGTATAGGAAGGATCCGTCCCATAGAAGTAAATGGGTCGGCTTCTTTTAATTACACTTTCTCACCGCTGCGATGTTGACAGCGAGCAGGTAAAAAATAAAGGGAAGGCTGCCCTCGCACGGATCGGCAAGGCAGCCGGGTGTTTGAATAGGCATTTTCTATATATGACTGGCCCTGTGCATTCTGCAAAATGGAACACGCATGGTCGGTATCCGTGTTTTACGGATTTGCAATTTGCGGACCGGAAAACAGGGCATGGCCATGTGAGTGCACCCTAAGGCTGTGTTCATATCTGCATTGGAGGCTCTCTTGCAAGATCCCTTTCGAAAAAGCAGATAGAATATGTCTGGTAAAATGACAGTAACAATGAAAATCTGGCAAACCCCATTATATTCAATGGTTGTTGTCTGTTATGTGCTGTTGTGATCAAGCATTACTGTCATTTCATTTTCGTTGTTCTGCTCCTACAACAGAGCAGAAGAAAGGGCATCAAAAGCAGAGATGTTAACAAAGCCTAACAAGAAGTAGAGCAATTGTATGGAGCACTGATTTACGGCCTGCAAATCCAGACATGATCACAGATCCTGTAGATGTGCAACATAACATCCTCACTATCAACTTTATTTGATTAGTAGTATTGTGAAAAAAGAAACATGTTAACCCATAATAAGGATGTCCAGGCACTATGGCAGTTCAAGCATACTGTCTGCTGGATGGGAGGTGGTTAAGTGCTTGTTACGGACAGTGAGTGTGGACCTACTGTGCCAATAAACAGATTTGACTTTGGGCTAATACAAAGGATGTTGTCCCGGCGGTCTACTATTATTTACCCTTTAAACCCTATACAGGGATCTGGACTTCACTGCAGGGAACCAACCAGGCCGTTACCTCCTGGTGAAGTCCCAGTGTAGTTGGGAGGTGACTCACGGGAATCAGAGACACCAGTGTACAACACCAAAGGAACAGGCTCTACTGGTATTCAAAAAAACAGGCTGATATCAAGGCTGATGGGGTTTGTGTCTAAGTTCGAGGCAGGAGGCAATGGAGCAATTCTGTGACTAGGCTAGGGTCAGAACAAGTGGCATGGAACAGAATCGGTAGTCGGGCAGAAGGTCGGTACACAGGTAGTCAAGACGGATAATCATACCTTCACTTGGCCATCTAGAAACTAGGAACCTAAAGCTCAGGCAACCTCTTCTAGGGAGGGCTCCTTAAGTACCCAGGGACAGCCAGCCATAGGTTTGGGAATAATTTGGATGTGTTCGCACTGGCCCCTTAAATGATTCAGAGCAAGTGCGCACTCTGTAAGGGGGATACCAGAAGGTCTAATGGGGGGGGGGGGGGCATAGGCCACTGCCTGCAGCCAACGCTTAGGAACATCGACCAGAGGAAGGAGCAGAACAGCAACAGGTCAGATCCTGGGTGAGTCGTGTAGCACCCGCTACAGTGCATCATTGACGCATCCCATTTCAATCAACCAAGGCTAGCGTGCACCAAATCAATTGCTGCTTAGAGGATCCACTTCTCTTGTGAGAAACATAACAGCTGCAGGGGAAAAGTTGTATTACATGATGGGATGTGCCTGATCCAATAAAGCAAGAGCTATACTGCTAGTCACGATAAGAACCATTTGGCCCATGTAGTCTGCCCAATATACTGAATACTATGGATAGCCTCTGGCCCTATCTTATATGAAGGATGGCCTTATGCCTATCCCATGCATGCTTAAACTCCTCCACTGTATTTGCAGCTACCATTTCTGCAGGAAGGCTATTCCATGCATCCACTACTCTCTCAGTAAAGTAATACTTCCTGATATTACTTTTAAACCTTTGCCCCTCTAATTTAAAACTATGCCCTCTTGTAGCAGTTTTTCTTCTTTTAAATATTCTCTCCTCTTTTATCTTGTTGATTCCCTTTATGTATTTAAAAGTTTCTATCATATCCCCTCTGTCTCGTCTTTCTTCCAAGCTATACATGTTAAGGTCCTTTAATCTTTCCTGGTAAGTTTTATCCTGCAATCCATGTACCAGTTTAGTAGCTCTTCTCTGAACTCTCTCCAAAGTATCAATATCCTTCTGGAGATATGGTCTCCAGTACTGAGCACAATACTCCAAATGAGGTCTCACTAGTGCTCTGTAGAGCGGCATGAGCACCTCCCTCTTTCTACTGGTAATGCCTCTCCCTATACACCCAAGCATTCTGCTAGCATTTCCTGCTGCTCTATGACATTGTCTGCCTACCTTTAAAGGGACACTGACAGGCCCGATAAACATATTTAGTTATTCCTATGCAGTCATAGATCTATTAAAGTGTATTCCAATCACATAAGAGTACCCCCTGTCCGCATTTTAAACAATGTAAAAACAACTTTATAATCATCTGTCAATCACCTTCCTTTATGCCCAAGGGGCGTTTTACTCCTACCTTTGTGCCCAGCCGCGCCCCAACTGTCGCTTCCTAGCGCCACCCAGCTCATTATTATTCACTGCGCTGGGCGGCTTTTACAGTCCCCGATCCTCCCGAGCCGGCGCAGGCGCAGCAGGAGACGCTGGCATTGAACTCACTTGTACCTTCTGCGCGTGCGCCAGATAACTTGCCCAGCACCCTCACTCGCAGTGCGCCTGCGTCCCTTATTAAATGCCAGCGTCTCCTGCTGCGCCGGCTCGGGAGGATCGGGGACTGTAAAGGCCGCCCAGCGCAGTGAATAATAATGAGCTGGGCGGCGCTAGGAAGCGACAGTTGGGGCGCGGCTGGGCACAAAGGTAGGAGTAAAAACGCCCCTTGGGCATAAAGAAATGTGAAAAAACGCCCCTTGGGCATAAAGGAAGGTGATTGACAGATGATTATAAAGTTGTTTTTACATGGTTTAAAATGCGGACAGGGGGTACTCTTATGTGATTGGAATACACTTGAATAGACCTATGACTGCATAGGAATAACTAAATATGTTTATCGGGCCTGTCAGTGTCCCTTTAAGTCTTCTGAAATAATGACCCCTAAATCCCTTTCCCCAGGTGTATTATCTTGCACTTATCAATATTAAATTTTAGTTGCCAGACTTACCATTCCTCTAGTTTCCTAAATCTTTTTCCATTTGGTGTATCCCTCCAGGAACATCAACCCTGTTACAAATCTTTGTGTCATCAGCAAAAAGACACACCTTACCATCGAGGCCTTCTGCAATTTCGCTGATAAAGATATTAAACAATATGGGTCCCAGAACAGATCCCTGAGGTACCCCACTGGTAACAAGACCTTGGTCTGAATATACTCCATTGACTACAACCCTCTGTTGCCTGTCTCTCAGCCACTGCCTAATCCATTCAACAATATGGGAGTCCAAGCCCAATGACTGCAATTTATTGAAAAACCTTCTATGTGGGATAGTATCAAAAGCCTTACTAAAGTCTAGATAAGCGATGTCTACTGCACCTCCGCCATCTATTATTTTAGTTACCCAATCAAAAAAATTAATAAGATTAGTTTGACATGATCTCCCTGAAGTAAACCCATGCTGTTTTATATCTTTTAATACATGGGATTTTAGATGTTTCACAATCATCTCCTTAAGTATGGTTTCCATTAATTTCCCCACACACGCACTCTCCAATCCTTACAAGACCTACTTCTCTCCTCTCCTCTTATTGCCTCTTCCCACAATCGACTCCAAGATTTCTCCCGTGCATCCCCCACACTCTGAAACTCGCTTCCCCAACATATCAGACTCTCACCTACAGTGGAATCCTTCAAAAGAAACCTGAAAACCCACCTCTTCAGACAAGCCTGCAACACGTGACCCTGCTGCCTCTATACCGCCATGACCAGCTTCACCGGCACCTACTGTGTCCTTCTCCCATACCATGTAGATTGTAAGCCCTCACGGGCAGGGCCCTCTCGCCTTCTGTACCAGTTTGTAACTTATCTTGTTTAGGATTAGTGCAATTGTCTGTATTATGTATGTATACCCCTTATCATATGTACAGCGCTATGGAATGAATGGCGCTTTAATAATAAATAATAATAATAATAAAATTGATATCAGGCTTACTGGCCTATAGATGTCCGATTCCTCCCTACTACCTTTCTTGTGAATGGGCACAACATTTCCTAATTTCCAATCTTCTGGGACGACTCCTGTTACCAGTGATTGGTTAAATAAATCTGTTAATGGTTTTGCTAGTACACCGCTAAGCTCTTTTAATAGCTTTGGGCGTATCCCATCAGGCCCCTGTGACTTATTAATATTTTAGACAGCTGACTTAGAACCTCTTCCTCTGTAAAGACACATGCATCAAAAGATTAATTAGTCTTCCTCCCTAACTGAGGTCCCTTTCCTTCATTTTTCTTTGTAAAAGCTTAACAGAAGTATTCATTCAGGCAGTCAGCTAGTTCTTTATCTTCTTCCATATACCTTCCTTCTTTTGTTTTTAATTTGGTAATTCCTTGTTTTAATTTCCTTTTTTCATTTATGTACAGTGGGATGCGAAAGTTTGGGCAACCTTGTTAATCATCATCATTTTCCTGTATAAATCGTTGGTTGGTACGATAAAAAATGTCAGTTAAATATATCATATAGGAGACACACAGTGATATTTGAGAAGTGAAATGAAGTTTATTGGATTTACAGAAAGTGTGCTATAATTGTTTAAACAAAATTAGGCAGGTGCATACATTTGGGCACCACAAAAAAGAAATGAAATCAATATTTAGTAGATCCTCCTTTTGCAGAAATTACAGCCTCTAAACGCTTCCTATAGGTTCCAATGAGAGTCTGGATTCTGGTTGAAGGTATTTTGGACCATTCCTCTTTACAAAACATCTTTAGTTCATTCAGGTTTGATGGCTTCCGAGCATGGACAGCTCTCTTTAAGTCACACCACAGATTTTCAATTATATTCAGGTCTGGGGACTGAGATGGCCATTCCAGAACGTTGTACTTGTTCCTTTGCATAAATGCCTTAGTGGATTTTGAGCAGTGTTTAGGGTCGTTGTCTTGTTCAAAGATCCAGCCCCGGCGCAGCTTCAGCTTTGTCACTGATTCCTGGACATTGGTCTCCAGAATCTGCTGATACTGAGTGGAATTGTCACAACCAGACAGCTGAGAAGCTCTGACAGAGGCCTTTCAGAACCTCCTCCTTGAGTTTTCTTTGTTGTGGTGTTCAGTTCCTCATCTCGTTAGCCTCTCTCAGCTGTCATGTAGTTGGACTGATTGCTTCCCTTTAAATTCCTCCCCATAATGCTTTACTGGGCGGCTTATACTTCTTCCTGGAGTGTGTGTGCATGCTGATCCTGTTTCCCAGTCTGCTACAAAGTTAAGTGCTGTACATTTATCTGTTATTTTCTGTTTGCTGGATCCCAGGTGACCCTGACTCCCTCCGTGTCTGGTGTAGGGAGCCGGTGGTCGTGTTCCCTCACTATTGTAGGGTGTTCAGGGGTTATATAGTCAAGGTACGTGGATATGCAACCATCCACCTTTGGGATCTTTGCATAGGCTGAGCAGCCAGGGAAAGTGCTAGGTCTTGTGCAGGGGTCTCCCTTTTGGTTCCTTAGCTTTGGATCCAGTGAGTCATATATGCATGTTGCTTTGTCTTGTTTCCTGTACACCGTCCGTGACATTATAAGCCGCCAAAACCGTCTCAAGCATGGATCCGGTTTCACTTTTGGCTGAACGCCTTCAGGGTCTTTCATTGGAGGTAGCTGATCTCCGCAGGACTTTTTCTCAGCTTCAAGTGACCGGTTCAGCTGGCGTTCATGGAGTTTGTTCTGAGCCTAAGATCTCGCTCCCGGATACGTTCTCCGGGGGTAGTGAGAATTTTGTGCGTTTTAGAGAGGCTTGCAAAACTCCATTTTCGCCTTCTTCCCCATTCCTCTGGTGATGAAGAACGGAGGGTGGGAATCATTATATCGCTGCTCAGGGGTAACGCTCAGTCGTGGGCCTTTTCGCTGCCGGTGGGGGCACGGCCCCTCCGTTCAGTGGATGAATTCTTTTTAGCCCTGGGTCAGATATATGATGATCCGGATCGTATTGCTCTGGCTGAGTCTAGGCTACGTCTATTATGCCAGGGTAAAAATCCGCAGAGATATACTGCTCAGAATTTCGGAGATGGGCAGCTGATACTGGTTGGAATGATGCTGCACTCCGAAGTCAATTTTGCCATGGTCTTTCAGAGGGATTGAAAGATGCATTTGCCTTTCATGAAAGGCCTATTTCCTTGGACTCTGCTATGTCTCAGGCCGTTCGTATTGACAGGCGTCTTAGAGAGAGAGGAGAGATCTCTCCTTCCTGTCATACTCAGTCCCAGGACAGTGCAGTGGTCTCATTCTATGCGCAGGGGTCTCAGTTGCTGTCAGCCCCTTCTAAGCAGGAGCCCATGCAGCTGGGGTTGATTGCCTCTGACAATAGAAGATTCAGCCCTCATGGGAGGGTTTGTTTCTGTTGTGGAGGTATAAATCATTTGGCAAATGTTTGTCCCTCTAGGAGATTCAGGCAGTTCTCTGGGAGTAATAAAGAAACAAAGAGGAAAAAATCTTTTAAAAATGTTCCGTCTGTTACTATTGGCAGGGTTGAGGCGGAAATTAAAGGTTTTCCGTTTGCTTGTAGTTCCCGTTTTGTCCTGCCTGCTAGGGTGGCACTAGAGAGCAAGAGCATTTTTTGTGAGATTTTTGTGGATAGTGGAGCAGCGGTCAATCTCATTGATAGTCAATTTGCAATAACTCATGGTTTCCAGGTGTGCACTTTGGGAAAGGATATTCCTGTTTTTGCTATTGATTCCGCTCCACTTTCTCAGAAATCATTAAAGGGCATAGTTCACAATATCTGTTTAACTGTGAGTGATGCTCATGTTGAGGATGTGTCATGTTTCGTCCTTAGCTGTTTGCCTACTCCTCTAGTGTTGGGGCTACCCTGGCTCACTAAACATAATCCCACCATTGATTGGCAAGCTAGGCAAATAAATGGTTGGAGTGACTTTTGCAGAGAGAATTGCCTCACGACATCTCTTTGAGAGGTTTCTACTAAGACTGTACCACCTTTTCTCTCTGAATTTTCGGATGTCTTCTCTGAGAGTGGAGTTCAGGATTTGCCTCCACACAGGGAATACGATTGCCCTATTAATCTTATCCCAGGCGCCAAGCTGCCTAAATCTCTTTTATACAATCTTTCCCAACCTGAAAGGATCGCTATGCGTGCTTATATCTCTGAAAGTCTGAGAAAAGGACACATACGACCCTCGAAGTCACCTGTTGCCGCTGGTTTTTTCTTTGTTAAAAAAGAAAAAAGATGGTTCTTTAAGACCTTGTCTGGATTTCAGGGAGCTGAACAGTATCACTATTCATGACCCTTATCCACTTCCTCTAATCCCTGACCTGTTTAACCAGGCTGTTGGGGCTAAAGTCTTTTCCAAATTAGATCTAAGATGGGCATACAACCTGGTCAGGGTCAGAGAAGGAGACGAATGGAAGACGGCCTTCAATACCCCTGAGGGCCATTTGGAGAATTTGGTTATGCCTTTTGGTTTGATGAATGCCCCAGCCGTTTTTCAGCATTTCGTGAACAGCATTTTTTATCATTTGATGGGAAAATTTGTATTAGTGTATTTGGATGACATTTTGATTTTTTCTCCTGATTTCAAAACTCATAAGGAACATTTACGTCAGGTCTTGCTCATTCTGCGGGAGAATAAATTATATGCGAAACTGGAAAAATGTGTGTTTGCGGTTCCAGAAATTCAATTTCTGGAGTTTCTTCTCTCCGCTTCTGGTTTTCGCATGGCCCCCGAGAAGGTCCGCGCTGTGCTTGAGTGGGAGCTTCCTGAGAATCAGAAGTGCTGATGCGTTTTTTGGGCTTTGCCAATTATTACAGGAAGTTTATTTTGAATTATTCCTCTATTGTTAAACCACTCACTGATATGACCAGAAAGGGGGTAGATTTTTCTTCTTCGTCGGTAGAGGCGCGTAAGGCTTTTTCTAATATCAAGGAGAGTTTTGCTTCCGCTCCCATCTTGGTGCAACCTGATATTTCTTTACCCTTCATAGTTGAGGTTGATGCTTCTGAGGTGGGTGTGGGTGCGGTCTTGTCTCAGGGTTCCTCTCCTGCCAAATGGCGACCGTGTGCCTTTTTCTCGAAAAAACTCTCCTCCGCAGAGAGAAATTACGATGTGGGAGATAGGGAATTGTTGGCCATCAAGTTGGCTTTTGAGGAATGGCGCCATTGGCTGGAGGGAGCCAGACACCCTATTACCGTGTTTACTGACCATAAAAATCTGGCCTACTTGGAGTCAGCCAAGTGTCTGAACCCAGATGGTCTTTGTTCTTTTCAAGATTTAATTTTGTTGTCACGTTCCGCCCTGGAGTTAAGAATGTGAAGGCAGATGCCCTGTCACGTTGTTTTCCGGGAGGCGGGAATTTTGAAGACCCGGGTCCCATTTTGGCTGAAGGTGTGGTGGTCTCTGCTCTTTTTTCTGAATTGGAGGCAGAGGTGCAGGCAGCCCAGTCAGAGGCTCCTGATCTTTGTCCTCCTGGGAGGTTGTTTGTGCCTCGCTTTAAGACACAAGATTTTTAAGGAACACCACGATACGGTCCTTGCTGGGCACCCGGGGGCAAGAGCCACACTGGATCTCATCGCTCGGAGATTCTGGTGGCCTGCGCTTCGTAAGTCGGTTGAGGGTTTTTTGGCAGCCTGCGAGACGTGCGCTCGTGCCAAAGTCCCTTATTCACGGCCATCAGGTCCTCTCCTTCCCTTACCCATTCCTTCCCGTCCTTGGACACATCTGTCTATGGACTTCATAACGGACCTGCCTCGTTCCTCGGGGAAGACTGTGATTCTGGTGGTGGTGGACCATTTTAGCAAAATGGTGCATTTCATCCCTTTTCCTGGTCTGCCCAATGCTAAGACGCTGGCGCAGGCATTTATTGATCACATTGTCAAATTGCACGGTATTCCTTCAGATATAGTCTCTGATAGGGGCACGCAGTTTGTTTCCAGATTCTGGAAGGCTTTCTGTTCTCGCTTGGGGGTTCGGTTGTCATTCTCTTCTGCTTTCCACCCTCAGTCGAATGGCCAGACAGAGCGCGTCAGTCAGAATCTGGAGACATATCTGCACTGTTTTGTGGCGGAGAATCAAGAGGATTGGTGTTCTTTTATTGTCCCTTGCTGAGTTTGCTTTAAATAACCGTCGTCAGGAGTCCTCTGATAAGTCACCATTTTTTGGTGCATATGGGTTTCATCCGCAGTTTGGGACTTTCTCGGGAGAGGGGTCTTCTGGTTTACCTGATGAGGACAGATTCTCCTCGTCTTTGTCATCTATTTGGCAAAAGATTCAGGATAATCTAAAGAGCATGAGTGAGAGATATAAGCGTGTGGCAGATAAGAGACGTGTGCTTGGTCCGGACCTGAATGTTGGTGATCTGGTGTGGTTGTCTACCAAGAATATCAAATTGAAGGTTCCCTCCTGGAAGTTGGGTCCTAGGTTTATTGGGCCTTACAAAATCCTGTCTGTCATCAATCCTGTTGCCTACCGTCTTGATCTTCCTCAGACTTGGAAGATCCATAATGTTTTTCATAAGTCCTTATTGAAACCTTATGTTCAACCCATTGTACCCTCGCCTTTGCCTCCTCCTCCGATTATGGTTGATGGGAATCTTGAATTTCAGGTGTTTAGGATTGTGGATTCTCGTCTTGTCCGCGGTTCTCTTCAGTACCTTGTTCATTGGGAGGCTTATGGTCCTGAGGAGAGGATGTGGGTCCCAGTGACGGACATTAAGGCCTCTCGTCTCATCAGGGCTTTCCATAGGTCCCATCCTGAGAAGGTGGGTTCTGAGTGTCCGGAGTCCACTCGTAGAGGGAGGGGTACTGTCACAACCAGACAGCTGAGAAGCTCTGACAGAGGCCTTTCAGAACCTCCTCCTTGAGTTTTCTTTGTTGTGGTGTTCAGTTCCTCATCTCGTTGGCCTCTCTCAGCTGTCATGTAGTTGGACTGATTGCTTCCCTTTAAATTCCTCCCCATAATGCTTTACTGGGCGGCCTATACTTCTTCCTGAAGTGTGTGTGCATGCTGATCCTGTTTCCCAGTCTGCTACAAAGTTAAGTGCTGTACATTTATCTGTTATTTTCTGTTTGCTGGATCCCAGGTGACCCTGACTCCCTCCGTGTCTGGTGTAGGGAGCCGGTGGGCGTGTCCCCTCACTATTGTAGGGTGTTCAGGGGTTATATAGTCGAGGTACGTGGATATGCAACCATCCACCTTTGGGATCTTTGCATAGGCTGAGCAGCCAGGGAAAGTGCTAGGTCTTGTGCAGGGGTCTCCCTTTTGGTTCCTTAGCTTTGGATCCAGTGAGTCATATATGCATGTTGCTTTGTCTTGTTTCCTGTACACCGTCCGTGACAGGAATCCATGCGTCCCTCAACTTTGACAATATTCCCAGTCCCTGCACTGGCCACACAGCCCCACAGCATGATGGAACCACCACCATATTTTACTGTAGGTAGCAGGTGTTTTTCTTGGAATGCTGTGTTCTTTTCTCCTCCATGCATAACGCCCCTTGTTATGGCTCAATTTTAGGTTTCATCAGTCCACAGCACCTTATTCCAAAATGAAGCTGGCTTGTCCAAATGTGCTTTAGCTTACCTCAAGCAGCACTTTTTGTGCTGTGGACGGAGAAAAGGCTTCCTCTGCATCACTCTCGCATACAGCATCTCCTTGTGTAAAGTGCGCCGAATGGTTGAACGATGCACAGTGACTCCATCTGCAGCAAGATGATGTTGTAGGTCTTTGGTGCTGGTCTGTGCGTTGACTCTGTGTCACGGCCACGGTTATGGTCGTGACTCCTTGGGAGCCGCATACAGTTGCCCGCGGTTGTGGTTGTTGTTTCAACCGCAGCTGAGGCATATTGTAGTTGGCCTCAGTGCGGTTGCCGCGGACAACAGCTATGTGTGCGGTTCCCGGGGAGTTGTGTGCGTGTGTGGATGCACTTTGTTTGTATGTCTGGTGTGCACTTGTTGTTGTTTGGTGCGCACGGACATCGTCCTTTCACTGTGGCTGCCCGTGGCAACGTTTGGTATTATGTACATGTGGTGGCAGTGTCTCGGCCTTCGGGCTGTCTCCCAGGACGGCTGCCACCCATGTCGTTGCCAGCGGCAACAGCCACGGGGTGATCAGGTTGGTCACTTCCCCTGTATGTGTATCTTCCCTTCTGTGTGTTGGAAGGGTTAACTTCCTTCCCAGTGTGTTGTGTCACTGGGTGTGGTTGACCGGTGGGTGTGGTCACTTTGCCCTATAATGCCTGTGTCTGGAGCACAGCTCAGTAGGTTGCTTTCAGTCATGCTTGGCTGGAGCAGCCTCCTGTGGATTCCATCCTTCTTGTAAGGGCCACCCTTCCAGTCATAAGTTTAAAACCTTTGTTTCACTGTGTTATTTAGGTGTGTGTGGGGTTTTATGTTAGTGCAGCTTGTGGACCTGGGTTCCTGTGGGATGTCTGGTGTGTGCTGTGTTCGTTGGTGTCTGAACCGCAGCACCTGCACATGGGATCCAGGGTTTGTTGTCTGTGGCAGGTGAGTGATGTGTTGGTCCCATTTGCCTGTCACTGCCATAAGTCTGTTATTGTATTCCCCTGTGTTGCTTGGCCGTTGAGACTCCTGCTCCCCCGTTCCTAGGAGGAGCAGGTCGTCTCACTCTGTCCCCTAGTACAGGGCCGACTTGAGGGCTCGTAGGGACTTTAAGGTTCCGGCGTATGAGTCCTCCTACCACCAAGGTCGGCTCATACAGACAGGAGACAGGGTCAGCGTTAGGGACGCTATAGGAGGTGACCTGCTCCCTAACTCTGTGGTCCCGGCCAAGTGGTAACCCTCACCTTCTCCTGGCACCGCACGGCTGGGGGTTTCCCCCACCTCCAGCCGTGACACTCTGACTGTTCTCACCATTCGTCGCCTCTGTCTATCCGAGATTTTTCTTGGTCTGCTACTTCGAGCCTTAACTTGAACTGAGCCTGTGGTCTTCCATTTCCTCAATATGTTCCTAACTGTGGAAACAGCTGAAATCTATGAGACAGCTTTCTGTATCTTTCCCCTAAACCATGATGGTGAACAATCTTTGTATTCAGGTCATTTGAGAGTTGTTTTGAGACCCCCATGTTGCTACTCTTTAGAGAAAATTAAAAGAGGAGGGAAACTTACAATTGACCCTTTCTCATAATTGGATTCACCTGTGTATGTAGGTCAGGGGTCACTGAGCTTACCAAGCCAATTTGAGTTCCAATAATTAGTTCTAAAGGTTTTGGAATCAATAAAATGACAACAGTGCCCAAATTTATGCACCTGCCTAATTTTGTTTAAACAATTATATCACACTTTCTGTAAATCCAATAAACTTCATTTCACTTCTTAAATATCACTGTGTGTGTCTCCTATATGATATATTTAACTGACATTTTTTATCGTAACAACCAACGATTTATACAGGAAAATCATGACGATTAACAAGGTTGCCCAAACTTTCGCATCCCACTGTATCTGAAGAATATCTTATCACCTTTATTTCACTGACTAGCTAATTTCTCTTCTGCCTGTGTTTTAGAAGCTCTTATAACTTGCTTGGCCTCTCTCTGCCTAATCTTATAAATTTCCCTGTCATCCTCGTTTATTTATTTTTTATAATCACTAAATGCTATCTTTTTGTTTTTAATGATTTCGGTCACTTCTGCTGAGTACCACAGTGGTCCCTTCCTTTTTTTGCTTTTACTGACAAGCCTAATGCAATTATCTGTTGCCTTCAATAGTGCCACTTTTAAGTAGTCTGATTTTGCCTGGACTTCATTGAAATTGTTCCAGTCTGATAAGGACTCGTATACTACTAATATAATTTTAGAAAAGTCAGTTTTTCTAAAATCTAAAACTTTAGTTTTTGTGTGGTGTGACTCAGTCACTGTAATTACTGTACCCCTACAGTAATATCAGATACCAAACTCCCATTTGTGAATGGTAAATCCAAAATGGCCTTCTTCCGGGTTGGCTCCTCAACTACTTGCTGTAATCCCAGTAGGGAATTTAGAATATCTGTACTCCTGGCAGAACTAGCTATTTTGGTTTTCCAGTTTACATCTGGAAGATTAAAGTCTCCTATAATGATAACTTCCCTGTTCAATGTCATTTGAGCTATTTCCTCAACTAGTAGATCATCTAATTATTTGACTTGGCCAGATGGTCTGTATATCACACCTACACAAGTTACCTTATGATTAGGGTTGAGCGAACCCGAACTGTAAAGTTCGGGTTCGTACCAAACTTTAGGATTTTTGGACCCTGGACCCGAACCCGAACATTTCAGGAAAAGTTCGGGTTCGGTGTTCGGCGCTTTCTTGGCGCTTTTTGAAAGGCTGCAGAGCAGCCAATCAACAAGCGGTTAACTGTCTGACCTTAGAAGTCATTACAGCCATGCCTACTAATGGCATGGCTGTGATTGGCCAGAGCAGCATGTGACCCAGGCTCTATATAAGTTGAGTCATGTAGCGCTGTACGTCACTCTGCTGTTACAAGTTTAGGGAGAGGATGCTGCTGGACTGGTGATTCCAGGGAGAGAATAGGAGAGAATCCTACTCAGCGATCTACAGAGAAATAGTTGTGTGCGTGAAAGGCACAATCGTTTTACCCTGTCTTGGCTGTGCTATTTCATGGGAAGAAGGGAAGACTAGACGGTGACATGGATGATACCGTCACAACAGGTGCCAACTGCTGGGGCTTTCGAAATTGTGCAGACCAACAAGGAAGGCAGGGGTGAAGACTGGGTGGAAGATGATGTGGAGGACGATGAGGTCCTCGACCCCACGTGGAATCAAGGTCATGCGAGTGACCTATGTAGTTCGGAGGAAAAGGCGGTGGTCGAACAGAGCCCCTCAGTACAGCAGAAGAGGGAGCAGGGTGCAAAATCGGAGCGGCTGTCCTCTAGACAGTACGCCTCCTACTGCCCACCTCAGCAAGGGACCGAGCACACCAAAGCCAGCTCCAAGGAGTTCCCTGGCGTGGCAGTTCTTCAGACAATGTGCTGACGACAAGACACGAGTGGTTTGCACGCTGTGCAATCAGAGCCTGAAGCGAGGCATAAACGTTCTCAACCTGAGCACAACCTGCATGACCAGGCATTTAAGTGCAAGGCATGAGCTGCAGTGGAGTAGACACCTCTAAAACCAAGAAAGGTCTCTGGCTCTTCCTGCTTCCTCTTCTGCTGCAGTCTCGGCCTCTTCATCCACCTCTGGAGTGACAGTGCCACCTGCCACCCTGCAAATAGAGGATCTGCCAGCAACACCAACACTTGGGTCACCAAGCATCTCCACAATGTCCCACGGAAGCATTAAGCTCTCCATCTCCCAAACGCTGGAGAGGAAGAGGAAGTACCGCCCTACCCACCCACGATGCCTAGCCCTGAATGCCAGCATTTCTAAATTACTGGCCTTTGAAATGCTTTCATTCCGTCTGGTGGAGACGGGTAGTTTTAAAGGCCTTATGGCGGTGACTGTCCCACAGTACGTCGTGCCCAGCCGCCATTACTTTTCAAGGTGAGCCATCCCTTCCTTGCACAACCAAATAAGGGACAAAATCAGGTGTGCACTGCGCAACGCCATCTGTGGCAAGGTGCACCTGACTACGGATACGTGGACCAGTAAGCACGGTCAGGGCCATTATATCTCCATAACAGCACACTGGGTAAATGCAGTGGCGGCTGGACCTGAGGCGTATAGCAGTTTGGCGCATGTCCTTCCACCACTGAGTATTGCAGGGTGCTTCAGTTTGTCTCCTGATGCCTCCTACTCTGCTTCCTCATCCTCTACCAGCTCCTCATCCGGTCAGCATAACACCTTCACCACCAACTTCAGCACAGCCAGGGGTAAACAACAGCAGGCAGTAAAACTTACCTGTTTGGGGGACAATCCCCACACCGCGCAGGAGCTGTGGACGGGCCTTGAACAACAGACTGATGAGTGGTTTGTGCCAGTCAGCCTCAAGCCCAGCCTGGTGGTGTGCGATAATGGGCGAAATCTCGTAGCAGCTCTGGGACTAGCCGGTTTGACGCACATCCCTTGCCTGGCGCATGTGCTGAATTTGGTGGTGCAGAGATTCCTTAAAAATGACCCCGATATGTCAGAGCTGCTGCATAGAGTGCGGGCCGTCTGTGCGCGCTTTCAGCGTTCTCACCCTGCTGCTGCTCGCCTGTCAGCGCTGCAGCGTAACTTCGGCCTTCCCGCTCACCGTCTCATATGTGACGTGCCCACAAGGTGATAGTGGAGTTTTAGCTGCAGCACGCACGGGTAAGTCGCTCGGCGGAACAGCACCACTTCACCACCAATGACTGGGCCTCCATGCAAGACCTGTGTTCCTTGTTGCGCTGTTTCGAGTACGCCACCAACATGGCCAGTGCCAATAACGCAGTTCTCAGCGTTACTATCCAACTTCTATGCCTCCTTGAAAAAACACTCCTGGCGATGATGGAAGAGGATGTGGCACAGGAGGAGGAAGAGGGATCTTTTCGTAGGGTTTCCGGCCAGTCATTCCCAAGTGGCTCCGAGGGTGGGTTCCCGCACCCACAAACCCAAGGTACACAATTGTCCAGCCAGGGCACAGTTCTGGAGGATGAGGAGGTGGAGGATCAGGAGGAGGAGATGGAGGAGGAGGAACCATGTTCACAGCAGGGTGGCACCCAGACCAGCTTATGGCCATCACTGGTGCGTGGATGGGGGATACAGAGGACACAGACGATACACCTCCCACAGAGGACAGCTTTTCGTTGCCTCTGGGCAGCCCGGCACACATGAGCGATTACTGTGCTGTTCTTTTCAAATTTAATTCCTGCACTGCATTATTATCTCCTTTTACTATGTTGTTTTATGTATTGTTCTCTGCTGCCATCTGCTGGCCGGAATTCATATGCTGCACGCCTTGTTTCTTGTCTATAAAGTTTTCTCTGCTGGGCGTGGTTTTTAGCAGCCTTGGTCCTTGTCACTTCCTGTAGCCATTTTCAGTGCTGCACTCCTTGTGACTGGAGACTCACACCTTGGCTTGTGAAGGCATCAGTTTTTGACCAGCAGTTGCCTCAGCAGTTGCCTCAGCAAAGGCATCCACATCACAGCATCTACTGCATTCCTGTATTGCATAACCGTATGTCACTGCTCTGGATCAAATAAACCCACGTTTGATTGCATCCTCATGTCTACGTCTGGGTCCATCTAACCTGAGCATCTGCCGGTCCGGTCTGCTCCACTGCTTGGATACGAAGGTAAGACAGTCACAAGGTCATCATCAGTTACACCTTCATTCGCCTTCATGTGGGGACAGAACAGTCAAAAACTGCCTTAAAGCCTTATACCCCAGTCAATACCCGTCTCAAGTCCAATGCCCGGCTACAGGTTCCCTCAGAGCCCAGCGCCACACTCAGGAACCTCCCTTGCAACAGGCCCACTCGCAGCGAATCTGCCCGGCAACAGTGTACGTCCTACAAGCCCAAGGGGAAGCACGGCGTGTCCGCAGTAGATATACTCTTGCCTGGAAGTCCTCCACTACTCACCAAGACACTTTCTACATCCTATATTAACCCTTGCTCGCATGATATAGGAACTGTTCACGCACGCGGGGCCTCCCTCAAACCGAAACCCCGCAATTCACTCAAAATACTTTAGGAACCTCATCGGGGTGCCTCATCTGAGCCGCACTGCAATTTTCAGCCCCCTATTCGAAAGTTCATTTTCTTAAAGAGACAGCGCACCTTAAATCAAAATGGCCGAAAGGGACCTCGTACAGTTCCCCAGTGATGAAACAAAGCAAATGCAACCTGATACTGATCATTATGAAGAGCTGGAGGTAGAACCCACACTTCCAGCAGACGAAGTCACGCGACCAAGGCGCTCTCTCAAACCAACTATAAAGATCACGGAAAACTATCACACAAGGAAAGATGAGCTATGTGACAACCTGGAAGAGCTATGGGAACGAGTTTCCTCCCTCATATCAGGACTTAAGTCCTCCTCAGGCGATGCCACCAGCTTACAAGTTGCCGTCGGGCGGCTGAACGCAGCCCATGAAAGATACAAGAGACTGTCCACAAGGTATATAACCTTTCTAAAAGACTCTAATATTGAAGAAGCCACGTCAGAATTGTGCAAGGCAGAATCAATAGACAGACAAAGAGACGCCATGGTGCTGGATGCGAAAGATAAAGTGGAACTCCGCATCTCTCATTTGCAAATAACTCGATCACACAGATCGCATTCATCCAAACATTCCTCTCGGTCCTACAGATCATCATGCTCTAGAAGCTCCGCCCTGAGCGACAGATTACTAGAGGCCTGCATAAAGGCAGAGCAATCCAAAGTGAGGCGTTCCTTCACTTAAAAAGAAGTCCTTGCGAGGACAGAAGCACAGACGGCAGCCAAGAGGGCAGAAGCGGAAGCCAAGAGGGCAGAAGCGGAGGCTGAAGCCAAGAGGGCAGAAGCAGAGGCTCGAATAAAGATCCTTGAATCAGAGAGAGAAGAGGAAGTCGCATTAGCAAAAGTAAGACTACTTGAGCAAGCATTGAGCCAAGGCCTTGATTCAGCCTGCTTACCACCAGAGGAGATAGACGATCCAGTTGATCGCACCAGCAACTATGTACTGAAACAGTTATCTGCACCACCCCCAGTGTACAGTACTGTCCAAGCCAATAACACAGAAACCTCCAAGCCAGCTCTACCCACAGTGCCAGTGACACTCACAGCACCCAATCAATCCCATAACAGTTGCCCAGATGCGCCCTCTCAAGGACAGCTATTACAGCAAGATGGCTACCAGATGTTTCCTGGCCTACCTCCACAGCTCAGGCAGCAGTCATCAGAATCTACAGAGGCTAGACCACAGCTCAACCCTGCAGCAACATCATTCTACCCGGAAGCATCTCACCCTTTCACGCCACGCAGCCTATACGCCCCAGGGGCATCACAAGTTGTCATGGCAACAAGCAGTGGGAGATCAGATATGTCTGAGTTTGCCAGGTTTATGGTGAGCAGAGAGCTTATTAACACCAGTCTCTCAAAATTTGATGACCGTGCGGAGAGCTACAGAGCCTGGAAGGCAACCTTCAAAGCCGCCATTGCCAACCTCAACCTAACCGCAGAGCAGGAGCTCGACCTCTTGATCAACTGGCTGGGCCCAGGCTCCACAAATCGCATCAAGAGCCTTAGAACTGTCTATATAGGACAAGCAGAAGCAGGTCTCGCTGCAGCCTGGCAGAGACTCGAACGCACCTTTGGCAGTGCAGAAGCAATAGAGAAGGCACTATTCAGGAGACTGCAGAATGTTCCCAAGATCAGTCTCAAGGATGTCCACAAGCTTCAGGATTTAAGTGATTTGCTCATGGAACTGGAGCTCGCCAAAAGAGATCCTCGTCTGTCCGGGCTGTGCTACCTGGATACTGCCCATGGGGTGAACCCAATTGTCGTGAAGCTACCATACAGCCTGCAAGAGAAGTGGGCGGCATCAGTCTCAAGGTACAAAAGAGTGCATGATGTCACCTTTCCCCCATTTATTCATTTCTGTAGGTTCATCGATGAACAGTCCCAGATGAGGACTTCCTGGAGTTTAATACTACAGCTTCAGTGATGCCATCATCAAGGTATGAAAGTATTGTGCATAAACACAGAGACTTTAAGAGCAGTGTGAATGTTAGAAAGACTAACCTACCATCATCTGCAGTACCCACTGGTAAACAATACACTACCTCATCAGGAGACAAGGCCTTCAATCGTGAATGTCCCATTCATAAAAAACCACACTCACTGAACAAATGCAGAGGATTTAGATCCAAAACCATACAGGAGCGCAAGAAAGTCCTCACCGAGCTTGGGGTATGTTTCAGGTGCTGCGCTTCATTGGAGCACATGGCTAAGGACTGTAAATCCATTATCAAGTGTGAGGAGTGTCATAGTGAAAGACACGTCTCAGCTATGCACCCAACTCCACTCACAAGGGATTCACCGGCTGCTGTCACCACCAGTCCCGCTCCAAGTCATGGCGGGGAGCCCCAAAACAACGCTAACACAGCCACTGCTGTTTCCTGCTCATGCTTGGACGTATGTGGGGAGGGCCAGAGTGAGAAATGTTGTGCCCGCATATGCCTTATCAAGGTCTACCCGGAGGGGCTACCAGAAAAGGCAGTAAAAATGTATGCCATCATTGACGACCAAAGCAATCGCTCCCTAGCAGGACCTAAATTCTTTGAAGCCTTTGGAATAAAGGGACCGTCAGAACCCTACATCTTAAACACCTGCTTGGGTCGCATAGAGACTAGCAGCAGGAGGGCACAAGGATTCATCGCTTGTTCCGTCAGTTGGAATACAGAAATACCTCTACCGACGCTGATCGAATGCGATCAAATACCCAACCATAGGGATGAGATTCCTACCCCGGAATCTGCATTTCACCAACCACACCTAAGGCACCTAGCCAACGTTATCCCACCTATGGACAACAACGCTGAGATTCTACTCCTGCTTGGCAGAGACAATCTAAGGGTACACAAGGTGCGTCAACAGTGTAATGGTCCTGACTATGCACCATACGCCCAGAGACTGGACTTGGGATGGGTAGTCATAGGAAATGTATGTTTGGATCAACCAAGAGTCCACTCTTTCAAAACGTACGTGCGTGGAGATGGACGCACAACTTGCATTAAGCCTTTCCCTCATCACTACGAGGTGAAAGAGAAGCCTCCAGACCTCATACAACCACCTGACGACATTCCTCCCTGCTTTGCCGACAACTTGGGAAGATTAGTCTTTCACACAAGCAAGGACGATGATAAAGTAGCTTTGTCAGTAGAAGACAGAGAATTTATCAAGATAATGGACAATGAGTTCCTTAAAGACGAAACCAATCACTGGGTTTCTCCATTACCCTTCCGAGCTACCAGGGTGAGACTCCCGAACAATAGGGAACAAGCTCTGTCTAGATTTAACTCTCTTCAGCGTACCATGAACAGTAAGCCTGAGATGAGAGAACACATTGTTGCCTTTATCGACAAAATATTCCGCAACAACCATGCAGAACCAGCTCCGCCCTTAGGGAAGAACGACGAGTGCTGGTACTTGCCTTCTTTTGGAGTGTATCACCCACGGAAACCCAATCAAATTAGGGTTGTTTTTGACTCAAGCGCCAAACATCAAGGTGTATCTCTTAATGATGTCCTTCTCACAGGTCCTAATCTGACGAATAACCTAGTTGGAGTGCTGATGAGGTTCAGAAAGGAGCTCGTTGCCATCACCGCCGACATTGAACAGATGTTTCACTGTTTCGTAGTCAGAGAGGACCACCGGAATTTCCTCAGATTTCTGTGGTACAAGAATAATGACACCAACGCAGAGATGACAGAGTATCGAATGAGGGTACACGTATTTGGAAACAGCCCTTCACCTGCCGTGGCAACTTACGGCCTTCGTCGAACTGCATTAGAGGCAGAATCCGAGTACGGTAAAGACGCCAGAGACTTTGTAGAAAAGGACTTCTACGTAGACGATGGACTCAAATCACTACCGACTGAAGAGGCGGCCATTGATCTGCTCAAAAGGACTCAAAGTATGTTGTACCAAGCCAAACTTAGACTACACAAAATTGCCTCAAACAGCCTGGCCGTTATGAGGGCCTTCGAATCAGGCGATCATGCACCAGGATTCAAGGACATTAACTTGGGACTGGACAGTCCACCTGTGCAGAGGAGCTTGGGCCTCAGATGGGATCTCTCGGCTGACTCCTTCGGTTTTCAGATAAGTTGCGCAGACAAGCCATTTACAAAACGAGGTGTCCTATCAGTGGTAAACAGCCTATTTGATCCACTGGGATTTGTAGCGCCCATCACCATACAAGGTAAATCTCTACTGAGACAGTTTTCTGAAACAGTCAAGGATTGGGATACCCCACTTCCCTCGGAGAAAGAGCAAAAATGGGAAGCCTGGAAGCGATCCTTGTGTGCCTTGGATGAGATCCACATCCCGAGATGCTATGTTAAAACCTCACTTTCCTCTAGCATAAAGAAAGAACTCCATGTGTTCTCAGACTCCTCCACGGAGGCCATCGCAGCGGTTGCCTATCTGAAGGTGACAGAACCCAACAACCAAAATCACGTTGGATTCGTCTTTGGTAAGGCTAAGTTAGCCCCTAAGCCTGATCATACTATTCCCAGACTGGAACTTTGTGGGACTGTGTTGGCAGTGGAGATTGCGGATTTCATACAACAAGAACTGGGTGTCGACATAGCTGAAGTCCAGTATTACACCGACAGTAAAGTCGTTTTGGGTTACATCCACAACCGGACCAAGCGATTTTATGTGTACGTTAGTAACCGCATAGAGAGAATCAGGAGATCCTCCAAACCTGAACAATGGCACTATGTACCATCCGAACTTAATCCAGCAGATCACGCCACTAGGCCTATGTCTATAGGTTCCTTTACTAACTCTACTTGGCTTACAGGTCCAGAGTTTCTGCTTGGAGAGGCAGACGAATGTGTACAGGAAGTTTTCAGCATCCAGGATCCGGATAATGATCCAGAAATCCGCGCCGAAGTTAGCGCATTAGTCACTGGAACTAAGCAAACAGCCAGCTTCGGTTGTCAGCGCTTTGAACGTTTCTCCAGTTGGATGAGACTCGTCAGAACTATTGCAAGGTTAGTGCACATTGCAAGATGTTATCATAATACTCACCAAGATAAAGATTGTCATGGTTGGCATGCCTGCCATAAACCCTTCTCTGCTGAGGACATCTCTCATAGTGAGTACCTCATAATACGTCGCGTCCAGCAGGAAAATTTTAACATAGAATGGAAGTGCTTGTACAACAAACAGCAGATTCCTTTAAAAAGTCCTCTCGCCAACTTAAATCCAGTTATCGACAGTTTTGGCTTGCTGAGAGTTGGTGGTCGTTTGAATCAAGCCCACCTGGGAATTGCAGAACAGAATCCTCTCATCATTCCCAGCAAACATCATATCACCATCTTGCTAATCCGACACTACCACGAAAGGGCCGAACACCAAGGCAGGCAAATTACTGAGGGCAAATTACGGTCTGCAGGCCTTTGGATTATAGGTATGATAAAACGTGTGGCGCAAGTACTGCATCAGTGTGTGCACTGTCGTAAAGCAAGAGGAAAACAACTACACCAACAAATGGCCGACTTGCCTGCAGATAGACTATGTACAGAGCCGCCTTTCACCTATGTTGGCCTAGATGTCTTTGGGCCATGGATGGTGTCCGCACGCAGGACCCGCGGCGGTCACGCAAACAGTAAGCGTTGGGCCGTACTATTTACTTGCATGAGTGTGCGAGCAGTTCACATAGAGGTGATAGAATCTATGGACACATCCAGCCTTATTAATGCCTTAAGACGGTTCTTCGCAATCAGAGGACCAGTAAAACAATTGAGGTCTGACCAGGGAAGCAACTTCATCGGAGCCTGTAGAGAACTTAACATCAACACCAAGTCCATTCAAGATCAGTTGGCGGAAAAAGGTTGCACCTGGATTTTCAACCCTCCTCATAGTTCCCACATGGGGGGCTCCTGGGAGAGAATGATCGGCATCTCACGCAACATCTTAAATTCTATGTTGATGGATGTAAACTCGTCTAGACTCACACATGAGACTCTAGTCACCCTTCTCGCTGAAGTTTCGGCCATTATCAATTCAAGACCCCTTGTGCCAGTGTCTATGGATCCTGAAACACCAGCCATACTGACTCCGGCTATTCTACTTACCCAAAAAACTGAGAGTACGCTTATTCCTAGTGGAGAATTCACTCATGCTAACATCTATCAAAAACACTGGAAACGTGTACAATATCTAGCAGATTACTTCTGGAACAGGTGGCGAAAGGAGTACCTCAGTATTCTTCAAGGAAGAAGAAAATGGCAACACCACAAACCAAACTTGAAGGAAGGAGACCTTGTATTGATGAAAGAGCAACAAACCGAGAGGATTGACTGGCCTATCGGGCTAATTTCAAAGGTTTTCCCTAGCAAGGATGGCAAGGTCCGGAAGGTGGAGTTGAAGATCTTCAGGAAAGGCGAGCTTAAAACGTTCTCAAGACCAATCAACAAACTCATCCTAATATTACCCATCGAGAACGTCCCTGCTGGGTGAACAGGACTGTATCTAGCTTCGCAGATCTTCTCCATTCCAAGTTGGAAAACAGGACTAATCTATGTTTTGCATTCTAACATGTTTTTTTTACAGGTTGTTTATATTTTATGGACATTCGTCATAGTGAAATCCCCAAAGTGAATTTCAGACGGGGAGTGTGCTGTTCTTTTCAAATTTAATTCCTGCACTGCATTATTATCTCCTTTTACTATGTTGTTTTATGTATTGTTCTCTGCTGCCATCTGCTGGCCGGAATTCATATGCTGCACGCCTTGTTTCTTGTCTATAAAGTTTTCTCTGCTGGGCGTGGTTTTTAGCAGCCTTGGTACTTGTCACTTCCTGTAGCCATTTTCAGTGCTGCACTCCTTGTGACTGGAGACTCACACCTTGGCTTGTGAAGGCATCAGTTTTTGACCAGCAGTTGCCTCAGCAGTTAGCCTCAGCAAAGGCATCCACATCACAGCATCTACTGCATTCCTGTATTGCATAACCGTATGTCACTGCTCTGGATCAAATAAACCCACGTTTGATTGCATCCTCATGTCTACGTCTGGGTCCATCTAACCTGAGCATCTGCCGGTCCGGTCTGCTCCACTGCTTGGATACGAAGGTAAGACAGTCACAAGGTCATCATCAGTTACACCTTCATTCGCCTTCATGTGGGGACAGAACAATTACATGCTGCAGTGTCTCCGCAACGACCGCCGAGTTGCCCACATTCTAACTTGTGCTGATTACTGGGTGGCCACGCTGCTGGATCCCCGTTACAAGGACAACGTACCGTCCTTAATTACGTCACTGGAGCGTGATCGTAAAATGCGCGAGTACAAGTGCATGCTGGTAGACGCGCTGCTGGTGGCATTCCCACCTGACAGCGGGGGCACAGTGGAAGCACAAGGCGAAGGCAGAGGACGAGGTCGCCAACCCAGCTGGGGCACCGCCAGCACCTCAGAAGGCAGGGTTAGCATGGCGGAAATGTGGAAAATCTTTGTCAGCACGCCACAACAACCAGCACCACCAGCTGATATGGAATGTCTTAGCAGGAAGCAGCATTTCACCAACATAAAACATAACTTTTACTAGTCAGATCATAAAAAAGGTACCACTGTGGTGGTTCACCAGTGCATAAGTGAAAAAGACAAACAACAATAATAGTAAATACAGATACAGAAATATGTCTGGGAGCTGGTCATACAGACTCCACTACAAGAGGGATGAGTGAACGCAAGGCAGCAAGTTGGGAGCAATGGGTATGCCTATACTCTCCCTATGCTCACCCTAGCTAAGACCTCAGCCCAGGGACGTCCCCTAGTGGTGGAGACTCCCTGTCCTCGTTCCTGGGCTGACTGCCCTACGTTTACCCTCCTCTTTAAAGTTAACAAACAAATGCTCCACAGACCATAAGTAGGTGTGGTCATGTGTCCCTGGTAGGGAAAAAATCCCGACAGGGGCACTAGAATAGATGAGACCAATCACAATCAATGCAGTCAGGTGAATTGATATCACCTATACCATATAGAGTCAGACCCGGGTGCACCGGTTAATGCATTCCCAGGTTGGCTCTAAAAGAAGCCCCAACGCGTTTCCCCTATCACTAGGTTCATCAGGGGGCAAGTGTGGTCAAAGATACAACCATCACATACAAAAATGTATGGTCAAAAATACAACCATCACACAGAATAAGTTTAAAGATACTTATGATAGGATGAGGCAACAGGACCAGGGACGCAGAAGGTGTTTAGGCATAGGACCAGGGACCAAATTGATATGTCCCACCTGTAAAAAATAAGAATGCTCTCAGTTCATGTACTAAACACAGTACAATACATTTATATCCCCTATGTCTCCTTCAGATCAGCACTTACTTAGTGTCCCGTGCAGTCAGGAGAGAGGAGCGCCCACATGATACGGGCCAATCCGTCACTTAGGGGTCTGTGAGCCAAAATTCAAGCATGGTGTGAGACACACTACATGCTACAGTGATATCAATTTACAATGAATTGTCCGCACTTACATTTAGGCCTGCGTCCTGGTATCGTCCTGTTCCTCCTCTCACTCATGCCCACACTCCCATTCCCTTAAATAGTTACCCATCAGCTGTGTCAGATTCATACTGGTTAAAATCGCCAAAAGTCATGCCTCATATGGTTGAAAGTGCATACCGGAGCGTTCTGAGCCGGCCGAACCACGTGGAACGCACTCGGAGTTCACATCCGGTCGCAGTGGAACGCATAGCTACGTCACTTCCGGTCCGTACGGCGCCCCATCCAGGTGGAAGGCATGGGGCAGTCACATCCGGTTATATGGAACGCAGACTCACTCCCCATCCGTTCTATCAGTCAAATCGCTTCTAGTAAGCGCAGGTATCTTCACATTAGAGGCAAAGTGACACGATATTCAATACATGAAACCAGTCACTGACATATAGCATGGTGCTTATTATTCTAGCATTCTATTCGGGAAGGGGGCGGGGTCAAGGAGCTGTGGGTAATACAGTATTGTGCTTTTCACTGAGGGTGTATTCCTATTATAGAGGAAACACCTACAGCACATTGGATGAACAATGTGCAACCTGGATACTTTAAAGTAGTATCCTACTTATTTTTATCATGGCTATTGATGAAATAACCGAAGTGGCGCTACTTTATGGCAGGGGGATACAGGAAACGTACGACCTCAGGGATGAACGTCCCTAGTGGGAAATAGATCATAAGAAACAGGAGAACGTAAGTCTCTCATTGATCCCTAGTGGTGCCTGGGATCTGAAGCGGTGAATCCACATGCATTCTTTTTGGAGGATTTTGCGGTCCCAATCGCCACCCCTTGGGGATAAAGGGATGGTTTCCAGGACCGAAAAACGTAAGCACTTAGGGTCGCCACCGTGCACATCAATTACATGTGACGCGACGGGTGTGATCTTTTTCTTCACCACGTCGTTCACGTGTTCACAAATTGTATTGAATATCGTGTCACTTTGCCTCTAATGTGAAGATACCTGCGCTTACTAGAAGCGATTTGACTGATAGAACGGATGGGGAGTGAGTCTGCGTTCCATATAACCGGATGTGACTGCCCCATGCCTTCCACCTGGATGGGGCGCCGTACGGACCGGAAGTGACGTAGCTATGCGTTCCACGCGACCGGATGTGAACTCCGAGTGCGTTCCACGTGGTTCGGCCGGCTCAGAACGCTCCGGTATGCACTTTCAACCATATGAGGCATGACTTTTGGCGATTTTAACCAGTATGAATCTGACACAGCTGATGGGTAACTATTTAAGGGAATGGGAGTGTGGGCATGAGTGAGAGGAGGAACAGGACGATACCAGGACGCAGGCCTAAATGTAAGTGCGGACAATTCATTGTAAATTGATATCACTGTAGCATGTAGTGTGTCTCACACCATGCTTGAATTTTGGCTCACAGACCCCTAAGTGACGGATTGGCCCGTATCATGTGGGCGCTCCTCTCTCCTGACTGCACGGGACACTAAGTAAGTGCTGATCTGAAGGAGACATAGGGGATATAAATGTATTGTACTGTGTTTAGTACATGAACTGAGAGCATTCTTATTTTTTACAGGTGGGACATATCAATTTGGTCCCTGGTCCTATGCCTAAACACCTTCTGCGTCCCTGGTCCTGTTGCCTCATCCTATCATAAGTATCTTTAAACTTATTCTGTGTGATGGTTGTATTTTTGACCATACATTTTTGTATGTGATGGTTGTATCTTTGACCACACTTGCCCCCTGATGAACCTAGTGATAGGGGAAACGCGTTGGGGCTTCTTTTAGAGCCAACCTGGGAATGCATTAACCGGTGCACCCGGGTCTGACTCTATATGGTATAGGTGATATCAATTCACCTGACTGCATTGATTGTGATTGGTCTCATCTATTCTAGTGCCCCTGTCGGGATTTTTTCCCTACCAGGGACACATGACCACACCTACTTATGGTCTGTGGAGCATTTGTTTGTTAACTTTAAAGAGGAGGGTAAACGTAGGGCAGTCAGCCCAGGAACGAGGACAGGGAGTCTCCACCACTAGGGGACGTCCCTGGGCTGAGGTCTTAGCTAGGGTGAGCATAGGGAGAGTATAGGCATACCCATTGCTCCCAACTTGCTGCCTTGCGTTCACTCATCCCTCTTGTAGTGGAGTCTGTATGACCAGCTCCCAGACATATTTCTGTATCTGTATTTACTATTATTGTTGTTTGTCTTTTTCACTTATGCACTGGTGAACCACCACAGTGGTACCTTTTTTATGATCTGACTAGTAAAAGTTATGTTTTAAGGGGATCAATACTGCTGGACACAAACTGTGAACTTTAGATCCTTTTTCATTGATCTATATTGAATAAGCTGGACATTTATTCTTAGAAACATTATGGCAAATTTTTTATCTGGCACTTTATTTACCGATGCCCTATTGAAAGAAGCGCAGGATATCTTTTCTGACAGAGAGATTCCGGGACTTAGTACATCAGCCTCATGCAAACAGGTCTTTTGGGACCTTTATAATAAATACAAAGACAACATTAAATCCTGGTGGGAGATACGTTGTTTCGAGAGTTACTTGGAACACAAGATAGTCCCTAAAGGACTCCGCCTCCAGGTTAAACCGGCAGAACGTATTGTATCACCATCCCTTATAAAGAGGTGGGAGGAACAACTGACACTCAGTTCACTGACCCTCATGCAAATCCTCCTTGATGAGGAGAAACTGATGTTTGAAAAAACATCTGCCAGCCTTCAGGAACAAATTGATCTTGCCCTCACCTATAAAGACGACCCAGATTTCCCTAGACGGGAAGCTTCTCTCCAAGTGTCGGTTGAAAGGTTTCAAACTGTCATAAAAGAAAGAAAGCATAGACAGTTTCTTCGTGACCTCTCGGAATTTAGAGAAAATAGGGCCTATCAACAACAACCCACTGGCTCCGCACCTCTGGTGTCTGAGGTGTCCACATCGGAGGTGGACTCCTCTGACACCGAATTATCAGGTGGGAACTATAGGGGAAGAGGTTCGACACAGACTGGGAGAAGGGGTAGACGACGATGGCAGAAGGGAGGAACAAACGGGAGGGGTCGTCCGGGGGGGGGTAAATTACTCCACCGGGCCTGTACCCTATCCCTCTGGCTCATCATCGCAAACATCTGGTGCTGCCTCCAACAACTTCCCGCCGTCACAATCCCCTGTATGCGCCTCGGGGTCTTTTTTAGAGAAAAGTCAGATACCTTACAACCTTCGGGGGGGGAACAAAGCCGACAGAACCTGAAGGATGGGCTCCAAGTTGTGAACTTATCATCTCGGTCCCTAAGTGTACTTGAATTAGGGGTACTGAGTAGGGGGCTGTCATTTGTTCCATCCACCAATTTCTGTCTGTTTACGTGGATCAAGGACCTGAACCTATTTGCCAGACGCCTTAAGTGGCATAAATTCTTTAGGGATAATGATAGACAAACCTGTGCCAGACTCGGCCTGAGCGAGTGTGATCTTGCCTCTTTGCAGACCCTCTGTGAATTGGGGGAGGAAGGTAGCCGGTGCCCAGGTCAGGGACCATATACCAATCTCAAACCAATAAGTACCAAGATGCCTCCACCCATAAAATATGAATGTGTGGATATATTTATGCAAATGGTGACGAGTGAGCTGGAGAGATTCGAGGGAATGTCTCCCCGCCACTTCAATCTGTCTCGAATGGAGATGTCGGCCTTGACTGCCCTTGAGAAAGATAAATCTATAATCATCAAACCCTCTGATAAGGGTGGCAATTTGGTCATTCTTGACCATGTAGCGTACCAGACTATGTGTCTGAATCTTCTGAAAGATAGGGAAGGTTATAGGGTATTAGATACGAATCCCCTGACCACCTTCTACGAGGACCTGAAGATCATCTTGACTGACGCTCTGGTAGACAGATTGATTTCGGCGGCTGAGTACAATTTTCTCCTTCCCGCTCACTCCACCATTGCTACCTTCTACGGATTACCCAAAATCCATAAGGGGGTCACACCCCTCAAGGGGCGCCCCATTGTCTCCGGGGTTAACTCCCTGACCCAGAACTGTGGGATCTACGTCGATCGTGTGCTGAGGGAGTTCGTCGTGTCCTTACCCTCATATACGAGGGACACGATGGACTTCCTCAGCAAGATCGACGCGATCAATATGGACAAGGACTGTATACTGGCAAGTATAGATGTCGAGTCCCTTTATAGCTCGATCCCCCACACGAAGGGGATCTCTGCCACTGAATACTATCTTAAGACGAGGGACATCCATTGTAGGGCGCATAACATTTTTGTGCTCAGACTCCTGGAGTTCACCCTGACCCACAATTTTTTTCTCTTCAACTCGCGGTTCTACCACCAGCTCAGGGGGACGGCAATGGGGAGCCCTTGTGCCCCCACCTATGCCAACCTCTTCCTGGGCTGGTGGGAGGACACCGTCGTGTTTCCAGATAGAGAGACGTGGTGGTCCGAGAAGATCACCTTCTGGACAAGATATATAGACGACATTTTTGTGATCTGGAGGGGTGGGCCGGGTGAGCTCCAGGAGTTTGTGGGATCCCTAAACAACAACGATGTTGGTTTGCGATTTACTTTTGAGTTTGACCATCACTCTATCCCCTTCCTTGATGTACGGATAACCAGGGAGGGAGAAAAACTCACTGCTAATCTATTCAGAAAGGATACCGCGACCAACTCGTTGTTGCATTGGGAGAGTCATCACCCTCTACCGCTTAAACGTGGCATACCAAAGGGTCAGTATTTGAGGACCCGGAGAAACTGCTCTGAGGGTAAGGCGTTTCACATTGAGGCCAAGAAATTACAGACGAGATTCAGAGAGAGGGGATATCCTCAAACAGTTCTTGGGGGGGCGTTTCGGAACGCTGCAAGCAGGGAGCGCACCGAATTACTTGCCCCAAAACCGAAGGTTAAGAGTGTACAACAACCTATACGCCTAATATCTGTATTTGATTGTGCAAATGTGGAAGTAATGTCAGTCCTGAAAAGGTACTGGCCGATTCTCCACATGGATCCTGACCTGCAAGATGTACTGACTAAGCAACCGAGTGTTACTTATAGGCGGGGGAGGAGCATAAGAGACCGCTTGGTTCATAGCCACTACATTGCACCAACTGGAACCGGCACGTGGCTGGACCGGAAACCTTGCGGGATGTTCAAGTGTGGCTCCTGCAAAGCCTGTGCGTTTATATCTACCGCTAAATCTAACATCTGTTCAGTAACCGGTCAAACCTATGAAATCAGAGATTTTTATAACTGCAGAAGCAGGGGTGCTGTCTATCTGTGTCAATGCCCCTGCCCTCTGGACTACATAGGCAAGACCATTCGTGAGGTCAGGCGTCGAATTTGTGAACACGTGAACGACGTGGTGAAGAAAAAGATCACACCCGTCGCGTCACATGTAATTGATGTGCACGGTGGCGACCCTAAGTGCTTACGTTTTTCGGTCCTGGAAACCATCCCTTTATCCCCAAGGGGTGGCGATTGGGACCGCAAAATCCTCCAAAAAGAATGCATGTGGATTCACCGCTTCAGATCCCAGGCACCACTAGGGATCAATGAGAGACTTACGTTCTCCTGTTTCTTATGATCTATTTCCCACTAGGGACGTTCATCCCTGAGGTCGTACGTTTCCTGTATCCCCCTGCCATAAAGTAGCGCCACTTCGGTTATTTCATCAATAGCCATGATAAAAATAAGTAGGATACTACTTTAAAGTATCCAGGTTGCACATTGTTCATCCAATGTGCTGTAGGTGTTTCCTCTATAATAGGAATACACCCTCAGTGAAAAGCACAATACTGTATTACCCACAGCTCCTTGACCCCGCCCCCTTCCCGAATAGAATGCTAGAATAATAAGCACCATGCTATATGTCAGTGACTGGTTTCATGTATTGAATATCGTGTCACTTTGCCTCTAATGTGAAGATACCTGCGCTTACTAGAAGCGATTTGACTGATAGAACGGATGGGGAGTGAGTCTGCGTTCCATATAACCGGATGTGACTGCCCCATGCCTTCCACCTGGATGGGGCGCCGTACGGACCGGAAGTGACGTAGCTATGCGTTCCACGCGACCGGATGTGAACTCCGAGTGCGTTCCACGTGGTTCGGCCGGCTCAGAACGCTCCGGTATGCACTTTCAACCATATGAGGCATGACTTTTGGCGATTTTAACCAGTATGAATCTGACACAGCTGATGGGTAACTATTTAAGGGAATGGGAGTGTGGGCATGAGTGAGAGGAGGAACAGGACGATACCAGGACGCAGGCCTAAATGTAAGTGCGGACAATTCATTGTAAATTGATATCACTGTAGCATGTAGTGTGTCTCACACCATGCTTGAATTTTGGCTCACAGACCCCTAAGTGACGGATTGGCCCGTATCATGTGGGCGCTCCTCTCTCCTGACTGCACGGGACACTAAGTAAGTGCTGATCTGAAGGAGACATAGGGGATATAAATGTATTGTACTGTGTTTAGTACATGAACTGAGAGCATTCTTATTTTTTACAGGTGGGACATATCAATTTGGTCCCTGGTCCTATGCCTAAACACCTTCTGCGTCCCTGGTCCTGTTGCCTCATCCTATCATAAGTATCTTTAAACTTATTCTGTGTGATGGTTGTATTTTTGACCATACATTTTTGTATGTGATGGTTGTATCTTTGACCACACTTGCCCCCTGATGAACCTAGTGATAGGGGAAACGCGTTGGGGCTTCTTTTAGAGCCAACCTGGGAATGCATTAACCGGTGCACCCGGGTCTGACTCTATATGGTATAGGTGATATCAATTCACCTGACTGCATTGATTGTGATTGGTCTCATCTATTCTAGTGCCCCTGTCGGGATTTTTTCCCTACCAGGGACACATGACCACACCTACTTATGGTCTGTGGAGCATTTGTTTGTTAACTTTAAAGAGGAGGGTAAACGTAGGGCAGTCAGCCCAGGAACGAGGACAGGGAGTCTCCACCACTAGGGGACGTCCCTGGGCTGAGGTCTTAGCTAGGGTGAGCATAGGGAGAGTATAGGCATACCCATTGCTCCCAACTTGCTGCCTTGCGTTCACTCATCCCTCTTGTAGTGGAGTCTGTATGACCAGCTCCCAGACATATTTCTGTATCTGTATTTACTATTATTGTTGTTTGTCTTTTTCACTTATGCACTGGTGAACCACCACAGTGGTACCTTTTTTATGATCTGACTAGTAAAAGTTATGTTTTAAGGGGATCAATACTGCTGGACACAAACTGTGAACTTTAGATCCTTTTTCATTGATCTATATTGAATAAGCTGGACATTTATTTCACCAACATGGTGGAGCAGTATGTGTGCACACGCCTACACGTACTGAATGACGGGTCTGCCTCCTTCCACTTCTGGGTCTCCAAATTGGGCACATGGCCTGAGCTTGCCCTTTATGCCTTGGAGGTGCTGGCCTGCCCTGCAGCCAGTGTATTATCTGAACGTGTGTTTAGCACGGCAGGGGGCGTCATCACAGACACGCGCAGCCGCCTGTCCACAGCCAATGTGGACAAGCTAACGTTCATTAAAATGAACCAGGCATGGATCCCTCAGGACTTGTCCGTACCTTGTCCAGAATAGACATGTATACCGGCACTAAGCAGCCATTGTTATACTGCAGCGCAATTGCTCATGTTTGTATTTTGGATATTTCACACTCTTTTGGAGTGTACCTTAATTTAAAAAAATTAAATTAAAACCAAAAACCTGTGTTGGCTATCTCGTCCTCCTCCACCGCCTACTCCGTTACGTCCACCGCCTCCTTAAACTCCTACTCCATATGGACCTCCACCTCATAAATCAAATTTTTTTTGTACGTGTTTTATTTTATATCATTTCACTACTTTGTCATTTACATTTTTGGGTGAAATTCACCAATTTTTGGTTGTATAGTACCACTGCTATACCTAGTAGGTCGGTAAAAAAAATTAATAAATTGTCAATAACATTTTCGGGTGAAATTCACCAATTTTTGGTGTATAGTACCACTTCTATACCTAGTAGACCAGTAAAATAAATTAAAAATTATCTGTAACATTTTCTGGTGAAATTAACCAATTTTTGGGTGTATAGTACCACTTCTATACCTAGTAGGCTGTTTCGGTTAAAAAATAAAATAGTCATTAAAATTTTCGAGTGAAATTCACCAATTTTTGGGTGTATAGTACCACTGCTATACCTAGTAGGCCGGTTAAAAATAAATTGTCATTTACATTTTCGGGTGAAATTCAGCAATTTTTGGGTGTGAAGTACCACTGCTATACCTAGTGGAAGCACAAGGCGAAGGCAGAGGACGAGGTCGCCAACCCAGCTGGGGCACCGCCAGCACCTCAGAAGGCAGGGTTAGCATGGCGGAAATGTGGAAAATCTTTGTCAGCACGCCACAACAACCAGCACCACCAGCTGATATGGAATGTCTTAGCAGGAAGCAGCATTTCACCAACATGGTGGAGCAGTATGTGTGCACACGCCTACACGTACTGAATGACGGGTCTGCCTCCTTCCACTTCTGGGTCTCCAAATTGGGCACATGGCCTGAGCTTGCCCTTTATGCCTTGGAGGTGCTGGCCTGCCCTGCAGCCAGTGTATTATCTGAACGTGTGTTTAGCACGGCAGGGGGCGTCATCACAGACACGCGCAGCCGCCTGTCCACAGCCAATGTGGACAAGCTAACGTTCATTAAAATGAACCAGGCATGGATCCCTCAGGACTTGTCCGTACCTTGTCCAGAATAGACATGTATACCGGCACTAAGCAGCCATTGTTATACTGCAGCGCAATTGCTCATGTTTGTATTTTGGATATTTCACACTCTTTTGGAGTGTACCTTAATTTAAAAAAATTAAATTAAAACCAAAAACCTGTGTTGGCTATCTCGTCCTCCTCCACCGCCTACTCCGTTACGTCCACCGCCTCCTTAAACTCCTACTCCATATGGACCTCCACCTCATAAATCAAATTTTTTTTGTACGTGTTTTATTTTATATCATTTCACTACTTTGTCATTTACATTTTTGGGTGAAATTCACCAATTTTTGGTTGTATAGTACCACTGCTATACCTAGTAGGTCGGTAAAAAAAATTAATAAATTGTCAATAACATTTTCGGGTGAAATTCACCAATTTTTGGTGTATAGTACCACTTCTATACCTAGTAGACCAGTAAAATAAATTAAAAATTATCTGTAACATTTTCTGGTGAAATTAACCAATTTTTGGGTGTATAGTACCACTTCTATACCTAGTAGGCTGTTTCGGTTAAAAAATAAAATAGTCATTAAAATTTTCGAGTGAAATTCACCAATTTTTGGGTGTATAGTACCACTGCTATACCTAGTAGGCCGGTTAAAAATAAATTGTCATTTACATTTTCGGGTGAAATTCAGCAATTTTTGGGTGTGAAGTACCACTGCTATACCTAGTAGACAGGTTAAACAATAAAAACATTTGTCTGTTACATTTTATGGTGGAATTCACAAATTTTTGGGTGTGATGTACCACTGGTATACCTAGTAGGCCGGTTAAAAAAAAAAAAAAAATTGACATTTTACATTATCGGGTGAAATTCACCAATTTTTGGGTGTATAGTAACACTGCTATACCTAGTAGGTCAGTTAATAATAAAAAAAAATTGTCAGTTACATTTTCTGGTGAAATTCTGCAATTTTTTGGTGTGATGTACCACTGCTATACCTATTAGACCGGTAAAAAAATAAAATAGACATTTACATTATCGGGGGAAATTCACCAATTTTTGGGTGTATAGTACCACTGCTATACCTAGTAGGCCGGTTAAAAATAAATTGTCATTTACATTTTCGGGTGAAATTCAGCAATTTTTGGGTGTGAAGTACCACTGCTATACCTAGTGGAAGCACAAGGCGAAGGCAGAGGACGAGGTCGCCAACCCAGCTGGGGCACCGCCAGCACCTCAGAAGGCAGGGTTAGCATGGCGGAAATGTGGAAAATCTTTGTCAGCACGCCACAACAACCAGCACCACCAGCTGATATGGAATGTCTTAGCAGGAAGCAGCATTTCACCAACATGGTGGAGCAGTATGTGTGCACACGCCTACACGTACTGAATGACGGGTCTGCCTCCTTCCACTTCTGGGTCTCCAAATTGGGCACATGGCCTGAGCTTGCCCTTTATGCCTTGGAGGTGCTGGCCTGCCCTGCAGCCAGTGTATTATCTGAACGTGTGTTTAGCACGGCAGGGGGCGTCATCACAGACACGCGCAGCCGCCTGTCCACAGCCAATGTGGACAAGCTAACGTTCATTAAAATGAACCAGGCATGGATCCCTCAGGACTTGTCCGTACCTTGTCCAGAATAGACATGTATACCGGCACTAAGCAGCCATTGTTATACTGCAGCGCAATTGCTCATGTTTGTATTTTGGATATTTCACACTCTTTTGGAGTGTACCTTAATTTAAAAAAATTAAATTAAAACCAAAAACCTGTGTTGGCTATCTCGTCCTCCTCCACCGCCTACTCCGTTACGTCCACCGCCTCCTTAAACTCCTACTCCATATGGACCTCCACCTCATAAATCAAATTTTTTTTGTACGTGTTTTATTTTATATCATTTCACTACTTTGTCATTTACATTTTTGGGTGAAATTCACCAATTTTTGGTTGTATAGTACCACTGCTATACCTAGTAGGTCGGTAAAAAAAATTAATAAATTGTCAATAACATTTTCGGGTGAAATTCACCAATTTTTGGTGTATAGTACCACTTCTATACCTAGTAGACCAGTAAAATAAATTAAAAATTATCTGTAACATTTTCTGGTGAAATTAACCAATTTTTGGGTGTATAGTACCACTTCTATACCTAGTAGGCTGTTTCGGTTAAAAAATAAAATAGTCATTAAAATTTTCGAGTGAAATTCACCAATTTTTGGGTGTATAGTACCACTGCTATACCTAGTAGGCCGGTTAAAAATAAATTGTCATTTACATTTTCGGGTGAAATTCAGCAATTTTTGGGTGTGAAGTACCACTGCTATACCTAGTAGACAGGTTAAACAATAAAAACATTTGTCTGTTACATTTTATGGTGGAATTCACAAATTTTTGGGTGTGATGTACCACTGGTATACCTAGTAGGCCGGTTAAAAAAAAAAAAAAAATTGACATTTTACATTATCGGGTGAAATTCACCAATTTTTGGGTGTATAGTAACACTGCTATACCTAGTAGGTCAGTTAATAATAAAAAAAAATTGTCAGTTACATTTTCTGGTGAAATTCTGCAATTTTTTGGTGTGATGTACCACTGCTATACCTATTAGACCGGTAAAAAAATAAAATAGACATTTACATTATCGGGGGAAATTCACCAATTTTTGGGTGTATAGTACCACTGCTATACCTAGTAGGCCGGTTAAAAATAAATTGTCATTTACATTTTCGGGTGAAATTCAGCAATTTTTGGGTGTGAAGTACCACTGCTATACCTAGTGGAAGCACAAGGCGAAGGCAGAGGACGAGGTCGCCAACCCAGCTGGGGCACCGCCAGCACCTCAGAAGGCAGGGTTAGCATGGCGGAAATGTGGAAAATCTTTGTCAGCACGCCACAACAACCAGCACCACCAGCTGATATGGAATGTCTTAGCAGGAAGCAGCATTTCACCAACATGGTGGAGCAGTATGTGTGCACACGCCTACACGTACTGAATGACGGGTCTGCCTCCTTCCACTTCTGGGTCTCCAAATTGGGCACATGGCCTGAGCTTGCCCTTTATGCCTTGGAGGTGCTGGCCTGCCCTGCAGCCAGTGTATTATCTGAACGTGTGTTTAGCACGGCAGGGGGCGTCATCACAGACACGCGCAGCCGCCTGTCCACAGCCAATGTGGACAAGCTAACGTTCATTAAAATGAACCAGGCATGGATCCCTCAGGACTTGTCCGTACCTTGTCCAGAATAGACATGTATACCGGCACTAAGCAGCCATTGTTATACTGCAGCGCAATTGCTCATGTTTGTATTTTGGATATTTCACACTCTTTTGGAGTGTACCTTAATTTAAAAAAATTAAATTAAAACCAAAAACCTGTGTTGGCTATCTCGTCCTCCTCCACCGCCTACTCCGTTACGTCCACCGCCTCCTTAAACTCCTACTCCATATGGACCTCCACCTCATAAATCAAATTTTTTTTGTACGTGTTTTATTTTATATCATTTCACTACTTTGTCATTTACATTTTTGGGTGAAATTCACCAATTTTTGGTTGTATAGTACCACTGCTATACCTAGTAGGTCGGTAAAAAAAATTAATAAATTGTCAATAACATTTTCGGGTGAAATTCACCAATTTTTGGTGTATAGTACCACTTCTATACCTAGTAGACCAGTAAAATAAATTAAAAATTATCTGTAACATTTTCTGGTGAAATTAACCAATTTTTGGGTGTATAGTACCACTTCTATACCTAGTAGGCTGTTTCGGTTAAAAAATAAAATAGTCATTAAAATTTTCGAGTGAAATTCACCAATTTTTGGGTGTATAGTACCACTGCTATACCTAGTAGGCCGGTTAAAAATAAATTGTCATTTACATTTTCGGGTGAAATTCAGCAATTTTTGGGTGTGAAGTACCACTGCTATACCTAGTAGACAGGTTAAACAATAAAAACATTTGTCTGTTACATTTTATGGTGGAATTCACAAATTTTTGGGTGTGATGTACCACTGGTATACCTAGTAGGCCGGTTAAAAAAAAAAAAAAAATTGACATTTTACATTATCGGGTGAAATTCACCAATTTTTGGGTGTATAGTAACACTGCTATACCTAGTAGGTCAGTTAATAATAAAAAAAAATTGTCAGTTACATTTTCTGGTGAAATTCTGCAATTTTTTGGTGTGATGTACCACTGCTATACCTATTAGACCGGTAAAAAAATAAAATAGACATTTACATTATCGGGGGAAATTCACCAATTTTTGGGTGTATAGTAACACTGCTATAACTAGTAGGCCAGTTAATAAATAAAAAAATTGTCAGTTACATTTTAGGGTCAAATTCACCAATTTTTGGGTGTAATATACCCCTCCTCTACCTAGTTGACAGCTTAATAAATTTCAATAATTTTTATTTTACATTTTCGGGTGACAATAAACAATTGTTTTCTGTCATAGACCCCTGCTCTACAAAGTAGACAGGTTAATTAATTTCTGTAATTTTTCTGTTACATTCTTGGGTTGACATTATACAATTTTAGACGTGAATAAACCCCTGCTCTGCATAGGTGACAGGGAATAACATTTCTGAAATGCTTCTTTAATTGATGCGCGCCACCATTTTTGATTCAATGCCTAAACGTAAACAAGTTGTACCACATTTGCGCTTCAATACTTTGTCCCACATTTCCGCTATACTCTTTTGGCCAACATTTGTGCCTCAATAGCTTTTCCCACAATTCTGCTTGACTTTTTTGGCCCACATTTGGGCTCCTGTAATTTGTCCCACATTTGCGCCTCAATAGCTTTTCCCACATTTCTGCTTGATCCCCATTTTTTTAAATAAATTTGTCTCCCTTAAATTTGTTCTCTTTTTCTCGCGCTCCCTCTCCGGCCTGGAACTCTGATTCCCCGCCACCCGTGATCATCATGGTAGGCGCATAAAAGAACATCGAAAGTCAATAGAGCAGATATCAAATTGGATCGTGAACATCACGGGGACGTGTGACATGATGGGGCAGTAAGTATGCTTACGCCTACACAAACTAACTGACAGGGGTCAGCCCCTGCAACTTCTGGGTCTCCAAATTGGGCACATGGCCGGAGCTTGCCCTTTACGCCTTGGAGGTGCTGGCCTGCCCTGCAGCCGGTGTATTGTCTGAACGTGTGTTTAGCACGACTGGAGGGTTATTTTGGGGTGTAAAAAAGCAGTGTATGCTACCTCCTCCTCCTCCACCGCCACTTCCACCTACACCACCACATCCACCGCCTCCTCAACCTCCTACTCCATATGGACCTTATCCTCCTAGATCAAGATTATTATTATAAATTTTTACGTATTTTATGTTATTTTAAGTCATTTCCCAATCCACATTTGTTTGCAGAGCACTTGCCATGCTCTTAACCACATTTTGACGACATTTGCAGTCCTCTAGCCCTTTCCATGACATTTTTACAGTCATTTTAGTGCTCAAAAGTTCGGGTCCCCATTGACTTGAATGAGGTTCGGGGTCAAGTTCGGGTCCCGAACTCAAACTTTTTTCCGAAGTTTGTCTGAACCCGTCGAACCCGAACATCCAGGTGTCCGCTCAACTATACTTATGATTATCAAGCTGCAACGTCACCCAAACTGACTCTAAATTGGTCTTGCTAATTTGTCTTAGATTAGGTTTTTTGCTATCTTTCACATACAGACCCCTCCCAGACTGATGTCCATATGTCATGATAAATCATATATAATAGATAAGGGTTGTCTTAATGAGACAAACCTTTTTTTTTTTTTAAATTAGTCTTTATTTGAATTTCACACAAGGAACAGATCCATAAAAATCAGATAAACACAGATCAACCAATCACAGTTAACAAGTACAGTTCCTTTTTTTTTTTTCCCTATCTTCTCCCGTTTCCCAGCCTCCCCCCCCCCCCCTCCGCGTGGGGACGTGAAAAAAAAAAAAAAAAAAAGAAAAGAAAGATTTATTGACCTTTTTATATAATTCTCCATCACTCGTTCTTCTTTAATTAAATTGTCTACCATTTTTCTCCATTGTCCCACTGTCGGTAAATCTGCTTTTATCCATTGCCTAAGTATGAGCAGTCTGGCCTGAAATAGTACTTTATTCAAGACCAATCGTATTTTTTTATTTAGTTTCAAATGTTCAGTTACCCCTAGAATACAGATTATTGGATCATTGGGCAGCCGGACTTTCAGGAGTAAAAATATGGTTTCCATTATTTCTGTCCAATATCTATGGAGCTTGGGACATCTCCAAAAACAATGTATTAAATCTGCTCTCTCCTCCCCACATTTTGGACACTTATCTGTTGCTTTCACTCCCATTCTTTTCAACATCCATGGAGATCGATGTAATCTGTGCACTATAAAAAATTGTGAGATCTTATGTGAACCCCTATCCGAGATTGTAGCATAATTTCTAAGGGCATCTCTCCAATTTTCTTCTGTAAAGGAGCCTAGATCTTTTTCCCATTTTCCTAGAGCTAGCATTGTAATTTTTTTTCTCTTTCCGCCCATCAAAAGCCTATATCTCCTTGCTGTTGTTCCTGCTCCTTCCCCTACTATAGTGAACTTATCCAACCTATCTGATTTTTCCCTTCTATACCTATCCTCCTGTGCCACTGTCCGCAGTGCATTCCTAAGTTGGAGATATTTATACGTGTCAGTATGGGGGATCCCAAATTCCAACACCATTGTGTTGAAGTCTTTCAGCTTATCTTCCTCAAAGATCTGGTCTAGATATCTCATTCCTTTTTTCTCCCAATCTATATAGTCCCTTATTGTTTCTAATTCTTTTAAATTAAGATTTTTCCATATCGGTGTGTATTTCAAAAACCCTTTAATCTCCAATATCTTATTAATTTCCCCCCATACGTATTCTATTAAATTTAATATTCTATTATCTGAATTTTTTTTCCCCAAAAAGCCTGACTCCAACACCTCTAAGTGATTACCTCCCTCTTTCCAACCCCATCTATTTAATTCTTGCCTACCCACTTGAGTGTCTAAGCTACCCTTTATATTCCCGTATTGAATTATTAAATAGTAGAGAAACAAATTAGGGACCGCTAAACCTCCCTCCTGCACTGGGAGCTGGAGGACTTCCTTCTTTATCCGAGGGATCGCACCTTTCCAGATGAGGTCCCCCATTAGTCTATCTAGTAATTTAAAGGTAGTCTGCGATATTCTCACTGGAGCATTTTGCAATATATAGAGTATCTTTGGGAGAAAGACCATTTTTATTAGATTTACCCTACCTTGAATTGACATTGGCAGTTTTTTCCATATATGTATTTTAGTTCTTAATTCTTTTATTAGGGGGAGGACATTTAATTTTTCATATTCTTCTATATTTCCGGAGATTTGTACACCGAGATATTTAAAATTTTCATATTTTTTAAGAACCTGCACCCGTGTGTCTCCTAATAATTGTCTATCTCCTAATAGTAACATATGTGATTTCCCCCAATTTATCTTTAGACCGGAAAAAAACCCAAATTTATCTATTATCTCTATCGCTCTATTAAACTGCTCCCCGGTGTTTTGCAAAAAAAGTAAAATATCATCCGCATACATTAACAGCTTTTCTTCTCCGCCCGCATATTGAAAACCTTTAATCTCCCTGTCGTTTCTTATTATATTTGCCAAAGGTTCAATTGCCATAGCAAATAGCAGTGGGGAGAGAGGGCATCCCTGCCTTGTGCCACGGAATAGGGCAAAAGGCAGGGACAAGCTCCCATCCACCGCCACTGTAGCCCTGGGATTTAAATATATTATCTGTATCCACCCTATAAATCCCTCCCCTATACCGGATCTCCTTAACACTGCCCATAAATATTCCCATTCAATACAATCAAATGCCTTTTGGGCATCCAGTGAGAGTATCGCTTTCTCCCCTGTGTCCAATCTATTAGCTTCAATATTAAGGAATGTCCTTCTTATATTAGAGTATATTGTTCTGCCCGGTATAAATCCTGTCTGATCTTTATTTATTATCCCTTTGATAACCCTTGAAAGCCTATCAGCTAAAACTTTTGCCAGAATTTTAACATCCGTATTCAACAGGGATATTGGCCTGTATGAACCGGGATCTGTTTGTTCTTTTCCCTTTTTTGGAATTAGCGTAATAGTTGCTTCCTTCATAGAGTTCGGTAGGTCACCCAATTTTCGGGCCTCGTCCAGTGTTATCTTTAATTCTGGTACTAACACCTGGGAGAAGTTTTTATATATTTCAAAGGGAAGCCCATCCCCACCTGGTGCCTTCCCAGCTTTAACCTTCCCCAAAACTAGATTTATTTCTGCTACCGTTATTTATTTTTCCAGATATTCTTTTTGGGGCTTAGATATCCTATTAAAGGTGATATTATCCAGGTATGAATCTAGCTCTTGTTTTGAGTATTGTACCCTGGACTTATAAAGCTCTATGAAGTATTCCCAAAACACTTTTTTAATACCGTCGGGTGTAGTGGTTAATTTACCCGTTTTATCTTTAATTCCACCTATCCAAGATTTCCCTTTTTGATTTCTCACTATATTTGCTAATATTTTACCGACCTTTTCGCCCTCCGAGGCTAGTTGGATGCCTCGAAAGAGCAATTCTTTCCTACCTTTCTCTAATTGGTAAATCTTCATCTTTTCCTGTTCTTCCTCCCAAGCTCTCTTATTTAGTGCAGTAGGGTACCTCATACTTGCCATACCTGCCTCTTGCAGTTTTTTCTCCAATGCCTTCCCGTTCTCTCTGGTTCTTTTTTTCCAGTGATTTACCTTTTTGAACAATACTCCCCTCAAGAATGCCTTGAAAGTGTCCCAGACCACTAGTCTACTGGCAGACCCGTTATTTTCCATAAAAAAATGTTTTAGTTCCTCAGTTATGCTCTCTTTATCTGAAATCAATGATAACCAATGGGAGTTGAACTTAAACATTGGCGGAGTATTGTTCTTATTCAAATCCAGATCGACTGTCATTGCATTATGGTCTGACAAGGCCATGGGTATATATTTTGTCCTGATCCTATTTAAGGACATTAAATTTTTATTTCCAAAAGTCATATCTATTCTCGACCAAGTTTGGTGTGTTTTTGAGTAACAGGAATATCTAATTTCATCCGGGTGTTGAACCCTCCAAACATCTATCCAGTTAAATTCGTGGGCTACTTTACATAAATCTACATTTTGTGCTCCTCCCCCTCTGCTAGATGTCCTATCCCTGAGTGGATCCATAACCGCGTTGTAGTCCCCTACCGCAATCAATATACATTCCTGCTTATTCAACATAAATCTATACAGTTGGTACAGAACATCTGGTTTATATGGTGGTGGAATATATATATTTGCGATTACAGTTTTAATCCCATCCACAAAACAATGTAAAAAGAGGTATCTACCATGGTCATCGGTCTCACATGCCAAAGATTCAAATTTAATCTTATTATGTACCAAAATTGAAACCCCTCTAGAGTAAGTGGTGTATACAGAATGATATCGCGCCACCACCCATCCCCTCTCCAACCATCTTACTGATTCTTTATCCAAATGTGTCTCCTGGAGGCAGATGATGGCTGGCAGAAACCTCTTCATCCACTCAAGGATAGCATATCTTTTAACCCTCTCTCGGAGCCCCCTCACATTCAATGAAAGGATCCTAACCATCTAACAGAGGGGGAGGAGAAAAAAAAAAAAAAAGGTTTTCTCCACGTCCCCGTCCCCACCCCCCCTATATACCCCCCCCCCTCTATATAGTCCCCCCCCTCTATATAGTCCCCCCTTCTGCTGTCCAGCAGTCCGGGCGACTCCATAACTTAGCGTGACTCCTTTCACCCCCCCCTCCCCCACCAGCCTCAGAGGCCCTCTCCATCCGCCCAGTCACTGACTTCCTCCGGAGTCTGAAAAAGGGAAATCTTGCCGTTATATTCCCCCCTAATTTTGCCGGAAAAAGTAAACTATACTTTATACCGGCCTCTCTTAATCTTTTTTTAACGGATATAAATTCTCTTCTTTGTGCGTTAGTACTAAATGAGTAGTCTGGAAAGAGTTTGATCTTTACACCCTGTATATAATATTTTTCTGAGGTTCTTGCATCAGAAAGTATTCCATCTCGATCCTTAGATAGTAAGCATTTCACCAGTATAGGTCTGGGGTAATCCCCTGGCACCCTATTTTTTGTGGGGACCCTATGTGCTCTTTCAATAGTAAATAAGGGAGAAAGAGTACCTACTTTGCTATTTTCCCTCAACCATTTTTCCATAAATTCCGTACAGTTTCCTCCCTCCGCTCTCTCTGGGACCCCCACACATCTTATGTTAGCCCTTCTTGATCTGTCCTCTTGGTCTACCAATTTTTGTTCCATCTTAACATTAGTTTGTTTTAAGTGGGCCACCTCCTTCTCTAATTTCTGCACAGATTTCTCTAGGGTGGGAATCCTTTTTTCCATCTCTTGTAAACGCTGTCTTACTTTTTCCATCTCGGCTCTGATAACCATAACGTCTGTCTGCACTGCCCCAAGCTGGGTTACTAAATTACCCATTAAATTTTCCATCCTTGAGACAGTGCAAAGTATATCCTGCACCATTTTTACGTCCGTTTCTGTGTATATTGCTGGTGTTCCCCTGTCACCCTCTCCCCCCTCCACTGGCGTCTCATGTGTCAAATCCTGTACTCTGGCATCCGCCATTTTTTCTTTTTGTGGGGATCTAAGCCCAGGTGAATTCGGGACCAGGTACTTATTTAGACCCGCTTGTTTAGACCCACTTTCGAGCCCTCCTGCTGATCGCCTAGTAGTACTCCCCATGGGGCCACGCTGTTCTTCCCTTTTTTTTGGTGACATTTTAATATCTCTTCCCTCTTATCTTAATCCCCTTTCACCTGTATTATATTCTTCTCTTCCTTTTTCTTTTTTCCTTCCTCCCCCCACCCCTTTCCCCTTTTTTTCCCCTTTTCTTTCCCTTTTCTCTCCCTTAGTTAATCACATAAAACTCAATACAGTCAATAAGTTACACCATAGTTAGATCCAAAAGTTAGTTCAAAGAGGAGAAAAAAAAAAAAAAAAAAAAAAAAAAGGTCCGTAATATCAGCAGGATCCAGCCAGAGAAAGAGAGGCTTCTTAAACAGTTGTCGGATGGGAGCCAGACGTATAAGGGATATAGTCAGTTAGTTGGTTAATTCAGAGAGATATGATACAGTTAAATAACTTGAGGGGGGGATAGGGCTTTCAATCGGGGTTATTAGAATTATTAAGCGTTACACTCCACATCCCAAACACCCTCCCCCGCTCTCTCTTTTTTTTTTTTTTCCTTTTGTCTCCCTTTTTTTTTTTCCTTTTTAACTTCAATACAGTTCACTCTGGCGCAATCCTCCCTTTGCTTCCTTTATTCTACAGCAGCTTCAATCTGCACCCCCGTCGTCACAGCCACATCCACGATAGCAGACTAACCCGCTTCTCAGGGTTACTTAACAGGGGTACATAACGTTACCACAAGAACCTGTGGATAGTCCTCATTAAATTTTCCGCCTCCAGATAACTGATAACTGATAACTGAAATGGCCGCCCTTCAGATGTTACAAGCGGAACTGACCTCGCCGCTTAGGAATCAGTAAGTGTCAATAGGGGTCAGTAGAAATCAATAAAACAGGACCTCAGGGACTGAGAAAGTACCTCCCGGATATCAACTCTGTGAGTGCCAAGATTTTAGTTTTAGCAATCGAATGTCGACCAGAGCTCCCCTTTAGCACTGATGGTTAGTGCCCCTGTGCTCTGGCCCCACCAACCTTCGTCTCACCAGCGTTTTATCTTTCTCATCCCATTGCGCAAATGCCGCGATGGCTCACCGCTCACCATCCAGCGGCTCAAATCTTTCAGGGACAAAGGTCCAGGTCCAGGTCCGGTTTCCAGCATCGAACTCTGAGGCAGTCAAGGCAGCAGTCAGGTCAGCCGCAACTTCGGCACATGGGCTGCGATGGATGGCACACTATCGTGGGCTGCGGCGGTCGGGCATTCCAGGCGGTGTTACGAGCGGCCAGCAGCCGGCATACAGGAGAGGCGGCGTGCAGGAGAGGCGGGGGGGCGGAGCCCTAGCGTCCCACGTCAGACGCTCTCACGCAACCTTTAACATGCACCAACCAGCAGTTTTTTTTGTAGACATTCTCTATAGTAGTCAATGCTTCACCAAGAACACACAGCAGTTTTTGGAAAAACGCAGCTGCAGTATTTCTATTTTTTTTTTTTAAAGCCAAGAAGTGGATCTAGCAGGAAAGAAAATAATAAGTCCTTCCTTTATATACTCCTCAGCATTGAAATTTTAACACCAAGAAGAAAATGTCATGAAACGATGGAACTTACAGGCACGATAAACATATTAATATGAAAATTATTTTAAAAAATTGGAAACAAAATATTTAAACAACTCAATTTATTCTGTATTGAGTATGAGCGCCACACACAAAATTATACACACTTACATGCCTTGGCATGCTATCAATGAGGTTAATAATGGTTGTCTGAGGAATATTCTGCCATGGTGAATGCACATAGGCACGCAAATCATCAAGATCCGCTGCTGTCAGCTCCCTTTGCAATTGACAATCAATTACATCCCATATGTGCTCAAAGGGAAGCAAATCCAAAAATGCTGCAGGCCATGGTAGCATGTTTAGGCCATTCAGGCTGCTCACAGTTGCACAAGCAACATTCGCCTGGCGTTGCCCTGTTAACATCTCCTGGGGCACTTTGGTAAAATGGAAGTATTATTGGTTCCACAACCAACTCAATGTAACACCAAACTGATACTACCTTAAATGAAGACTAGAGGGGTCTGGCTACTGATTTGCCACCCCACAACATAATCCAAGAAGTAGGATTGGTGTGACATTCCCTTGTGAAGGCCTCTTCATGGCGTTGCCCACGTGATCACCAGACTAATCTCCCACTATCATTGCATCTGAAACAAAAGCGAGTCATCACTGAATAGGGTACACTTTCATTCCAGGCTCCATTGGCATCTATCTGCGCAGAAGTTCGCCTCTGTGCACCTCTTGCTGTCTTCGCCTCTTTGCACCTCTTGCTGTCATTCCAGTTCATCATTGTTCTCCCAACCAAATGATATACAGAACATTGAACAGTGCTGTCATCTTGGCCTCTCAGTTCAAGGATTCTGGCCCTCTTAGTTTGCAACAAGTGGCGATAACTGGAACGTAGATGAACAGAATCATCCCACACGACTCTATCAAATTTTTTTAGGTTTCACTTAGCTTTGCTTTCAATCTGGTTTTTAGGCCTCTCCCATATACCACAGATTGGAACTAGGTGCTTGAAAATGTAACCATTAACAGATCTTAGCGACACCTGCTACCTCCTTGATTTGCATAAGCTTAAGACATGTTCTTCTTAGTGTTGCAATTTTAATGTTGAGGAGTGTGTTACCACTTCTTTTTGAATCCACTTCTGGCTCAAAGACCTGCATGAAAAAGTGCCACAAAAAACTGCATTGTATTCCAAAAACACCACATCTGTTCACCTCAATGCTACTTTTGCTGAATAAATGCTAATGGTAAAGTTAATCTTTATTAGATTTGCAGGTATACGTTTTTAAATTGTTCGCTCATGCTGAGATTTTAACAGCCAGTTTGGATATTTCAGACATACTGTAATTGCACACAAAATCATAGTAAAAAAAGAGCTAAAAATATGGCTTTGTACTCAGGAGAAGAGGTTAGATGAGGTGACGTGTGGGCGCTTTCAAATTTGTTTCAAAGTATGACTAAGTAAATAATACGACTCTATACCAAAGGTCTTATGAATGAACATCTCACGTAACACTGTAAGAAATGTCATTGCTTTTCCTTATTAAAGCTTTGTTAGTAAAGCCGGACTTATGGGGAAGCCGACCATGATGGAGGGACTGGAAGGCTGCAAGATAACCATTAAGTTGGGGGGGTGGGGAAGGTTAGCAGGCAGCTAGAGGAGGAGCGTTGTTAGAAATTAAACGTTTATCCCTGGGAGAACCAACAGGGAGCACCAGGGCACAATCCCCCACTCTTCCTTTTGATGGAGTAGAAGAGTCGAAACATCAACAGAGCTTGGAAGAGTTGGAATGGATTGTATTGGTCATTCAGCTTATTTGTTATGGCAGCTTGCGGATGGGGGCCCTCAAAATTCACTCCAAAATGTATGTTTCTGGAGGTTGGGGGAGGCAGTAATGCTCTGGACTCCCCAATAAGTTTTTTCAAGTTGAACCATTATAGTGGCTAGAATCTGTGGATTTTATTAACAACTTTGATCTTAGACACCTAGGTGTCGGTGAAGGGGCTTGGGTGGTACTCAAGTCCATTATTTGGTGCTTTTGAACTGGTGCTTTTTGGCTGAAGGTAAACTATGACTTGACTACGACATAACTATGGATACGTGCACAAATTGACAGATTATGGTGCTTCAAGAACTTTTTCAGCAATGTTCAGGATCTGTATTCTACCATATGTAATATTTGGAGTGTTAAGCATTGTCTATGTAAGGGTGCCTGTACATACGTCAGCCCGGCTGTGGCATCTGTATGTGGATTACCACTAATTCCTAGGCTGCACCTGTACTTTTTGTGCTGCACCTCTAGTAAATATTGTTTCAAATCTACATATGGATCCTGAAGCAAGGTGCACTAATGGGGTATGGGACATTGCATGGGTCAAGGTGTATTTTATCTGTATGCATTTGTTATTTTGCTGCTAAAATGGCTGCTGAGACCAATCAACCTTTATCCTTTCAACCTTTAACGTCTACTCAGGGATATGGACTCCACTGCAGGGGAACCACTAGGACACTACCTCTTGGAGTAGTCTCTGTTCAGAAACTGCTGACCCACAGAGCTCAAGAGACATTACTGAGGAGCACTAAGATCAAGCAAACCATAGTCAGTAAACAAGCTAAGGTCAGGGCAGGCAGCATTTGTGCAAACCAGTAAACAGTCTACAGGTCAGGACGGGCAGCACAGCTATTGCTCAGGCATCTTCTCACAGGGGAGGGTGCCCTAGAAACCCTAAGGAGGGTAGCTATGGGCTGGACAGGTTAGGCAGTGCTGGCTGGGAGGAAGTGTGCACACCCTATGGGCAGAAAGAGGCACTGCAGTAGAAGAGCAGGCCGGAGATGAGCATAGAGTTGACAGAGCAGCAAAATTCTGTCGGGCATGGACCACAGGAGCATAGGAGTGAGGACCTCCTTAAAAATATGTGTAATACAATAATTTGATTTTAACAATAGGTCATTTCCTGATATGTCAAAGGCTACATGGCAAAGTAAGTGCCCTGTAGCCCAACAGTATGGCATTGAGGTTGCTCTGTGGGAGCATAATGCTTAAAAATCTGTTTTGGCAGCCACTATATATATGATTAGAGATGAACGAATTTTTCAAAAGTTCGATTTTGCTGAATTAACCGAATTTTGCAAAAAAAAAAATTGCTTCGTGACGAGGCTTTGAGGTGAATCAAATTTATCCTGAAATTCGAATCGAATTCCACTTTGTGGGATTTGATTTGCTCATCTCTACATATGATGTCAGGCTTTTCTCAATGTGACCATGGCAATCACTGTCATGGTGGTGCTCTGTGCCCACCTGCCATTCCGCTATCTGTGATAGGCACGGGCGTCGCATCACTCACCTAGACTCTGCCTAGCACCAAACTCCTGTGTTCCATGCTGCTGGCATGTACGTATTAGAAAGACTTCTCTGCAGCACTTCAGGAGTTAATTCCCTTTCTAATCTTGTGGTCAACTGCTTGACTCATGACTTCATCTGCCTTCCTTTATAGCTGTGCTTCTGCCCTCACTTCCTTACCTGAGAAATTGGTCTCCACAGATCTTGCTAGGTCTATCTAGCTTGCTAAAGCTTGTAAAAAGCTATAATCTGTTTGTCTGCCTGTGCCTGTTCACCATACTGTTTGTGCGCCACCTGCCCTAACCTTTGGATTGTTACATGGATTCCCACCAACACTGCTAGCCCTGACTTCTGCCTCTGTTTTCTGCCTATGTGTCATACAACGATGTCTCTGATCCCAGTGGGTCAGAAGCCAACCACACCAGGATTCTTCCAAAAGGTTGCAGCTTGTTGGCAGTGCACACCAGATCCCTGTATATTGGTTAAAGGGTAATCAGGGGAATGCCAGAATAATGTCTTTAAGACTAGCCCAAAGTTAAACCAGTTAATTGGCACAGTGGGTCCACACTCACTGCCCGTTACAATCACTCCTGCTATCTCGGTTGTCGTAGTGCCAGGTGACTCAAGAATACTGCCTCCCCACATTTCCAGTATAGGGAGATACATTAGTCTTCAACACCAGAGTGAAATAGTAGATGCTAATGAGTGACTTCACCAGCTGTCCACGTCCAGTGCATTCAGTAACCCCAACACCAGTAATTAAAGGCCAGGTTGGGGTTACTGAATGCACTGGACGTGGACAGCTGGTGAAGTCACTCATTAGCATCTACTATTTCACTCTGGAGCTGGAAGTGGGAATGGAGAAGAGTATTTTGTTTTTGCTCACCCCCCAACAATGTTGTACAAATACCCTATGGTGCCACTAAAGACTATGCAGTCCTCAGAGGCTTTGATTCACCAGGGATAACCTGCCTGTGCATTATGTGACCAAATTTGGACTTGATTTTCTACTAGAATATAATCGTCCAGGATATTTTGAAATATCAGATGAAGGATTCTCAGAAGACACTGTCAAATCTTTGGCTTCATTCTGTAGGTGCATTATATCCTCCTACCATGCAGTTTCCTTGCTCATGGATTATTTTCAAAAGCATTTGCTGAGAACTTTTCATCTGTGATCGTTCCCCTGGATGATACTTGATATTTTGAAACCTGGAGATACAAACAGCAAAGGATCCTGAATGAGACATCTGAATAATTTACATATTCTCTCTCTGATTCCAACTAGCGGCGCGCATACTGCTGGCGAGCCAGGCAGACAGGATGCTTCCCTGACATAACAATGGGAAATTCTCCATTTCTTTTTCACTGATTTGGCAACACAGAACAAGCTGATTATTCATCGAGTCCTTCTGTTGGATTTTTTAAACAAACCCATATGCTTATTTTCTGTTATCCTCTAAATGCACTCCTCCCCAACTTTGCAAGTTTAGATGTGAATTAGAATACAACATTGGATAAATTAGTCAGTCATTCTGTTATGACATGGACACTGGAAGAGAGGGATGATCATTTCTTCCTGTGTGTGTCCACACTATGCATGATAGCGATAGGTGCTCTACTGCGAACTTGGATGCGACATTCGTCATTAGTACCAAGGTAGAACCCCCTTTAATCAATAAACATTGTTTGCCATTGATGGCAACGCCAGCCCCCACACTTCCCGCGCTTCACAACTTGCTTTTCAATGTATCTGACAGGTCCCCTCGCCAGTTCGGATGCCAGCTCTCTCCCTCATCAAGAATGTCTAGGACTAGATGGGGCAATGGATCTCCCATGCATAGCAGCCAACAACCACTTTGGCTGAACTAGGAGTCCAAGTTAAAAGAGCTTGGAATGGCATACCCCAGGAGGACCCCAGCATCTGGATTACCTCTAGTATGCCAGAGTGGTAGCCTGCAACGCAGTAGGAGGAAATGTCAAGGGTCCATTCACACAAATGTAAGGGTTCCATGCCCGTATTGTGGACCGCAAACGGCGGGTCCTCAATACACAGGCAGCGGCCTTGTACACTCCGTGCTGTGGATACAGACATATTGACCTGAAAGGGACCCCAATCCGCAAGATATGGCGAAATATAGGACATGTCCTATCTTTTGTAGAGCGGTGGCACGGATTGGAAGACCACAGAAGCGCTTACGAATGCTTTTGGGTCCGTGCCTACGCACAGCAAAAGAAGGCAAATGTCCTATCTTTTGCTGGATTTTGCACCACTGCTACAAGTTTGATGGCATGCAGTTAAACAGTGAATAGACCAAGGCACTGGGCTCCTTCAAACGACTGGGTGCTGAACCCCCGTCAATCTGATATTGATGACCCAGGATAGGTCATCAGTAGTGTTGGGCAAGCATGCTCGGCCGAACACCAGTTTGGCTCGAGCATCGCTATGCTCGGCACTTCGCAGTGTTCGGCCAAATACCGCGTGTGCTCGTGCACGATGCTCAAGTCTCCTCCCCGCACGTTTGTTGGCTGCTATGCAGCCAATAAACGTGCAGGTAAGTGCTGCCATTCACTGTAATGCCGTAGCCATGTTAGCTACTGGCATTACAGTGATTGGCTGGCGGGAACGCCTCATCGGGTGCCATATAGCACCCGATGACATGTGTTCGGCTCAGTCTTAGTCAGGGAAAGCTGGAGAGCAGAAGGGAGAGATAGTGTAGAGAGTGAAATAGGAATACGTTTTTATACTTGTTATAGACCCAACAGTCCTTTTAAGAACTATTGTTGTGTGTTGCAGCAATATATATTTTTTAGCGCAACCTGCTAAATAACTTGCAATTGTTTGGCCGCTACAGACAACGACATTATCTGCGCTATATCTCCTGTCTAACATGTGCGAAGCATAAAAATATCTGTGACATCCAGTGTACTTTTTCCATAGATGGTGTCCGCTGCAGACAGTTACATTACCTGCACTACATCTCCTGTATAATGTTTGCGTATCCGAAATATCAGTGACATTCATTCGGTGTATTTTTTTTATTAGGCGGTGGTGACAGTGACATTACTTGCGCTACACCTCCTGGTTAACGTTTGAGCACCCTAAAAATATCTGTGACATTCTGTGTACTTTATTTGCGCATGCACTTACAAAACCTACGCTACTGTATTTGTGACATACTTGCAAGCATACAGTATATACTATTAAATATGCGTAAGGCGAGCAGTAAGGGACGGGGAAGTGGCTGTGCTGCTGATGGTGCACGATACCTAGCTTCTTGTCCCAATTTGCAGGGCGGCGCAGGACACCACTCTCTAAGTTGGATTGTAGCAGATAATACTTCAAGTCGGTTAAGCACCACCCTGTCTTCCACAAAGTCCAGTCTCCATAGCCAAGAGTTTGGTCAACAGAATCCTCACCCTGATACTCCTTCCACCCACTATAGACAGTCTTGGCAGACAAGTGATCCCACACTCGGATATTCCGAGGAGCTGTTTTAATCGGCATTCCTTAATTTGGGCCTCTCGCCAAGCCCGCTTGAAGAGGGACATGAGGAGATCTTGTGCCCTGATTCCCAAACTCTGGAGCATCCACAGTCAGAAGAAAATAACGGTGGGGAACGGCAATTAGTGCTTCACGAGGTGGATGATGAAGATGAGACACAGTTGCCAATAAGTCAACCACAATTAGTGTCTCAAGAGGTTCATTATGAGGATGAGACGCAGTTGTCAATAACTGAGGTTGTTAGGTCAACAAGTCAGGAGGATGACCAGAGTGAGGAAGTGGAAAAGGAGGTGCTGGACGATGAAATCACTGACCCAACCTGGGAAGGTGGCAAGCCGAGCGAGGACAGCAGTACAAAGTGGGAGGGATCCGCAGCACCGCAACAGGCTGAAAGAGGCAGTGGGGTGGCAAAAGAGAGAAGACGGTCCACACCAAACAGGCCTGCAACTGTTCCCCGGAGCACCCCCTTGCGGCAATCTCCCTTGCCAAGGGGTAGGTGTTCCGCAGTCTCACGCTTTTTTGAGGAAAGTGCGGACGATAAAATAATTGCCATTTGCAACCTGTGCCATACCAAAATGAGCAGGGGCGTGAACACAAAAAACCTCCCCACCACCAGCATGATGCCACTACCACATGGCATCAAAGCACCCTAATTGGTGGGACGAATGCCTGGGTCGACAAGCAGTGTCTGCGGGTCACACCACTGCCTCCTCTTCCCCTGTGTTACGTGCTGGCCAATCCCCTGTCCAAGACGCAGACCCGGATGCCTCCCGCCATGCATCTGGACCTTCGCAAGCACCATCAGCTAGCACATCCACTTCTGTGTCCCAGCACAGCGTACAGATGTCCATACCCCAGGCCTTTTAAACAAAAGCGCAAATACCCAACCACAGGCCATAGAACTAAATGCGCACCTTTCCAAATTGCTGGCCCTGGAAATGTTGCCATTTAGGCTTGTGGACACTGAGGCTTCCCACAGCCTGATGGCGGCGGCTGTCCCACGGTACTCTGTCCCCTGCCACCAATATTTTTCACAGTGTGCAGTCCCAGCCTTATACCAGCATGTGTCCCGTAACATCACCTGATGTAGTTATTGGGAAGGTCCACTTAACCACTGACACATGGACTAATGCTTTTGGCCAGGGACGCTACATTTCCTTGACGGCACACTGGGTCATCCATCAGTCAGTAGCTGGAAGCATTGTAGCACTGCACTGGGGATGCGGCAACAGGCCGTGCTTAAACTGATCTGCTTAGGTGACAAGCGGCACACTGCCGCAGAGCTGTGGCAGGGTATAAGGGACCAGACTGAGCTGTGGCTCTCGCCACTCAACCTATAACCAGGCATGGTTGTGTCTGATAATGGCCGTAAGTTGGTGGCGGCTTTGGAGCTCGGCAAGCTTGCACAAATACCATGCCTAGCCCACGTGTTCAACCTAGTGGTTCAGCGGTTTCTCAAAACCTACCCCAATTTGCCTAAACTACTGGTGAAGGTGTGCTGCGTGTGTGCCCATTTCAACAAAAGTCATCGACAGCTTCCGCCTCTCTGGCAACGCTGCAGAAGCGCTTGTGATTACAAGCTCACCGACTGCTGTGCGACTTGAGGACGTGCTGGAACTCCACGTTCCACATGTTGGCCAGGCTTTGTGAGCAGGAGAGGGCAGTAGTGGAATACCAGATGCAACATGGTCGTCACCTTTCCAGTCAGCTTCCACTCTTCACAAGCGACGAGTGGGCATTGATGTCTGACCTCTGTGAGGTTTTACGCAACTTTAAGGAATCAACACAGAGAGTCAGCGGCGATAATGCTATTATCAGCGTAACCATACCACTTCTGTGTCTACTCAAACACTTTCTGCTCACAATTAAGGTGGACGCTTTGCATGTGGAAGAGGTGGAAATGGGGGAAGACATTACACAGGGTGATATCCAGACCACCCTCAGTTCGTCTTCTCAGCGCAAATTGGATGATGATGGAGGAGGAGGAGGAGCAGGAGACTGTTGCTTTTGCTACAGAGGGTAGTACCTATGGAAGTTTTATTCCATCTGTTCAGCATGGATGGGTAGAAGAGGAGGAAGAGGATGAGGAGATTGAGAGTTATCCTCCTGATGAGAACAGTGAAGTCTTGTCTGTTGGGACTCTGGCACACATGGCTGACTTTATGTTAGGCTGCCTTTCCCGTGACCCTCGATTACTGGTTGTTCACCCTTCTCGACCCCCGCTACAAAGAAAACTTGTCTTCTAATATTCCTGTGGTGGAGAGGACAAGCAAAATGGTGCAATACCAGAAGGTCCTTGTGGAAAAATTGCTCCAAAAATTTACAGCTGACAATGCTGGCTGTAGAGTACGTAGTTCCTTGGCCAACCGAGGAGGGGAGACAAGGTGAACACACAGCAGTTACAACAGATACAGGGCAAAACTCTCCAAGGCCTAGGATAGTTTCATGACACCCCGCCAGCACCCTCAACCTGATGCGCCTAGTGTCACAAAGGAGGGAAAAATTTTGGAAGATGGTGAAGGAGTATGTAGCAGACCGCGTCAGCGTCCTCAGTGATCCCTGTGCGCCTTAAAACTATTGGGTGTCCAGGCTGGACATGTGGCACGAACTGACTCTCTACGCTTTGGAGGTGCTGGCCTGCCCTGCCGCCAGCGTTTTGTCAAAGAGTGTATTTAGTGCTGCTAGGAGCATAATAACTGATAAGCGCATCCGCCTGTCAACTGAAAATGCTAACCGGTTGACTCTTTTAAAAATGAACAAGGCCTGGATTGCCTCTGACTTCTCTACTCCACCAAGCGTCTGAACATAAAGGCACTCAAAATGTGTTTTTATGGTGTATTGAATACACTGTATTCCCATGCACCCCTTCCACCACTAAAAAGGGTAAATGGTTCAATCTCCCTTTTCTCGTCCTCCTCCTCCATCATCATATCAACATGCTTATTAGGCTGCCTCGTTCCTAATGTTTTAGAGGGTCAGCTCAGCATCGGGCCCTCACCCATATTGTTTTAGAAGGTCACCAGCAGGCCCTCACCCATAATGTTTAGAGGGTAAGCTCAGCAGCAGACCCTCACCCCTAAATTTTTAGATGGTCAGCTCAGCAGCAGGCCCTTACACCTAATGTTTTAGAGGGTCACCAGCAGGCCATCAATCATCTTTTTTAAGGGTGTGTATGATGCCCTTCTTTATGTGTAACAAAGGGTGTATTGTAGTGCCGGTTCCTTGCAATTTTTGGCAGACCATTCACTTAGGGTACTTTCGCACTAGCATTTTTCTTTTCCGGCATAGAGTTCCGTCCTAGGGGCTCTATACCGGAAAAGAACTGATCAGGCATATTCCCATGCATTCTGAATGGAGGGTAATCCGTTCAGGATGCATCAGTATGTCTTCAGTTCAGTCATTTTGACTGATTAGGAAAAAGATAAAACCGTAGAATGCTACTGTTTTATCTCCGGCGAAAAAAACTGACGACTTGCCTGAATGCCGGATCCGGCATTTTTCCCCATAGGAATGTATTAGTGTCGGATCCGGCATTCAAAATACCGGAATGACGGATCCGTCCTTCCGACGGATCCGTTCTTGCAATGCATTTGTGAGACGGATCCGCATCCGGATGCGTCTCACAAATGCTTTCAGTCACATCCAGATCGGCGGATCCGGCGGGCAGTTCCGACGTTGGAACTGCTTGCCGGATCACACTGCCGCAAGTGTGAAAGTAGCCTTAGTGCATAGGCTTTATGAGTGTAGGAGTCCCACTGCCTGAACAATTTCTGACCTTTTCCTGTGAACTAGACACCATGGGGTGCCTGGTTTAATGCTCGGGTTCTCCCATTGATTTCCATTGTGCTCGGTAGAGCACCCAAGGATCCCGAGGTGTTCTACTCGAGCACCCCAGCACTTTGGTGCTCGACCAACACTAGTCATCAGTATAGTCGTTTTTCATAGCCCCTTCAAGTTTACCAGGTGTTGTTTCCATTTTCCAGCAGTGTGTATATAAAGGAGCCATAAGATATCAAGGGCATGAAAAATGTCACTTCCAGCCCAGCTACACATATCTTATTTTTTTTAGATAATAGAATTTTTATTATAGTCTTTTCCCCTATATTTGTTCGAGTCAGTATAATTTCCGCTATTTACCATTTTGAACATCCTGATGTGATTCATTATGTTCACGCTAGCAGTGATTGCTGGATAAGGATCTATTTGCTGAATTCTCTGAGTCGGGGAGAAAAGGAGAGACTGACAGATTGCATTTACCACATATAATAGCAGATGGCATTGATCATAAAGTTAACTAATAGTTAAGTATGAATGGCAGGCCAGATTTCACCATCCTTCATTATTAATATGAGCTGCATCCAAGGCCATGTCAGTATCGGAGGAGCAGATGAGAGCAACAGCTTCAGCTTCTTTCATATCAAGGGTAAGAATTTATATGAGTATGATTTTTACCTTCAACTTTAGCAGAGATTTATGGGGAGGGGAACAGAGGCGGCATGAATGGGTAAGTATCTGTTATTTTATGGCAATCTCAGCTTTTAGGGAAGAAAAAAATAAATAAAATAAAAATATATATATATATATATATATACACACACACACACACACACAGGTGAAACTAAAAAAATTAGAATATCGTGCAAAGCTAATTTATTTCAGTAATGTAACTTAAAAGGTGAAACTAACATATGAGACTCATTACATGCAAAGCGAGATATTTCAAGCCTTTATTTGGTATAATTTGGATGATTATGGCGTTCAGCTTATGAAAACCCCAAAGTCACAATCTCAGGTCCGCTTTGCTCAGGGGGTATAGATTAATCAGCTGACTAGAGTGTGACACTTTGAGCCTAGAATATTGAACCTTTTCACAAAATTCAAATTTTAAGCTGCATTCATGCAATTCCTTTTAATTAGCATTACTGAAATAAATGGACTTTTGCGCGATATTCTAATTTTTCGAGTTTCACTTGTGTGTGTGTATATATATATATCGTATATACAACCCCAATAATGACCAGGCATAGTTGTACAATTTTTTTTTAGAACATGACAGTTTGAAGGCTGAACCTTTTTTTCTCATTCAGTTATTTTGTTTTATATATCCACAGGATTGGCGCATAGCAAATGTGGTGCCTTGGGTCACTAGTGGAGTACCTCAGGGGTCAGTATTGGGCCCTATTCTCTTCAATATATTTATTAATGATCTTGTAGAAGGCTTGCATAGTAAATGATCAATTTTCGCAGATGACACTAAACTGTGTAAAGTAATTAACACTGAAGAGGACAGTATACAGCTACAGAGGGATCTGGATAGATTGGAGGCTTGGGCAGATAAGTGGCAGATGAGGTTTAACACTGACAAATGTAAGGTTATGCACATGGGAAGGAATAATGCAAGTCACCCGTACATACTAAATGGTAAAACACTTGGTAACACTGACATGGAAAAGGACCTAGGAATTTTGGTGAACCGCAAATTAAGCTGCAAAACCCAGTGTCAGGCAGCTGCTGCCAAGGCCAATAAGATAATGGGTTGCATCAAAAGGGGCATAGATGCCCGTGATGAGAACATAGTCCTACCACTTTACAAATCGCTAGTCAGACCACACATGGAGTACTGTGTACAGTTCTGGGCTCCTGTGAACAAGGCAGACATAGCAGAGCTGAAGAGGGTCAAGAAGAGGGCAACTAAAGTAATAACTGGAATGGGCGGTCTACAGCAGTGATGAGCAGCAGGGTCAATATCCGAAATTTGCGATATTTCGCGAATATTTGGGTGAATATCCGTTATATATTCATGAATTTGAGAATTTGTGATCTCCAGTCATTATTTTCTTGATTTGCGAAAATCGGCAATCGGAAAATTCACGATACGAAAATTTGCGATCAACACTACTCCTAAAGTCAAAGATATTGCAGCCTTCTCATTGGCCCACAAGTAAGAAGCAGTGAGGGATAATGGGTACTGATAAAAAAAAAATCTAGAATATTTGCGATTACGAAGATATAGCACTATATTCTAGATATTCGCGAATTCTCGAAGTGGCAATATTTGCGATAAAAATTTGCACTATGAGCTCAACACTAGCCTACAGTACCCTGAAATATTATCAAAATTAGGGTTATTCACTTTAGAAAAAAGACCTAATTACTATGTATAAATATATCAGGGGTCAGTACAGAGATCTATCCCATCATCTATTTATCCCCAGGACTGTGACCGTGACGAGGGGACATCCTCTGCGTCTGGAGGAAAGAAGGTTTGTACACAAACATAGAAGAGGATTCTTTACGGTAAGAGCAGTGAGACTATGGAGCTCTCTGCCTGAGGAGGTGGTGATGGTGAGTACAATAAAGGAATTCAAGAGGGGCCTGGATGTATTTCTGGAGCGTAATAATATTACAGGCTATAGCTTCTAGAGAGGGGTCGTTGATCCAGGGAGTTATTCTGATTGCCTGATTGGAGTCGGGAAGGTATTTTTTTCCCCTAAAGTGGGGAAAATTGGCTTCTACCTCACAGGTTTTTTTTGCCTTCCTCTGGATCAACTTGCAGGATAACAGGCCGAACTGGATGGACAAATGTCTTTATAAACTATTTTACTATATATGAGGTTTTATTTTTATGCTTTCATATTAACTTGGTTTATGTATTTGGTGATATCAGAAAAAAATAAAACATATATTTATTTATTTTATGCATTTATATAGCGCTACACAGCGCTTTACAGACATTAGCATCCAACTGTCCCCAATAGGCGCTCACAATCTAGATTCCCTATCGGTATGTCTTTGGAGTGTGGGAGGAAACCGGAGAACCCAGAGGAAACCCACACAAACACGGGGAGAACATACAAACTCCATGCAGATGTTGTCCTTGGTCAGATTCAAACTTAGGACCCCAGCGCTGCAAAGCCGAATAAAATTTTTGAATATCAAAAAAACTTTTTTTAACGTTACCCTCATTTTTATATCTCAGTTTTGTGCTGTCAGCCTTGGGGCAGAGCCATTCTTTGTTTTATTTGTATTTATTTATTTTTAGTTATTTATTTATTTTGTGTCTGTTTCTTTATCTTTTGTAGGCATTGTATCCCCTTTAAGGTCGTAAGGGGCATTATAGCATTGATATTCCAGCCCCAGTCACAGGGGAAGTATAGCGTCCTGATTGCACTGTAGAAGGGTTCGGTTACACAGCCATTTTGGGCGCAGTACATTTCGCAGTATCGCAAGTGTAGCAGGGAAGACCTACAAATAAATGGGGCAGCAGTGTGACTCAGATTTGGCGCAACCTAAGAATTGTGAAAAATCCTACCCTGCTGGATTTTTTTGTGATCCTGAAATCGCAGTCACAGCAAACACGTGAGTCGCGCTGCTACCCCATTCATTTTTATGGCTGTCTTGCCACACTGATTTACTTGGGCACATAAATTGCTACTTAGCCGGACCCTAAGACCCAGCAGATTGCGTAACTAATTGGCACCTGGTGATCGTGTGATCGCCGGGCGTACAGCAGTCAGCTCTCTTAACTGTATAAGGCCGGGTTCACATCACTGTTTAGTTTTCCGTACTTCTGATCCGTCAGAAGAACAGAAAAATGAACAAAAAAACGCATCCTGTGTTTTAAGCATCCGTTATGCTCACTTTCCATCCGTTTAAGCCATTCCCATCTGAGATCCGTTATTTTAGATGGAAAAAAAAGTCCTCCACAAAGTATTTTCTTTTCCATCTAAAATAACAGATCGCAGACAAAAATGGCTAAAACAGATGCAAAATGTGCATAACTAAGCATAATGGATGCCTAAAATACAGGATCTGTTTTTTGGTTTATTTTGCTGTTCTTCTGACAAATTAGAAGAATGAAAAACTAAATGTTGATGTGAACCCGGCCTAAATGGTGCTCATCGACCTCTGTGCATACAGTGATCAGGGCGGCAGGAGCTGTAATGAACTCTTTCTGCTTTTCTATGGGGAGTGCGGCTTTCCTCTCCCCTACAGCGGCAGACTTGGCAAAGGAGTTTTATAGGCAGATCACTTAAAGGCGTTTCCCAGGATTTTTATGTTAATGGCCTATTCTCAGGATGGGCCATCAATATCTGATCGGCAGAGGTCCTACACCCCCGACCCCTGCCGATTAGCTGTTCTTAAGGTCATTCTGGAGCTCAGGGGCGTATCTACCATAGTGGCAGACCATGCGACTGCTATGGGGCCCAGTTGGGGTTATTCTACTGGGGGTGAAAACTTGGTCAGGACTCTACCCTCTAAAGGAACAACTTTTAGCAAATGAGGCAGTGGAAAAATGGCCCAAGGGCCATTGAAATGGTTTTAGGCAAAAACCCTTCTGTCCAGTGTGGGGGGTCTGGCTTGATTCTTTCTTCTCTATTAGTGTTGAGCGCGAATATTCGAATTGCAAATTTTTTTCTCGAATATCGCAATTTTGAGATTTCGCGAATATTTAGAATATCGTTCTATATATTCGCGAAATCGAATATTCTTTTTTTTTTAATTGTTATATTTTTTTCTTTCCCACTTCCCTAAAGTTGTTCTTACCTGTCCTTTGGATTCCTGGCTGCTCCAGTCAGTGCCCGTTGCCGCTTTTTAGCACTGCTATATTCCATATTAGCTAAATTACAATCTATATGGGTATTTTACGAAATTTCGTAATATTGCTCTAACTTCGTCTTTTAGAATATTCGTAATATTGCTCTTACTTCGTCTGTTAGAATATTCGTAATATTCTAAAAGACGAAGTTAGAGCAATATTAAGAATATACGTAAAAAGTTGGAATTGCGATGCGATTAATATAACTCGAAGTAATCGCATGGCGATTTCGACTTAGCACTGCTATATTCCATATTATCCTGAGGCTAGACCATCAAAATAAAATCCTAGACAGCTCGCTCCTATAAAATTTAAAGATGTTGGACAGATAAATAATTAATTTTAACTGTCCTCATGGCTAAAATAAAGCATATGGGGGTAGCAGGGGGATTGACATGGCATGCGTCCCCGGACCTGGCTGCCAACAGATATTCAGATACAGGAGTAGAGCAGCGATGCATTGTAATGTATGGAATTTCTATATGTGGAAACACAAAGCAAGCAGTCAATAATCCTGGGCATTGCTGATCCTTCAATCCAAAATTCAAGAAAACTATTATAATCAGGTTTAGCACTAATGTACCCAGTTCTCTAGGTTCAATCTCCCCAGGCACGCACAAACACACATGAAAATGTCATACGCGAGTGAGACATTTATGAAATGACTTTAAACCCAATCTGAAATGGCAGCGGCATTAAGCCAACAGAGATATTCCACATTAAAGTGACAGTGTTGCGCCACATGGCCGAGATTTACATCTATTTGGAACACTAAAAACACTTTCTGTAAGTCACATAAATCTAGTGAAAGAGACAGCAAGTCTTCAAAGGTTTCCAAGAACAACACTCCTCGCCCTCGTTACCTGAAATGCATTTTACAAGCAGACAGCTTGTGAAAACCTACAGAGCCATCCCCTGGGCTTGTCTACTCTGGCACTGCTGGAGAACGACCACCATGAACTTCACAGTGTGGAAAAGTCCTCGAGATTAATATGGTTGGCAAGCAACCAACATGGAAATTCAAGCATAGTTTTAATGGTCTGATAATTCAGTGTGATTAGTGCAGGTGCAGTGGGCTCTCGCTTCTATTTTCAGCGAGGATACATGACAGGAGCAAACAAAGGAGGGGTCCACGGGATTCAGCCTTGTTGACGCTAGTTACTGAAGGCTTGATTATATATTTGCAGTAATTTGGAACGTGCTCTAGCAGTCAAATAGCTGGGAGTCGAAGTTGTCATAATAAGGAATTTGCATTTCGACAGCCTATGATAAATGGTATCAGTCTAATCAGTTTTCTAAAATGCGTATAGACCATTGCTCCCCAGGGGCATAACTAAAACCCATAGGCACCAGAGCAAAAACAAGAATAGGCATTATGCCCCCAAAAAAACAGATTCAACACAGATGTCAACTGTATTTTTTGCCGATACACATTTTGCGGACTGCAAAATACATACGGTTTCAATGAACCCTTAAACTGCACTGCAGTGTGGAAAAGGCTAATGTACAGTCAGCTAATACAGAGAAACTTTACTACTTTCTACCTGTGCAAAGTTTTAGAGGGGAAAAATAGACACAGTGACCTTCTGACTGTCTGGCTTAGCGCAGTAGTTTGTCTGAAGACTTGTTTATGTCTGGAAAATCTGCTTATTCCTTTTAATAGACTTGCACTGAAGTGCTATACAAATTGTAACTGTTTCTGTTTAGGCTGTGATTCTCCAATTCACTCCTCACACTAAGTTTCTAGTACAGCTAGAAACTATCTAAGGAAAGCAGTCAGAGTCCCTAGCCATCCAGACTGCATGAGTGACAAAAGAAGATGCTGAGAAGGGGGATGCTGAGCCACGGCCCGGGAGTACCAGCCCATTGACCAGGGGGCCAGCGGGACGACTGACCCACAGACCCTGGGCCACTAGCCTTTGTCCAGGGTATCACTATTTTGAGAGAGAGGCACAGCTAGCTCAGACCTTTCCTTTGCATTAAACCTTCTTTACGGGAAGAGACTGTGGAAGCCAGTTCAGTGCCTTGCCTGTATTGTTTTGCACTTGAGTTCCTCCAGTACAGCAGCACACGGGTTTACTGCAGACCCTGGCTGTCTGGACTTATTTCCCCATTTAGGCGCACCATACCTTGTTATCCCTCGATGGTGTTTGTAGGACCCAGCACGGTGTTTGGGCAACCCAAAACCCAGTCACTGCAAGCAACAAGTTGCACAGTAATGTTACAACAGTATAATAAAATGCATGGTAATGTAAATAAAAGTAAATCATTTATGTCACAGCACAGAAATAATGCAAAATGAAATGCACTCTGCCATTGTCCATATACATCACTTGTGGTCGGATTAGCTATCAGGTGAACCTAACCTATCTAACCCTATCTACAACAAGCAGTAGAGTTATGCCATAACTGCTGTGGTAGGGCAGCCTAAAGGGGCCCAAAAAATCAGACCTTAGTTTAGAGTAAATATATACATACCGTTACGAGACCCGATTTTGAATGGAAAAGATCTTTCACGATGAAGGTGCGGAATATACCGTATATATCACAGTGACTTCCATCTACCTTACCTCTTTGTCATGTTCACCGCCACATCGTTCTTGGAGATGGTTAATGCTGATGCGATTAAAAGAGTGGCTGGTAACCAGGAACGATTTACTCCTATGTTGACTAACATTTGACCCTATAACGAGAAGGTCTGAATCCTGAGAGCTGCAGACTGAAACAAACAATGGTGAATCTGTTGGAAGGGCCTAGATGAAGTCCAACCATCCGCCAAGGGCCCTGACCAGGCACCAACTGTTCCTGGTGGCAGCATACTTTACCTCTACTTATTCCCCAGGCAACACTTTCTATTAAGGGCCCAAAAGTTAGAACATGGCGTCTGCCGTCTTACTGTAGTAGTAAATTAAGTGAAAATGTGTGAACTCACCAGGCCTGGGGAACCATACACAGGAATACATGGCTATTTCGATTAACGAGCTAATGGTGCCTGTAATAAGGACAGAACGTACACACAATACCTGCAGTTGTGACAGAAAATAAGCTTAAGGTCGTGGTAAACTATGTATGCTGCGCCTGTAGTCGTGATAGGACTTGTCGTGTCAGAAGACATGACAGACTTCGTAAGCTGCGCCTCATTACTGTACCTCCTACTGGAAGATGGACCGATACCCAGGACTTAGGCCGGACACCAACACCCTCGGACCAAGTTTGTAGATGAAGTAAGCATGCCTGGGAGAAGGTGATGTCCGCAAAGGCAGGCTTGGGATGACTGCTTTTAAAGAAAACAATGAAAACCCAACAACCTAGAAAATAAAAGTCAGGGAAAACAATAACGTGAGTGAGGCTCTAATGTCACAAGCCACGTGTGCGAGCCACCACAAGTATTGTATTGTGAGCCACAGATGACCGAGCCATGCGAGCGGGTCTGAAGGCAGAAAAAGACGTGGAACCTACTTGTGGTGGGACCACGCAGCCAGCCTCGAATGGCGGAGTTATGTGTGTAAAATTTAAATGGAGAAGCGATACGTGAGAGACTCTAATGGCGGAGTCGTGTGTGTAACACTAAAAGGGCAAAGCCGTGCGTGAGAGACTCTAATGGCGGAGCCGTGCGTGAGATACTCTAATGGTGGAGCCGTGCGTGAGAGACTCTAATGGAGGAGCCGTGCGTGAGAGACTAATGGCGGAGCCGTGCGTGAGAGACTCTAAGGCCTCGTTCACACTTCAGTGTTTGGTCAGTGATTTCCATCAGTGATTTGTGAGCCAAAACCAGAAGAGAAGCCTCCACAGACATAACGTATAAGGGAAAGATCTGCTCCTGTTCTGCCTGTTCTGTGTTTAGAGCCGGACCTGGTTTTGGCTCACGAATCACTGATGGAAATCACTGACCGAACACTGACGTGTGAATGAGGCATAATGGCGGAGCCGTGCGTGAGAGACTCTAATGGCGGAGCCGTGCGCGAGAGACTCTAATGGCGGAGCCGTGCGCGAGAGACTCTAATGGCGGAGCCGTGCGCGAGAGACTCTAATGGCGGAGCCGTGCGCGAGAGACTCTAATGGCGGAGCCGTGCACGAGAGACTCTAATGGCGGAGCCGTGTGCGAGAGACTCTAATGGCGGAGCCGTGCGCGAGAGACTCTAATGGCGGAGCCGTGCGCGAGAGACTCTAATGGCGGATTTGTATTAAGGCTGGTTACAGCCTGTATTTGTGGGCGGGGCTGCTGACTATATATTTCTCACGGCTGTGTCTGCCACCCTCCTGGGCGCCGCGTGTGGCACCGCTGTAGTGCCGCCCTCCCATGCTCAGGGTTGGCGCGAACTGTCCCGCGCCGCCCCTTCTGTGCACATGCGTGTGGCACCGCCGTGTTGCACCTGGGTGCTGATTATTGCTTATTGCCCATACTTGAGTGCTGATAAGTTTTTCCATCATGAACAGGCGGGGGGAGCCTCCTCTTTACAGGGCTGCAGTACCGTCTGATATCCGGTCTTCCCGTTTCAGCCAAGTAGCGGTTCAGCTTCCGGAATTTCTTCAGGTATCACGCACACATGTTTTTGTCTGTTTTTCCATGCTTCTTATCTTGCTCTCCCTCATCATCCGTAGTTTTCCTGGATCGCCCAGGCTCATTCTGCCTCTGTCATCCTGGATCGCCCAGGCCCGTTCTGCCTCTGTCATCCCGGTTCGCCCAGGCCATCCTGCCCCTGTCACCCTTCCTTGCTCGCCGCCCGGTCCTCCGGTCCTGTATCTTCCTGCTCTTCCCTGCTCTCCTAAGGCGATGTTTAAGATTAATGACAATATTAAATCTAAGTGGTACAAGTTCTTCTTTAGTACACCGGACCTGGGGGCATCCACAACTGTAATTAGGTATAATTGCATGTATTGTTTTCTATTTTTGGCTGGCACGGGGCTGGCCGGCCTGTTTCTCCATTCCGGTAAAAAAAAAAAAAAGGGGGAAGAGAAAAGAAGCTTTAGGAACGCAGCGGACAGACCGGACACCGGGGTGATCTTTAAGGTACTGCCTCGCGGACGCTGCTGCGGGGTCTGGAACTGCGGTTCTGGTTCCAATCGTCTGTGCTACTGCTGGCCCAGGTTAAGTAGGTTCGAACCTACAGTGGACCCCTAGTCCCACAAGTGCCTTTCAATCGCTGCACATTCGTTCTATGCCTCCTCGACTGGAACCAGAAACTGCACCTCCCACTGCTGCTGCCAGATGTAACACAGGTCATCCCCTCCGGGGTAGCTAACTCCATGGATGTTGTTTAGTCGTGGGGTTTTGTTGCTGTGCCTTTTTCCGGCTTCCTAACGTACCATTTTGGGCAATCTTTTCTTATAACAAACAGGGCTGCGGTTCAGTCCTCCCGTTCAGAGGTAGCTGCTCATCAGCTTCCCGGATTCTTCAGGTATCATGCATACGTCCTTTGTCTGTCTTCCCTGTCGTCCTGGATCGCCCAGGCTCACTCTGCTCCTGTCTTCCTGGATCGCCCAGGCTCGCTCTGCTCCTGTCATCCTGGATCGCCCAGGCTCGCTCTGCTCCTGTCATTCTGGATCGCCCAGGCTCGCTCCGCTCCTGTCATCCTGGATCGCCCAGGCTCGCTTTGCTCCTGTCATCCTGGATCGCCCAGGCTCGCTTTGCTCCTGTCATCCTGGATCGCCCAGGCTCGCTCTGCTCCTGTCATCCTGGATCGCCCAGGCTCGCTCTGCTCCTGTCATCCTGGATCGCCCAGGCTCGCTCTGCTCCTGTCATCCTGGATCGCCCAGGCTCGCTCTGCTCCTGTCATCCTGGATCGCCCAGGCTCGCCCTGCTCCTGTCATCCTGGATCGCCCAGGCTCGCCCTGCTCCTGTCATCCTGGATCGCCCAGGCTCGCCCTGCTCCTGTCATCCTGGATCGCCCAGGCTCGCCCTGCTCCTGTCATCCTGAATCGCCCAGGCTCGCCCTGCTCCTGTCATCCTGGATCGCCCAGGCTCGCCCTGCTCCTGTCATCCTGGATCGCCCAGGCTCGCCCTGCTCCTGTCATCCTGGATCGCCCAGGCTCGCCCTGCTCCTGTCATCCTGGATCGCCCAGGCTCGCCCTGCTCCTGTCATCCTGGATCGCCCAGGCTCGCCCTGCTCCTGTCATCCTGGATCGCCCAGGCTCGCCCTGCTCCTGTCATCCTGGATCGCCCAGGCTCGCCCTGCTCCTGTCATCCTGGATCGCCCAGGCTCGGTCTGCCCCTGCCATCCTGGATCGCCCAGGTTCGCTCTGCCGCCCGGGCTCACTCTGCCACTCTGTCATCCAGGCTCGCTCTGCCTCCGTCGTCTAGGATCCCCTAGTCTCGCCCTACCTCGGTCATGCTGGATCGCCCAGGCTCGCTCTCCCTCTATCCTCCTGGATCGCCCAGGCTCGCTCGGTCTCTGTCATCCTGGATCACCCAGACCCGCTCTACTTCAGTCATCCTTGGTCGCCCAGGCCCACGTTGCCTCTCTCATCCTGGATCGCCCAGGCCCACGTTGCCTCTCTCATCCTGGACCACCCAAGCTTGCTCTTCCGCCGTCTCCTGACCCGTCACGGCTCTAACTACCCTGTGCCTTCCCGAATCGCTCAGGTCATTTATCAGCCCAGCTCCGGCCTGAATCACTCAGGCCCTTGTTACCTCCCACGTCGGTCGGCCCGATTAACCATTTCCCTCCTACAGCGTGGGTACTCTTCTTGCCCACTTATTCAGGCCTACCCCGCACTGGCTCCAGGCACAGTTCAGCCAGATAGATCTCGGAGGGTGATAGGCATCCCTCCCGACTCCACGCCAATGTACACCTCAGCCCCTACCACAAATATATTTTTTATAAACCACTTATGCAGCACTAGTATGACTTGGGGACTCGCATAACCAGGACCCTCTCTGACAATAAACCTAGGATGCTAACCAGCCTACAACCATATTGTACCCCTAACGAACAACATGAAGAACGGTCATCGGGCCCCCGAAGCCATGAGGCCCCCCAAAGCCAAGACACTGACATGGATGACCTTACAGTGACGATAAGTAATTAAAACGTGAGCCAGACCTAATGGAAAATGCATAGACATTAGAGATCCGAACCACTTGCATGAATGAAACATTAAATCAACCGTGAAATTGAAACAGATGGGAGAACAACAAGAGCCAGAGGCATTGCAGTTCGCTAAGAAAAGACCCTTGTCGTGACAAACGAATGAACAACTGCGATAACATAGTAGGAACTTACTCCTATTGGCCCACTGACCGCTAGGGAGCTATTTGGTTAACTGGGGCGGGAGATCAATCTGAGTGAATGCAAACCAGGACTAAAGACCACCACCAATTTATTTTATTTTTTTATTCCCCCCCCCCCCCCTTCACCCCCACAAGTAAACAGAAAAAGGTAGGCCTAAGGAATGTAACAAACCACCGAGGAAAGAAACGTAAGCAGCTCTGTTTATCGGAAGAGCAGTATCAGAGCGGTGTGCTGATAGCCCTACAGTAGTAAGAATACTGAGTAACCGTTATGTAGCAATGAAAAGAAATGCAGCTTTAAGTGGAAGCAGAGTATATATAACACATGATGTAAGAACAAGTGGGTAAATGCAGCTCTGGATGTGAGTGGTGCCTAAAAACATGGTATGGGCACAGCTCTGAGTATGAGCATTTAGAGCATGGTATAAAGCAGCCGTATGAATGCAATCTGAAAGTGAGCAGAGTATTAATGTAATGCAACAGCGGAAGTATGACCGCAGCTCTAGTGGTGAATGGTGTATAGGACAAAATGTAAATGCAGACACACGGACGTGGTTACGAAGGTAACAATCCTAACCACGATCATTTGACAAGTAGCGCCCAACCCCCTTCGCCCCAGAGCGCCACAAGTCACGGACCGTGTAACCAAGTCCAATCCTACCGTGAATGCCAGCACTCGCCTGGCACCTTCTGCCGGTGCCCAGACACAAACGAACCTCCACATGATGCTGCAGGAGTTTTTTATTTTTTTTTCTCATTGATCCATGACTATTCCAAAAACTAAATTAATAAAATACCATCACTTAAACACTGCGTGCGTAGCTTGGAGACATGCGTCCCGTATGTAACAGGTATCAGAAAACATGCGACCATGCCTATTCTAGGGACATGCTTATACCAATAACCATATGTAATAGCCCCCCACAAGCTGGACAAAATATACTAACAGTCTTTTTTTTTTTTTTTTCCCTTTTCTTTTCCCTTTTTTAAAATCGACCATTGATCCACATTTAACATCACTTAAACCCAGCACGCGTAGCTTGAGCCAACTGCAGACACGCGCCCCGCATGTAAACCAGGTATCAGAAAACATACAACCATGCCCACTCTAAGCACATGCTACCCCAATAACTGTATGCAATGGCCCCACCAGGCCTCTGAATAGCCGGACAAACAATACAAACAACCATGGTTCAACCATTAGCGCCCAATCTCTGCTTCATCCCAGAGCGCTACATGTCGCAGACCGCAGCGTGGGTCCCCTACAAACAACTCCAATCCTACCATGAATACCAGCACCCTCCTGAGACATTCTGCTGTCGCCCAGCCGTAAGGAGCCTCCACACCATGCTGCTGTATCCTAGAGCTGACTCAGAGGTAGTGAAATCAGCTGAATCAGAGTCAGCCTGGGCCCACAGGTGCCTATAAATAGCCTAGTAATTAGCCAGCCTGGGCCCACAGGTGCGTATAATTAGGCTTGTAATCAGCCTCCCCTCCCACAAATGCAGAAATATATTGCTTAATACTAACTGCATTGAGTTCTGAGTGGAGCTGGGCCCCTTGGTGTTTGGGCCCCATAACAGCTGCTGTGCCTGCTACCCTTCTAGTTACTCCCATGCTCCCCATCTTGTTGTGCTGCCCCTGTTTCTGCTCTGGTGTCTAGCAGCAAATGGTATCAATGGAAAAGAACAGGCAGGGTAGATTTAAAGGGGTTGTCCAGGTTCAGAGCTGAACCCAGACATAACCCCTTTTTCACCCAGCATTTCATTGCCCTGCACAGGACTTTTTGTTTACATTTTTACACTGCCAGGTGGAGGTTTCCGTATAGCAGTGTTGCCGGTGACCGGCACTAATGGGCGGGCTTTAGCGCCACACTACCCATTTTACAGAGACCTGGTATGTCACCAGATATGCAGAAAAAGCTCTTTCCCTGCGCGATTCAGCTTTGGATGCCCTGGTAGACAAACTATGGCTCTGATTGAGCTACACACACGTGCACACACTGGAACAGTATTCCATGACAACTTCCTGTCTGGGCTGATCCCCCTTCCTTGACCTTCCTGACCAAGGATCTGATGCCCTCAGCTGGAGTTAGATGTTACAGCAGCATTTCTGTGTGTTACGTATACCAGTAGAATACATGCTCTGTTTATGGTTCCCTCATTTTACTGTTAATTCTTATGGATTTTTTTGCACTTTATACTACCAAAATATGTTTTAAGTAGTAAAAAAAAATGAAAGCAAAGGTGTCCAGGAATTCTAACATCTGACACTTTTGTTCTAAACAGAGGGTGGCATATGTGTTTATGTAACACCCTCACACTTCGCTGACAGTTTTAGTAAAATATTTTAGTTTTTTTTGTATTATAGCTACTTGCTGCATCTGTGAAAGATGGTGGAATACATTACTTGGATGCTTACGTTGGGCGATACAGCCCATTGACTGTGTTACATTTCTGCTGTGGTCTATGTGTTACTAAACCCTAAATCAACAACTGCACATCCAATTTGATGAACCCACAAATTCACCCTCACAAGGTCAGCTTGCCATGCTGGATGGGCACAAATGATTTTAATCAGCATATATTTTCTATGTACGTACTTCATATTCATTTTATATAGTGGGTATTGCATTAGTTCATATATTCTGTGTTTGCAAAGTGCTGTTGCATTATGTTTGCTTTTATCCCCACAAATTCACTTTGTAATATTTTTATTTTTATTTTTTTATCTTTTCAATAGGAAAAAACAAAAAAATCTTCCATATACTCATGAAAGGGACTACCGGGGTAGCAGACATAGCAGCTTCTGTGGTGCCCAAAAAACAGCGGCGGACTGGGAACTTAAAGTAGCCCTGGGGAAAAAAAATAAAAGTGGCCCCATGTTGTAGGTGGGTTCAAATTGACAGAAGGTGGGGAAACACAAGTAGGCAGGGTCAACATAGGTATGCAAGGACAACAGAAGTAGGCAGGGCCAGCAATACCCTAGTGCAAAACACTATAACGCCCCAGCAGAACCAAATACCACAGTGCAGCACAAAATATTGACACCTGTGCCACAGTATTTAAATTTATCGCCATCCTGAGGATGGCGATACTGTTGAATTCAAGAGGGCACCTGTGGTCACAGACCAGGTGCATAGGAGGGAATTAGATTGTTATGTACCCGGCTGATGGCCATAAGGAGGGCTTGGATGGCGCCCAACGCATCGGCCCACTGGGAAATTTCCCTGTAGGGTCTATGGACAATCCGCCCCTGCCAAAAACTTAGGGGGACCATATGCATTCAGACATACAGTATGCACAGTTAGTGATATACCATACCTGGGACGGTCAGCTGTAGTAGTGAGTAACAGGCAAGCAAAGCCCAGCGGAGCTGCCAGTGGCAGAGCCAACCCAGTATTTGGCCAGGGAAGGTGATAGCAAGTACTGGAGTGTGAAGTGTCCAGCTGACTGTATACATAAAGGACTGTTAGGGCTTTGCTGGTCCACCATCCTCCTTACCACCACCCATAGTGCTGTTGGACGTTCTAAAAAAATTGGTCCCAGTGCTTATGTGTTCACTGATGTACTATGTGATGGCAATGTTTTTACAGCACTGCAGAATATGTTGGGGCTATATAAGCAAGAGAAAAAAATTATCAGATTTGAGAGATCTCTTAAGAAATGCCGCTAAGTAGTGATGACTCATGTTGGCTGCTTCATTGTTTAATCCCATAGAGAAGAACTTGACTAATGGTACTTTAATACACGAGGCCAATTGTGCAGTAAAGCAAAGTCGACGGACTTGGTGAGAAATCCACTTTAAACACTGCAACTTTAGAAAGAGAACAGATGAATTTGCAGAAGTCAAGCTTTTAGAGCCCGCTTATTACTTTATGATAGTGTAAAAGCAATTAAGCCTGACACATAAAATACAGAACAGAGTCGTCCCTGACACCAGCCTTACAATCAGCTTGATTTCCTTCATCTGAGAACTCATGGAACCCGTAAAAACCTAATAATGATTATTTCAACAAATAAAGTCTCTGGACTATGCAGAATTTCATGTACTTTATGACCAGAGAGTGTTCTCTTCGCTTCCCAAATGGATTTAAAGTTATAATTGAGTCTTGCTGGTTAAACGCTGTCTTAATAAGGCTCATCTGGGCGCTAATTGGTTCTACAGTCTCCGGTATTATTCAGCGGCTGCTAAACTCATAGCCTGTGGTTAGATTTTAACCAAATGAGAAATATACATCTGGCGTCACACAATGATGTTGAAGATATTGCAACCTTTTAGAGAGAGCTTTGTTTGTCCCTTATGACAATGATCAGATTAGATCATACAAGACACAAAGCAGAGACTTCTATCTGTAGACTGCTATTTCGGGGTTCTTGCCCTTCATCGGTACTCGGTAGGGTATGGGTTGGCTGGATGAAATGCATTACCTGTAGCTTGGGGAAGGGGGACTGCTTCTCATTAAAGAGACAGAGTGGTGTACAGTATAAAGACCTATTTTTCAGGCATTGCTCCATGGGAAACAAAATGTGCAAATTAAGTCATACCAGAGACAAACCAGAGCCTCCCCTCTGTAGACTGCTGTTTCGGGGTTCTTGCCCCTCATCAGTACATTGCAGGGTATGGGTTGACTGGTCCTCAGATGTAGCATGGGGAGGGGTAGTGTTTCTCAATAAAGAGACACAGTGGTGTAAAAAAATATATTCTCTCAGGCATTGCTCCATGGGAGGAAAAAATTTGCAAATAATATAGCACCAGCCAGGGGCAGACTGGCCAAAAATTCTACAGGGAAATTTCCCGGTGGGCTGATGTCCAGGGGGCCACCCTGATCCCTCCTTATGGCCACCGGCTGGATACATAATGTTCTGATTATCTCAGCATTAATTATTGCTAGGATCATCAGGTACTTATGCAATTGGCCGGTGGCCGCAGGTGCCCTCCTGGTTTAACTGTATCACTATCCTCAATATGGCAATACAGTGGAATACTGCAGCAGGGGTGGCAGTATTATGAGCTGCTGTGTGGTATTTGGTTCTGCAGGGGCAGCATTTAGTGCTGCACTACAGTATTGCTGGCCCTGCCTACTTCTGTTGTCCCTGCCTACTTGTGTTGCTTGCCTTCTGTCAATTTGGGCTTGCCTACAACATGGGGCCTCTTAATTTTTTTAAGGTCCCAGTCTACCCCTGGCACCAGCCAAACCAGACAGAACCATCTGTAGTCAGCTGTTTGGACTTCTTTTCCCTAATAAATACAGAATCACCAACCAATACCCTCCTCTGTACTTATGAGTAGGGTTGAGTGAAGCACGCTTTGAATAATAGATCCGAAGTCACTTCATTAAAAATTGCTGTCTCCGTACAGCATTCAAAGGTATGGGCTCTGCCATGGTGAAATTCATTAAGTCTGAAGTCTCTCGAGACTTCGGTGAAGAAATTCGGCATTCGATTTGACAACTTGAAAACCATTTTAGAACTGCAATCCAAAGTCGACTTCGGTACCAAGGTACCAGTCGGTACTGAAGCTGACTTCGGATTGCAGCTTTAAAATGGTTTTCAAGTTGTCAAATCGAATGCTGAATTTCTTCACTGAAGTCTCGCGAGACTTTGGACTTAATGAATTTCACATCGGTGGAGCCCATCCATTTGAGACAGGTCTTTGTACAGCATTCAAACAAAGTTTTGAACAAAGCGACTTTGGATCTATGATCTGAAGCGCGCTTCTCACAACCGTACTTATGAGGGGCAAGAACCCTCAAACAGTTGCCTACATATGGGTGTCTCTGGTTCACATGGAGTTCATTTGCATATTTTTCCCATGGAGCATTGACTGAAAAATAATTCTTCATACACTGATGTGTCTCTTCAATGAGAACCATTATGACAGGCTATCCTATTGAGATGCAAATCTGTGAAATTGCCTATAATTTGTGGAAATTACAAAAAGATCATTCAGTGGTCACTTTTTTGTGGCTTCTAAAATTTAAAGATGGGCCGAAATAGCTTCCCCTAGAAACCCTGGTCGTGGGCTGTCTTCAGTACCGGTTTCCCTATCTTTCCATGGTTTGAGCAGATTCACATGGTACACCTGCTCCGGCTTTCGCCTCCCTGGCTGATGTACCTTGTAATCTACCTCTCCAATTTTTTTAAGTACCTCGGTTTTTTTAAGTGTCTACGGTTGGTACCAGAACTAATACCCGATCACCCGGATTAAAGTTACGGACCTGCACCTGCCGATTATATACCCTTCTCTGGGCTCGTTGCGCTGCCTCCATATGCTCCCTAACCAGAGGTAAAACTGTTTCTATCCGTCCTTGTATCTGGGTGACGTACTCAACCACACTTTTGTGCGGTGTGGGTTGTTGTTCCCACACCTCTTTGGCCATGTCCAACAGACTGCGAGGGTGTCAGCCGTATAGCAGTTCGAAGGGCGAGAACCCAGTAGAGGCCTAGTGCACCTCTCGCACTGCGAACATGAGATAGGGCAGAAGAAGGTAACAGTAACCCTCCCATCCTTAGACACCACTCTTTTTAACATATTTTTTAATGTTTGCTTAAACCTCTCTACCAGGCCATCCGTTTGCGGATGATACACGGACGTCCGTAGCTGTTTTATGTGGAGCAACTTACAGAGTTCCCTCATGACCTTCGACATAAATGGGGTCCCTTGGTCAGTCAGAACCTCCTTAGGCTACTTTCACACTTGCGGCAGGACGGATCCGACATGATGTTCACCATGTCGGATCCGTCCTGCGGCAATTTCGCCGTGCCCGCGGACCGCCGCTCCGTCCCCATTGACTATAATGGGTACGGGGGCGGAGCTTCGGCACAGCACGCCGGTGCACGGAGAAAGGGCGCCGGACTAAAATTACTGCATGTCAGGCTTTTTAGTCCGGCGGCTTTCTCCGTGCACCGCCGTGCTGCGCCGGAGCTCTGCCCCGTCCCCATTGACGCGGGCACGGCGAAATAGCCGCAGGACGGATCCGACATGGTGAACAGCATGTCTGATCCGTCCTGCGGCAAGTGTGAAAGTAGCCTTAGGCAGACCCACTTGAGAAAACATCTCCATTAACTCCTTAGCTATGAGTTTGGCTGATGTATGACGCAGTGGCACTCTAACACGAGTTTGCGATAAGCCTGGGGCACCACCAACTGTTCAATGGATTCACCTCGCAGCTGGTTTACCCGAAACCACATATCTTGATGAACCACAAAACGGGGAAACACTGTCTCTGCCCCCGGATGTGGTGGTTCCCCATCTATTATTAATGCATTTTCCCTGGCTTGGGATAGGGTTGGGTCCCGGTGTTGTGCAGTACCAAAATTATCCCCGGAGACGTTGAGGTCTGCCAGCTCAGGACCCGGCAGCAAGTCCTTCATGTCTCCCACCATCACACTTTGCGGGGTTGTCTCCCCCTCTTCCATCGAAGTGGCGGTCACCCCTATCTCTGGCCCTTCGGTCTCAGGTTCCCAGGGTTCTGGTCTCCCCCTGAGCCGGGCCACTCTTCTAGGGTTACATCTGTCTCACGGATACCGGTAACTTTCGTATCCGGCCGAAGTGTCGGGAAACCGGGGAAGTCTCTCCCAATTATTAGTTCATACGGTAATTTTGTGGCGACGGCCACCTCATGAGTCCACCTGCCGGCCACCGTTGATAGAAAGACCAGTGCGGTGGGATAATCTATTAAGTCCCCATGAAGCTTCACCTTGCACAGGTGGCTATTGTCTACAGTCTCTGAGGTAACTGTGGCGCACAGCTTCCTGGCATACAATGAGAGGCGGTAGCCATAGTTGGTATCCATGAGTTCACCCCGATGGGGACAGTCGGCCCTTATGTGTCCAGGCTTGTGACACCGCCAGCAAACCACCAGGGCTGGGTCTGCAGGGGGTACATCCCGGGCAGGTTTGGCTGGCACCAGCTGACTGGGCTGGGGTGGAGATTTCCGGGGTTTGACTGGCCCCCTCCCAAAAGAACCCCCCTGCAGATTTCTGGTGGCCTCATAGCACTCCACCAGGTCGACCATCTCTAAAGCATTACCAGGAGACACCTGGCCAATCCAGTGCTGGAGAGGGTATGGCAAAGCCCTCCAGAATACATCCGCCAGCAGACGGTCCAGCATAGCAGTGGGAGTCAGTATGTCAGGCTGTAGCCATTTTTGCAACCTGTGTAGCAGGTCATAATATTGTGGTCTGGCGTGTTCAGCGTAACTTCTCCCTCACGGCGACCTTTTTGAACATCGCCAGATAGGTCTCGACGTCATCCGAGAGGGACATCTTAGGGATCGCCGCACGGACAGCTTTCCGGGCATCGTGGACATTCTGGGACGCTCCGGCCGTTTGCAATGCCATTACATGTTGTAATAGCAGCTGGTTAGTTTCCTGCTGCTGCTTGTTAGCCTCCAGCTGCTGCAAGTTAGCCTCCACGAGGGCTTTCACTACCGCCTCCATTTTGTCAGGGGACATGGGTCATAACCTTGCCGACTTAATATAGGACATGCACTTGTGCCCAGAAAAAACTTTTCGGCCGGCATCAGACACCAATTGTGGGGATTTGCTCTGGTAGACAGGCTAGCGGACGCAGTATAGAGGCAACCACAAAGTCTTTAACTTAAAGGGTTTCTGTCATGAGAAATTACGTTATGTAGCTGACTGACATTAGCGATGTGCTAATGTCAGCAGTACATAACAGTGTGCTTTATAACTCCCTGCCTGCTGCCGTTCTCTTAAAATAAAGACTTTTAAAATATGCTAATGAGCCTCTAGGTGCTATTAGGGCGTTGCTTCAGCACCTAGAGGCTCGGTCTACACACTCCTGCTGCCGGCTTCCTCACTGCTCCTGCACCGGATAGATCCCCCCATAGCAGTGTCATCCACAGATCCTCTCCCCCATAGCAGTGTCATCCACTGATCCCCCTCCCCATAACAGTGCCATCCACTGATCCCCCTCCCCATAACAGTGCCATCCACTGATCCCCCTCCCCATAACAGTGCCATCCACAGATCCCCCCAATAACAGTGCCACCCACAGATCCCCTCCATAACAGTGCCATCCACAGATCCCCCCCCAATACCAGTGCCATCCACAGATCCCCTCCATAACAGTGCCATCCACAGATCCCCCATGGCAATGGACCCACCATCTTTTCCCAGCCCCTACTAGTTCCTATGTGGGAAACTGGGAATGTGAAAAGAAAATGATAGGTTACCATGGCAGCCAGGACGCTACTGAAGCCCTAGCTGCCATGGCCAGTTCACTGGACTGGAGAAGATCGTCTTGGTGACAGGGAGGGCTAGGCAGGCAGGAGTTGTCTTATACGGCGAGTATAGCCCAAACCCTATATTTTAAAGGGAAAAGTTGGGGGTCGTCTTATGTGCCCAGTCGTCTTATATGCCGGAAAATATGGTTTATATATATATATATATATATATATATATATACGCAAAATGTAGAGAAGAAACGAAAAGATGCGCGGCACTCACCGAAGTTGATATTACGTTGCTGCTTTATTCAAACTTCATAAGTGCGCATATAGAATCCTGGGGCGGACACTCTGTAGCAAGTGGTAGCGGCTACGGCTGTTTCGCGCGTGTGATTGCGCTTCCTCTGGCCGCTGTGGACGTCATCGCGCAACCCTGCGCTTTATAGAGGCGGCTCCACGTAGCCGGCACCATCGGCTACAGCTGTGCGCCGCAGGTTAGTGACAATCATACCTTTAAAAATGCGAACAGAGGGAACAAATACATTTTCTCACCTTCAACATATATCTATATATATATCTATCTATATATATATATATATATAAAGTTTACACACCCCTGTTAAAATGTTAGGTTTCTGTGATGTAAAAAAATGAGACAAAGATAAATCATTTCAGAACTTTTTCCACCTTTAATGTGACCTATAAACTGTACAACTCATTTGAAAAACAAACTTAAATCTTTTAGGTAGAGGGAGGAAAAAATATAAAAATGAAATTATATGGTTGCATAAGTGTGTACACCCTTAAACTTATACTTTGTTGAAGCACCTTTTGATTTTATTACAGCATTCAGTCTTTTTGGGTATCAGCATGGCACATTTTGACTTTGCAAGACTTGCCCACTCTTCTTTGCAAAAACACTCCAAATCTGTCAGATTGCGAGGGCATCTCCTGTGCACAGCCCTCTTCTGTTCATAACTGTTCATAATTCCCTCTAGCTTAACTAAGGCCCCAGTTCCAGCATAAGAAAAACAGCCCCTTGGCATGATGCTGCCACCACCATGCTTCACTGTGGGTATGGTGTTCTTTTGGTGATGTGCAGTGTTGTTTTTGGGCCAAACATATCTTTTGGAATTATGGCCAAAAAGTTCAACCTTGGTTTCATCAGACCATAACACCTTTTCCCTCATGCTTTTGGGAGACTTCAGATGTGTTTTTGCTAAATTTAGCCTGGCTTGGATGTTTTTCTTCGTAAGAATCGGGTTTTCATCTTGCCACACTACCCCATAGCCCAGATATATGAAGAATACGGGAGATTGCTGTCACATGTACCACACAGCCAGTACTTGCCAGATATTTCGGCAGCATCTTTAGCCCCTTCGACCCCGGGCCTGTTTTCACCTTCCTGCCCAGGCCATTTTTTTGCAAATCTGACATGTGTCACTTTATGTGGTGATAACTTTAAAACGCTTTTACTTATACAGGCCATTCTGAGATTGTTTTCTCGTCAGATATTGTACTTCATGACAGTGGTAAAAATAAGTAAAAAATAACATTTTTATTCATAAAAAAAATAAAACATTTACCCCAAATTTTGAAAAATTAGCAAATTTCAATTTTTCTACTTTTATAATAGATAGTAATACCTTCAATAATAGTAATAACTTTACATTCCCCATATGTCTACTTCATGTTTGGATCATTTTGAAAATTACATTTTATTTTTTGGGGACGTTAGAAGGCTTTAAAGTATGGAAGCAAATCTTGAAAATTTTCGGAAAATTTCCAAAACCCACTTTTTAAAGGACCAGTTCAGGTCTGAAGTCACTTTGTGAAGCTTACATAATAGAAACCACCCAAAAATGACCCCATTTTAGAAAGTACACCCCTCAAGGTATAGAAAACTGATTTTACAAGCATTCCTAACCTTTTAGGTGTTCCACAAGAATTGATGGAAAATGGAGATGAAATTTCAGAATTTCACTTTTTGGGCAGATTTTACATTTTAATCAATTTTTTCCAGTAGCAAAGGAAGGGTTAACAGCCAAATAAAACTCAATATTTATTACCCTGATTCTGCGGTTTACAGAAACACCCCACATGTGATCGTAAACTGTTGTACGGGCACATGGCAGGGCGCAGAAGGAAAGGAACGCCATATGGTTTTTGGAAGGCAAATTTAGCTGAACTGGTTTATAGATGCCATATCCCATTTGAAGCCCCCCTGATGCATCCCTACAGTAGAAACTAAAAAAAGTGACCACATTTTGGAAACTATGGGATAAGGTGCCAGTTTTGTTGGTACTATTTTGTGGTACATAGGATTTTTTATTGCTCTATATTACGTTTTTTGTGAGGCAAGGTAACAAAAAAATTGATGTTTTGGCACTGTTTTTATATTTTATTTTTACAGCATTTAACCGAGTGATTAGGTCATGTGACTTTTTTATAGAGCAGATCGTCACGCACGTGGCAATCCCTTATTTGTCTGCTTTTTCTTATTTATTTAAGTTTTACACAATAATAGCATTTTTGAAACCAAAATAATGATATTTTAGTGTCTCATAGTCTGAGAGCCATAGCTTTTTTATTTTTTGACTGATTCTCTCAGGTAGGGTCTCATTTTTTGCGTGATGAGGTGACGGTACTATTTTGGGAGGCATATGCCATTTTAATCACTTGCTGTTGCAATTTTTGTGATGTAATGTGACAAAAATGGCTTTTTTTTTACACCATTTTTTTTTTTTGCAGTGTTCACCTGAGTGGTTAGGTCATGTGATATTTTTATAGAGCTGCTTGTTACGGACGTGGCAATACCTAATATGTATACTTTTTTTTATTTTTATCACTTTAGCACAATAATAGCAGTTTGGAAGCAAAAAATTATCATATTTTAGTGTCTCATAGTCTAAGAGCCATAGCTTTTTTATTTTTTGACCGATTCTCTCAGCTTGGGTCTCATTTTTTGCGGGATGAGGTGATGGTCTGATTGGTACTATTTTGGGGGGCATACGATTTTTTTTAAATCAGATCATTTTTATTAAACATTTTACAACATTGTACAATAAAAAAGAGCCAACAAAAGTTGGGAAGAACAAAAAAAAAAAAGGGAAACTTCCCATCCCCTACCCCTTAGCGTAGAGATGGTCCATCCACCATTCCAGGTAGCCATCCATACAGAATCTGAAGGGAAATACCAGCTGCCCTTCTGACCACTCATAGGGCCCATTATCAATTAGCGCTTTCCTGCCATTACAGTCCCCAGAGAACATCTTGTCATCATCCAGAACAGTGCCCAGGCGAACTCAAATTCATTTCCCCCTACATCACTGGAACTCTAATCACAAGCAGCGGAGTAGCCTACATTCACCCGTGAAGCATCTAACCAATTGAAGGGGGGGAACTCCAGCCCGAACCGAGAGCCATCTTTCCCATATTGCCACAAATTTGGCTTCACAGTTCCGTTTCAAATATACCCCCCTTTCTAAGCGCAGTACGTCAGTCACTCTATTAAGGAATTCCGCTAGTGAAGGGGGTTGTGGACAGATCCAGTGCATGGCTATCAATTTACGAGCTTGGAATAATAAGCGCTACACTCCAATGCACTGCACTCCAAAAGCTCGATAATTTCTGACAGTCCCAAAACATGTGTAGTAGCGAGGCTGGCCCCTGTACACACCTCGGACAGGATGCATCCACTCTAGCCCCTATTTCGAACAAGAAGGATGGATGCACCTACATCCCTCACCCACCTCTGTCTAACTGGCAAGGTACCCTCGTCTATAGATTTCGCAAAGAGATCCCTGTAGATTGAGGAAATCAGCCCCTTGGTGGAGGACCTAGTGAGAATCTGATGTAGGAGTGGAACATGTGCACATGTCAATGGGGAGTGCCTGGCCTGTGTTTGAAACGCATGCCTCAATTGTAGGAACTGGTAGAACGCAGTACGAGGGAGGGAGAATCCTTCACGCAACTGGACTTAAGGACTTAAGTATTCCATCTTTCTGCAGCTGATGTAGAAAAAGCACTCCCCTCCTTTCCCACGGGGAAAAGCCTTCCAGTCTAAATATTTCTGGTAGTTGGGGGTTCTGCCAGAGCGGTATAACCCGTTAGAGCTAGCATCCCCCGGCATTTTTGCCAGACCTTGCTAATCAAATTAATAGTCGGCAGTTATACAGCACTAACTGGCATCCCCCCTGTTCCAATACCGCTATAGGGGATTTTATAACATAGGTCACTAATCTTGCCGTCACTCCTCCACCTCCAGGAGTCCGTCCCCAACCCCCCAAATGCTGCATCTGTGAAGCAATAAAGTAGAGCCACAGGTTACGGAGAGATAGTCCCCCTGAGTCCTTCCCTCTCTGCAAGGTCTCCAATCGTATTCTGGCAGATTTTTTCCTCCATATCAAAAACCTAAAAATGCCTTGTATTTTGAAAAAGATCCTTTGTGGGATCTATACCGGGGAATTATGTAAAACATACAGGAGTTTAGGCATCAAAATCATCTTAAGTAGATTGCATCTACCCGCCATCATTAATGACAACTTACACCATGCATGAATATTATCCTTCATTATAGTTAGCAGGGGCTCAATGTTGGGCATACACTTTTTTGATCACTTTCTGTTGCAATTTTTGTGCTGTGATGTGACAAAAATTGTTTTTTTTTTCTTACACAGTTTTATTTTTTACATTTTTTTTTTAAGGTGTTTACCTGAGTGGTTAGTTCATGAGATATTTTTATAGAGATGTTTGTTACGGACGTGGCGATACCTAATATGTATTTTTTTTATGTATTTCACTTTAGCACAATAATAGCAGTTTTGACAAAGTAAAAATTATGTTTTAGTGTCTCCATGTTTTTTGAGCGATTGTCTTAGATAGGGGCTCATTTTTTGCGGGATGAGGTGACGGTTTTATTGATACCATTTTGGGGGGCATACGCCTTTTTGATCGCTTGGTGTTGCACTTTTTGTGATGTAAGGTGACAAAAATGGCCTTTTTTTACAGTTTTTTTTTTTGGTGGGTTTTATCGGACACGGTGGATCATGTGATATATTTATAGAGCCGATCATTACGGACGCGGTGATAGATAATATGTGTGTTTGTTTTTTTTTTCAATTTTTTATTATTAAATAAGGGGAAAGGGGCGTTTTCTTTTTCTTTTTCACTTGATTAAATGTATTACTTTGTTAATTTTAATAAAAACACATTTTTTTTTACTTTTTTTTACTTTACTTTATTTATGACATAAACTTTTGGGGGTCTGATTCCCTCTGCAATGCATTACAATACATCTGTATTGTAATGCATTGCCTGTTAGTGTATGACACTAAGTCATACACTAACAGGTTGCCTAGGAGACGAGCCTGAGGCTGGGCAAGGCATTGGGCAGCCTCTGCACAGCATCGGGATGCCTTGTGTTGCATCGGGTCTCCGCCACAGCAGTGCGGGGACTCGATGCTCTCCCTCACCTGACACAAACCTCTTCTATGTCGCTGTTAGCACGGACCGCGGCATAGAAGGGGTTAATCCGCAGGCATCGGCTTTTACAGCGATGCCGGCAGATACAGCAGGGGCCCGGCATTGATCGCGCACGCACCGCTTCCATACCAGTTTTCGTCCAGTTCTTGGTAATGTCACTGTTGTGCCATATTTTCTCCACTTGAAGATGACTGTCTTCACTGTGTTCCATGGTATATCTAATGCCTTGGAAATTATTTTGTACCCTTCTCCTGACTGATACCTTTTAACAATGAGATCCCTCTGATGCTTTGGATGCTCTCTGTGGACCATGGCTTTTGCTGTGCTGTAAGAAAATTTCAGGAAAGACCAACTAGAGCAGCTAAACTGTATTTGGGGTTAATCAGAGGCACTTTAAATGATGGCAGGTGTATGCTGACTCCTATTTAACAGGATTTTGAATGTGATTGCTTAATTCTGAACACAGCTACATCCTCATTTATATTTTTGTTTTTGTTTTCTTCCCTCCACCTGAAAGATTTCAGTTTGTTTTTCAATTGAGTGGTACAGTTTATAGGTCACATTAAAGGTGGAAAAAGTTCTGAAATGATTTTCTTGGTCTCATTTTTTTATAGCACAGAAACCTGACATTTTAACAGGGGTGTTTAGACTTTTTATGTCCACTGTATATATATAACTTTTTGAAAAGAGGGTGATTTTTTTGCTGTTTTTTTATTTTTCTATCATTTTTCTATATTTGCTGGTAAAGAATTTACAGAAGTTTTGACAGACTCGACTTCAGGCGTCCAGAGCACCATTAGTTCAGGATGTGTGATGAAGGTATAAAGAATGCAGCAATTCCTAGCACTTGTGCGGATTCCCTACTGATTTCTACAGGGCAATGTGATTTGCAGGCCTTCCTGAAAGGGACATAATAAAGGGGCACAAAAACACTTCCTCCAGCCCTGCAGCGTTCTTATAACTATGAGCTATACTTTGTATTGTTCAAAAATGCATTATGCGCTGGGATCAGTTTATCAAGCAGAGCAGACTTGGAAACATACAATGCATTCGGAAAGTCTTCAGACCATTTCACTTTTTTCACATTTTATGTTGCGGCCTTGTGATAAACAAAAAAGAAAAAAAAAGGTTTCGATTTTCTCCATCATTCTGCACTCAATACCCCATAATGACAAAGTGAGAACAGAGGGGGTCATTTATTAAGACTGGCATTTTAGACGCCGGTCTTAATGACCCCTATAGCTGGCGATGGATCTGCCAAAGTTATGAAGAGGCACTGGACTCTACATAACTTCAGAACTTCAGCGCTTCCACCGCCAGTCTAAATATAAAGACAGCTTCCAAGCTGGCTTACATATGGACTATTTTCAATGCCAAAAACAGGGGTAAAAAATGATTAATGAGGCGGGCCTGGTGGCCCGTCTCCTTCCCTGTCCATGCCACGCTTTCTATAAAGCCACAAGCTTCGTACACTTGGATTTGTGCATTTTCTGCCATTCCTCTCTGCAGATCCTCTCAAGTTCTGTTAGTTTGTATGGGGTCCGTCAGTCAACAGCAATTTTCAGGTCTCTCCAGAGATGTTCGGTTGGGTTCAAGTCAGGCCTAGGCAGGACCGCTCAAGGACATTCACAAAGTTGTCTGTAAGCCACTCCTGTGCTTTCTTGGCTGTGTGCTTAGGGTTATTGTCTTGTTGGTAGGTAAACTTTCGGCACAGTCTGGTTTTTATTAAGAATATCTCTGTACTTTGCTCCATTCAGCTTTCCTCATCCCTGACCAATCTCCCTGTCCCAGCCGCTGAACCCCCCCCCCCCCCCCGCCCCACATGATGCTGTCACTCACATGCTTTAATGTAGGGATGGCATTGGACAGTGCCTGAGGCTAAAAGTTCAATCTTGGTTTCATGAGACCACAAAATCCTGTTTCTCACAGTCTGAGAGTCCCTTAGGTGCTTTGCAAACTTTCATGTGTCTTTTACTGAGGGGAGGATTCTTTCTGGCCACTCTGCCATAAAACCCAAGTTGGTAGAGTGCTGCAGTGATGGTTGACCGTCTGGAAGTTTCTTCCATCTGCACACAGAATCTTTGGAGTTCAGGCAGAAAGACAATTGGGTTCTTGGTTACCTTACTTACCAAGGCCCTTCTTCCCTGATTACTTAGTTTGGAGGGCTGAACAGCTCTAGGAAGAGCCCTGGTTGTTCCAAACTTCCTCAATTTAAGAACTATGGAGCCCACTGTGCTCTTGGGAACTTTCAGTGCAGCAGAAATTTGTTTCTACGTTTCTCCTGTTATGTACCTCCACACAATCCAGTTGGTGACGACATATGGTAAGAGATATCCCTCATGACTATTATTATATTGGATGATCCGAATAAGCTAGCGGGATCGAATCTGGACAGCGTGTGGTGTTTTATTACCTTGCACACTAATGTCTTCTGTGCGATTTATTTGGAGTCTTTCATTAGGCTGGAGATAAGAATTGACATTCTAAGTTTACAAAACATCTCCTGCGATTATTTACAAATAGAATTGCTCAAACGAGCACTGTGTGGACTGCCATATATTCGCCATTAAGATTTTTATGGAGTATATTTTTATGAATAATCACGATTTTTCTGCGATTGAATAAGGTCCTGATCTATTATATAGTGTTGCATTTTATGGATGTTTTTATTATTTTATGTACTGGCTCCTTATAATGAATATGTAACAAATATGTACTATTATTGACGTATTCACTGAGCGCTTGCTGCTTTCTTTTCCCAAACGTGAGGACCAATCATGTCAAACTAATATTATTGACTTCTTTGACTATGTCACAAAAGTATTGGATGAAGGACATTGCCTACCTGGCTTTTAGCAAAGCCTTTGATACAGTGCCACTGATAGATAAATTACTGAAGATTCGACTTAATTCCTGGATTGTTCAGTGGATCCACTTTTGAGAAATTTACATACACCCAGCCCGAAGGCTGAGACCCTTGTGCTGCACAGCGCGGCGCCCTCTGATGGATGTAGTAGGAAAGTGCGGTAATTTACCTACTGGCCGGCACAACTAAGCAGCCACGCCTTACCTGTTATTGCCCTAAAAAATCAAGAACAATTGTTTGGGTGCGTGGTACGGGCTAGCCTTTGGTGCAGCACAACAGCTTACAATCTTACAATGCTCTACAGTATTCCCCCTCCCATATCTGGTCTTGTAGCATGTGCCTGAGTATTTCTTCTGAGCCAAAATGCCAGCCTGGCTTGAGTTTGTGGGAAAGTCTATCAGCTCTCCAGTGAGATGTCACTTTAAATTGTGGAGTGCTTGCAATGAACAGCCAGCAACACTTGTGGCCTGACACAAACAGAAATCCTATCTAACTAACTACAGGCCTTGTCTCAGGATTCTAGGCGCTAACTGTAATGAGGTGCGTGCACGATCTTACCGACCCGGGTCTGCTCTGCATCAGCTGGTGACTATGAACTGAACAAATGCCTCTCCAACAAGCATGCGGTACCGCAGTGTATGTTGCTTTGCTCCTCAGTTCTCATCAGCGTTTCTGGAAGCAATCCTTATTCCTCTGGACAGGATCAGGGTCTTGGACATGATCAGCTTCACTTAGCTGCAGCTCTGGTCAGTGAGGGATGCTCTCACACCTGGATGTCAACAGATCCTCTGCTCACACAGTTCCTCAGTCTCAGCTTCCTCTAAGATGGATGCTCCCTTTCTTCCTCTCCAGGCTCTTGTAACTCCACCTCTCATGAACATGGAACAATATGCAGTCTGTAGCTGTGTTTAGGAAACAACGGCATCTTGTGGCCAAACAGTAGAATGTCAGTCCAGATATTTAACTTAATTTACACAAACAGTGTTCAGACAATGAGAGATGTTTCCCCATCTCACAGCATAGAAGAAGGGGTGGTAGGTAAGGTTTGCCTGTTCGCAGATGACACAAAAATGCTTAATAGGGTTCATATTCCTGGAGGGGTTTGTAACATGAAAAAAGATTTAGCTTCATTAGATAAATGGAAACAACACATAGCCTCATTAATGTAAACATAAGGGCATGTCCACTTAATAAACACTAAACCTACAAATATGTTCCACCAAGGAACACAAAGACGCCATACCCAATATAATATCACGAAATATATTCAATTTATTAAATAGAAAATAAAAAATACATGATTAAAAACATAAAGATGGGACAAACATCAGAAAGGGCAATAATGACCATAATTGCTGTACCAAATCACTGACCACTGATTTCAGTGCACCTGGAAAAGATGTTAAACATGTCAATCATATCAGAGGAAAAGAGGAGAAAGTATATTAATAATAACTCCTATAGGTAGCCCAGAAATAATTAAACATACATATGAGAGGGGGACGTCCTATTCTACCCTCAAGGTGCCATAATATATAAGGCTACATAAATATAACACCCAAGAACTCCCATCAACAAAGCCTACCTGTAAACATGATCGGGGAAAAGAAACCAAAAGTGGTTAGAGAACACCTCGACGTGCGTTTCGCTTCCCCAGCTTCGCCAGGAGGATTTCACGCATTCGGCTTCGCGATGAGTTGAATTTTCCCTGAAATTCAGATCGAAGTCGACTTTGGATACTTTAATTCGCTCATTACTAATCAGGATCAATGTCAGGAAATGTTATTTTGCTGAAAGAGTGGTTGAAGCTTGGAACAAACTTCCAGCAATGTAGTTAGGAAATTTATAGTAAGTGAATTTAGACATGTCTGGGATAAAGTGTCACGGAAGGTGTACAGGAAACAAGACAATCCAAAATGAATATATGACTTACTGGATCCAAAACTAAGGAACAAAAGGGAGACCCCTGCATAAGACCTGGCACTCTCCCTGACTCTGCTCAGCCTATGCAAACACCCCAATGGTGGATGATCGCATATCCACGTACCTCGACTATATAACACCTGAACACCCTACAATAGTGAGGGGACACGACCACCGGCTCCCTACACTAGACACGGAGGGAGTCAGGGTCACCTGGGATCCAGCAAACATAAAATCACAAATGAATGTACAACACTTAACTTGTAGAAGACTGGGAAATAGGATCAGCATGCACACACACTCCAGGAAGTTGTATAAACAGCACACTAATGCATTATGGGGAGGAATTTAAAGGGATACAATCAGTCCAACTACATGACAGCTGAGAGAGACTAACGAGATAAGGAACTGAAAACCAAAACAAAGAAAAGCTCAAGGAGGAGGTTCTGAAAGGCATCTGTCAGAGCTTCTCAGATGTCTGGTTGTGACATAAACACATGTCCGTCCTAAGATAAAAAAGAAATAATATAAGGGCAGGCTGGAAGGACAAGGGGGTCTTTTTCTGCCCTCAGTCTTCTGTGTTTCCATGGAGGTGTGTCCCTGCATAGTCTGACACTAGCAGTACTGATTGGACAGTGTCAGACTGTGCAGGGCCACACTCCCAACTGTATCAACCCTACCAGTATGCCTGCTTTAATAGGGTTGACCCTGCTGATTAGTACTCTTAAAGAAGTAAAAATACAGAAACATGCAATGCGGGGGAAAAGCTGTCATCAGAAATCAGGTTTTGTCAGCTAAGGCTAGTTTCACACTGGCGTTTTGGCTTTCCGTTTGTGAGATCCATTCAGGGCTCTCACAAGCGGTCCAGAACGGATCAGTTTTGCCCTAATGCATTCTGAATGGAAAAGGATCCGCTCAGAATGCATCAGTTTGCCTCCGTTCCGTTTCCATTCCGCTTTGGAGGCGGAAAACCAAAACGCTGCTTGCGTTTTGGTTTCCGTCTGACAAAACTGAAACTGATCCGTCCCGACACACAATGTAAGTCAACGGGGACGGATCAGTTTTCTCTGACACAATCTGGCACAATAGAAAACAGATCCGTCCTCCATTGACTTTCATTGGTGTTCAAGACTGATCCGTCTTGGCTATGTTACAGATAATACAAACGGATCCGTTCTGAATGGATGCAGACGGTTGTATTATCTGAACGGATCCGTCTGTGCATATCCATGACGGATCCACACCAAATACGAGTGTGGAAGTAGCCTTAAAAGTGTTAGCGAGAAAAATATAAACTTTTTTAGAATGAACGTAAAGAAGATGTAAGATAATATAAATGCTTTGCGCTCAGCCTCTCTCGTTGGAAGCCTGCACTCCTCCTGCTGTTGAGGAACGTATTGCCAGGGTATGGTGGCCTCTGGCTTTCTAGAAGTGCTGAAATGTGTTCTTTTGTAGCGTCTGCAGAACAGCGAGTTTTCTTCTCCTTCCTGTGCTTTGTTTCCTTTTGGAATAACTTCAGTGATAAATTCTTTCAAATATCACAGCTATAACTCTAAATAATAAAACTCACTTTAAAATCTGCCATAATTTCTTGCTGAAATAGTAAAAATCTATCCCCCCAATAAAAGCCAAGGAAAAGGTTAGATGAAACAGTGTTTGTACAGAGTATTTTGCTGCTATAATTCTCCTGAGGTTTACATTCTCGCATGTATCGTACATTACAGGTTGAGGGTGAAAACTAAACTGAAAAAGTCAGCGGAATCTAATACATAGTCTCTGCCAGATACTTTTTAGCAAAAAAATGAGGGTTGGATTATATCATGGGTACATGGGGCAACTGTCCAAGGGTCTCCGCTATCCTGTCCCAACATTACCTTGCACCAGACTCCCTGGGGGTACTACTATTATAATTGGTTTGTAATGCAATGTAATTGTGGGAGAAACAACTATAAATAGGGAAAGTTAATTGACCACAATAGCAACACCTGGAGGTTAAGGGTGTGGCCAGTATCAGAAACAACAGACGCCTACTGATCCACAAGGTAAACATGTCAAATCAAACCACGTGTTGCCAGTCTCAAAGATCTCCTGCCACTCACTGACACAGGGATGTCTCGGTACATCCATGACAGTACCCGCCCCCCCTTCTACAAGTGACCTGCGGGCACTCAGGACTGACCTTATCCGGATGAGACATGTGAAAAGCTTTCACCAAATGACTGGCATTCACATCAGATGCCGGTACCCACATCCTCTTCTTAGGTCCATAAGCCTTCCAGTGAACAAGTTACTCAAGAGATCTACAGAGAGCTCGAGAGTCAATTATCTTGGCGATCTGGAATTCCAAACTGACGTCCACCATGACAGGAGCGGGTGGCAAGACGGCTCCAAAGGTTCAACATATCTCTTCAACAAAGATATATGAAACACATTATGTATTTTCAGAGCCTGAGGAAGTTCAAGACGAAAAGCTACAGGATTAATAATGGCAGTGGTCTTATATGGACCAATAAACCTTTTACCCAACATCCAGGAAGGAACCTTCAACTGCATGTTTCTTGTGGACAGCCACACCAAATCACCCACTCTTAGGTCCAGACCCTTAATACCTTTCCTGTAAGCCACACATTTATACTTGTTGCCTATATTCATCAAGTTATTTAGAATTTTCCACCATATAGATGATAATGATGATGAAAAAATGTGCCAAACTGTGGGTAAAACCCATATTCCCCAAAAAACGGCGGTTTACCAGTGGACTCCTGTCTACAATTATATACAGCAAACTCTGCCAAAGACAAAAATGAGGACCACTCCTCCTGGTTCTCAAAGGCAAAAAATCTTAAAGGGAACCTGTCACCGGGATTTTGGGTATAGAGCTGAGGACACGGGTTGCTAGATGGCCACTAGCACATCCGCAATATCCAGTCCCCATAGCTCTGTGTGCTTTTATTGTGTCAAAAAAACGATTTGATACATATGCAAATTAACATAAAAGAGTCATATCTTACTTGTGTGACCAGAGAACAGTCATATTTTCAAGCTCTGACTCATCTTAGGTTAATTTGCATATGTATCAAATCGTTTTTTATACACAATAAAAGCACACAGAGCTATAGGGACTGAGTATTGCGGATGTGCTAGTGGCCATCTAGCAACCCATGTTCTCAGCTCTTTACCCAAAATCCAGGTGACAGGTTCCCTTTAAGTAAGTCTCCAGGCTCTGATTATTGCGCTCCGTCTGTCCGTTCTACTGAGGATGAAAAGCCGAAGAAAAAGAGTCCCACGATCTGGAACCACTTCAGAGGGAATGCCATGGAGTTTCGCAATGTTGTCAATAAACACTTGAGCAAGTGTTTTACCATTAGGTAGGCCAGACAACGCTATAAAGTGCACCATTTTACTAAAACGATCAGCCACCACCAAAATAACTGTCTTTCCTGATGAATTAGGCAGATCAGTAATAAAATCCATAGGTAAATGAGTCCATGGACTGGACAGGATGGGCAACGAAAGTAGGGATCTGGAAGTCCGAGTATGTGTCACCTTAGCGCGTGCACAGACACTACAGGCCGACACATAGTCCTTAACACACATACCCAATCGGCCAACAGAATCTACGAGAGATGTCGGTAGTGGATCTGCTCCCAGGGTGTCCCGTACGAACCATACAGTGATGTTCCTCAAACACCTTGTGACGCAATTCTGATGGCACAAACAATTTCCCAGAAGGGCAAGAATCTGGTGTGTCTCCCTGGGCCTCTAACACCTTCACCTCTAAGTCAGAGTATAGAGCGGATATCACCACCCAGACAGAATAGGATCCGGATTTTCAAAATCACCACCTCCAGGAAAACTACATGACAAGGCATCTGCTTTGACGTTCTTAACCCCAGGATAATAAGTGACAGTGAAATTGAATCTGGTGAAAAACAAATGCCATCTGGCCTGCCTGGGGTTCAGTCGTTTAGCCAGGTTTTTGTGATCTGAGAACACGGTGATCGGATGAATCGCCCCTTCTAACCAATGACGCCATTCCTCGAAACCCAAATTAATGGTCAGTAACTCTCTGTTACCCACATCGTAATTTCTCTCTGCGGAATAGAGGTTTTTTTTTTTGAGAAAAAGGCACATGGACGCCATTTACCAGGTGACGGGCCCTGTAATAAAACTGTTTCCCTACGCATCCACTTTCACAAAGAAAGGTTGTGATACATCCAGCTGCACCAATATAGGGGCAGAAGAAAAGCACTCCTTAACTGCAGAAAAGACGCAAGATGCAACGCAAAATCAGACCACACTGAGACATCTGTCCCTTTCTTAGTTATGTCAGTTAAGGGTTTTATCACTGTTGAAAAGTTCTGAATACATTTTCAGTAATAATTGGTGAACTCCAAAAACTGCATAAGAGCCTTCGGATTTTTCGGGTCAATCCCAGTCCAATACAGCATGGACTTTCTCTCGATCCATTCAAAAATCCGAAGACAACAACAGGTATCCCAAAAATTGCACCTCGTGTACAGCAAAAACACACTTTATTATCCCTTAGGATCTGCAACACCTGTCTAACGTGATCCTGATGTATCGCCTCGTCTGGAGAATAAATTAGTATGTCATCCAAATACACGACTACAAACCTCCCCACAAGGTGGTGAAAAATGTTATTCACAAAATGCTGGAAAACTACAGGAGAATTGGTCAACCCAAAAGGCATGACCAGGTTCTCAAAGTGACCCTCAGGAGTATTAAAAGCCATCTTCCATTCACCCCCTTCCTTGATCCTGACCAGAATATGTGCCCCCCTTAAGTCCAACTTAGAGAACACCTTGGCACCAACAATTTGGTTAAACAAATCAGGAATCAAAGAAAGGGGGTAAGGATCACAGACGGTAATCTGATTGAGTTCACGGAAATCCAGACATGGCTGAAGACCTCCGTATTTTTTTTAAAGAAAAAAAACCCTGCTGACACTGGAGATTTGGAAGGTCTTATGTGTCCTTTAACCAAATCTCGGTAATATACTCTCTCTAATGGCCAGTCTTTCAGGTCCAGAAAGGTTATAAAACCTAGATTTGGGCAACTTAGCTCTGGGAATAAGGTTGATAGGACAATCATATTCACAATGTAGAGGTAAATCCTGTCATCCACTCTCAGAAAATATGTCGGCAAAATCAGATATAAATGAAGGCAATGTCTTAGTAGTTAAAACAGAAAAAGATGTGTTAAGACAATTGTCAACCCAATAATCACCCAATCCAAAATCTGTCTGGCTTGCCAGTTGATGGTTGGATTGTGTTTGCTCAACCACGGCAAACCCAGAACCACCGGAGCAGGGAGACCCTCCAACACAAAACACAAGATAAATTCCTGATGAAAGTCACCTATTCTTAATCTGATATCATGCACCACTTGCGATAAACACTTACCAGTTAGAGGTGCAGAATCAATAGCAAAAATGGAAATATTTTTGTCTAATGGACTCTGTGACAACCAGTGCATATGGACAAACTGAGCATCAATCAGGTTCACCTTTGCCCCGGTGTCAATAAACTCAATCCCCACAGGGACACAATAAAATGTCCCTCCTGTCCGCAGAAAAAAAACACACTCCCTTCTTACGACCAGTACATTTAAAAGCGGATCCAGGAGTAGCTCCCCCTAACTGCATGGGTTCATCCCCAGACCTAAACTCAGGAGTATCTTCACCCAAAGTGTCAGAGGAGGACTATACATGATGTGATAGTACTTCCTAAGAGTGGGGGCCCCTAGATCTTTCTCAGGCATCTATCAGTGCGTATAGAAACATAGAAACATAGAATGTGTCGGCAGATAAGAACCATTTGGCCCATCTAGTCTGCCCAATATACTGAACAAGAGACATAGCAGCCTCCAGAGACACAGGAGTTTCATGAAAGGCCAAAGCGTCCTTCAGCCTGGCTACGGAGTGCTGGATCGTTCCACTCAGTATCCGTAGCCCAACTCCTAAACACAGAGCAATAAATCTCAGTGGAACGATCTCACTGGCGAAGGCAATGCAGCTTGGTTTTGGCCAGGGATGTCATTGATAAGACCCAAAGCTTTGAAAAATTCATCCACTGACCGGAGAGACTGCGATCTGGTCGGCAGAGAAAAAGCCCATGACTGCGCATCCCCCTTAAGCAATGAAATAACCACACCGACTTGCTGTTTCTCATCCCCAGATGACTGTGGAGGTAGCTTAAAATACAGTTTGCACGCCTCCCTAAACAAAATGAAATTATTACGTCCCCCAGAGAATCTGTCCAGGAGGGCAACTTTAGGCTCCAGATAGGCCTGGTCTCCACCACCACCACCAGGACCAACAGCCTGTGGTCTCTGAATCTGCGAGATGGTTGTGTGGAGGTTGGCTACTTCCAAAGACAGCCCTTGCAACTGTCTTGCCGTTGTAGCAATTGGATCCATGGCTGCAATCGAACAAATAAAAATAAAAATTACGGTTTTGGTGGTTTATAATGTCATGCTCTAGTGTGGGAGGGAAACCCCACACCGAACATAGGAGGCAAAGGGGAAAGGAAATAAGACCAGGAAACTAGGGAAGGAAGATGGACACCTCCTAGTGAAAACCCTAACCAAAGGCCTGACTGACTACCAGTATGAACAGACCCCAGAGGTAGGTGAGTTCATACACAGGAATACCTAAAGTCCTATCTAACCCTAAAGGACCCTGGTACTAGTGACAGGAATGAGACAACCTGTTCCTCCAAAAGAATGAACGGGGGTCTCCCTAAGGCCTAATACAAAACGACAAGGAAATGCAACACACAGAAAAGCCAAAATACAAAGGGATGGGTAATTCCAAGAAGCTATGGCGGCACCAGGAACACAACCGAGATCCAAACACCAGCTATCCACAGGTCCAACTGAAGCTATAAACCGCACAGCATTATGGGAGTAACAACTATAAATAGGGAAAGTTAAATGACCACAATGGCAACACCTGCAGGTTAAGGATGTGGTCAGTACCAGAAACAACACAGACGTATATTGATCCACAAGGTAAACATGTCAAATCAAACCACGTGTTGCCAGTCTCAAAAATCTCCTGCCACTCACTGTCACGGGGACGTCCGTATGTCTCGGTACATCCGTGACAGTAATGTAATATCATGCTATACATCTTGTTCACCAGCAAATGGGTTATGGTTGGTGGTCTTTGGTAACAGGAATGGAACTTAACATTCCATTCCTCCCCTCTTGTTGGGAGTGGGCTGGTCGGACTTTCTTCCAAGGGAGAAGCTGAGCAAGTTAGAGTGTAGAGAGAAAAATGAGGAGTAAGGGAGCATGCAATCCTCCAGGCCACGTGAACTACAGAGGCGGCACATCTAGGAAGACAAAGTCCCAAAGAGTCTGCATGGTCCATGGAAGATTTATAAACTATGGCATATTTGTGACAGCAGAGTGATCAAGCAGTGAAGCTATCTAGACTCTGCTGCAAGGTGATGGGGAACATGTTAAGACACCATCACCAGAGTTAAGGACAGGTGTAGCTAGATGCCTGCATGATACAGTGGACTTCGTAAAGCCGGAGTAAAGCCGTAAGGAAGGGAATCAGGAGAGAGACTTTGTCAGCTGGCAAATTTCTTTAATGTCCTCTTCTGACATATTGCAAGCCACCCTACCCCATTATCTAGGAGGAGAAATTGCACTTTGTATGAACTGTTTCTGGACGTGCTGCTATTTGTTTTTGCACTCAGTAAGGAAAGACGTTCTTTGTTCTATAATCTCTCCCTGGTTCCCTCAAATCACTTATTCACTGCACTAAACTCCAGGGAGCGACGGCCTGAGGTAGGATACCGAGACACAACAACATCTCATCTCTACCACTCTCATCCTCTGCACTGGTTCCTCAAGGGCTTGCTGCATATGGCATTGTATAATTGTATTGTTTTGCTTCTATTGGGGAAATATATTGGCTGTATTAATTTCCATTTCCCTCCGCCGAAAAAAGAAGGTACACAACCCCCAAACATGTTTACCCATGGGGCTTTCACAGGCCTTCACTAGGCCCTTCGAGAAATCATGGTCATTTTTGATATACAACAGCATTTTATTAATTTCATATTGATAATTTAGCATATTTAAAGGGGGTTTTTCCATCACAGATCAGGACTACCAACAATCCTGAGGATAAAAGACTTAAAGGGAATGTGTCAGTATTCAGGTAGTCACAAATATTCTTTCTAATCTGTTTTTATTTTCTGATTTATAGATTTTTTTATTTCATTTCCAAAACATGATCATAGGGCAGTCGTCTTACCTGAGCTGTTACTACCCATCTGGGGGCGTCCATCTTGGCCATAGACACAGTAGTCAGGAGGGCACTCATTGACTTCTAAGGGAGAGTTTTTTAGGCATGCTCTGTGACCTGTACATAGGTCATTATGCAGGGAGGGGCTAGGTAAACTATGACCATCACTTATTGCGAATAGTGGATCCTGTATTATCTATATACAGTATAGATGATATCTATTATTGTACTTTTGCCTGTGATGATAATGAGATGACTGCTACAAAGACTTTTGTGTGTGTAGACGAAGAAGTGGCACCTATTATAAGGCTTAGAGGCCAGTGCGAAATTTTAGGAGTTTAGGATTTATTTTTATTTTTTTTATTATCGTAGTGACATGGAAAATTAAAATGTAAAAATCAGGGGTTTGAGCAGCTCTCACCTGCCAAGGATTCCACTAATATAGCGCGGACCAGCTCCCTCACCCGAAGCAGGAGAAATGTAGATATGGAGAAAAAAAAGGATTGATTGGTCCAGCTTGTATTCGTGGTAATCCAAAGCTTTATTCAAAATTCAGTAAAATCCAGGTACAGGAATGCAGGTCTACATGTTTCAGGCTCAATAAAATCATGAGTAAGGGCTAGGATTTTATTGAGCCTGAAACATGTAGACCTGCATTCCTGTACCTGGATTTTACTGAATTTTGAATAAAGCTTTGGATTACCACGAATACAAGCTGGACCAATCAATCCTTTTTTTTCTCCATGGAAAATTAAAAGTAACATCCAAAATTCTTTCAAAATTATGTTTAAAGGGGTTTTCTGGGATATACATATTTGATCGTCTATTCTCAGGATAGGTCATCAATGTTAGATCAATGGAGTTGGACTCCTGCCAATCAGATGCACAAAGAGGCCTCTGCATGCCGTGAGGCCTCTTTTTAGGCCATTGATATCACGTTTGTTGGTCACATGACCAAGGTGCAGCGCAGCCCCATTCATGTAAATGGAGCAAAGTTGTGATCCAAATTTGTGTCGCTGTGCTCTATAAGCTGCGAAAAGGCAGCAGGCCTCACTGGAGCTTTGATGAACGCCATGGATTCCTCAAACAGCTGCTGGGGGTGCTGGACGTCAGACACCCACTGATCTCAGATTGTTGACCTATCCTGAGGATAGATCATCACTATGTAAATCTTGTAGAACCTCTTTAACATAAAAACTTGATTTAAATAAACCATAGGTAATTTTCTGATGACATTCCCTTTAACAATTTGTCTGCTGAGCGGTGCTCCCAGCCACCAGTTGTGTATCTAGTTTATTCAAGTGCGTGAGGCTAAGCTTCAGTTCCTTGCATAGCGGTGACTGGAAGCCAATGTGCAGTGAAGCACTTTAAAGGGGCTGCATTGCTAAATATCCAACTCGGCCAAACCCAGTTTTGAGTCCTCCATTGGACACCATTGTGAAAAAATTCCAGCCAATACAAATTTAGCATTTTCTTGGAGACTAGTTTCCTCTGTGTATCAGAATTTGGACATCATCATTTGGACCTCCACAGAGGAATAGTTTTTTTCTACCTTCTTTTAATCTTATTTTTATTTATTCATTAGATGTCTGAAGTACTGGCAGCCAAAGTTAGAAATGACTGTGCCGTAATGTAACCACCACATTGGAGAGAGCATTTAATATTTTTTATGAAGGCATTATATTTGCTATGACATTTAGAGCAAATACATTATTGATTTAATGAATCATTAGCTGAGAGGAGATTTAGCCTCTGTCCTACAAATGTTCATGAAAGGATGAAAGGATGAGTTGAATACTACTAGAATTTTAAAATAGAGACCATTGCAATTTAACTGCCTAGATTAATGTTCACAGTGATCATGAAAGGGTTTTCTCATTCTGGGTTCTGCTCAGGAACTAACTTTAGAGATTTGAATATGAATATATAGACAGTATATGCCTTGTATTCAGCTCTTCAATCTGATGTTAGGGAATGAAGCTCAGTAGAATATTACAAACCTTTTATGCTAAATGTTGATTGGAGTCTTAGCTCTTGGGACCCTACAAGACCACAACTTATGACAACATATCTTCAGGACTACGAGAGGACATGATTTTGAAAGCCAATCCTTTCTCTTTTTACATATAGTCTTGCAAAAAACGGTTCCGTCTGTAGATAGCTACCATGTAAGTCAATGTCTGACTGATAAAGAGTTGTGAAACATGACTAGGGGTGGTGGCCAAACCAGACATCCATCTGTAAACAGTTGTTTTAGGGTTCTTGACTATCATCATCACCACCGAGCAGACAGTACTGGCTAGCCAGATGAGTTGTCTTTGATGCAGCTCTGGAGGGGGTGGAGGGCGTCTGAGACTCTGTACATCAGCTGGATCTCTTCAGTGAGAAACAGAACCCCCCCAGAGCTGCACCAAATGTATCTCATATAGCCAACCAGTAACTTGTTTTGTACTGATCAGAGGCGAGAACCCCGAATCAACTGTCAACAGATAGGTGTCGGTTTGGCTAATATAAATAGTCAAATTTTAAGGCTCTTTAATAAAGAATTAGACATTGACTTACAAGGTAGCTACCTATAGATGGCACTAGACTGTTTTCTTTTTCCGGAATGAGAGCTAATTGCATGCAAATTTTTTCATGGAGCATTGCCGGTAAGTCTTCATGCATCATCTGATCTCCTTAATGACAACCAGTACCTCCAGTTCTAGTTGTCATGTTCTCTATTAAGCTGGAAATTACATCTGACTTTTTTGTTGCAGGAGGCTTTGTGATGCTTTGTTTGTTCTTGTTTGTCATGCTCTACAGCAACTTCCATTGTACACCAATCACTGTTGGTTGCCAATCCATGCTCTACAGGTGGTTCCATGGTGCATTACACACTGTTGGTTGGTATGCTCTACAGGAGCTTCCATCGTACACCAGTCACTGTTGGTTGCCATGCTATACAGCACCTATCATGGTACTATATTCACTGTTGGTTGGTATGCTTTATAGGAGCTTCCACAGTATACCATTCACTGCTGGTTGCCATGCTTTACAGGAGTGTCCATGGTACGCCAGTCACTGTTGGTTGGTATGCTCTACAAGAGGTATAACTATGCTCTTCTTAAGGTGCCTATATACCTTCAGTAAATCCCAGTGCGCAGGTGCACGCTGCCATGGCAAAGACCTAGAGGAAAGAAAGAGACAATGCAGCAGCACTCTGCAAATCAGACAAAGTACAACAATGCTTACAAAAATTATTGTGCTAATACTACGCTTATTTATAAAAGCGACATGCTTGGACAATGCATTTTGTACAAAACCATCTAAGCCCGTCTGCCGAACGTCAAGGCGATCTCTGTTAGATGGGTCCTAACACTAAATACTACCTGTTATGCGCCATAATGACCGCCATAAAAATCAGGGAGTGTTGGACCCACATGCATGTTGGATCCACTCTGCCTTTTTCCATTTTTTGTGCCAAAATGGCCTCCATTGCAAGGGATGCAGGTACCAACATGCATGCTGAGCCTACTCTATATCCTTCCTGGTGCTAGACAGCTTCCAATGAATGTAGTGAGAGCAGGCTACAGCTTTAGGCTCCATTCACACGTCCGCAAAATGGGTCCGCATCCTTTCCGCAATTTTGCGGAAAGGGTGCGGACCCATTCATTCTCTATGGGGACGGAATGTGCTGTCCGCATCTACATTTGCGGATCCGCACTTCCGCATCCGTGCTTCCGTTTCTGCAAAAAAAATAGAACATGTCCTATTCTTGTCCGCAATTGCGGACAAGAACAGGCATATTCTATTATGTCGGCAATGTGCGGTCCGCAAAATGCGGAACGCACATTGCCGCTTTCCGTGTTTTGCGGATCCGTGTCTCCGTGTATCCGCAAAACACATTGCGGACGTGTGAATGGAGCCTTATTAGGGTCCATTCACACGTCCGTTGTTTCTTTCCTGATCTGTTCCGTTTTTTGCTGAACAGATCTGGACCAGATCTGGACCCATTCATTTTCAATGGGTCCTGAAAAAAAATTTGACATTGTGCTGTCCGTTTTTTTTCAGGACCCATTGAAAATGAATGGGTCCAGATCTGGTCCAGATCTGTTCAGCAAAAAACGGAACAGATCAGGAAACAAACAACGGACGTGTGAATGGACCTGTCACGGCTGAGGATGGGGGAAACCCTCAGCCGTGTGATGCCCGATGTTGTTGTGGCTACTCGGCCATGAGAACAGGATAGGGAGCAGGTCACCTCCTACAGCGTCCCTAACCTGACCCTAACTCCTAACCTGCATGGGCCGACCTTTAAGGTAGGAGGACCCATGCGCAGGAACCTCGAAGCCCTGACTTACCCTCCGCAGATCCCTGAGCTAGGAGCTGGGTAAGACGACCTACTCCTCCAAGGTACAGAGGAGCAGGAGTCTCAATGGCCAAGCTGTTGGGAAAAGGGGAACTCATACAGCCTTACGGGTATGGCAGGCGAACTAGTAGTTCCACCAACCTGCCACAGCCTTGCTGACTGGATCCCTGCGCAAACAGGAATCCAGAACCGTAAGCTGCACCAAACACATAGAAAAGTCCCAACAGAACATAACATGCAACATCAACACACAGCCAGACATAAACATAAGGACAATATCTTTATGACCACAGGGGTGGCTCTCACTGGCAGGTAATATGCACAGGAGGCTGCTCCAGCCAAGCATGACTGAAGCAACCAACTGAGCCATGCCAAACACCAAGGCTATAAAGGCCAAGAAGCCACACCCCACAGTCGGACACACCCAGTGACATCACACGCACACTGGGAAGGGTGTTAACCCTTCCAGCACCACAGAAGGGAAACACACATAAAGGGGAAGTGACCAAACTAAGATCACCCTGTGGCTGTTGCCGCAGGCAATGACATGGGTGGCAGCCGTCCTGAGTGACAGCCCGAAGGCCGGGAACCTGCCACCACATGTACAACATACCAAACGTTGCCACGGGCAGCCACAGTGAAGGGACAGTGTCAAAGTGCACACCAGACAACACAGAGTGCACACCAGACATACAAACGTGCATACACACACGCACACAACTCCAAGGGAACCGCACACATCACTGTTGTCCGCGGCAACCGCACTTGAGGCAAACAACAACATGCCTCAAGCTGCGGTTGAAACAACTACCCAAACCGCGGGCAACTGTATGCGGCTCCCAAGGAGTCACGCCATAACCGTGGCCGTGACAGGACCCTTATACTGAAAGTAATTAAAATCAGCCTATGGGGCAGACAGGCTAATCTGCACTCCTGATTAGCCTGTCTGCCCCATAGGCTGATTTTAATTACTTTCAGTATAAAGCTGTAGCCTGCTCTCACTACATTCATTGGAAGCTGTCTAGCACCAGGAAGGGTATAGAGTGGGCTCAGCATGCATGTTGGTACCTGCATCCCTTGCAATGGAGGACATTTTGGCACAAAAAATAGAAAAAGGCAGAGTGGATCCAACATGCATGTGGGTCCAACACTCCCTGAATTTTATGGCGGTCATTATGGCGCATAACAGGTAGTATTTGGTGTTAGGACCCGTCTAACAGAGATCGCCTTGACGTTCGGCAGACGGGCTTAGATGGTTTTGTACAAAATGCATTGTCCAAGCATCTCGCTTTTATAAATAAGCGTAGTATTAGCAGAATAATTTTTGTAAGCATTGTTGTACTTTGTCTGATTTGCAGAGTGCTGCTGCATTGTCTCTTTCTTTCCTATATACCTTCAGTAGCTGCCACCTCTGTAGGTAGCTTATCTCCTGGGAGAACAAAAGGATCAGACTATAAATGCAATTTGCTCAATCCTTCTCTTCCCCAATATCATCTGTCGGGAAAGAGTTGGGAGCTCCCCATACACATTAGACTGTCAAACTGAAAACACTTGGTTCGGCTGACAATATGTGAATGGGGGCATTTACCTCTGGCTACTATGCTGTAAAGGGAGGTTTGCTATTATTTTGCAAATACATTATAGAACATGTTCATATTTGTAGTTGCTGTTACATGCAGTGCAGCGTGCAGTGCGAAGATGTTCAAAGCATTTTAAGCACTGGTTAAATTTACTAGAAGGGATTAATAACAGGTAGCGACATAAGATATGTGCAGCTGTGCGGCTATTTTGGCAAAGACTAATTTCCTTCAGATTATCCTTCAGATTTATAATACATGCAGGATGGTAAATTTAGCATCTGTGGACTTCCGCTGCAAGCAACATAAAAAATTGTCAATTAACGTCAGTGAGGTGTTAGGAAGCAGAAGTATGGTATACGGGGAGGCGTTAGTTGTAGTTCGGAAAAAAACTGAGGTGTGAGCCAATAATTCCAGGCTGTGTTTGCCTCTTCCTAAAAAGCCTCATTATCGTGGGCAGTCCAGCTTTACAAGGGATTCTTGCCATTTCCTTTTTGAACATTTGCCTTCATCAATGTGTGATTTCCCAGATGGGAATAAGAATATAAATATAGTACAGTTTCTCCATATCATGCATTATGGAATATACTGTTACAACTAGAAGAATGCACATTCAATAAAAGCAGTGGCAATTTCTAGGTCATTCTTGTCTGGGAATCAATATGTGATGTCCAAAGTGGACAAAAGTGGTAATGTTTCTGGAAGAAAGCTCCATGTTTTTTCTAATCTCATACCCCTTTAAACATATTGAAAATGTAGTAGTTCAATTTTATTATTGTCATCTATGTTTCACGGAAAATAATGCACTAAAACAATAGATCCAAACTTAATATATGGACTCTAATAATAAAATCTGAGACTCTTAAACAGATCAAAATTTATAGAACATGTCCTATTATTGTCGGCATTACAGACAAGGATAGGACTGTTCTGTTCTGCATAATGTGGAATGCACACACCCAGTATTCATGTTTTGCAGATCGGCAATTTGCGGACTGCAAAACATCCAACAATGGTGTTCATAAGCACTTACAGTGATAACAGAAATATTAAAGATGAAGTATGATGGTAGACATTCACAGCAAAATGCACAAACATACATGTGGCAGGTGGCAGAATTTAGGCTACTTTCACACTTGCAGTAGCAGGGTCCAGCAGGATGTTCCAGTGGGGAAACAGCCGGCCGCATGCGTGCTAACGCTAGCCCACCGTGCGCCGGAGGTCCGCTGTAGTTTTTGGAATAGCCTGCTGGACACTGCTACCGCAAGTGTGAAAGTAGCCTTACACATACAGTATATGGATATCCTGCTCTTAAGTCAGTCAGAAACAAGACACATGCAGTTCCTATCACACATAGGAAACATGCAATGCACGCACCAAGACATTTTTTGCCTAACCCTATTAGGTGTAGCACACTTAAAGGGGCGGCCTCATTTCAACAAATGGGCTTTATTATGTAGAGAAAGTTAATGCAAGGCACTTACTAATGTATTCTGATTCTCCGTATTGTCTCTTTTCCATCACATTATACACTGCTCGTATCCATGGTATTGACTACTCTGCAATCCAGCAGTGGTGGCCGTGCTTGCACACTATAGGTAAAGGTGTTGGCCTATGCGCACTTCCAGCCTTTCCCTATAGTGTATAAGGATGGCCACCGCTGGTGGATTGCAGGGTGGTCGTAACGTAACCACGGATATGTGCTGTGTATAATGTGATGGAAAGGAGGCAATATGGATAATAATATATTGGTAAGTGCCTTGTATTAACTTTCTCTACATGATAAATGCCACTTACTGAAGTGAGACGACCCCTTTAAGACCATGTTCCCTTGATCATGGGGGTCCCAGCAGTCAGACACTTCTCACCTGTAGTGCCATAGCTGTTTCACCTTTTCACATTCCCTATCCTTCCCAAGGTTTTCTTTGGGTGTAAAAATAAATAAATAAATAAAAATAAAAAATCTGGCCCAAAATATGTGTCAAACTAAAATAGAAATGCTTACCTTTTAAAGGACCTGTGTCCACTTTTCTAGTTATCCGCTATACACAGGATCAGGGATAACTAAGTGATCCGTGGGAGTCTGAATGCTGGAGCCCCCACTGATCCCCCTTCTTGACTGAGTGGCAGGTCGACCATATGCCCTGCCTCTCCATCCATTCTCCATGGGGTCGCCGGAGATGGTGGAGTACAGTGCTGGATAATTCTAGTAGTCCCAAAGAGAATGAATGGTGCAGCAGGGCATAAGTGTGGCCTGCCACACCACCAAAAGGGGGGAACAGGACCCATTCCTGGGATCAGTGGGGGTTGCAGAATCGGACCCCACTATTCATATAGTTATGCCCTATGGTGTGTAGAGGATAACTTTAAAAACCTGCACAACCCCTTCAAATCCTCCACCACTTCACCAGTAATAGTGGGGATCCTGGAGCAGGGGTAACTGGAGAAGAGGCAATATTAGCTGTGCATTTAGAGTAGGGGCATCTGGAGCTGGGGCACTTATAGAGGTGCACCTAAAGCAGAGGCATTTGGGTCACCTGAGGCAGGGTAATAGTGGGGATCCTCGAGCAGCAACTGGAGAAGATGCAATATTAGAGGTTCTTTTAGAGTGGGGGTATTGGGGGGAGCATCTGGAGCTGGGGCACTTATAGGGGTGCATGTAAAGCAGAGGCATTAGGGGGGTCCTAGGACAGTGTCCTCCCAATGCCGCTCTGAACTCTGCAGAGAGCAGCGCACATACATAGATCTGTGTCTGCTATAAACAAATCCCCTATTTATCTCTTACAGTCTCCTACAGCTCACTACTGTCACACACCTGAGAAATCAGCCCAGCACCGCAGAGGAGTCCTTTTCTCTAGCAGCCACAGTTTCCTGACAGCAGGGAGGGCAGGAGGAGGCAGACACCTTCTCTCCTCCTTCACAGCCCCAAAAGTCTAGAAGATACTGCAGGGTCTCCTGTACAATGTACACCAGTAGGAGGCTGCATCACTGTGCGATACTGCCACCTAGTGGTTACAATAATTATCTCTCCTGAGAAAGAAGAAATAATTATTCCTCCATCTTATCTCGGGTGCAGGAGACTGGGGGCCCACCGAGGAATCCTTCGCCTTCCCGGTAGGCCAGTCTGAGCCTGTGTCTGTCATTTAAATGCTGGTTTATTTTTAAAGGGGTTATGCCATGATTGATGAAAAAACGAAAATCAGACATCATAGAGTACATGACAATACCTTTCTAACAAAGCTAGACTCAGGTCTGTATATTACATGGATTCCTCCATTCATTGCTCCAAATTTCAAACTGGCTGCTCAGTGGGCATGTCCTTTCTCAGTAAGCATGTCCTTTTTGCTGAAGCTCCCTATCACAACTCATGGGGGTGCGTTCTTTATGCTGCAGCTCTCTCTCTCTGTAACTTTCACAGCTTCTAATGGTAGATTCAACTGGTGGCAGTTGAAGCATGGAAATGAACACGTGTGACCACCTCAGTAGGCGGAAATGCACATTATTATACACATAAAACACTAAGAGGCACCTTTAGAATGAAATAAAGTGAATATCTCACCGCTGGTCTCCTTAAAAAGGTTTTCTGAGATTTCATGATGACCTATCTTCTGGATGCCAGGACCTATTCTTTGGATAGGTCATCAGTATCTGAAATGATCTTCGGTTGTCTGACACCTGGGACCCATGCCAATCAGTTGTTTGAGACGGCACAGGCTCAAGGGGTGCCAGGACCTATCCTCTGGAAAGGTCAGCAGTATCTGAACTGATCTGTGGGGGTCCAACACCCAGGACCCATGCCAATCAGTTGTTTGAGAAGGCACAGGCTCAAGGGGTGCCAGGACCTATCCTCTGGATAGGTCAGCAGTATCTGATCTGATCTGTGGGGGTCCAATACCCAGGACCCATGCCAATCAGCTGTTTGAGAAGGCACCGACACTCCTGTGAGCTCCACGGCCTTGTTTCTGATCGCCAAGCACAGCGCCGTCCATTTCAGGGGCTGTGATGAGCTACTCCTAGGCCACCTGAATGATGAACCTGATGTCACATGGCCGTGGCACTACTGCGAGCTCCGGTGCCTTCTCATCTGGTTGATTGGCGGGGGTCCTGTGTGTTGGATCCCCAACAATCAGACCAATCAGATACTGATGGCCTATCCAGAGGATAGGTCATCAGTATATAAGTCTAGGAAAATCCTTTTAAGGACAATCAGTAGCAAGGCATGCTGATGAGAGGCAAGCATTCCATAACAACTGTCGGCAGATGGCTGCTTTCCATTGTTGTGGTCCACGGCTTGTTAAAAAGTCAGACATTGACTCATAGGGAGCCACTTCCAGAAGGAGCACTAGAGAGATGGCTTTCTCTCTCTGGGAGATATCTCTATGCATGACATACTCCAGTAATATTCTACTAAAGTTTTAACTTGGGTGGATTTTTTGTCGTTTGCCAGAAAGCAGTTTTCTACACCTTCACACGTTATCTACATTACCTTTTTTAAATAATGACAATGTACCCTTAAAGAAAACCTGTCACCTGTCCAGATGTGTCTGTTTTTAGTAACTATTTGCAACCCCCTTGTAAAAAACATTCTGGAGCATCAATTCTTTTGGCTCTATGAAATGACATTCATTTTTTTATTCCCGTCAGAAGTTATGAATGAATTACTAACAGCTTGCAATGAAGGTCCAGATGGGTGTTACCAGTTGGAGGTGTGTCCTTGCACAGTCTGACACTGGCAGCACTGATTGTATAGTGTCAGATTGAGCAGGGACACACCCCTAACTGGGAGGGGATAAAGTTTTACATTGTGGCCCAAGAGCTGCATGCTATACCTTTGGTTTCAACCTTTTTTTTGTATGTTTTATTTTTCTTCTCAGTTTTCATCTGTTAGAAGAGATAAAAAGATGATTCCTCTGAGCTATGGTCGTGTCAGTATTGCTATTCTCTTTGCCTTGGTTCTTCTTGAGTTGTAGTGTTATTGTATATTATCTCATATATTTCCCTATACCTATGACATACAGTATCTTATGATTTGCAGTACTAGATTTCTTCTACATTTCCGCAGATTATATTTTTGGTTCTGACTTTTTTTTCTCGTCTGCTGAAAAACACATTTAATACATCATCATTTAGCCTAACAGTAAACCTATGACGCTAAACTCCATTTCCTTTATTGCACCAAGGCTGAAAATAGACATGTGCTACCAATTAGGGACATAGATCCTATGCAGACCCACACTATAGGGACAGACCACTTAATCATTCAGTTCCCACAGGTGTATAAAATCCAGCTCCTAGCCATGCAGTTTGTCCTTACAAACATTGGTGAAAGAATAGCTCCTTCGACAGCGGCAGCCAGGGAGGAACGAGTGGAGGATAGGAATGGCAATGGCTCTGGCAAGAATGAGCGTACACACTGGTGGTAATTGGGGTTGCCTTGTGTTTTGACAGGGTGCAAGGCAGGAGTGTGACTGGCCGCACAGAGTTCTGACCTCAGCCTCATCCAACACCTCTGCGAGCTAGAGCTTCTCCACCAATATCCGCATCTGACCTCACAAATTATCCTTGGATAAATGGGCCAAAATTCCCACAGACACACTATAAAAACCTTCCCAGAAGAGTGGAAGATGTTTTAGCTGCAAAAAAAGATGGGGAGTCAACTCCATATTAATGTCTATAGAATTAGAATGGGAGGTCATAAAAGCTTCTGTAGGTGACCCAAGACTTTTGCCCGTATAGTGTAGTTCTGTATAGGAGCTGTATTCCCAAAACAGTCTTAGAATTTTATTTTAGCCAAGACAATTTGCAAGTCTGCGTTATTTCTAAATTTTATACGTAATATAGTAATAATATAGTAATTAATAGCACCCTTTCTATTTTTGCAGATGACACCAAGCTATGTCCATAAACTACAAGCTGACTTGAACACTCTGAGTGATTGGGCATCAACTCGGCAAATGAGGTTCAATGTGAATAAATGTAAAGTTATGTATCTTGGTAGTAATAATCTCTGTGCTTCATATGTCCTAGGTGATGTAGCACTGGGAGAGTCACTTATAGAGAAGGATTTGGGTGTCCTTGTAGATGGTAGATTAATTAACAGCAGCATACAATGTCAATCAGCTGCTTCTAAGGCCACCAGGATATTGTCATGCATTAAACGAGGCATGGACTCGCAGGGCAGGGATGTAATATAAAAATTTTACAAAGCGTTGGTGCGGCCTCCTCAGGAATATGCAGTTCAGTTCTGGGCACCAGTCCATAGAAAGGATGCACTGCAACTGGAAAAAGTACAGAGGAGAGCGACTAAACTGATAAGGGGCATGAAGGGTCTTAGTTATGAAGAAAGATTAAAAAAATCAAATTTATTTAGTCTTGAGAAGAGACGTCTAAGGGGAGACATGATTAACCTATACAAATATATAAATGGGAAAAAGTTCACTCTCCAGAAGCATCAAAGCTTCTTTACTGTAAGAGCTGTGAATCTGTGGAATAGACTTCCTCAGGACATGGTCACAGCAGGAACAGTGGGCAGTTTTAAGAAGGGTTTAGATGAATTCTTGAAAGTAAATGACATTAATGCTTATGAAAATGTGTAGAAATCTGAGTCTCACTTCCTTCTGGGATTCGCGTCCCCACCTATCCCTTGGTTGAACTTGATGGACTTATGTCTTTTTTCAATGGTGTTAACTATGTAACTATGATAGAATAAGTGGACATGGGTTATCCAAGTGATTTTCCATGTGTTTTCTTTCTCATTTGAAATGATTTTAACTACCGTGCAGCTCTGCAGAATGAAAAACCGTGTTCCCTTTTACAATTTTGACTTTCATCCAAACAAGCTCATAATTTGTGGCTGAGAGAAGGCCGTTCCAGCCATGAATCTTGGTGTGTATTGCCATTTCTTTAGGGTGCAGTAAGAGGCGCAGAACATACATCCTCCATTACAAATGAAATACATAGTGAATCACAACGCCGTATAATTCAGACAACAAAGTTATATTTTCCAAGGCCAGAAAAATCACAGTGACTGATGTTTTATTTTTCCAGTAACGGTACAGGAGTCCCGGCTTCCCTCTGAAGAATTGACTTCATGTCTTCGAGCAGCCGTAGACAGGCTGGTGTATTATTAACAGTGATAGAGGAAGCGATTGACATTGTAAAGTTTTGCCAATCTATCTGCTCCAGACAAATCAGATGTATTCTGTTATGGCAAGAACAGAGTCATACGGGGTGAAGCGAGACATAAGGTTACTCTGTGCACCCTTGCTCCTCCTGCTTCCTCTACCAGCCCCTTCCTCTCTGAACTGACAGGACATGTTCCTACAAGAGGCACTGATCTCCAAACTTCATGTCAGGCATAACAATGCTTACAGATCCGTCTAATAAATTACTAAAACAGCCTATAAATCCTATAAAGTCTAAATGGTGTACACTAACATTTCTTTTATTTTAAATGACAAATAACATTTCTATTTTACAATGAAGTACAATACAATACAATGCAAAAATGCACAATAACATTTCTATTACACATCTAAATTTCTCATGATTTAGAGGATTTAGGTTTACCCAAGGCCAACTTCTCATAAGTATAGACTCATGAGCAGGGTCAGATCTTACAGAAAGAGTCTTTTTGGCCCTGAGTGGTAAGCAGGCTCCCCACTCTAAGACTGACTCACAAGGGCCAACAAGCTTACAATTACAACAGTCTTTGACAGGAAACTACTTACAGTCTCTTAATTATAGCACAGACTTAGAAGCAATAGGATAATTGGGTAGACTGTCTCTTTAAATGGCAACAGACAACTCTAAAACCATCCCTTTAAGAAGTGACAGGTCACTCACCCTCTGGGTTGTGTTGCAATAACTCTCTGGCTCCGGTCTCCTCAGAGGGGCAGCAATGAAGATGGCTGTATCCGCCGGTATTGCCATGGCTCTCTTTACATGTGGTGCAGTACCACACAGTCTGCACAGTCTTTAACAGGCGCTCCTAGGTTGCGGTATGTCTCAGTTTACCTCCCCTGTACACACTCTTATCCATCTCGGTATGTCTTCCACACAACACAATATTGAACACAGCCCCTAATACATTATTGCCTACAGGGTCCAGAGTGACTGGTCTTTGTTATAGGTCTGCCTCATTTACAGGTCTTGGCTGTTTCCATGATGCACATGTGGTACCATAGACTTGGGGGTACTACTATCGTAAATGGTTTATGGTAGAAAGCAATATAATGTAATGTCATGCTATACAGTTTGTTCACCAGCAGATAGGGTATGGTTGGCAGTGTTTGGCATCAGGAATGGGACTTACCATCCCATTTCTCACCTCTTGGTAGGAGTTGGCTGGTTCGACTTCTTGCCAAGGAAGGGGCAGAGCTAGTTAGTAATTGAGAAAGAATAGAGGGAGGAGTGAGGGAGCCTGTGATGCAGCCTCTGCTCCTTCCGGCCATGAGGACCACTAAGTCAGCTGATCTAGGAGGACCACTACCTTAGACATCCTGCAAGGTCCCAAGCTAAGTAAAATCTGTAAACTACAGTGTCATTTATTTTAGCAGCGTGATGAAGGAATCAAGATTTCCAGACTTTGCTGCAAGGTAAAGGGAAACACATTAAGACACCACCACTGAAGTTCAGGACAGGCATACCTAGAAGTCTGCATCATACAGTGGACACCTATAGCCACAGGTGCCACAGTACAGCTGTAGGGAAGGGAATCAGGAGAGAGACATTGTCAGCTAGCAACCTTTTGAGTGTCATCTTCTGCCACATTGACATCCACCATACCCCATTGTCTGGGAGGAGAATCTGCACTTTGTAGAAACTACTGCAGGATGTGCTATTTGTTTTTGCACTTAGTAAAGAAAAATGTTGTTTGTTCTATCATCTCTGCCTGGTTCCTTCACATCACTTATTCACTTCAACAAACCCCAGGGAGCGACGGCCTGAGGGAGAACACCGTGACACCACACAACATCTCATTAAGGTCCCCACCACTCCTATCATCTACATCAGCTCCTCTGGGGCTCTCTGCACACAGACTAGGCAGTTTCTCTATACCCTTCAGTTTTGACCTCAACTCCTTTGCGGTAGTCGGTCTCAGTTGCCCTAGCTAATCCCTGAGGTGTTATACTCTGATTTACAATAGAAATCGCTGCCTCTTATCAAGCTAGTTCTCATAGGAATAAATGCTGGATTGGTCATTGGCATATCTCCTGTCTAACCATGAGGTCTGCAGAGCAATGCTATCTATCTATCTATCTATCTATCTATCTATCTATCTATCTACACAGGGTGTTTTCTACAGTTTTTTTGTGCCATCTTTGCAATCTTTGCAATGCCCATCACATCTTACCCAAGGTATATGACTCCCCCAGACTGTCAGTACGCTGGAATGGTCTGCCTACGACATCATCACTATACATTCCATCTAGGTCTCAATACTTTATAGGGCATCTCACAATAGTGCACATACTGTACATTTTACTATTACTAGTATTTACTGGTATTTCACAGCGATATAAAAGCACAATACATGGTAAAACACATATCATCATGGGTGCAAATTATATGGCACACTTAAAGGGGTTCTCCTGCATTATAAAAAAAATACAAGCATTACTTGGACCTGCTGAAGAAAGATCACTTTGTTAATACTTACCTGTCCACTTAATTCCTACAGGATGCGAGCCGTTCCGCTGGGGTCCCGACCAGATGTGTATACTTCTTTTCTTGTTCAGCTTGGTCGGGATCAGAGCGGAAGAGCCTGCAGTCTGTACGAGTGCAGCTAGGACAGTGGCATCAGTGGTGCAGAGGACGGGTCAGTATTGACAAAAATGATCTTTCTTCAACAGGTCCAAGGAATGCTTGTATTTTTCATAATGCAGGAGAACCCCTTTAGGTGCTGGGAGATATAATAGCATGCATAAATATAACATAATAGCAATGCTGGTATATTCTAGCAACAGTCACATTACAGTTCAACTATTGGAAACGGGTTTAAACAAAACTCCATACCAAAAGATACTGTAAAGGATGTGATACTGTAAAAGCTGATCTCCAACCCTATTACAGGCACATGACAAATGGCGTTGTTCATCTCAATTTACCTCCTGAAATGAGGAATACGCAGAATTGATTCCTGGGAAATGTGATAAATACAACACTTTTTGCATTTTGCCCTCCAGGCAAAAATAACGGACAGTTCTGTGCTGGTAATTGCACAGCGCAATACTGGGATGTGTTATTAAATTGATGCCAGGCTGTGCCTTGTGTATACACTATTACTGCATCATCTGTGATTTGTTGTGTTGACTGCTTAAATTGCCTAAATGAGATTATAATGCCTTAAATTGCACCGGAACGTAACATGTATGATATTACACAATACACACCAGTGCTGTTATCTAAAGGTCAGTACGGGGGCTCGTATCCTCTTGGCGGGGATTATACTGAAAAATGCCCTTTTAGAACAATCTATCTAATATAGTTATCTACGCCTACAATATAAGAGATCATTTTGAAGACCGCTTTCATGTTTCACGCTTTAGGTCCTTAAATAATATGACCACAAACAAGAGGCTTTTTTAAAGGGGTATTCCCATCACAGACAATGGGGGAATATCACTAGGATATGCCCCCATTGTTTGATAGGTACGGCTCTCACCTCTTGGACCCGCACCTACACCGAGAATGGAGCTGAGGGAGTAGTGGCTGGAGGACACCAATGCTTGGTAGGTCTGCTTTTTCATAATATAGCCAGATTTTAGCTTACAGGTCCAATCTTGCAAGAAAATTGTCCTTTAATCCATATGCAGATAAGTTCTCAAGTGCACCGAGGGTGGGCCCAGGCCCTCCATCTCTTGCTTGATCATCTGAGCCAGGCTTCCCCAGCATCATTGCACATGGCCCTGTCAATCAAGCAAGAGAGAGAAGTGATGGGCGTGGGAAGGGCTAAAGCTATGGTGCAACAAGTGGATCAGGCCCACAGTCATTGTAACAGGCAGTGGGTGTTGAAAAACTGTGTCAACTAACAGGTTCGGCTTTGGGCTAAATCTAAGGGCATTGTCCTGAGGAGGCTCCCTAGTATTCACTCTTTAACCCTTGTACAGGGATCTAGACTTTGCTGCAGGAAACCAACCAGGTCGCTACCACCAAGAGATCAGTCAATACTCATAGAAAACAGGCCAAGGTCTGGACATGCTGAGTTCATGCGTATCCAAGAGACAAGTCTGAGGTCAGGGCAGAATAAGTTTGAGCGTATCTGAGAGGCTAATCTGGGGTTAGGGTAGGCGCCAGGGAATCAAAGTTTGGTACACAATAGATGGACAGAAAAAGTGCACCTTTGCTGGTATATTAGACAACTGTAAACTTTTTGCTCAGGCAAGGGGGGGGCACAAAGAACCAGAATAAACAGGAGGGTTGATCAGCACCTTAGTCAGCAGCTGAACGGAACTGAAGAGGGAAGGTAAACCTCTGCAGTATTACATAGACGTTTCACTGATCACTGAATAAAAGCCCCAATACACACAGGGTGAGTGGAGTAACTCCCACACCCACCCAGATTAGTGGAGCAGCAGCGGACACGGATCGGCAGCGTAACACTCAGGACACTTGAGAGTTATTTGCATATAAATTAAAAGATGATTTTCTCAAAATTGCAAGATTGGTTCTGGCAGCTAAACTGCAGGAGGCCCTAAGCGAAAGTGAATTTGGTGCTTACAGGCTCCCTTTAAAGGTCTGAGATCTGAGTTTTCTCAATCACTGGTAGAATTTGTGCTTTAAATTTTTGAGGATGTACATGTCAAACTTGTAAACTATATAAGATGATGTTGAGGTGGGTCTAAGCTGCTGTTACTCTTAGAAACCTTGTAATGTCATAAGAATGAAATTTCTATGGTAATGTATATTTCTTACAAGGTTGAAACCCCTTGACGCAGCTTGGAAACACCTATGCACAATGACCCAGTTATGTTTTCTTAGGAGGCATTTCTATTTTAGTGTCTTTTTCGCTTTTTTTGGGGTTGAGAAAAATGATGACAACCAGGAAACATTAATAATGAACCCAAATACCGTAGAAATAAATTATTTTATTAAAATTAGTCAACATCAACACGTTCAATTCCAAAGAATCAAATTATTTCATCTCTCATTTGGTATCACATAAAAATCAAAGCTGAATCCCTCAGATGATATCTGTTCTGTGTGAAGAACATACTGACAGCGGGAAGAGTTTTTTGAATATTTTGATTTTCATTTATTTGCACTTTTCACAGATGGATATGACTTTTAACGATAAAGTAGTTATTGCCAAGACAACCTGAATGGAAATGCAAACAAAGTAATGAAATAGAATAACGTTTAAAAAATATATTAAAGTGAAAAAAAATCTACTAGGAATTCTGATGACTGTATGCTGGTTCTGCACAGTTTTTTTTATTCAAATTAAATATTGGTAGGGGAATTGGATCAATCTTTGTTGTCTGGATGATCTAAAACCTAGGCTTAGCCTTAGCCTGTGTTCTCATTATCTCATCCTCTCCTACGCCACTATACCCATACAGGAAATGGCACCATTTGTCTTTTTTTTTTTGTTGCATTTATTGATTTTCAGATGGATCAGAGTGTTACATGCAAAATATATATATAGAAAAAATATATATCAATGGATACAAACCCCAATGGGCACCATAATAGTGGCGGCCCTGCCATTAGGTGCAGAAAAATATGGGAGCCGTTATCTACTTTTTTGATAAAGCAATTTCAACGTCTTCATTTTTTCAAACACGTATTCAGAGCTGTGATGAGAGCAATGGATAATGACCATTGGAACTATATGTTTTATTCCTAAAAGGTTCAGGGGCAGACTGGGAACTTAAAGGGGCCCTGAAAAAAAAACTAAAAGTGTCCCCAAGTTGTAGGTGAATCCTCATTGACAGAAGGTGGGGCAACGCAAGCCGCAAGAAAGCAAGTAGTGTAGCACAAAATACCGGCCCAGCAAAACTAAACCAATGCAGCATAAAATACTGTCCTATCACCATACAGAGGATGGTGATACAGTTGAATCAAGGAGGGCACCTGCTGCTCCTAGCATTAATTAATGATGAGAGCATCAGATCATTATGTACCTGACCAACAGCTGTGATGACGGTTTGGATAGCCCACTGGGCATCGGCTCACCTGAAAATTTCCCTGTAGGCTCTATGGCCAGTCCGCCTCTATAAAGGATTAAGGCCAAATCTGTCTGCTGGTGGTAAAAGGACAAATATGTGCAGTGTGGGATACTTATAAAGCCCATATGGCTGAACCGGTCTATTGTTTGGGGGTGGGGTATCTCAACTTTCAACTAGATAAGGTGTCTCTCAGCAGATTTCTCCACTCTACCTGTCTAGAACACATGTATGGCTGTAGCAAGCTCCATCTGTATGAACGGCATGCTACTCTAAATGCAAAAGAGGAATGAGAAGAAGAGCAGTGGGTAGGACTACAAAATGGGTGCTAAGTATTAACTTTTATGGGTTGGATGTTTTTGAACCTGACCAAGAGGTCTGTTCGACCCTGAAATGTGTTGTTTTTGTGTCAATAAACCTTTTGAAACAATCTTTCTGTGCCACTCTACTAAGCAGTATCACGGTACCTTCCTCTGTCCTGTGCTTCTATAAATGTAAGTGTGTTAGAAAGGTGTGCCACGTAAACACGCTGGGCTGAGCATGGGGTCATGAGAAATAATTCTCAGCTGAACTGTGTAGCCAGTTTTAGTCATCAGTGGTAATTGATTTATTGAGTGGAATATTTCTATTGGGAAGATTTCAAAAAATGTTGTGCAAATTTTCTAAACTCTATTGGGTGACGTTCATCTATCATGTAATATTTTTGCTTTTAAAAGATTATTTTTCAATAATTTCCATAGAAAAAAAGACTAATGTGAATTATACATGTACAATGTGACTTGTTCAACCTGAGCGTTATCAACAATGTTAGTGCTAACATGTCTATAGTTCGTCCTATGGCACATCAATTACACAAACTTGTAATTAAAAGGGTATTCCCATCTTTCTACTTCATCCTCACCTGCAGCCAGCTCTGCTGTTCACTTCCTGGTTTCCTGCTTCTAAGGCTGGGCGAGCTTAGGCAGTTTTAATGAAGGCCGGCCACGCCTCCTTATAACATCACACTGAGAACTCAGTCCTTGCGTTCTTGTTCATGTGGATAGTATTCCCACTCCATAGTGTCCTCCCCCAGTGTCCATGAACTCCATAGCTGGAACTCAAATGGATCTACACACTGAAATCCCTACAGCCATTTGGTTTAAATCTCGAGTTCAATGTGGCTGGCATCAGCTAAATCTGGATTTAATCAAGAAATATTCTTTATATGGCTGATTTCATATTTCTCCTCTGTTACAGTATTTTTTGTTTTGTTCTTTTAAATATGTGCCTTAATCACACCGCTTTATAGCATCATGATGATCATTGTAGTTTTGTCTACACACACCTGTGTATGATATATTATTTATCAATGGTAGCCTGTGCATAGTGAAAATACTATTTGTCACCGATATCTAGTGATTCCTGTTCTTTTTATTATGCCTGCTGTACCTATGTGATGCCTATATGTTTTTGTATATCTCCCTGTTCCTTCCTTGCGCTAGTATTAATGGCAGTGCGCTTTCTATGCCTTATTGTTGTTATCCTTGGCGAGCGTTTTTGCACACTGTTCATGTGCTACAGTGGTGCGATCGCCCTCCATGTACAGCCCCATTTGAGTCCTCATGCATATTTCTATCCGTAACGCCAGGTGGGAGTGGCCTTGTGACGTCAGTCGGCCGCCACCTGATGATGTAAGTTGTCCGGCGTGAACTATGCATTCGGATTTACTTGGGCACGTCATACGCGCGCCGCCGCATGGTGGCGCATGCGATGACGTATGCAGACATGCGCACTGCCGATCATGGGACGCTGGAGGGACGGAGGAGCTCTGTATATGATGGCCTCACATGGGTACGTTTTGCTACAGCTGGCTAATCTATTTCAGCATGTCGGTCCCCATTGATTTCATACACAGGTGTGTTATACATGAATTTGAATCTTATTGGCTGCTTAGCGGTGTGGGTGGCCTGTCATGTGCTACTTATAGGCTGTGATTTTAACTTGTTAACATGCTTGACAAAGGCTACTCTTAGCCGAAACGTTGCTGCAAACTACTTTTTATATGCCTTGTTGTGAGGAGTGTTCCTGAATAAAGAAGTTTTCTGGCGAGACGCTGCTGTGGCCCTCCATTCTTTTTACATGCCATTGGACTGCTTTGGATCTGCGTTCCCCTGCCCAGCTGCTGCGTATTCACCATTCCTGCTCTTCATAAGCCGTTTGTGTTGCTGCTCCTGAACCAATCTATTTTCTCCACAATTTGATCCGGGGAGCGTGCACCAGGGGAGTATTCCTGCTGTCTACACTTCTATGTGATTATGGATGTACCCCCAGGCTCGGGTAAGAACATGGACACCCCCAACACCTCGACATATATGTATACAGAGGAGGAAATATTGAAATTGATTGGATCCGAATCCAGTGATGTTTCCTTCTTAAGCACTCCCTCCATTGATCTGCTCAAACGCAAATGTGAACAGGAGTCTAAAAGACTGACCACGATGGAGTTACATCTGAGCACTCTGAGAGAGTACTATAGGAACCGCCGGATCCCGAGAGGTTTACGCTCTCACCTACGACCTAACCTCTTTCCCAACGATACAGATTTCTGTATGAAATTTGAGGCGGTGAGTAACAAGTACTCCTTTGAATTGATATTGCTCAATATTGACTTTTTGTGTAAGGAGGTGGAGAAAATTAAAGGTGTGATTGTCGAGCTGAATGCGCAAATCCAGGCTTTGACCAGTGTTGAGGAATACACGGTACACACTGATAAAATAGCACAGCAAGCCCTACGCCACAGAAGTGAAACTGAGCGCGTTAAAAGGGAAAAATGGCACCGTGATCTGGAGGATTACCAGTCCGGAAAAGTGTACAACTGGCGCAATCAACAGCCACAAGGGAAGCCTAGGAGGAGGCGTAATAAGAGGTTTGACCATAATCATTTTGGTTTCTCCACCGTCTCCGACTCTACTGATGAACCCTCCACGTCAGCCCCTTTTTTAGGTCAACTAGGCGACGGGGATGTCGCCGGGGTGGAAGAAAGCACCATCGGCCACGTAAAAGGGAAGCCACCTCAGAATCAAGTGATGTCTGCGAGATCAACCAGACGCAATCCACGGAGATAACACAATTAGTCATTAATATCTCCTCAGTACCACTCACTCCCGTACAGACACGGGTATTGAGTCGGGGACTCAGTTTCTCTCCTACTGTCGATAGAGACTGGTTTTCTCTAGAGTTAGATCTACAACGTTTCTTTAGAAACTTACGCCTAAAATGTTTTTTTGCATCTAAAAATGTTGAAGCTAATAAAACACCTGTGATTAGTAATAACAATACAGCGTTATTAACATGTAAAGAATTTCAACTCAGGAAACCCAGTGTCTTTTCACCACCTCATACCAACCACGTGGTTGAATCGTACATTCAAATTGTGCATAAACAGATCGAATCTTTAAGTCCCACTGGTGGTAGGAATAACCTCTCGATTCCTGAACGACAGGCTATCATGTCATTGGAACGTGACACCCGCATTACCATTAAGCCTGCAGATAAGGGTGGGGCGGTGGTCGTTATGGACACTGCGATGTACATTGGAGAGATAGACAGACAATTGAGTGATCTTGAGGTTTATAAGAAACTACCCGGTGATCCCAAATGGGATATTATGCGTGACATCGGGGTGATATTGGAGGAGGCACTACAAAGTTCCATTATAGATGGTGGTTTGTATCAATACCTCATGGTGCCCCACCCTATCATCCCGATGTTATACATACTCCCCAAGATTCACAAGAGATTGATTGACCCACCGGGCCGACCGATTGTTTCTGGTAGGGGCTCGGCCTTCAATCCATTGTCTGTCTTTCTGGACAAGTTATTGCAGGTCCGTGCGACCTCCGCCCCATCCTATATCAAGGATACTGGGCATTTTCTTTCTAAATTACAGGATTTACAACTGCCCGCCCAATATTTGTTGGTCAGTTTCGATGTAGTGTCTTTGTACACTTCGATTGACCATACATATGGGTTAGATGTCGTCGATGTGGCCCTGACCGACATGGGGCTCTCCCCGGGTGTGTGCCGATTTGTCCTCCGCCTCTTGGAGGTGGTCCTGAAGAGGAGTTACTTCCTGTTCGGGGACACCTTCTATCAGCAGCAGCGGGGTGTGGCCATGGGGTCCAACGTGGCCCCCACCTACGCTAACATCTTTATGGCTGAGGTGGAGGACAAACTCGTGTATCACTCCCCTTTCTCTGGGAGAGTCCTATGTTGGTGGCGCTACATCGACGACATCTTTATGATCTGGACAGGCACTTTGAATGAACTTGATAATTTTCATCTTCATTTGAATGCGGGTGTCCCGGGTCTGCAATTCACTATAACTGTTTCTCCTAGTGAGTTGCAGTTCCTTGATGTGCGAGTCTATGTGATGGAGGGTCTTTTGGCTACGGACCTCTATCGGAAGCCTACTGACCGCAACACTTTACTTATGCATGATAGCTACCACCCACATAGAATGCTCGACTCCCTTCCATGGAGCCAACTCTTAAGGGTGAAGAGAATTGTCTCTGATGAAGAAACGTGTGCACAAAGGATTGATACGATGTGCACACGTTTCTTGGAACGAGGTTACCCGAAACCCCTACTCACTCGAACCAAACAGAGGGTGAGGCTGGTTGACAGGTGCACCGCACTGCGGAATCAACAAAGGCGGTCCCTGAGACTAGGGTTCCGTTTGTGTCCATCTTCGGCCGGGATAGCGGCAACATTGCCAATATCCTCAGAAAGGAATGGCATATACTCCAACGGGGTTTGCCAGATATAGAAGAGTTCAAATCCCCGCCGCTGATGGCATACAGACGGAACCCTAGTCTCCGTGATAGACTGGTTAAATCCGATGTAGGTGGCCAGTCACCGACACAAAAACTTCTTGCACCGCGCAAAAACGGGACTTATCCATGTTTATCTTGCTGTAATTGTGGTAACGTTCTCAAAGGTGAATATTTCTCCCACCCTTACAGTGGGAAAAAATATAAAATCAAGGGCTATTATACCTGCAGGTCACGGGATGTGATTTATGCCATCCAGTGCCCCTGCAGCCTTATTTATGTGGGAGAGACCACCATGGAGATTAGAGAGCGTATTAACAAACACAAGAGTACCATACGCAAGATGAACATGGATAAGCCCGTTGCGAAACACTTCGTGGAGGCGGGGCATTCTGTTAACCAGCTTCGCTTTAGAGTCATTGACAGCGTGGGTCCGTTACGGAGAGGGGGTGACAGGGATGCGATATTAAGGAAGAAGGAACTCAAATGGATCTACACACTGAAATCCCTACAGCCATTTGGTTTAAATCTCGAGTTCAATGTGGCTGGCATCAGCTAAAATCTGGATTTAATCAAGAAATATTCTTTATATGGCTGATTTCATATTTCTCCTCTGTTACAGTATTTTTTGTTTTGTTCTTTTAAATATGTGCCTTAATCACACCGCTTTATAGCATCATGATGATCATTGTAGTTTTGTCTACACACACCTGTGTATGATATATTATTTATCAATGGTAGCCTGTGCATAGTGAAAATACTATTTGTCACCGATATCTAGTGATTCCTGTTCTTTTTATTATGCCTGCTGTACCTATGTGATGCCTATATGTTTTTGTATATCTCCCTGTTCCTTCCTTGCGCTAGTATTAATGGCAGTGCGCTTTCTATGCCTTATTGTTGTTATCCTTGGCGAGCGTTTTTGCACACTGTTCATGTGCTACAGTGGTGCGATCGCCCTCCATGTACAGCCCCATTTGAGTCCTCATGCATATTTCTATCCGTAACGCCAGGTGGGAGTGGCCTTGTGACGTCAGTCGGCCGCCACCTGATGATGTAAGTTGTCCGGCGTGAACTATGCATTCGGATTTACTTGGGCACGTCATACGCGCGCCGCCGCATGGTGGCGCATGCGATGACGTATGCAGACATGCGCACTGCCGATCATGGGACGCTGGAGGGACGGAGGAGCTCTGTATATGATGGCCTCACATGGGTACGTTTTGCTACAGCTGGCTAATCTATTTCAGCATGTCGGTCCCCATTGATTTCATACACAGGTGTGTTATACATGAATTTGAATCTTATTGGCTGCTTAGCGGTGTGGGTGGCCTGTCATGTGCTACTTATAGGCTGTGATTTTAACTTGTTAACATGCTTGACAAAGGCTACTCTTAGCCGAAACGTTGCTGCAAACTACTTTTTATATGCCTTGTTGTGAGGAGTGTTCCTGAATAAAGAAGTTTTCTGGCGAGACGCTGCTGTGGCCCTCCATTCTTTTTACATGAACTCCATAGCGTCCTCCCCAACCTCTCACCACTGCATAGTGCCCTGCATCAGCGTCCGATAACCGCCTTGATTGTCATAAAATATAAAATTGTTGGTGGATTTGGGGATGAATGAATTAGTACACCTGCCACCCACATAGGCTTTTTGTTCTCCTGGTCCTCAGATACAGGGCACATCCTCCAAGTCCTATCTCCACCGCTGCTATGGTGGCCATGTATAGCATGCGCGGCTCTGTATTCGATGCGGCACTGAAGAAATAAGCTTTGCGCATGCGCGGCAGCGTGCGCGTTCAGGACTGCAATGAGCTGCCGGCTGGGTGAAAATAAAGTGTCTTCTGCGCAAGCACAGCCCCTGGATTCGGGAGAGAAGCGGTTACCTTCATACAACAATGGCGTAGGAGGGAAGGAATTTTGTCAAAAAGGGTGGGAATTAGATAAAACAACATAATTACAAAAATGATCCATGTCACCTAAGTAAAAGCTTACGCTATGATCAGTGAGATGGGAATTTATGATAGAGCACTTTATCATAGAGCAAATTACACAGCACGCATTCTTACATTCATCTAAGATAAATAAAAGTTATATTGGATCTGCTGGGTTCATGGTTTGGACTGGGGTCATGAGTTTTCAGGGGATTCCATTGTACGTGTTGTTTTTTTGCCATTGGTTTGTACGTAATTGGAGTGCTCTTACTGTCCTGGAACAGCTCTGAAACAAGGACCATTGTGAGTGACTAATTTGTGTGCAGTTATAATGATAGAAATGAGAGACAGCATATATTTCATGCTGGGGGACTCAGCAACTCCTTGCCAGTTTATCATGTGATGACCATGATGGGGCCTATGATCTGGCAATTGATCTTGTGCACAATAGGTGGGATTGAATGTAGCAAGACCATCAGTACTACAGTAAAAAAATTGACTTTGAATTATTTCCATCTACCTTTCTCCAAGGGGTTAATCAACGGCAAAAATAGCTTTTAGTAAAAAACAAAACGAAAAAAATAACTGATGACGTCTCTGCTGGTCTCCACTTCCTGGTCCAGTTCAATGCACAGGAAATGCACTGAGATGTCTATACAGCTAAAGACTGGATGAGACAGGTCTCCACCATGGCCAGCGATTGGCTGAGTAGGCATCTCCTGCCATTTCATGTGTCCACCTAAGTCCAGGATGCAGAGACTAGACCCAGTTCGGGATTGTTGAAGTGAATAATATAGTTTGACCTAATGGGCAATATAAGGATTTAGAAAGCTCTTCCTCTTTACAGGCAATAAAACTTAAAATGGGTAGCCTCCTATCCCATTGAGTGTGAAGCATGGATTGTGACTAATAGGCATCTTGTCCCTTACTATAGGGTTCTCCCTTTCTCGTCTATAGTGGACCATTTACATGGGCAAACTAACAGGAAAATTATTGTAGATAAACGTTGGTATGAACTCTCAGCCCAATAATTGGACCGTGTAAACATGCCGCAGATCACTGGACAAATGAGCAAAGTGCTTATTTGTCAGGTGATCCATTGTTTAGGCAATACATAATGAATGAATTTGCATGGGGTTGCACAATTGCAGTAACAATGGTGTTTCATTTCCAATTATTTCCCTGCATATTGGGCCACACACAAAAAAGGACCTAACACTGGTCAATGCAGAAGTTATAAAGCAGCATTTCAAAAATATCAGAGTAGAATTGTTAAACAGATGGTGATTTTCTGATGAGAAACCCATGGACACATTGGGCACCTTGACATCAGTGCCATGGCTTTCATGCTTAAAGAAGTTAAGTTCATTTTCAAATAGATGGTAATGATTCCTGATGGATCCCATTGACTCATAGTTCCATTGGGTTTGCATTTTTATGGCAATTCATAAAAAATACTCACATGATTGTACATTTAAAAACACTCCTGCCCTTCCTACCATCGGCTAACCCATTCTCAGGTTGTTTCTTCCCCTCATACTAGCTCGTAGAAGGAGCTTCCAAAGTTGGAAGCCTTCATTTTTGTTGCGAAAACCATTATAAAGTCATTGGATCACCCATCTCATCTATTGTCTTCAATAAGGACCCTGATGCCGAGAGCTGGATTGTGATCTTAGCTTTGGCTAATTGAGAGCTGTCCTCATTTATTGGCTAATTGTGCCACACAGTTATTTTAATGTTACTAGGCACTAATTTAGGAATTACCAGTAAATATATACCATAAATACTACTCATATCACATATTAAAACCTTTCTTATACATGAAACTGATCTACAAAACCGGTAATTCTTCAATAATTTAAGCTACACTGATCTATAAATCTATATACATTAGTACAACCTTTTAGGAAAATGTTTATTTAGAAAAAAAATCTATGTATAGAAATAGTCAGAGATCTTTATTTTCGAGAACATTACATTTGGTATCCTAATACACTGTAATATTACTTTAATCTGACATTCAGAAGTCCAGAAATTACGATAATCTGTCTTCTAAGGCTACTTTCACACTAGCGTTCGGGGCTCCGTTTGTGAGTTCCGTTTGAAGGCTCTCACAAGCGGCCCCGAACAGATCCGTACTGCGCTAATGTATTCTGAGCGGACGCGGATCCGCTCAGAATGCATCAGTTTGGCACCGTTTGTCCTCCGCTCCGCTCAGCAGGCGGACACCCGAATGCTGCTTGCAGCGTTCGGGTGTCCGCCTGGCCGTGCGGAGGCAAACGGATCCGTCCAGACTTACAATGTAAGTCAATGGGGATGGATCCGTTTGAAGGTGACACAATATGGCTCAATTTTCATACGGATCCGTCCCCATTGACTTTCAATGTAAAGTCTGGACGGATCCGTCTGAGCAACTTTCACACTTAGAATTTTTTCTAAACTATAATTCAGTTCTGAACGGATCCCATCGTCTGCATTATAGGAGCAGATCCGTCTGTGCAGACACCAGACGGATCCGCTCTGAACGCAAGTGTGAAAGTAGCCTAACACTAGACAGACAATGCTAGTTTTCAGCCAAGATTTTAATTTTTAGTGTCTTTATGGTTTCTCTACCCATCCAATGGCTTGTTTCACACTATTGCTAAACTGTTCTGGCAGGCTGTTCCGGTAGAGCAGGAGTGGCCAACTTTACAGACACAAAGAGCCAGAAAAAAAAAAAACGTATGACTACCAGGAGGCACAAGCTATTCACACACAAGTCACCGTATTTTTTGCCCTATAAGATGCACCTAGGTTTTAGCAGTGAAAAATATGATCAGAGTTTTTTTTTCAGATTTTTCATAAGCAGAGAAGAAAATTCATCAGACCCCAATGCTCCTTTGACCTAAGATAAGATCCACAATCCTCATCAGAACTCCAAATCAGACCCCTAAAATAAGACCCCCAATGCTCATATCAGACAACACAAATCAGACACCCAGTGTCAAACCCCGTGCTGAGATCAGACCCCCCCACATGCTCAAATATGACCCCCCCATACTCAGATTAGACCCCCCATACTCAGATTAGACTCCCATGCTCAGATCAGACCCACATTGCTCAGATAAGATGCCCCCATGCTCAGATCAGGACCCCTCATGCTCTGATCAGACCCCCATGCTCAGTACTATAATTTAAAGAAATTTTGGAATTGTGACAACCCTAGTAGGGTTGTCACAATTCCAAAATTTTGATTCAATTTCACCATGGCGAATCGCGCCGTTGTGATTTTTTTTCTGTTACAGCGTTTACCGCATAGGAAATATTTTTTTATATTTCAATAGTTCACACTTTTTCGGGCATGGCGATATGTAATATGTTTATTTTTTATTGTTTGTAAATTTTATATGTAAAATTAGGAAAGGGAACGATTTAACTTGTTTTTACTTTTGATTTTCTATTAGCCCCCTTAGGGGCTAGAACCCTTGTCCTATTCACCCTAATAGAGCTCTATTAGGGTGAATAGGACTTCACACTGTCCGTGCTGCCCTGTGCATAGTGCACACCGCAGCAGGGAGCTTACCATGGCAGCCAGGGCTTCAGTAGTGTCCTGGCTGCCATGGTAACAGATCGGAGCCCCAGGATTACACTGCTGGGGCTCTGATCGGAAGCTGCCACTGCCACCAATGAAGAGGAGGGGAGAGGGGACCCTGTGACCACTGCCACCAAGGATACTAATACTTGGGGGGGGGGCACTGCACCACCAATGGTTAGAATTTATAATACTGGGGGGCGCACTGCGCCACCAATGAATGTAATTAACACATTAATTCAAGTATAGGAGGCAGCGGGTGCCGGCGGTGGTATCACATACCAGGCCTCAATACCAGGGCATGCAATCTGCTGAACCAAGGCAATTAACTGCTCAGGTGAGGCACCTGAGGGGTTAATTTCCTCATTTTGGCGGATCGCATGGCCCTGTTATTGAGGTCGGGTGCCGGGTATGTGATACCGCCGCCGACACCCGCTGCCTCCTATACTTGAATTAATGTGTTAATTACATTCATCGGTGGCGCAGTGGCCACAGCCGCTCCCCTTCTCCTCCTTGCTATCTCCCTATTGGTGGCAGTGGCAGCCATGTCACAGTGGGGAGGGAGGGAGGGACTCCCTCCTTCTACACTGTGCTAGTGAAGGCTGCGCAGCTGCTTCCCAGCTCCACTGCTAGAGCCGCACTTGAAGCGGCAAAAAGCTGCATGCAGCTCGAGAGCCGCGAGTTGGCCACACCTGCGGTAGAGTAACAGCCTGCCTAAGTTTATCGCATTTGGCATAGCCGGAAACTGCCAGAGCACTGCCAGGCCCCACTGAACATAATGGTACTAGGCAGGGATCTGGGCTGTTTCGGCATTAGTGCCATGATTCAGCCAGACAAATACTGCTGGAAGTAGCAGTTTTTGTCCAGTCAGATCCTGGCAATAATGCCGGGAACAGACTAGATCTCCGCCGGGTCCCATTATAGTCAATGGCCGCCGAAGGGGAAAGGTAGTATCCAGAATAGCCTGCCGGAACAGTTTACCGCTATTGTGAAACTAGCCAAATTCAGCAAATATCATAATCTAGAACCGATCTGGCACTATTGATGCCAGATTAAAGGAATTTTTATCTTGTTTGTACTGTTAATAAATCACGGCATGAAAAAATAAGCTCTGCGTACAGCATATCATCAATAGTGCAATCCGTTATATTTCTGTAAACTTGTGTTCATTTATGTCATTGAATTGTATTATACTGTATAACCAAATGAAATACATAAAAAAAGTCCAAATCTGTAAATCTTTGGAGGAGAGTTATCAAAACTGGTGCTAAGGAAAATTGACTTAGTTGCCCATAGCAACCAATCAGATTGTTCCTTTGATTTTTCAAAGAAGCTCTGAAAAATTAAAGGTGGAATCTGGTTGTCTGCTATGTACACCTAAGTCAGTTTTCTTTAGCACCAGTTCTGATAAATCTCCACCATTGACATTTTTTAATGATGTGCTTGAGTCAAAACTGTGAATTAAATCTGTAAGCAACAGCACATAGCAACCATTCAGAATTCAGCTTTCATTTTTCCAGAGCAGTTTACGAAATAAAAGCTGAGCTCTAATTGGTTACTATGGACAACAGAGACAGTCTTACCATTAGACAGTTTTGATAAATGAGGCACATCTGCTCACTTTAGTTCTCATGGTCATTTAAACGCCAATCAAAATGAAAGTGTAAATCGAATGTTATCACTACTTTCTTTGTAAAGAGCACAATATCTTTAGAATCAGAGATACGTTCAATGTTCAGTTACACGTATGTTTACCAGGGTTGGACTTTTCTGCTAGACCACCAGATGAAACTTCTGGAGGGCCAAGGCTCTGAGTCTCTGACACAATAATCAGACTGAGTGTGCCTTTAGAAGGCAACCTCATTCGGAGGTGACTCTGGATCCAATCGCCTGCCATCATAAATGACTTGCTTGACCTTATTGATGATACATTCTTTGCGTATGATTATAAGTACAAAGATTATGATGCAATTCAAAGTGGACATGCACATGTTTTGTATAGCTGGAGGGTAGACCCTCAGAACTTAGTCCTCTGGTGGGTCCACAGAACCCTACTCTGACACTTTGTATTATCATATAGTGATATTAATGTTTGTTGATGGATCTGTGACAACATAGTATTCACATGAGCCTGACCACATATGAAATAGGATTTGGTGTGGGTGAAATGCATGAATGACCTACTTAGGGTTAATGTCATAACTGTCATGGACGTTTTGACATTAAGCAGGAAACAGCTTGGGCATTTAGGTAACTCAGTTTCTGGAAAAATGTCATTGAAAAACCACATAAACAAACCAGAACATATACACAATTCTATCTGGTTATCTGGAATTTCACATCAAGGGTTCTTTTCAGTGACACATTTCAGGTCTTCCTTGGCACCACCAAACTCTTAACCAACTGTAAGTGGAGGTTACGCCCCAATCCTCATGTGCATTTCCCACCTCCTTGCCTGCCAACACTGTAGCACCTCCAGGGGTGTAGCTATAGTGGAAGCAGGGGAAGCTGTTGCTACGGGGTTCAAACTCAGAAGGGACCCACCCAGGAGGGGCCCACTCAACAGTATTATGCAATGACATTATATACAGTGACATGACATACAGTAAATACATGTAGGAAGAGGACGGGGGTGCTGCCTGGCTGTCTGAGAGAGCTATCTTGATTAGCCACAGGACTGAGGGTTGCACGGGAGGACTGGATTTCTCTGGGGGCCCCCTTTTAAAAATTTGCCGTGGGGCCCAGTCAGTTCCCACCTCGCATGATGAAAAGACAAACTTAAAAATGGAAGCTCTCACTGGCCATGGACCCTGTAAATCTGTATAAGCTGCCTCTATGGTACATCCTTGACTCTGTTAATAGTATTGCTTCTTATCACTTATTCTCTATACACAATATCGCAGTTTGGTGTTCTATTCTACCCAGTACACCATTAAAGTCCATTAGAAGTCTTGGCAGAAGCCTTGATGCTAGTTGATGAGACTAATTTCTTCCTATCTGTTGACAAGACACAATGAGAATTGTGAGGAGCCAGAAAAGAGGATTGCAAGCCTCAATTACCCAATCTTTCAAACTTCACTAACATAACCTAAAATAACCTACATGACAAATCCAGCATCTCCTTTTAGTTCTAGTCATGAACAATAGGATTAAATCAGATAATGGACTAGAGAAAATGTGAAATCTTTTTGATCAAAAATAATATAGCATTTCTGGAGGTTCCATATACAGTAAAGGTGTCCATATACATTATTGTCGGCTGAACCTGACAATTTGGTGGGACTGGCAGACCATCAGATATGTATAGTAGTATCTCAACTTTCCTTGAGTGGCAGATGTTCCGGAAAGGAGGATCAGGCTGTTGGATTTCAAGCATTTGTGTCAGGAGACGTAGGCTGCCGATGGAGGTGTCTAGAGATTCATGCTTGGCTGAACATTAAAATGCATGTATATAGAGGTCGGAAGGAATATATAAACAAGAGTTCTAGCATGCATGGTCAGCTTTAGTTGTAAAATTTTAGGACCATTTGATAGTCCAGATACATGTTAATTCAACTCTGTTCAAGTTCCCATAGTGTCTATTTAAGGTACCTAGAATTAAAATATTTAAAAGGGTTAGCCACTTTCTGGTTACTGTTGACCTATGTGTTTGTAAGATGACTATATGGCACTTACTCATATAGCCTTAGTTAAAATTCACTGCCATATTCTATATTTCATAAGGTATACCACCTTGTTTGCCAAGTATTTTGTGCTGTCCACACAGAGGTCTTGTCCATAAAATGGCTCCTGATGAAGGGTCATGTGACCAGGCAAATCGCCTCCATGTGATGTATTCTCCATTCAAATACACTTCAGCTGCACTTGCATTGTTGGACATCAGTGCAGGTGCAATGTGTTTTAATGGAGAAGCCTGCGTAATGTGTCTAGTCACATGACCCCCCATGAGAGGCCATCTTATGGATAGGATCTCTATGTGGACAGCACAGGAGATTTGCCCAACAAGGGGGCATGGTTTATGAAATATAGCCAATGTCACAGAATATTAACAAAGAATATATTAATAAGTGCCATATAGTCATCTTACATACACATTGGTCATAATTAACCAGAAAGTGGACAACACCTTTAAGGTTAGTCTGACATTCCCTGCTGCAAAGAATACAGGTAAAGTGGTGGCCCTTTTGTGTTGAGTACCATTTCACTCACAAATTTGGCTTTGGTTTTATCAATGCTAATCCAAGGAATCCCAGTGATAGGTTCCCTTTAAACCAATGGTGGTTATTATGGTATATAATTGCACGTAGCAGCCCAAAAGCTTAACATTAGTTACTATCAACACATTAAAGTATACATCTTTTAATACATACATTGGAGAACATCTCAATAGTCAACATTCAGAGAACCGCAACCTTTATTACCAGACATTCACTGCAGAGTATGCACATAATCAGTAGATTTCTAACATCATATGAAGACCCCTGAACAGAGAAAGAGCAGTGAGTCAGAATGTGGTTTTATGTTGTGATGACAGACCACTTAAAAGAGCTCCTGAAATGAACTGCTTTCCTACAGTGACCCTGTGGACAAGGTAGAACCTGTAATGAGGTACCCTGAGGCAGCTGTCTTAGCAAGCAGGAATTTGGGATAACAAAATGGAAGGAATTTACATAAAAAGATACATTATTATAGGAACAGACAACAGATTCTCAGACTCTCAGTTGGGTCCATATGAGAGATCCACAGAGAACATTTTACATTCAAGTCAGAGTTTGACTTTAAAATGTATTATTTTAAGAGTGAATTATAAGGATTTCTCCAGATCCATATTTTGTGGGACTCGAAATTGTTTTTTTTTTTCAATTCAGGTCAGCAATGGCTGAGCAATCAAGGAGTACCAGAAGCCCTGGAACCCCACACAAACAAGGAGGTCTGGAGTTGGACTCTTGCTGTATGGTATCAATAGAGAGGGTTGCTTTTCTCTCCACTGGCAGCTCTGGGCAGTGAGCCAGTTGGCTTGCTATCTTCCATTAAAGGAGTTGGCCCACAAACATCATCTGTGACCTATCCAAAGCATAGACAATAAATGTATGATCCCTGATGGTCTGATCGCTTGGACTCCATAATCATGAGAAAGGGGGTCCCTGAGTCTCCTGTATTAATGGTCCATAGTGCACTCAATGACCAGCGCTTCTACGGGAGTGCCAAAGATATCTGAAGACTAGACATTGAACTGAGTGGTGGTCACATGCGTACTACTGATAAATTTGCACCATTTTTGTAAACAGTTGGGGTCCTAATGGTCAGACCTTCAGGGTTCATAGGTTTATGGTAAATGTTGTTTGCAAGCCAACCCCTTTAAGTGACTTGACCTTCACAACTCATCAATGTCAATAAGTCTACAAAAAATTGCCATAGGCATTGTTAGTCTACACTTAATTTGGGATTACTAGGCATATATAAGGGCTTTTAGTGCTTGTCAGGGCCTGTATCAGGGTGCTACAGGTGGTATTTTGGAGGACCAGGAAAATTAGTCTAAAAAAGTCCACATTCTTTTCTTAACTGCCAGTCACTGCCAACTATAGGATGCCTCTTACTTCTTCTCAGTTTAGGTCTACTCCACAGGTTATAAAAATCCCCTCCAATCTCTAAGAGTGCCTCAAATTATACACAGTGTAGTACAAAATAAAGGAATAAAGGATGAGAGGAGAGTGAGAAGGTTTAAGGGGCTTTGACCATTTCATATTATGGGGTCTCTATATTCCAAATAGCAGCCCTGATGCTTGGTACAAAACCCTAAGGCTACTTTCACACTTGCACTTTCCAGTTCCACTATTGAGATCCATCATAGGATCTCAATAGCGGGGGAAAATGCTTCCGTTTTGTCCCCATTTATTGTCAATGTGGACAAAACTGAACTGAACGAAATGGAGTGCACCAGAATGTATTCCATTCCATTTGGTTGCACTCCCATCGCGGACAGAATAACGCTGCAAGCAGCGTTTTTCTGTCCGCGATGTGGTGTGGAGCAAGACGTCCTGACACACAATGCAAGTCAATGGGGACAAATCCGTTTTCTCTGACACAAAAGAAAACGGATCCGTCCTCCATTGACCTTCAATGGAGTTCATGACAGATCCGTCTTGGCTATGTTAAAGATAATACAACCGGATCTGTTGATAACGGATGCAGATGGTTGTATTATCAGAACGGAAGCATTTTTACTGATCCACGATGGATCCAGCAAAAATGCTACTATGAAAGTAGCCTAAGATGTCTTGACTTAGATTTAAATGAAAAACCACCAACGTTGTGCTTCTTGGACCAAACCTGAATATATCAAAAGGAGAATGTGGTGATTCTTGGATCAAAACTGGCAAAAACCCAAGGAAAATACTAATGAAAGGGTCAGCCCCCCTGTTAATACATCTTTCCACTCTTTTCCATATGAAAAAGCAAAAACAAAAATGAATAATATATAATAGACAGGACAGGTGCCATGTTGTCTAGGCGTTAGGCAGCACAGAGACAGGGATTACTGCATTATATCTTAACACAAGTTCATGTAGCCCTGGATAATATTAAATAACAAAATAAATATCTATATAACAAAGCTCTGGCATGTATTAATTTATGTACTCGTTAGATAAGGTTCTGCCATACCTGGCAGACTTAAACTTGAGTTCATGATAACACTGTACAAAACTGTGATATATGAATGTTATCGGCAATGCAAGGAGGACAATGCCGCTGACCACGCATACTCCTCCAAGTATTCTGCCAGGAACAGTTATAGGATACATGTCTCCGTAGCCTACGGTGGTCATGGAAATAATCACCCACCAGCAGGCTGCCGGTATGCTTGAGTAGTCCTCATTTTTTATTTCAAGGTCCAAGCCATGCTCAAGCAGCTGAGAAAGGGCTCCAAAAATTGCCATCGCAACGCAGATAAACACCAGCAACATGACCATCTCCCGGTAGCAGCGTTTTAAAGTGAGGCCAAGAGTCTGGAGGCCGATAAAGTGTCTCGCAAGTTTTATTACCCAAAAAATTCTCATCATCCTCAAGACCCTAAGTGTCACCCCAGCTCTCTGCAACTGAGGGTTTTCCCCCGTGAAAAGGGTCATCAGAACTGAGATGTAATAAGGACTGATAGCCAGCAGGTCAATGATATTTAAGGGCCTTTTCACAAACTCACACTTATTCTTGGAGACAATGAACCTGACGATGCACTCTGCCGTGAACCAGCCGATGCAGACAGCTTCAATTATCCTGCGGAAAGAAAACATGTTGAATAATTTATTTTCATAATGATATTTAAAAGGGCGTCCTTTGCTGTAATAAAAATGGTCCGCTTTTAACCACACAATTTACGTACGCAGAGCTGAGATGGTGTAAATATAGGAACACACGCGTTACATTAGACTTTTTTTTATTTAAGAGACTAAATTAAAGGGGTTGTGCCATGATTGATGTAAAAAATGAAAATCAAACACATGGCAATATCTTTCTAACAAAACTAGAACCAGCCCTGTACCGCACATGGGACCAGATATCTCCAAATTCACTGCTCCAATTGCTCTGCTAGATTATCTTCAGCCTGGCAGCTCAGGGAGGGGGGGGGGGGGGGGGTTGCTTCCTGCTCCCTGTAACTGCCACAGCTTCTAACAGAAGAAGTGAAGAACTGAAAATTTAAACTGAGCATGTGCGACCAGCTCAGTGAAATGGACACCAAAAAAATAAGAAAAACAACAAACAGCAGGTGGCGCTATACAGATGCATTTTTATTGAATAGCTTACTGGCTATACAAAAATTTAATTACATGTAATTGCTAAAGTATTCAGATCCGGGTTCTGGTTTGAAAAATGTAGAATATGGTTTGCGACACAACCCCTTTAAGACTAAGTAGAAATATACGACTCAGATATTTGTTACCCTGACATCACTGGATGTTTAAATGGGCATTAAAGGGGTTTTCGCAGAATTAACAATTAAAGGATAAGGTATAAGTGTCTGATCACTCATGGTGCCACCTCTAGGGGTTCCAACGAGGGGTGAGGAAAGCGAGCTTCGGATCCTAAATCTGAAGTCACTTCCCTCAAATATTCGGATTAATGCTTTATGGCAGGGGTGGGGAACCTCCGGCCCGCGGGCCACATACGGCCCGAGGAATCATTTCATATGGCCCCAGGCTCCCTGCCCCACTGCCAGAGCATTTGCCGATTGCCCGCTATACACTAATAATATCACGAGATTTGATGACTTCTGTCATCACATCACTTCTCGCAACGTTTGTAGAAGCTCTGCTCCTAGCTGGCAGACTGCCGGGTAGGAGTAGCGCTTCTACGAATGCTGCGAGATGTGATGTGATGGCTTCTGTAGTGTTGCTCCTACCTGACAGTCTGCCAGCTATATGCTGGTAATGCCGCGAGATGTGATGTGATGACAGAAGTCCTCTCCCCCATTATCCCGCTCTAACTGCCGACTGCCGAGAGCAGAACAGTCTTCTGAGAAAGGGACAGAGTCGGGGACAGTGGAAGCTGGGTGGACCCCTCTGGGATGAGCTTAGCTGCCATTAATGCCAAATAAAGAAATAAAGAACTAAATATATATAATGCAGGCACTATTTTGTGCTGCAAGAATACAGCGCTCTAGATTTTTTATCATTGAAGCGCAATTTCTATCTGTTAGTGCCAAACTAGTTTGGTGAATTTTAAACGTACCATTTGTCCTGCAAGTAGCTGGCCAAATTTATTCCTTGGAGTGTAAAAGTGCATTAACCCTCTGACGCAATTCTGTTATCCCTGAGAATATAGCTCGCTGGAATTTTATATGGCTCGTGAACGATGTTACACATATCCAGATGTCCCTCTGCAGCAAAAAGGTTCCCCACCCCTGCTGTACGGAGATCCATCTCCGTACAGCATTAAAATGTTCAGCCTCCGACAAAATGAAGTCAGTTATTCCCGAAGTCTCGCGAGCCCCCGTGATGTAATATTAAAGACCTATCCTGAGAATACGGTAGGTCATCAACATCTAAGTCCTCCAAAACCTCTTTAAAGGGGTTCCTCATCCAGACAAACAGTTTTTACTACAGATCTGGCCTAGCAATCAACCGATTGCTTTGACTTCAGTTTCTGAAAACCCTCCATAAAACAATCGTCTATTATGCAGCTGGCCATAAATATTCTCTGCATCATTACCGGCCTGAACAGGGTACTATGTAATGCATTGCAGGCCAATGCTTTCAGTTATAATCCATATGATGTGGTAAATAGCTAAAATAAAATCTACCACCAACAAGTTTCAATGCTAAATATGTAAAAAAAAAAAGTTTCAAGTTAAAAATACGATTTAATAAATAGATGTATCCCTTTTACTATAGTATACACGACATGTCATCCACAATTTGACATTTTCTAGAATAATTCTAAATACCGGGAAAGGTTGAATGTTTATATCTTTCTGCTGAAAAGGTTAAAGGCCTTCAAGGTAAAGTCTTCCTGAAGTCTTTTAGAAAAGGGCAAAGACATTCTGCCAGTTCTTCCACCGCTAGGTTTTTCATCATAGGTCGAGGGATGTCATTTATATAAACACATAAGCTTTGGTTAATACGGAGATTGTTAGACAAGGTTCTCTGGTCTTCCCGTAGACTGGGCTGAAGCTTTGGGCTGTTGTGCGGTAGCTGTCTGTTATTGCTAATGGTGGTTTATTTCTTGTGAAGTTGAAGTGAAGACTGAACTATGACATTTTATATATTTTAACAGAGCTTTCTTCCCTTTTCTTTCCACTATCCAACTATTAGAAATTTCAGACCTTTTCCGTAGGCACATATGACCGTTAGAACTACCACAGTGTGCGATTAAACTAGGTCGAAAGAATTGTGAGGTCATCATAAGCCAGAAGTCAGGCAGAACCTAGCATGTAATGACAATAATAGATGTTCCCTCAGGTTATATCTTTTGTTGGCTGACTGCACGTATGGGTCATTTAGAACAATTTTATTCCAAGCATTAAGTACCTTCAGCAGCTCATGTTTTCCAGTGTATAGAAGGCTGAAAGGGTAGACCTGGTGAAATGTCACTGGTAGATATGAGGTTTGCTTTGTAAGTTTCTGAATAATAAAATATTAGGAAGAAGAACGTGCATAGATCTTAGTAACAATCCAAGAATGAACTTGCAGCGGTAAACTTGTGTATTCTGCTTCCTGTAAAAGGCGTAAGGCTGTTGCCCTGTAGTTGGCTGGAATGGACTAAGTACCTGTGACATGCATGCAGCTGCATAGGGCACAGTCCACAGCCTCTCCTGTGCCTTAAAAGAAACCTGTCATGTTGAACATGTTGTTTGAGCTGAAGGCAGCATGTTCTAGAGCAGGAGGAGATGAGCAGATTCATATTTAGTCTTGTGGGAAAATATTTAGTAAAACTTGTGTTTATACAGTTAGAATTCCTGCTCATTCTGGGCTTTGAAGTCCAGGAGGCGGAGCTATCAGTGATTGACAGCTGTCTCTGTATACACAGTCATAGAGGGAAAGCTGACAAACACTGATAGGACCGCCTCCTGGACTTCAAAGCATAGAATGGGCATATATTTAAATAGATAAATTACAAGTTATACTGAATCTTTTCCCACACAACTACATATCTATCTGCTCAGCTCCTCCTGCTCTATAACCTGCTGCTTTCAGCTCAAACACCACGGTGAACATGACAGGTTCCCTTTAAATTGCATCTAATGTGGAGTGATCTATACAACTAAGATTTTTCCAGGCCTGCAATACTCCATGTGTGGTTTCTATAGAGATAAGAATATATTCTCATAATATACAACTACTCTACTTTCAATGCACCATGCACTTTTATTGGCCTTGGCGGCAGCTGCCTGTCGCTAATTACTAGGCTGCTACTATAGTTGTTGCTATATTTCCCACTAATATATCCAAGTTCTATTCCATCTATTCAGTTTTTATATTTAGGTCAGCTAAAGAAAAACCTTATTGTGATAAAAAAAACTTAACAGATTTACCAACATGTTTATCTTAGTTTAAAAAGTTTTATATTTTACATTATAGGAAAATAATTTTCTACTGGACTTTATTCTTTACTTGGATATCTGGCAAATCTTTAATCATTAACAGCTTAGATTTTGGACCAACTGAGCATCCACTTCTGCTGATTTTTACCACCTGCTGGTCGATTCACTTTTTATGAGCTTCAACAATCATTGAGGAAGAACAATAACAACAGCATATTTCTGTCTCAAAGGTTGTAAGTTTCCAAAACCATTCTACTGTTTGTCAGATAAATGAAGTTTATTATCTTTAAAATGCACTACACTGCTGGTCTCTATGATAGAGATTATACTCGTACTACAACTACTATAACTTTTCCTCTATGGACAAGAATATAACTACTATAATACTGCCCCTATACAAAAATATAACCACTGTAGTACTGTCCCTTATGTACAAGTATATAACTACTATAATACTACCTCTATACAAAAATATAACCACTGTAGTACTGTCCTTTATGTACAAGTATATAACTACTATAATACTACCTCTATACAAAAATATAACCACTGTAGTACTGTCCCCTATGTACAAGTTTTTAACTACTGTAATACTGCTCCTATATACAAGATTTTAACTACTATAACATTGCCTTTTATTTACAAGAATATAACTACTGTAATACTGTCCTCTATGTACAAGAATATAACTACTATACTACTGCTCCTATGTACAAGAATATAACTACTATAATACTGCTCCTATGTACAAGAATATAACTACTATACTACTGCTCCTATGTACAAGAATATAACTACTATACTACTGCTCCTATGTACAAGAATATAACTACTATAATACTGCTCCTATGTACAAGAATATAACTACTATAATACTGCTCCTATGTACAAGAATATAACTACTATTGTGGCCGCGGCCACGGTCAGTAAGGTGACAGGAGGGGGCCCTAACAGTGGCTGGTGTGTGCCTGGAGCCACGGGACGTGGGTCTGCCTAAAAGAGGGCCAACCCTAGGGAGAGTAGAAAGAAAGGGGTGGGAAAGGGGGGGGAAAGTACGAGTAGGCGGGCGCGGTGAGGTGAGCTGGTAGCGGGGGTTTAAGAAGGGGGACCTGGCCCCTCCCACAATTACAGGCTGCACGCAGCCTTAACTATTAATACTGCCTCCTATGTACAAGAATATAACTACTATAATACTGCCTCCTATGTACAAGAATATAACTACTATAATACTGCTCCTATGTACAAGAATATAACTACTGGTACATGGATTGCAGGATAAAACTTACCAGGAAAGATTAAAGGACCTTAACATGTATAGCTTGGAAGAAAGACGAGACAGAGGGGATATGATAGAAACTGTTAAATACATAAAGGGAATCAACAAGGTAAAAGAGGAGAGAATATTTAAAAGAAGAAAAACTGCTACAAGAGGACATAGTTTTAAATTAGAGGGGCAAAGGTTTAAAAGTAATATCAGGAAGTATTACTTTACTGAGAGAGTAGTGGATGCATGGAATAGCCTTCCTGCAGAAGTGGCAGCTGCAAATACAGTGGAGGAGTTGAAGCATGCATGGGATAGGCAGAAGGCCATCCTTCATATAAGATAGGGCCAGGGGCTATCCATAGTATTCAGTATATTGGGCAGACTAGATGGGCCAAATGGTTCTTATCTGCCGACACATTCTATGTTTCTATGTTACTATAATACTGTCCCCTATGTAAAAGAATACAACTACTATAATACTGTCCTCTGTGTACAATATTATAACTACTATAATACTGCCTCCTATTTACATGCATACAACTACTATAATACTGTCCTCTGTGTACAAGAATATAACTACTATAATACTGCCCCTATACAAAAATATAACCACTCTAATACTGTCTCTTATGTACAAGAATCTAACTACTATAATACTGCTCCTATGTACAATAAATGTAACTACTATAAATTGTGTAAATTGCTGCAAATCCTAGTAATGGTCCCTGTGTACTAATCCAGCAGATCTGGTTGTCCACTATCTGAGCTGCAGGTCTTACATAGTTTATGGTGCACTCATACTGGGAACTGTAAGAGTTGATGCCATTCCAATTACCAGTGCTCTGCGGAGATCCCTGATATAAGCTCATGTCCCTATAGAATTGTATTTAAAACCTAGGCTGGATTGAGCAGCATCAGGCACGGCAGGTCTATTTATAGGGACGGCAGAAACAGTAATGTCTTGAAATACTGCAGATAGCATGTGCTCGTCATAGTATTCCTGCATTGTGTTCTGTCTGGCAGGAGCCAAAGGAATACGTTTTGCTGAAAATTCATAAAATTGACTCTGTGATCATTACAACTAGTGTTGACTGAATTTCAGGGAAGCCGAATTTCCACATGCTTCATGGTAAAGAATCAATTTTCCCAAAAATGGCGGTAAAACAAAAAAATTCATACTCGGCCATATTAATTAAAGATCCTGCTTAAAATCTTGTGCACAGTGACGTATGATGTCACCACACCGGCCAGTATGATGACGTTATCACGCACTGCGCGAGATTTCAAGCTGGATCTTTAAGCAAGACGGCCACAGCAGTTTCTTTGCGGTCAAATGGATAGGGTGAGTATAATTTTTTTTTTTTTTTATGGATTAACCCCTGACAGTCCTCAATAGTCATCTCAGTGATGAACACGGCATCTGAGCGGTTCAATGACGGGGAGCAGCGCAATCGACATTCCCCCTCATTGCGCCCATTACCCACAATGGAATGTGCTTCATGACGAATTAATTCATCACAAAGCAAATTTATTTGTAAAATTCGGTGAAGCAGCCAAATCAAAATTTTAAGAAGTTCGCTCATCTCTAATTACAACACATGGACAGCGAGTGTCGTCCGCAAGACGAATTGTATAGCAGTATTATTTAGTGATTGTATAGAACTATTACTATTAGATTACTCTATATTTGGAGCTTTGATTTGGTCACTGTATGTCCATATTATTTGACAATCGTATGGCGGTATTTACTAGAGCAATGTGTGGCCCTACTACTTAGCGAATATTGTTCATAGCCACCTCATCCACATGCTTCAAAGGATCCTTCTGCTCGGACTTTGCTTCTGAATGAACCACATTATACAAAAAGCAAGCTATGAATAAGGACACGTGTGCGTCTGAAAAGCGTAAGCATTGTCTGGACTGTCTTTTGGCTACTTGTATGGTTGTGGATTTATGTTTGAATAAAACCCCTATTTTAGGATCCCCATAATGCAGGACAATTCTTTTTTTGTACACTCCTACTTAGCAAAGTACAGATGTAGCAGGCTACTCTATTCAAGTATTGCGCCTACGCAATTTTCATAGTGTACCATTCTAAAAGTGAATTAGGACAGTTTGCTAAGCAAACAGCATCATGTTCCTTAGATTGATACTTAAAGAGGTTGTCCCCAAAAAAATATTCAACATTTTTTAAACCAGCATTTGGATCTGAATATTTGTATAATTGCATGTAATCAAACATTTAGTACAGGTACTAAGTTACTCAATAAAATGTATCTGTATAGCGCCACCTGCTGTTTGTTTTTATTCTCTGTCCTACTAACTAGGATGGCCGCACATGCTCAGTTTCATCCTTCAACTTCCTTCGGAGCTGTGATAGGGAGAGCGCTACAGAAGAAAGACACACCCCCTGAGAAAGAACACGCCCCTTTAAGTTGTCAGCTTGATATAGCTCTAGCAGAACAATTGGAGTAATGAATGGGGAGATCTCTGGATCCATGTGAGGTATAGGGCTGGTTCTAGCTTTGTTAGAAAGAGGTTATCATTAGGGATGAGCGAATCGACTTCGGATGAAACTTCTGAAGTCGATTCTCATAAAACTTTGTTCCAATACTGTACGTAGCAGGAGCTCCGTACAGTATTCGAATGTATTTGCTCTGATGAGCCGAAGATATTGCTTCATAATAATAAAAACTTCATAGATTAATTTGTACTGTAAAAAAACATTTCCAGAACTCGGGTTCAGTTCCAAGTAGTACCGTGGAACCAAATCCGAGTCCGGGAAATGGGTTTTTACACTGCGAATTAAGGCTCATTCCTAGTTGTCATGGACTATATGATGTCTGATTTTCATTTTTTACATTATTCATGGGATTACCACTTTAAAGGGGTTGTCTCACAGATTCATTTATCATAATGAGTTCTTCACCTTCGAGGAGCTGTCCCTGTTACTAATGAAGCCTCCACTACTGCTTGATGGACAGGAGCCAGACATCTCGCCCAACCCCGACAATCTTCCACCTGTTCCAAGCACCAAGAGCAGAGGCTCTGCTTCTGCTTCCGGAACAGTGACTGTTCATGCGCCACTGCCCAGAAGTTTATAGGCGCATGCACAGGCACTGAGCCTTTGCTTCACTACCCAGAGCAGCGGTGCAGGTGCGAGATTGTCAGGGTTGGGTGAGACGTCAATCAAGCACCAGGTGGGGGTGTTTCATCAGCATCGGGGACAGACCCTCACAGGTGGAGAACTCATTGCGATGAATGAATCAATTCATACAAATCGATTGGCTCATCTAGTAGCCTGCCATTGGACATAGTTGTTTTTGAAGTATAGAATTGTTATTTAGTCCACTCTATGGCCCTTGAGGCTGATGATTAGGCAATGTATGTTCTAAATATTTATTCACTGTATGACCGTAACTCATAAGGGGGGGGGGGGGCACCAACAAAAGGTAGCACACAGGGCATCACCCAGTGTAAGGTTGTCACATGTACAGCCTTCTTTCCACCATTATAGGAACATAAAAACAAAATGCAAGCCAAAAAACGATCCATCACATGATGAAGACCAAAGACACCCAACAGACCTAACTGACTTTTATTGGGTCTGTCTGGTTTTCATCATGATGTCCGTCATTTTGTCTGATATTTTTGACAAGATCTGTGAAAGAGGTCCCTAACAGAACCTCCAACACAGATATGCGTACAGCCTAATCCCTAAGGCTAGGTTCATATCGGTGGTGGAGGTTCTGGTAGGAGCCTCCACCACAGATTCTGGGACATCTGTGAAATCTGTTCCATGCAGCAGTATTTTTTCCAGAGAATTCCGCTATTCATGCCGGAAACCCAACAGACCTCATTATATTCAATGGGATTTGATGGGCGTATTTGCTGATTTAATGATTCTGGGTTTCTGTTCCCGTGCTGGAACAAAATGCCGTAATTTAGGTGCATGTGAACTAAGCCCTACATTCATAGTTTTAATCACATAGGGAAGCCTATCACTTATAACTATATTGCAGTTACCACCACAGTCCATGAGACCAGTGCGATCATACATATCTAATGAGTTGCTTATGCTCCTTGCATATTCAGTGCATGTTATGCAGATTCCAGTCCTGATTTTATAAATGAAAAAAATTTATAGATAAGCCAAGTGTTTGATGTGACATACAGCCATTGAAGAAGGAGCCGGAGCTCCGAAACGCGTTTGGCATTTTATGTCACATGAATACAAAAGTTGTTGGAATATCGACATTCATCTACAGAAAGTCATTTTTTCCTTTCAAGTAAGGCTACTTTCACACTAGCGTTTTCGGCTTTCCGTTTGTGAGATCCGTTCAGGGCTCTCACAAGCGGTCCAAACCGGATCAGTTTTGCCCTAATGCATTCTGAATGGAAAAGGATCCGCTCAGAATGCATCAGTTTGCCTCCGTTCCGTCTCCATTCCACTCTGGAGGCAGACACCAAAATGCTGCCTGCAGTGTTTTTCTGTCCGCCATATGGTGTGGAGCGAGACAAATCCATCCTGGCACACAATGTAAGTAAGTAAATGGGGACGGATCCGTTTTCTCTGACACAATAGAAAACTGATCCGTCACCCATTGACTTTCAATGGAGTTCATGACGGTCATGGCTATAGAAGACATAATACAACCGCATCCGTTCATGATGGATGCATGCGGTTGTATTATGGTAACGGAGGCGTTTTTGCAGATCCATGATGAATCCGCAAAAAACACTAATGTGAAAGTAGCCTAATTGACTTGTGAAGTGCCGCACTATTCACTTTTGAAATGGAGTATCTATTTGACGAGCAGCAGGAGAAAGAAACACGTGGTTTGACACGTGCTCACACAGCAGAACGCTGAGGGCCGAATATGGAGTGCCATCAATGTCGCTTGCAACCACATTCAAAGACGATATACAAAGGCAGGGTGTCACATACACAGGGGGTGGGGAAGTGACCACTGAGTTCAACCTGCACCCCTGTCCCTGCCTACTTGCCTCGCAAGTCCTAGTGACAAGGAACAACTGGTCGACAAACCCTCAACTAGGATAAGTGCAGGGAAGACGGACAAAACACACAAAAAGCAGTCAAACTAGCCGAGTCAAAACCTGGAGAGCAGCAAGGTACCAGAGGAGCAAGCAGAGGATCGTCAGGAGGAAGCCGAAGTCATAACCAGGAGGGAACGCCAAGACCAAGGGATGAGACGGACGGAAGTCAAACACGACAAGGAGAACAGCAAACCAGTTAAGTAATCGCAGGAAGGACCTCAATAACAGGCAATCTGGGGCCAGCAGATTGCCTGGAGAGCACCCGACTGGATAAGGAGGGTGATGAGGGACTGGTGGTCCCCTCCCCCCCTCTCCTTATGTTTCCCTTGTTAAGGGGGAGTATAGGCTTGGGTAGAGGTTAAGGAGGTTAGGAAAGGGTTAAGAGAAGTGGGAGGTGGAGTGAGGAATAGTGGGAGAGACGGTGGGAGGAGTAATAAGGGGTTATAAATAGGGGAGTTCAGGGAGGACGACTTCCTCTTGACAGGGTAAGCGAGTTGCCCACCCTCCCGTCCCTTTTTTGGATGTAGGATTTGTTATACCAGGTTTATTTTTATACATTTATATATATAAAAAAAAAAAAAAAAAAATATTATTGTGCGGTTTGTTCACTGTTTCTCTCTTTTGAGGTTCGGTGGAAGCTTGAAGTCACAGCTGGAGGCGGCATTTGGAAAGCAAGTCGTGGTGAAGAGTGACTGGCGTACGTACGCCCTGGGGATCCAGGGTGGTACACCGCATAGGAGGAATGATCTGTGGAGGAGGTGGTGTTTTGTTACCATTTTGTTGAAAGAAAAATTTGCTGTGGCCGATCATCACCCAGTAAAGGATTGGTTAAAAGAGATAAGGTGTCAGAGTTTTTATTGGGGTGGTGTAAATGGGGGGGATCCGGTGGTCTCCTCTCCTCCCCCTTTCCCCTCAGTCATCTCCATGCCCTATCCTTAGGTTAGTACCAGCAGTCTGTTTAAATAGGGTGCTGGTGGAGTCATGTGACGTGGCTAGCGTCACATGACTCCTGAGTTCTAATACAGCCGAGCGCCGAGTGAGTAGCTCGGCGCTCAGCCCCATTGCGGTTACCATGGGAACGGGTGACGCCGGGCGCGCTGATGACGCGAGTGCGCTCCCCTGGGTGGAGCCTAACTAGGAACATACTGGAGGCTATAACCGGAGAACGGAGCGGCGCCCGGGGATAACAGTAAGTGCAGGGGGATCCCTGGGCGCCGCTCTACACTTCTGTATAGTCAGTTTAGATACTTTTTTCTGGTGAAAGGTCCTCTTTAACATCGCTCGTCACTCTGTTGTCTATCAATAATGAACTGAGATAATGGAGCTCAACTTTCTTATATCGCTTCAGTCTCAAGACACTAAGTGCTTTCCCCAAAACATTTATTTATCTCTATATATAGATTGCGGAACAGACAATAATGGAGTTTGATTATTAACTACAGCGATACTGGTCGTGTGTATACTATTGTGATTTATTTATTTTTTGGGGTACACATGTTAGGCGGCATATTGTGAGAAACAAAGTAATGTATTGTATTTAATAGGAATTCTCATAAAACTTTGTTCTAATACTGTATTAGACTGTATTGGCTCAGATGAGTCTCACAAGGCTTCGTGTAATAACTTCATAAATCAATTTCTACTGTAAAAAAACATTTCCAGAACTGGGGTTCGGTTCCAAGTGGTACGTTGGAACCGAACCCGAGTTTGGGAAATTGTTTTTCACAGTAGAAATTGATTTATGAAGTTATTATGCGAAGTCTCATGAGACTTTGTGAAGTAATAACTTCGGCTCATCGGAGCCAATACATTCTAATACTGTACCGAGCGATCGCTCCATACAGTATGCAAACAAAGTATTATGCAAATCGACTTCGGATGTTTCATCCAAAGTCGATTTGCTCATCCCTAGTATTTAATTGTGGGGTTGATTATCTAAAGATGAATTATATTTTTTAACCTTTTTAACTTTTTTTTGTTTTTTATTTCTCATTTGTTTGAATAAATTTGTATAATCTTGCTTACATACCAGAAGGAGCAGTGCCTATCTTATTTATTTATTTATATTATTTCAACTTTGAATGTTTGGGTTCCCAAACAAATAGTGCACCCTCCAACATCCATTGTGTATAGTGTGAGCCCTGCCGTTGACCAAATGGTATCTATGTTATGCAGATGTAGCAGTGCTGGGTTTTTCATTTAATACAATATTAATAGTATTGCTATGATGGTAAATGGACCGCATGTAAACCTACCTATGAAAGGTTAGAGTAATAATTTCCAACCAGAATTCCCTGGTAGGGAAAACCCGGGGTTCCCCATGGTATTAAGGGTGAGGAGCACTGATTTAGACCACTTATACACAGAATATTTTTTAGATGTTAGATGAAGATCTATGGGAAATATGAAATGCAAGACACACAAATGTTTTTTTTTGTTTTTTTTTACTACTGATGTTTACATTCATTAGGCGACATTTTTGTCTTTCCTGCTTCTTTTCAAAAATGCAGCATGCTGGACCTCTTGATGATTTTTCATGCTTTTTCACATTGCCTTCTGTATAGGCTAAAAACCACCCTGTTCCTCCCCTCTTGGTAGGAGTGGGCTGGTCCTACTTCCTGCCAGGGGGTGGAGTTTGCATCTAGACAGAGATGAGATAGGAAGCACATGCCAAAGCTACTACTGCATTGGACCGTAACCAGTTCTCCTAAGAGACCTACAGAAGTATCAGAATCAAGAACACTGCTTCCAAAAAAGCATTAGTGCGCCTAGACAGCAGAGCGATCAGCAAAATCACAGCTTTACAGACCCTGCGCCAGGTGAGGGACTACGGTTCAGACAGCTATCACTTGGACCTTTCCAGGCCAGTGAAACACCAGGCCTGCGTCATACCATGGACACCTATATGCTAGTGCCATTCAATTGCCACCTAACCTGCCACCATATTTCATCACCTGGTGACCGAAACTGCACTTTGTACCTTCTATAGCTGGATGTACCACAAGATATATTTTGCACGTAAAGAGAGACTATTTTACTTTTACTTCTGGTCTGACTTTTTAAATCACCTTTCCACTGCACCGATCCCCAGGGAGCAATGGCCTGAGGGAGTACACCGTGACACAACACCTCATTAGGGCCACTACCACTCCTACCCTCTACTCGCTGCAGGCCCATTGGGCGAAATGAATATTGTGTACCTAATGGTGCCCTCTCCCCAAACCCATGAGTAGAATTAGATATTTTTTTCAATACTCCCCAAGCCCTGCAGAATATGTTGGAGCTATATGCAGAAGGTTACTATTATAATAGGTTTGTTATACGCAAAACAGTTAAAGGGGTTGTCCAGGACTAGAAATAAAAAGGCTACTTTCCTCCAAAAACAGCACCACACTTGTCCACAGGTTGTGTGTGGTATTACACAGCTCAGCCCCATTCACTTCAATTTAGCTGAGCTGTAGTACCAGGCACAACCCATGGGGACAGAGGTGGAAAACAGCAGCCACGTTTTTCTAATCCTAAAGAACCCTTTTAAAGGGGTTGTCATAAATTAGAAACAAATGACTGCTTTTCTACCACCATCGCCACCTTTGGGTTGAATTTGGTATTGCATACCAGTCTCATTCACTTGAAACTTGATTAGCTGCAATACCAGACACAACCTGTGGAAAGGAGTAGCATTGTTCTTGAAAATTAAAACCGACATTATCTGATAACTTGGTGGCAATTACCGATCACTGCGCATACATTTGCCGTGCTTTGTGAAGCCAAGCAGCAGTGCAATGTGCTGTGGGTCTGAATCGTTCACATTACAAGAGCCTGCACAGCCAGAACCTCCGTTATACAAACTGTTTTAAAAGTGGTAGACAAGAGGACGACAGCAGTCAGGTGCTGCTAATAAATTTTGAAGTGACGCTTTTTGTTTTCACTAGGAGTCTTCCAGGCCCCGCGCTCCCGGCCTGTCACTACTCATGACAGCGCAGCCTGTTACTTCAGCTAGTGACATCACCACCTCCCGCTCTAGGACCTGCTGTGTTGTAGTATGCATGGAGGTGATGGATCTTCTTTTTAGAAGTGCTCTGTGGGGTGGAGAAGTCTCCCTTTAGGTGCTCAACAAGCATTGCTAAAGCTTCGAGGAATCAAATCGTCCTCTGCAATGAATACAAAGCAAGCATTCTCCAGTGTAAGGTCTCATGCACACAAACCTATTTTCTTTCCATGTCCGTTCCATTTTTTTGGCGGATCATATACGGAACCATTCATTTTATCGGGTCCGCAAAAAAACTGAAGTTACTCCGTGTGCATTCCGTTTCCGTATGTCTGTATTTCCGTTCCGCAAAAAAAAAAGAACATGACGTATTTTGTTTCCGTGTCCAATTCATTTCAATGGATCCACAAAAAAAACGGAAATTACTCCCTGTGCATTCTGTTTCCATATGTCCGTTCCGCAAAAATATAGACCATGTCCTATTATAGGATAGTACTGTTCTATTAAGGGCCAGCTGTTCCGTTCCGCAAAATACAGAATGCACACGGACGTCATGCGTATTTTTTGCGTATCATTTATTTGCGGACCACAAAATACATACGGTCGTGTGCATAAGGCCTAAGTCCTACAAACACTGAGAAGGCACAGTCAGAGGTGTCTGGAAGACAGAAGTGCAGAGTTAGGCCTCTTGCACACGAACAAATTTTTTTTCCGTGTCCATTCTGTTTATTTTGCAGACCGTATACAGAACCATTCATTTCAATGGGTCCGCAAAAAAAAACGGAAGTTACTCTGTGTGCATTCCGTTTCTATATGTCCGTATTTCCGTTCCGCAAAAAAATAGAACATGTCCTATTATTGTCCAAATTACGGACAAGGATCATACTGTACTGTACTGTTCTATAAGGGGCCAGCTGTTCTGTTCCACAAAATACAGAATGCACACGGACATCATCCGTAGTTTTTGCGGATCCGTTTTTTTGCGGACCGCAAAATACATACGGTCGTGTGCAAGAGGCCTTATAGAATCCATATGAAATCCACACTAAAAAAGCACATAAATCGACACTATTTATCATGTTTTTTGGTGCGGATTTTCCACAGATCTCGCCCTTCCATTGAAAAGAGTGAAATCCACACAAGAAGAACAGTACAACATGCTGCAAATTTCTAAATCCGCATAGCGGGCCAATTTCCGCACCTCTCTCTAATCTTGTGCACTTTTCTGGTACTGCTTTAGGGCTTATGCACACAAACATATTTTTTTTCCGTGTCTGCTTTGTTTTTTGCGGCCCGTATGTGGAACCATTCACTTCAATGGGGCCGTTCCGTGTCTGTAGGTCCATGGCCGCTCTGCAAAAAAAATAGAACATGTCCTATTATTGTCTGCTGTACGGACAGGGATAGGACTGTTCTATTAGGGGCCGGCCGTTTCATTGCGCAAAATGCAGAATGCACACGGCTGGTATCCGTGTTTTGTGAATCTGCGATTTGCGGAGTTCAATATCTAGGTCATCAATATCTGATCGGTAGGGTTCCCGCTCCCGGCACCCCTGGCGGTCAGCCAATGACATCACCTTCATCGGTCACATGGCCTATTTGCAGCTCAGTCTCATTCAAGTGAGTGAGCCTGGACTGCAATACCAAGCACAGCCACTATACAATGTACGGCATGCTGCCGCCGGAACTCAGGCCCGCCCCCTTTATAGTCAATGGGGCCAGAGCGGTAGTCCGGGGGCACGCATGTACTAGCGTCAGCACGGATCCGACAGGCTGTTCATCCGCCGGAACAGCCTGCCGGAGTTCCTTGCCACTAGTGTGAAAGTACCCTAACTCTCCTGTAGAAGAAAGTTTGTAATATACCTAATTGTAATCTCCCTGCCCATGCGCAGCTGAGGTGTAGTCAGGAGTTTACGCTTGCACTAAGGAGAGGTAATAGTTCTGGTCCTGTCCACAGCAGAAGTGACATCTGTCCACTGTCCATCCCGGAAACCTGGTGAATTTCGTTGGTAGAAATAGGAGCAGCAACGAGGGTAGCAGAGCATGAACAGTCGCCGCTCCCGAAGAGGAAGCCTCTGCGCTTGCGCCATATTGTCAGGGCCTGTTAGCGCTAGGGATACTTTAGGCTGTTCCGTCAAGGAACAGACTGCCGGATCTCACTGCATTACAGCATTGCCGGAAGCTTAAAAGTCTCTATTCGGCCCCATTAACTGTAACAGGGACCAGTGGAGATCAGGCCACAACCTGGCAAATATGACGAGAATCGTCTGGAAGAATACCGCTGTGCCTAGGCCATGTGACTGATGAATGGCCTAGGAAAAGCTAGAGAGGCGCTACTGCGAGCACCAGTGCCTTTTTAAACAGCTGATCGGCAGGGGTTCTGGGTTTTGGACCCCAACGGATCTCATACTGATGACCTATCCAGAGGCCCATCTCATTTACCATTTTCTACGCCTGTTTCAGGAGTAGAAAAAGGTCTAAATGCTCGGAAGCAGTCTTACATTTAGAAGCGGCGGTTGATCCGCTGAAGTTAGGAAGAGGGGGTTTATTAAGACTGGCGGCTATTTTCCTCCATACATGCTGTTATATACTCCGAGTACTATTTTTCTGACACATTTACCTTGTTGTAGGCCATATTGCTCGGATCGATATCGCTCAGTGTCCTGATAGTTAACACAGATCTCTTATAGGAAAATCAATACGGCTGGTCTGCCCAGGGCGTCTAATGTTACGACAAGACCCTGACTGTGTGCGCCGCCATACAGTAACTCTGTGCTGACCGACAGGAGCCACTGGAAGATTATTTAAGTCTCTATAAAAAAAAAAAAAAAAAAAAAAAATGTGACAATGTTTCCGAGTCGCAGTTCGTCTTGTTGCTGAAGCAATAATTATCCTTGACTGTAAAGCGCGGTACACGATGTACGGTAGAGAGCGAGAAGCATGCACCGCAAACTTTAGACTCATGTCCTAAATCTGTCTGGTGAGAAGTGCCGGGTAATTACATTTACCAGAATCACTGTTTATGGGTGGGGGAGGGGCGCAGGACCACTTTCCTGTTCCTTAATTCTCGTAGCCTCAGTTTTTTTTTTTTGCGATTTTGAACCTCTCTGTGTTATTATGTATTCTGAGCCGTTTTCCATCTTGTTTTTATTATTGTATCATTATTATACGTGTTAGGGCTCATGCAGACAAACGGATTTTGTTTCCGTGTCCAATTCATTTCAATGGATCCGAAAAAGAAACGGAAATTACTCCCTGTGCACTCCGTTTCTGTATATCTGTTCCGCAAAAATATAGACCATGTCCTATTATTGTCCACATTATGGACAAGGATAGGACTGTTCTATTATTGCCCAACTGTTCCGTTCTGCAAAATACAGAATGCACACAGACGTTATTCGTATTTTCTGCGGATCTGTCCCTGTGGACTGCAAAATACATAGGTTCGTGTGCATGAGCCCTTATACTGTAAAAAGTCTGATCCAGCATAGTTTTGACCACTAAGGACGCAGATTATTGAAAATACCAGACCCCTAGGAACTGCCCGGCATGAAGAACATCTGCAGTTTAGTGGTAGGGAGTCTAGGACCACCAATACAAGACCTTCGGCAAATCAGCATGGCTAGCGGGGGTGCGGAGGGAGTGACGGCATTGGGCCCACCAACCAGGAAAGGCATGGCGATCCCCAGGTTAGCGCCACTCTTCGTCTGCAGGACAGTGGCGTCTCTAGCTTTCAAAATTTGGGGGGGGGGCACACTGGGGGCCAGGACAAAAGTAGGGGGGGCAGCTATAACAACGATACATTTACACAAGTACGCTTCAAAATGCTGCGATACCTAAAACCGCAACAGGGAAGAAAAGTCCAGCTGTCTGTGGATGACACTTTTATAGAGAGGGGGATCTGTGGATGACACTGCTATGGGGGGGATCTGTGGATGCCACATACCGGGTATAGCATCTTATGCTATATGTGTCATCCACAGATCCACCCCATGACAGTGTCATCCCCATTTCCCCCTCCATAACAGTGTCATCCCCATTTCCCCCTCCATAACAGTGTCATCCACAGATCCCCCTCCCCGTCTCTCACAGGAGTGTACATTTGACATTTCTAAACCGTAATCCATATCCTGCAGTAACTTTAACTTTAAATCAGGATTCAGCAGCCGCTCATCTCTACTAGTACCTTAACCTTACACCACTCGGCTAGCTTCGGTAACAGGGCCAGGCTACAGCCTACAGGTACTGCCTGTTAGTTGTTATCGAGCGAGCGCTCATTTCTGCAGGTCAGAGGATACGGATTACAGTTTAGAAGAAATGTACACTCCTGTGAGCGGTCCAGACCAGTGGCGGATCCAGAGCCTGGTCTCGGGAGGGGCACTTCCAGATTATTTTCTGTCCGCCGCCACAGAACAAGGGTGCTTTTAGAACAGACTCCACAGTGTAGCGGTATACTGTATACTGTGTGGCACAGTGTAGCGGTATATTGTATATCGTGGGGCACAGTGTAGAGGTATACTGTATATCGTGGGGCACAGTGTAGAGGTATACTGTATATTGTGGGGCACAGTGTAGCTGTATACTGTGTGGCACAGTGTAGCGGTATACTGTATATCGTGGGGCACAGTGTAGAGGTATAATGTATATCGTGGGGCACAGTGTAGAGGTATACGGTATACTGTGTGGCACAGTGTAGAGGTATACTGTGTGGCACAGTGTAGAGGTATACTGTGTGGCACAGTGTAGAGGTATACTGTGTGGCACAGTGTAGAGGTATACTGTGTGGCACAGTGTAGAGGTATACTGTGTGGCACAGTGTAGAGGTATACTGTGTGGCACAGTGTAGAGGTATACTGTGTGGCACAGTGTAGAGGTATACTGTGTGGCACAGTGTAGAGGTATACTGTGTGGCACAGTGTAGAGGTATACTGTGTGGCACAGTGTAGCGGTATATTGTATATCGTGGGGCACAGTGTAGAGGTCTATTGTATATCGTGGGGCACAGTGTAGAGGTCTACTGTATATTGTGTGGCACAGTGTAGAGGTATACTGTATATTGTGGGGCACAGTGTAGCTGTATACTGTGTGGCACAGTGTAGCGGTATACTGTATATCGTGGGGCACAATGTAGAGGTATACTGTATATCGTGGGGCACAGTGTAGAGGTATACGGTATACTGTGTGGCACAGTGTAGAGGTATACTGTGTGGCACAGTGTAGAGGTATACTGTGTGGCACAGTGTAGAGGTATACTGTGTGGCACAGTGTAGAGGTATACTGTGTGGCACAGTGTAGAGGTATACTGTGTGGCACAGTGTAGAGGTATACTGTGTGGCACAGTGTAGAGGTATACTGTGTGGCACAGTGTAGAGGTATACTGTGTGGCACAGTGTAGAGGTATACTGTGTGGCACAGTGTAGAGGTATACTGTGTGGCACAGTGTAGAGGTATACTGTATATTGTGTGGCACAGTGTAGAGGTATACTGTATATTGTGTGGCACAGTGTAGGCTATATGTGTATAACATAAACATATTTCACATGAACACTTACAGTTACTTGGCTTGGCCCTTGGCGGTCTCGGACGCCACTTCCACACTTTGGCCGGGGGCTCGGCGGAGCTGATGTGTTTTATCCTAATGAGAAAGATTTCATAATAAGGATTTGGAGAAGGGGCAGAGGGAGAGCAGAGCAGGGAGAGGCCGGTGCTGCTACTAGGGGGTCATACCATGTGGGAGTAATAAAGCCCACCATAATGCCCCCCAGTAGAAATAATTCTCCTTATAATGTGACAATGCAAAAAATACCCCCTTATGCCCCCAGTTGAGCTAATGTCCCCCATAATGTGCCAGTATAAAATACCCCTATATAGTGCCCCCAGTAAATGCCCCCATAGTGCTCCTCTCCCCCTTCCTCCTAGTGCCCCCCATAATGTACCAGTATAAAATAACCCAGTAGATGCCCTCAGTGTCCCCCATAATTTTGCAAGTATAAATTACCCCTTCTTAGTGCCCCCGTAGATGACTCCATAGTACTCCTCTCCCCCCTTCCCCATAGTACCCACCATAATGTGTCCCAGTATAAAATGCTACTGTACAGAGCCCCCCATATAAAACACCCCTTCTTTGTGTTGCCTCAGTAGATGCCCCTATAGTGCCCACCAATAATGTGCCAGTAATAAGCCCCCCATTACGTGCCAGTAATAAGCCCCCCATTACGTGCCAGTAATAAGCCCTCCATTACGTGCCAGTAATAAGCCCCCCATCATGTGCCAGTAATAAGCCCCCCATCATGTGCCAGTAATAAGCCCCCCATTACGTGTCAGTAATAAGCCCCCCATTACGTGCCAGTAATCATGTGCCAATTATTAAGTCGCCCCCCATTACGTGTCAGTAATAAGCCCCCATTACGTGCCAGTAATCATGTGCCATTATTATGTCCCCCCCCCATCATGTGCCATTATTAAGTCCCCCCCATCATGTGGCATTATTAAGTCCCCCCCATCATGTGGCATTATTAAGTCCCCCCCATCATGTGGCATTATTAAGTCCCCCCCATCATGTGGCATTATTAAGTCCCCCCCATCATGTGGCATTATTAAGTCCCCCACCCCTTCAGTATCACTATTGTAAAAAAAGAACACTTATACTTACCTCAGTGGCAGCGATGCGATGCAGGCCTCTTCTGGTCTGTGTCCCACGCTGTATGGCTCAGGCAGCGCGATGCGATGACGCCATCGCGCCGCCTGCGCCGGCCTCTGATAGGCTGCCGGCCTAGTGCCGGCAGCCTATCAGAGCAAGGAGAAGGGACACGCCTCTCCCTCCCCTGCACCGCCGCTGGCACAGGCAGTAGTAAGGAGATGAGCGCAATGGAAGCGCTCATCTCCCTGTGCCCGGCGGCGGCTCACTTTGGGGGGGGGGGGGCATTTTAGTTGGGGGGGCACATGGGGGGGCCGAGCATGATGTAGGGGGGGCCGTGGCCCCCTCTGGCCCCCCCCCTGGCGACGCCACTGCTGCAGGATGCTGATACTGTTGAACTCTGTGGGAGAATTATTAGCTTACCTGCCCTATCATTTTCCATCTTTTATGGTGCAGGCAACTTTAAGCTTGTGGCCTGTGGTAAACCAGGGCCAAGCAGGAAGGTAAGTGTCCCAGTGAGGTGAGTAAAAACATTTGGGGGTAATTTATCAAACTGGTGTAAAGTAAAACTGGCTTAGTTGCCCATAGCAACCAATCAGATTCCACCGTTCATTTTGACAGCTTCTTTGGAAAATGAAAGGTGGAATCTGATTGGTTGCTATGGGCAACTAAGCCAGTTCTACTTTACACCAGTTTGATAAATGACCCCATTTGTTTTTTATTTTTTTCTAGGGCATAAAGGCTGCAACTGAGTGTGGGGGAATTGTTATACTGTATATTAACTTAGGGGCATTGTATCTTTTTAAGGGGGGAATTTAGGGCATTATTAGTTTTTAAAGGGATACTTTAAGGGACATTAAAGGGGTTGTTCAGTTTTTAGCGCTTTTCTACAGACCCCAGACCTGCGGTTGTAATCATTCTTACCTTAACCCTGCAACTATGTTCCAGCTCCACCGCTGCCCCGCCGACTCTGCAGGTCCCAGGTCTCCTCGCGTTAACGTCCTTCTTGAGGCAGAGCATGTGACCGCTCCAGCGGTCAGGTGTCACCCATGCAGCACAAGACCCAGTAATGTACCACATGGGTGACTGGTCGCCGTCCACATTGTGGGGTCTGTTGAAAATCACTAAAAAGGGGAACAACCTCTTTAAGGAACTTTTTTACCATTTAAGGAAGAATTTAGAGAATAAAAGCTTTTTAAGGGGGCACTCAGAATGCATTGTTACTTTTCAGGGGGCATTTTTACCTTGTAGAGGCACAAAAGCTCCATTAATACTGAGTAATAATCACTGTTAGGGCTCATGCACACAACCGTTGCCCCGCCGTGGCCGTATTGCGGCCCGCATACAGGGGGTCCGCAATACACAGGCATCGGCCGCGTGCACCCCGCACCACGGATCGCGGACTAGTTCACTTCAATAGGTCCGCAATTAGGGAGATGCGGAACAGAGGCAAGGATTGGAACCCCACAAAAGCACTACGGAGTGCTTCTGTGGAGTTTCTGGCCGTGCCTCCGCACCACAAAAAAGTAGTGCATGCACTACTTTTTGGTGGTGCGGCCCATCAGATGCGGATCGTGAATGGGTCCGCCATCCGCATGTGGCTGCCCCACAATCATGCCCGTGCATTGCGGACCGCACTTTGCGGTCTGCAGCACGGGCCCGGCCAGCACATGAGCCCTTACTCTGTGAGGCACACAATACGGGGGATATTTATCAAAACTGTTGTGAAGGAAAACTGGCTTAGTTGCCCATAGCAACTAATCAGAATCCACCTTTCATTTTCTAAAGGAGCTGTGAAAAATGAAAGGAGGAATCTGATTGGTTGCTATGGGCAACTAAGCCGGTTTTCCTTTACACTAGTTTTGATAAATCTTCCCCATGGCATGGTGTTTTTACTATGTGGTGCACCAGAACCATCTGGGGCACTGTGTATCGGGCACTGTTATGTTTCACTTCTCTGCATTTGTCTATAGGGATAGTTATAACACTGTTTATGGCGCCCAGAATTTGCAGGCAACACGCCACACAGAATTTACACTATGGGGCAATCCAATTCACACACCTCCCCCTCTGATGTGAGTCACGGCTGTATCATACAACCGGGAGACCACTACACTGTCACTCAGGGCAGGTGGAGGGGCTGGGAAGCAGCTCAATGCAGTGAAGCCCGGTCTCCTGTTTACTTGATGTCAGAATAAAACTGCAAATTCTCACTACTCCTGACAATGAAAGCTCCACCAAAGGTTGTCCTGCTCACCCTGCACCTACCTAGTGCTGTCAGCAGTTTTGCATCGTCAGCACTGCTGACAGTCTCCCTTTAATATCCAACCAGTGCCTATGAAGTCACACTGATACCAGATTTAAAGGAAATGTGCCACCAAAATTTTTATCTGCCAGTTAAAATCAGATAGCAACACATCTCCTTTTATTCTATTTTCTGAACATGATTATGGGATCGGCCATCTTGCCTGAGCTGTTCTTAACAGCATTATGAAAGCATTAAGAGAATACTTTACGGCAGCCCCATAGTCCATAGACACAATGGTCAGGAGGGGACCTCAGTGACACTATGGGAGAGTCATCTAGGCATGTTCTGTGACCTGTACAGGGCTCATTGTACAAGGAAAGAATAGATAAACTGTGACAATCACCTATTGTGAATGGTGGATCCTGTCTTATCTATACACAGAGGTGATATCATTACAGGCAGGATTAGAATGACAGATAAGCAGATAACTGCAGTAAACAGATCTGTACAGAACAAGAGGTGGCGTCTTTTATTAAGCTTAGTGGCCTGTGAGAAAATTGTAGGATTTTATTATTAGTGTTTTTTTAAATATAGATGCTGACATGAGAAATTTAAAAATAACATCACCAAAAATTATTTTAAAAAATCTGATTTAAGCAATAGATAATTTTCTGATGACACATTCCCTTTAAGGATTTTTACTGTAATATTAATTTTTATTTCTATCTTAGGGGTTATCCCATGAAAAAATAGTTATAACAGAACAGTTAATAAATGTATGATGGCTGGGTGTCACTACAATGCTCGGATGCGGCAGGGCACGTGACCACTCCATTCAAACATTGATCGCTGGGTGAAGAGGAATCATAATGCTTGAGACCCAATTTCTAGAAATCAGTAGCGGACCCTGCAATAGGGTCCCCACCCCATGTCAATGTGTCGTCAAATGAGCACAGGCTGCTGTAAATAGCACCTGTAACTAGTTACAAAATCGCAATTTTTTTCTGCATAACCTGAGCATCATTACTTCCAGCATAATCGCTGTGCCGATGTCTTCTCTACAGTCAGTAATTACTCCAGTGGTCGGTAATTGTGATAGAATTAAAGTTAATGACTGACAAGGACTGTAGCCCCCTTTTGGACACCACCACCTGCAGGCACCCATACCACACACATATTGCCACAAGAAGATAGCCGTCCATCCATCACCAGCAATAATCTCGTTGTTCAACACATGCCTGTATCCCCCCATTCCATCCCTCTGGCATCATGAATGGCTTTAGAGCCTCCTCAGGGGGTGGGTAGCCTCAGCAGACAGCAGGGATTCCTCAGACAGCTGAATTTAACTCTTTAGCTTACTGAATCCGCCTGTATGTGCTGTACGGATGTACTGTGTTCAAATATACAAATACAGCACTGCTACATCTTCCATTGTCTCCATATCTGTGTATGGATCATATGACTCTTCAGACCTTGTGGAAGTACAACTCCCAACAGGCGGACGTTTAAAGGGTAACTGTCATATTTTTATTATTTTCTAGTTTATTAGAGCTAGGCATGTATACATGAGTTAGTCTGTCAATGATTGTCAAAAGATCTGTAATTACCTTATAATAACAGCTTTCATTAATGTCCTCTGTCCCTTTCCACTGCTCCCTTAAAAGACTGTTACTATGGCTTGTCTGTCTCCCAACGTAATGTAAACAGAAGACGGAGGGGCGGTCCTTCACACTGCATGCTTGCATTAAGCTTCAGAGTGAGGAGGCGTGTCTCTCAGTAATCCAATCTGATTGGCTGGCAGAGGGCTGCTGGCTACAGCAAGTGTGTAAGTGAAGTGAGGGAAAGCAGTTTTGGCCTCAGAGAACTGGCAGAGGAGCCATCTTGAGAAGATCCTCTTATTGTAAATGTTTAAACAGCCATAGCGAAGGGAAAAACTCAAGGAAAACAGTGGTAAGTGAAGAAACTAAAGATTGCTTTATGCATAATGCTGCTGCCGCAGTAACATATGCTAAAATTGATTTTTTGATAAAAACATGACAGTTACCCTTTAAGTGTCAAGAAAGGTAAAGGAATGGCACGATGCAGATAGATGAACAAGTTATTAATAAAAAATGTAATGTAAATGTGCCGGAAAAATTGGTGCTGATGTTAGACATGACCATTTTTAATTAGTTACACTATTTTCTAGGAACAGACGGACGGGAGTGAGATTTTTCATTTTCTTCATTGGAAATGAGCTATCGAGGCCAGGGCAATGCAGTGACGAAATGACCATGTGTATCGCCAATGGCACTGTACAGTAATTGCGTGCAGTTATTTCCCCATAGGGTTCTATTATAGGTGCATTGGATGCTATATATGATGTGATTAGATATATTGCAGTTTTAATTTAAAGGGGTTGTCCCACGAAAAATATTCAACAGTTTTCAAACCAGTACCTGGACCTAAATTCTTTTGTAATTGCGTGTCAGCTTGATATAAATCTAGCCGAGCAATGACTGAGGAGATCTCTGGATCCATGTGAGGTACAGGGCTGGTTCTAGCTTTGTTAGAAATAGACTGTCATGTTCTGTATGATGTCTGATTAAAAATTTTTACCTTAGTCCTGGGATTTAATTTACATGTCTAAGACTACCTGCACACATTGCAGATTCCATGCGTTTTTTTCCACAAGGATTTTCGTGCAGAAAAAAAACTATGATATAAGAGTGCATTCACATGGCCATGTTTTGCGGTTCACGGTTCATGGATCCGCAAAACACAGATACCGGCACACACCGTATCACGAGGCAGACCCAATTACTTTAATGTGTCCGTGATCCACGGACATGTGCTATCTTTTGCGACATGTCTGTGTGGATGCGGAAGCACACAGAAGCATATGTATAGGAAGCATATGTCCTATACTTCGCCGCAACATGCGGACCACGGACCCATTGAAGTCAATAGTTCCGTGCCGTGATGCGGCAGGCATGCGGCTGGTATCTGTGCTTTGTTGACCTACAGTTTGGTGACCACAAAACACTTATGGCCATGTGAATGCCCCCTAATACAAAGACAGCGAAGTGAATGGGACTTGCTAAATCTCATGTACACTTTGCATTCTCCATGACTAAGAACGCATGTAGTGTTCGAAACGCGTAGGTCTTCCTGATGTCGGCTAGTCCATCTGTACTGCTTCATATTATATTTTAGGAACCATCGGTCTTATCAAATACTGTATGATGGTTCTTTCAGTCACACTTTGCCTATATTTTCCACGCGGAAATTGACCATGTGGAAATCCACAGCGTGTCATTTGTTTCTGTGGGTTTTTGTTTTTTTCAGTCTTGATTTCATCTTTTGCAATGCAAAGGTGTGACTGGGGCAAATCCGCATCAGAATGTGCAAGTAACATACACGGAATTGATGCGTGAACGCAGAGAATTCTAAATGAAAATCCGCTTGGAAATTCTGTTGGATAACCCGCACCCATGTGCAGGTGGCCTAGGGGGTGCATCGTCATGTGCCACGTGACCAATCTCAGCAGGTAAAACCATGCTGCAGCAAGTTCCTATGTTTCAACTACTGAAGCCATTGGAGCAAAAAGCGTCATTGGAAAACCGTGCAAAACCCTATTGTGAATGCATGCTAAGGGTAGGTTCTTGTTGGCGCTTTTCTGCACCTTTGCGTTTTTGTCATTTTTTGCACTGGAGTATTTTGGTGCATTTTTTGCTGCAATAGTGGCAATGCCACATGTCAGCTAAAGGTTTATGGAAAATATAAAACCCAGCGCACACAAGCATTTTTTTTTTTTTTTGCTCCTGACATTTTTCTTTATTCTCTCTTTTTGTGTTGTTTCTTACTCCATCTCATATATAGGGAAAGAACACCATGAAGAAAATACTAACAGGCAAATACGCTGGAGGCCATTTACTACGGGACTTGCGACTATTTTTTGGACTAAAATAGTCGCAAGTCCCATTTTTTAGCCGGCCGTGCAACAATATTAAGTTGCTCGGCCAGTTTCAGGCCGTGTTCGGCAGTTGGATGAGATAGAGGTGGACCAGGTGCGTGCTGGGGGCCAGGCTGGGGCAGGGACTCCAGCCCCGGCAAATTTACTAACATTCATTTCCAGGCATAAATGTTGATGAAAAACGGCTCCATCCAGGGACTGGAGTATTTTTTTTTTTTCGCCAGGCCCAAGGACTGCCATAGATGCGCCTAATTTATGATGCGGCATGCGCCCCATCATAATTTAGACAAATCTTTTGGCAGCGCAAGGGGGAAACTAAGACCGGCGCACAAAACTAGTCTTCGTAAATGTGTCCCACTGCTTGCAAAAAATGCCCCAAAAGGTGGGGGGAAAAATAAGCATATTCTGGTGTTTTACAGCCCAAAAAATGCCAATGCAAATTTATGTGTTTAGGGACCCTAAATGTACAGAATCTGCATGTAAAATCTCATGTGATGCAGCAATAAATAGGGACGGACTCAATACATACTGTACAATTTCACATTGTAAGGCGCTGCATACGATGAGTCGCCGCCATACTCACACTTGTGTGTCCTTTATTTAGGGTAATAGTCAGTAATGAGAGGTACTGGTATATAATAGGTTAATGTATCAAGGCATCATGCACTTCTGTAACTGTTGCCCTGTGTCTATTGTGTTTGCAGCAGTATGCAGACTAAGGGTTAATCGGCTGGGTCTCCCTCCCCAGTAAACACGCTCACAGGTTTGGAGGAAGCGCTCAGATAATGAGGTCTATCAGGATTAGTCTACAAGTGTTTATATATGTTCTAATCCCTCGGTAACTTCTTGTGTAGCGGGTGATTCCTATCTGGGTAATGTTTTTTTTTGTGCTGTGGTATGGTGCAACGTAGCTGTCCGAGACAGGGCCATGGTGTGGCCGGAAAACCACGCGGACCTGCAAATCTGATCAGCTGTATCCACGTGCACATTACCGCCAATTCCCAAGCTGCACCTGTATCTGCACTTGCAATTTAAACCACAGCAAGTACAGGTGCAGACCGGCAATTAGCGCTAATCTGGTGGTTACCGTGGCCCTGCCACACCAGATACGGACACCCCAAAACGGCAAAACCGGTCGCCCGTTATCAATAATCAATTAACAATGGTCAATTTGAAAACCATACAGACTTACAGGTCCCCATGATTTTTTACCCACAACCCAGCTGCTATGTCAGACCATACCCTTAAGGTAAATTCATACTCAGCAGATTTTTTGCCGAAATTCCTGCCACTGTCCCATTCATGTGAATGAAGCTTGCAGAAATCCATGTGGTTGCTGCAAATGTAGCCAGCATTCAGATAAATGGAATTGATTATCTCTGTAGCAAATCTACACAGTGCGCACTCACTTTTAGGTTAATCGTCTTCAACCAGTGGCTCTCCGACTGTTGCAAAACTACAACTCCTAGCATGCAATTAAAGGACTCGGGTGTTGCAGACCAACATATTAAGAGGCATAGTTTCGGAACAGCTGGACATCAACAGGTTGGGAACTACGGAGTTAGTGGTTACCAAGGGTAACATGACAGTACAATAAGATCCCCCCCAAAGACAGACGGACACTGATAGTAGTGATAATGACTTCTCGTACCCCGAAGGTTCCCATAGACTTGCTGTATACCTGTGCTCTTCCATGCTCCTATTCTCTGCTGTCTTCCAGTCAGGTAAGGTGCTAGCACATAAGACCACCATGGAGACAATGACAAAAAGAATAGATACCACAGCCAAGATTTGTGCTGCCAAGGATGAGGTGGGTTCCTCAAAAGTCATCCTCATGCGCTCCAACCACTTCTTTTCCCCTGGAGCCTGGATGTCCTCGTTGTCTGTTTTCTCATCAGGCTTGGCCTCATCAGACATGTAGGTGTAGGTGTCGGACATACGGTCATCCAGCCTTCTTTGACAACAATATTCCAGTTGAGAACATTCCAGCCCCCAGTAGATCATCTCATTGTAGAAGGAAAGCTCACACATTTGGGGTACAAACCTTAGTTTGCCGTACTTGACATACATCATGATAAACCCAAATGCCTCGGAATGCCTGTCAAAGAAATACTCATTTCTCTCCTGGTCATAATCATCACAAACCTCTAAGACATCCTTCTCAGAGGAACAGCCGTGCAGCCTGCTCACCCTCCTCAGTGGAAAATCCTTAATCACATCCTGAGAAAAAGAATACCTGGCACCCCCGACATTAAGGATAAAGAGATCCCTTGAAAAGTTCATTGCTGAGGCGACACTGTTGGGCGCTCTCCTTCAGTACCACCCAGGAGCAGGTGAAGGACAAGCCTGGAGTTGTGCTAGTCCTCACCTTAAAGTTTTAGCTCTGCTTGCACCTCCTGATTGCTTCCAGCCTGTCTCCCCTGGAGGATCCAAACAGATCATTGATACACTACACAACATGTTTCACAAGAGGAGTAGAATATCTCAAGGCACCAAGGAAAAAGTTCATAAGAAATTCTTGACCTAAAGGGTCCTGTGAATTAGCCACATTCTCGAAGTCTTCTTGTTCTTCACATATACACAACAGAAGATCTTCCACGCACAGTTGTATCAAGAAGTAACTCCTCAGTGACTGAAGAATAGGAAATAAAAGAGGAAGGGAGGGAGAAGTGCTGAGAGCCACCAGCTCTGCTGCCTCCTGATCTCCAGTGTCTATTGAACTTTACTCAATGTGAGAAGCACTCAGAGGGAGGAGGACCAGGAGGAGGAGGAGGATGAGGGGGGAATGGAGGTGGAGCAGTCTTGTGTCTACAGAAAGCTTAGTGAATGTAATGTATGTATACTGTACAATGATCCGCCTGCTGATCTGCACTGAGGACTACACAATACATTGCACAGGAGCTGAGTGCAAAGGGAATGTCCCTGCCACTTATAACACCGCTATCAGCAGCCCAGGTACAGAGACTCGTCCCTGACACTAATATTCATGTCTACAGAATCTATTATCTTTCTTTCTTTTTTTTCCATATCAGACTAGATAAATATAAAATATCTATCCAGAAAAACAGTATATGACACCACTCCAAAGAGATATGAGGTAGATATGCAGCAAGTCCAGGAAAAGCTAATACAGAGGATGGGAGTGGTAGTGGCCCTTGTTAACTGTTGTATTACAGTGTACTCCCTCAGGCCTTTGCACCCTGGGGGTCGGTGCAGTGGAAATGTAGTTTTGAAAGATAAGGCCAGAAGTAAACGTAGATCAGTCTCTTTTACTAAATGCAAAGTGTAACTTCAGGTACATTCAATAGCAGCAGATTCTAAGTGCAATTTTCTGGTACCAGAAATGATTATAAAGGCATGTTGGACGGTTGCAATTTAGCACTTGGATTGTACTGGCCAACTAGTATTCTAAGTGATGGGTGTCTTAGTTGTAGTCCCTTACCTCACAGTAGTGTCTTTTAATGCTGGTTTCAGCTGGTCACTGTTGTCTGTCTTCTCAAGGATTTACTTTAGGATAATTGTTAGTTGTTTACTCAGGAGAATCCTTCCTAGGAGCAGGAGCTCTACAGGTTGTTGCCTCCAAACTCTGTGGTTTACAGGAACTCCCCTTTTGGCAAGAAGCCGGACCAGCCCACTCCTACCAAGAGGGGAGAAACAGGGTGGTTAGCCCTGTTCTTTGCCTACCTTTTGCCATGCATTCCTTAAAGTTGTAGTAACGGCCAAACATAATATAAAATGTATAACAATATAAAACATAACTATATACATTCGTAGGACCCCCAGGTCTGGGATACTATAAATAGATTGATTAGATAGATAGATAGATAGATAGATAGATAGATAGAGACATGAAATGTCACATGGGTGATTAAAGGACATAACTATTGAACTTTTTGGAAGTGCTGCAGTATTTTTTACATTTTCTGGACTGTGGTGACGTTTGCAGCTGCTGGCGCACCACATATACTTGGACATTACAGTGCTGCTTACTTTTTTTTTTTTAGATACAGTAGATAGATATTAGGTAGATCTATTTATTTGCTGTTACCTGTATATAGTTTTTGTTTTTATTTTGTTAAAGGGGTTATCCCATGATGAATGTAAAAAATAAAAACCAGACAATATATAGTTCATGGCCTTTCTAACAAAGCTAGAACCAGTCCTGTACCTCACATGGATCCAGAGATCTCCCTATTCATTTCTCTGCTACATTTAGGGGAGTGTCTTTTCTGCTGCAGCTCAGGGGGCGTGTCCATGCTCTCCCTATCACAGCTCAGGGGGCGTGTCCATGCTCTTCCTATCACAGCTCAAGAGGCAGTTGAAGGATGAAACTGAGCATGTGCAGCCCTCTCAGTGTGCAGGTCAAAGAAATAAGAAAAAAAAAAACTAACAGCAGGTGGCGCTATACAGATCCTATGCTAAATTTCTTATTACATGCAATTACAAAAGTATTCAGATCCAGGTGCGGGTTTAAAAACTGTAGAATATTCTTCATGGGACAACCCCTTTAAGTATTGTATTTTGTATTGTATGTACTTCTTTTTTCTTTTTTTTCTTTTATTGGGAAAACTACAAAACATTTACAATAAAAAATTTATTACAGTCTCTCAATTCTTAGTAACCCAAGTGATTATATGTGCGTATATTCCACTCATCTTTTCAAAATATTTAGAAAACCCTCCCCTCCCTCCCTCCCAGTTTGTGGTGCGTCAAAGTAGGACCCTTATATATAAAACAACTTGATCTCAGCTAACCAGACCTCCAACCACCCCATATCCTGGTCCATTGATATTCATTTTCCCTCCGTCTGTATAAAATTTTTTCGTAGTTCATTACCTTATCAATTAAATTTATCCATGTGTTTTTGTTTGGAGTAGATCGGGCAAACCAGGTGCGGCTGATCAAAACTCTAGCCAACATCAATACTCTACTCAAAAGAATCTTTTGATACTTATGATTTTTTAATTTGGAGAGATCATTGAGAATAAATACTTGTGGTTCAAAAGGAATTCGAATTTTTAGTTTACACATAATATAGTTATTGATACCGTTCCAGTAGTTTATAAGTTCTGGACAGGTCCATATCATATGGAGAAAGTCTGCTCCTACAGTGTCACATTTGGGACAGTTGGACGTGTCTCTTAACCCACATTTGTTCATCCACAATGGAGTAATATATAATCTGTGGCAGATATAAAATTGTATCAGGACATGGTTAAAGTTCTGGGATAGTGAAGATAGATTCCCAAAAATATTATCCCACCCTTCTATTTGTACATTCGGACAGTCCACCTCCCACGCTTTTTGTCCTGGAGAGTGTATGTCACTAAACCGTGCTTTAAGTAATAACTTATATATATTTGAAATTTTTATTCTGGAATGTGTACCTCCTACCCAATCATTCAGAAAGGATACATTATCTATATCCAACAGCCGCTTATCATCCAAGCTGGATAACACAGAACGCAATTGGAAATACCTAAACCATGAGAGATTTTTTAAATTTTGTATCATTTCCATATAGGATTTAATTTCTCTATCTTTAACTACCTGTGAGATATATAAAATTTTATTCTTCTGCCAAAATGTGTCAGCTGCAATTTCATCCAGCCTTTGTAAATACAAATTATGCCAAAGAGGCGTAAATGTAAGTGAACCCTTAACTTTCAACCATGTCCTAGTTGTAGCCCACACCTTAAGGAGTAGTTTTATAGTCTCTCTGTAGCCTTGCTCATAGCTCTTCAATAGGCCAGATTCCAACAAGGAAAAAATATTATTGTGGGCATGACTATTTACCAACTTCCCCAGTAGTGCGCTATGCTCTGATTCATAGCACCTCAATAGCTGGGCTGCAATAAAGTATCCCTTAAAGTAGGGGAGATTTAAACCCCCGCACTCCACTGATCTATACAAATACTCCAACTTAATTCGAACTCGCTTTCTTCCCCATATTAAATCATTAATTAGTCTCTCTATAAGTTTAAAATGTTTGTCTTGTATCCAAATAGGTGTATTCCTGAGCACATAGAGCAATTGTGGTAATATCACCATTTTGACTAGTGAAACTCGATCAGCTCTAGATAGGGGAAGTTTCAGCCAAATTCCTATTTTAGCTCTGATCTTTACTATTATAGGGATCAAATTAAGTTCTACAAAATTTTCGACCCGAGGCGATATCGTCAAACCCAAATATTGAAAAGTATCAACAATATCCAACTGTGTAACAGGAATCTCTTTCTGTGGTAGGGGGTCTATTGGAAGCAGACTAGTCTTGGTCCAGTTTATAAGAAGACCAGAAACCTCACCAAATAATTTAACCATTTGAATAATCCTAGGGAGAGTGGTTTCCGTATGATCTATAAAAAACAGAACATCGTCTGCATATAGTGAGATACGATCTTGTGTTCCTAGCGTACCAAATCCTTTGATCTGATCGTCCTGCCTAATGGCCATCGCAAGGGGTTCGATATATATATCAAATAATAAGGGAGATAGTGGGCAACCCTGACGGGTGCCTCTGTTTAACTCGATACTGCTACTCAAAATTCCATTAAGACTCAATTTAGCCCTTGGAGATCCATACAATAGCCTAAGAGTACGTATAAACCTCTCTCCAAAGCCCATCCTAGCAAGAACCTTCCAGAGGAAACGCCACTCCACCCTGTCAAAGGCCTTAGAGGCATCTAATGACAGGATGGAGCGGGCGGTCCCCCCAGGGGCCTGGATATTAGAAAAGAGCCGGTGTAGATTATAATGTGTACCCTTATTTTTAATGAAACCGCTCTGATCCGGATGGACTATGGAGGAGATGACCCCAGAGAGCCTTGTAGCAAGGACCCTCGCCAAAAGCTTTACATCTGCATTAAGCAGTGAAATTGGTCTGTAAGATTCTAAATCTAGAGGGTCCTTGCCTTTTTTTGGAATTAGTATCACTGTAGCCTCCATCATTGAATCTGGCAACCTCCCATCCTCCATTGATTCAGTAAAGACCTCCAGTAATCTAGGAAAAATACAGTCCCCATATTTGCTATAAAATTCATATGGAAGCCCGTCTGAACCAGGAGTAGAATTAGGTGAACATAATTTAATAGCTCCCTCAAGTTCCTTAATTGAGACCTCCAGTTCTAATGCTTTCTTTTGGTTCTCAGTAATAGTTGAAAAGTTAATCCTATCTAGGTAGAGATCTATCTTATCGTCTGTAATATTAGAATCAGCCTTATACATATCAAGAAAATATTCAAAAAAGGCCTTCTCCACCGGACCCTGACCAGTAACTGTTCTACCATCCCTCACTCGAACCTTCTCTATATGTTTTTTAGGTTGTTGATTGGAGATTACTCTGGAGAGTAGCCTACCGGGTCGCCCAGAATCAGTAAAATATTTTTGCCCTTTAAAGAAAAGATTCTGTTGAGCTTTATCCAGTAAAAAATTAGCATATATTTGTGTGGCTTTTTGCATATTTTCCCTATTTTTCTCCGTCTTATTTATATGGAAGGATTCTGTCGCTAAGATCACATGTTTCTCTAGATTTTTCAGTTTTTTTCCATATTCTCTTCTAAGATTCGTGATATTACTAACCATCAATCCCCTCATGTACGCCTTAAAGGTATCCCATACCACTTGAATTTTTGCTGAGCCGTCGTTGATATCCCAGAATCGGCCTATTTCATTTCGAATTATTTCATGTGTCTTTATGACTGATAGCCAGTAAGGGTTTAGTCTAAAGGGAGGTTTTGATATATATCTATCCTGAGAGAAGCATAATTCAAGTACTAACGGGGAGTGATCAGATATTGACCTTGTTTCATATTTCATTCGTTTTATCAATTTCATATATTTGCTATTTATCAGTACTAGGTCAATTCTAGACAATGATTTACCTGCTTTACTAAAACATGAAAAAACCCTTTTCCCCTGTCCCAGATATTCCCAAGCGTCCTCAAATCCAGCCTCCAGGCAGAACCGTGCGAGGGGGGACCCCTGGACCGTACTGTCACCCCTAGCACTCATAGAGACCCTATCACGTAAAGGATCGATGACACAATTAAAATCACCAATAATCAATGTTGGACATTCTGGCCATTTATCCATGAATAATAGAAGAGAGTTAAGAACCAGAAGAGAAAATGGCGGAGGGATATAGACAAAGGCCAAAATACATAACTCTCCCCCTAACCTGCAATATAGAAAAATAAATCTTCCCTGTTGGTCGACAGAGGATACCTCACAAACGAAGTCAATAAGTCTATGTATCAACACCGTAACACCTCTCGAGTAATTGGAGAGGGTAGAATGATACGTATGCACAGCCCATCCCCTGTCGACCACTCTAGTGGTCTCCTCAGTAAGATGGGTCTCGAGCAAACATACTATTGCTGGTAGATGGGCCTGAGTCAAGTCAAAAACCGCTTGTCTCTTACCTCTTTCCCCCAAACCACGTACATTCCAAGAAAAAATTCTAATCATCGTCATCAACAATGGTTAAATGGAAGATTAGGAGAGAGGGAAAAAGGAGAAAACAAGATGGAAAAAGAGAATAATAAACTGAAAAAAAAGGGAACCACACCTACTTTGACGCACCACAACCCAACCCCCCCCCCTCACCCCCCTCCCACAGGCAACCCACCACATATTGTAGTAGATTTCTTTCCTATGACCAACCCTCGACCCTCCCCCCAGTCAACCACCCCCACACCGCCATTTTGAAGCAAAGAAGACTACATTTAGGGGTATGAGCCCCTTATATTACTAATTATTCCCGTCAATTCATAACCCAATTGAGTCATCGATTGTTTCGCTCAATCCAGTCCGCGGCTTCTTCTGAGGTATCAAAAAAAAAAGTTTTATCTTCAAAAATCATGAATGTGCGTCTCTTTTCTTGTATTTCTTTCGAAAAGTCAGGAAAAAAGGCCAGTCTAATCCCGTTATACACAACCGGTGAGGATTCCCTCGCCCTTCTCAGGAGGACATCTCTGTCCCCTGAAGTCAGTGACTTAGCAAGGATTGTCCGAGGTTGTCTCCCTGGAATTGGTTTTCCTCCTGGGACCCGATGAGCTCTTTCAATCATGAAAAGAGGAGAAAATGACTCTTTACCAAAGTTCTCAAGAATTAGTTTCTGTACAAATTCGGTTGGATTTTTTCCTTCCTCACCCTCTGGAATCCCTATTATTCTCACGTTATATCTTCGTGACCTATCTTCAAGGTCCACTACCTTTTTCTTCAGGAGATTATTTTCCACTTTAAGTATAGAAAGTTCCGTATTTATTTTTTTGGATTCCTTCTGTATAAGGGTGACAGAACCTTCAAGGGTGTTGAGTCTGTCTCGCATTTTGGTCAATTCATCTTTTATTAGTCCCACATCAACTTGAATAGATCCAAGTTGGGTTGTAACCACCTGTATTAAATCTCCGTTCTGTTTAACCGCTAGGAGTATTTCTTCCAGCGGGGACGAATTGTCATCAGGGATAACTTCCCCCATTATTCCATCCTCCTCCTCAGGGTATCTAGCGCCTTTTTGTATTTCTCGCTCAGTTACCTCTAATTCATAATTTTTTTTTTCAGAGAATTCCTTTTGTCCGCCCCTCGTATTGACCCTTGGGGATTTCAGAAACTGGTCAAGTTTTGTTGGTTCAGCCGTTCTAGACCCATGTTTCTGACCTGATAGATCGGTCGAACGCCTTGGGGCTTTTGGGCCCATATCTTATTCCTCTTTATTTTTTAATTTTTTTTTTTTTTTTTATATATATTTTTTTTTTAGATATTTATTTGATTTTTTTTCCCCTTATTCCGCCTCCTTTCTCTCTTTTAAATATATACCTTTTTTTTTTTTTTTTTTTTTTTGCTCTCCTTTTTTCTTTTTTTTTTTTTTTTTTTGTTCCTTTTTTTTTTTTTTTTTTTCCTTTTTTTTTTTTTTCCTTTTTTTTTTCCTTATCCCCCTTTTCCTTTTTTTTTTCCCTTTTTTTTTTTCAGTGCCTTCTTCTTAGTTCTTGTTTTTTTCCCCTTTTTTTTTTTAATTTTTTTATGTCCACTCTTCTTTATACTCTTTCTCCTCTTATTTCCTTTTTTTTTTTTTTTTTTTTTTTTTTCCCCCTTCTCCAGCTTATATTTTAGACTTTAAAGTTGGCTTTCTTGTGATCTTATGATCAAATGCAGCTTATAATCATATGCAATCATACACAACTTATTCAAAGTCCGTTCAAGGTTAGTTGGAGTCAGCAGTTATAGGGAGGTTAGTCACTAGAGGAGAGAAGCTTATAGCTTCTTCAAAAAACCATCAGATATGAGGGAACACAAGGTTACTCACTGACATCAGAGCAAGGGGGGGTAGCGGATCAGGCAGGAACCGGAGGCACACTCCACGGAGGTAAAGGAGAGAAAACCTCCAGACGGCAAAACTGTTCACAGTGAAATGGAGAGCAGGAAAGGAGGCAGGAGCGGCAGCATCAAGCACGGCACAATCAAGAAAGAGCCGGAGGCAGCCTGAACCTAACAGCCGATATCAGCAGCGTGGCAGGCTTTGGGCAAAAGGCAGCAGCGCCGATCACACGGTCCCGGTCACAGAGAGGGTAGATGGAGGATTCGGCACACAGACGCCAGCATACTCGAAGCGGCAGCGAGGTAGCAGAGCAGCGGGGAAAGCCGGGAGCGCGACGTCCACTATGTCATCACGTCACCAGTTGACACGTCACCAGTATTGTATTGTATGTACTTGATTTGGTCGCAACTACCAGTAGGGTTATGGATGGCAGGCAAAGTTTTCTACGAATAGGGCTAATCACCCTTTTCCTCCCCTCTTAGTAAGAGTGGGCTGGTCCTGCTTCCTGCCAGTGGGGGGAGCTCATATGTAGCTACAGACTGGACAGAAAGCACGAGTCTGGGCTCCGGATCCTGCTCCAGATTCTCTAGAGAAATCAACCTTATCTTAAGCCTCAAGTGAATCCTTTAGAAAACATACAGTAGAATGAACAGATAAATCGAACATTTAAAGACACTGCTGTGAGATGAGGGACTACGGCTAAGAAACCCATCACCCAGAACATTACTAGGCCAGTACCACCTAAATGCTAAATTGCAGCCATCCAGCCTGCTTCCATAACCATTACTGGTACCAGAGAAGATTCAAATTCTGCCGCTATTGAATGTATTTGAAATTCTACTTTGCACTTAGTAAAAAAAAAGACTTTGTGTGGCCGTATTCTTCAAAACTACATTTCCACAGCACCGATCCCGAGGGAGCAAAGGCCTTAGTAAGTACACTGTGACACAGCACTTCATCAGGGCCGCTACCAGTTCCATCCTCTGCACTGGCTCCTCCGGGGCTTGCTGCATATCTATCCATCCATCTATCACAGGGCCAAATTGTATTGGAAATTGGGTCTAGGGGAACAAATAAATTAGGGTCATCCCCTGTTTGGTATTTGGGCAATTTTAACTCCAGTCCACATTCTATCACTACATTGTGTTTAACAAAATTCTCATTTAAAGAGCCCACATGCACAAATCAGTCATAACATTATAACCACATGCCTAATATTTGGTACTATGCAGCAGGGGCGTTGCTACGGTCTCAAAAAATCCAGGGCACAAGCCCCAATAAATATGTTGCCCCCCCCCCCCCCCTGCACTTTGCTGTACTTGCTATACAGCAGCACTTACCTGTCACATCCAGGGCCTCTAGGTGTCATCATCTTCTCTGTAGATCTTCTCTCTCATCATCTTCTCCACTCGGTCTGGACAACTTCTCTCAGCCGCCTCGTCTCTGCAGAGTGTGACACACAGACATCTTAGCTTCCTCACATTCTATCATTATCCCCCAACTGGAGTCCCCACAGTGTAATCCTGCTGCTTGCTTTTGCCCCCCCCCCCCCCAGGGGTGTAGCTATAGGGGGTGCAGAGGTAGCAGTCGCTACCGGGCCCAGGAGCCTGAAGGGGCCCAAAGACACTTGTGCCGCATAAGAAGACACACAAAGCACTGAGGGAAGGGGGGGCCCAAGCTGAACACTTGCACCGGGGCCCATGAGCCTTTAGTTATGCCCCTGCCCCCCCCCCTAATACCCCCAAATACTATCCTGAAGAAACATTACTGCTCCCCATAGTAATAGTGCTTCTCATAGTCCCACCAATAGTAATTCCCTTCTAGAATGCCCTCATTAGTAACACTGCCCCAACCGTGATAATGCTCCTTAATAACACTATTAGAAGAGCCCTCCCATATTAATAATACCCTCACAGAGTCCCCAGTAGAAATAAGGCCCCCTATTGTTCCCCCAGTGGTAATAAAGCTCTCTACAGACCCCTCAGTAGTAATAAAGCCCCCATAATGCGCTTAGTAGAAATAAGGCGGATCTATAAGACCCTCTTATAGAGCCCTCAGTAGTAATAAGACCGCCTATAATGTCCCCTGGATCTGCAGTGCCCCCTGCAGTTATAATCCTCCCTCCACCATACAGTCCCATGTAAATAACATCACCTCCTCCCCAGCCGCCTCCAACGCACAATCCCATGTAAACATCACCCCCTAAGGCTACTTTCACACTTGCATTCGTGCGGATCTGTCCTGTACTTGTACAGGACAGATCCGCAACGATAATACAAACGAATGCATCCGTTCAGAACAGATTCGTTTGTATTAGATTTGAATTTCTAAGTCCCAATACGGATCCGTCCTGACTTACATTGAAAGTCAATGGGGGACGGATCCGTTTACAATTGCACCATTTTGTGTCAATGCAAAGGGATCCGTTCCCATTGACTTACATTGTAAGTCAGGACGGATCCGTATGGCTCCGCAAGGCCATGCGGACACAAAAACACTGCTCGCAGCATTTTGGGGTCCGCCTCTAAAATGGAACGGGGGGGGGCGTACGGAGCCAAACAAATGCATTCTGAATGGATCCGCATCCATTCAGAATGCATTGGGGTTAAACTGATGCATTTGGGGCTGCTTGTGAGAACCTTTAAATGGATCTCACAAGCGGATCCCCAAACGCAAGTGTGAACGTAGCCTAAACATTAAGTCCCATGTACATAAACATCATTCCCCCCCACCATTCACTTTCAACATACAGTCCCATGTAAATAACATCACTCCCTCCCCCAGCCACCTCAAGCACACAGTTCCATGTCAATAACATCCCTCCCTTCAGCCCTAACATACATCACAGTTAAATAACTACAACTCCCAGCATTGCTCTGCCTCTCCCTTCACTTACCTTTTCTCATGTACAGACATCACCATTAGTCTCCTTCTCCTCTTCACTCTGGTCCAATCCTGCACTGATCACATGATGGTGACATCATCCAGGTCATCCAATCACAGCCTGTTTTGCTGATCACATGACCTGCGATGTCACCACAGGTCCTTCAGCTCTTCCCAGTGTATTAGATTCAATTGTATTGCCGTTCTGTGTACGGCAATACAGTTGTATCTAGCAGGCAGGCAGGACATTCGGGGCATGGGACAAAACATCCGGGGCCCAGGCCCGGAATGTTTTAACCTAGCGACGCCCCTGCTATGCAGTAAGCCTCTATGGAGTGTGTGTGTGAGCCTTAAACCTGCCCATAAATCTGCTGCCGGTTCACAGCTTGTCCTTCCTTGGACTGCCTTTGGTAGGTACTAACCACTATATGTAAGACAATAGTGGATAGCTCACTACTTATTCCCAATGGACCTGGTGCTCTAGCCTAAAAAACTGCTCACCCAAGCAGTCAAAGGGTAATGGTAAAAAGAAATGTATAAGGCTGGCACTCAACTATATGGAATCAGTTGAAAAATGGCTATTTATTTAATACAACACAATTCAATAAACAATCAATAGATAAAATGTACAATAAATGGTGCACAATGTAAAATAGGCAATAATAAAAAACCGCAAATGATCAATGTACACGCTGTAGGCTATAATCTTGGGGGTATTGTCAAATATTCCCCAAGAGGCTCAAGATGTGTCTGAGAGATCAGATAATGTCCTCCTTGAAATGGTCCTCTAATTAAAGTGCAAGCTGGTTCCAGAGACGGCACTATGGCCGAATAGCTGACGGCTGTCGGGAAAGATATCCTGGATAGTGTGGATCTACCACGCAGTGTAAATCGGGCTGCAGGTGGGGAGTAAAGCGGGGACCGGTTTATCTTACCCTGTTGGTCGGGTCCGGTGGCTGGAGAGTCTGTTCCTCCTACCGCTACTCACCACGGTGCGCCGGCTTCTGCTCTCGCTGTTCGGCGTCCTCGCTCGAGATTAGTGTGTCACGTGGGGATAATCTCGCGGGACTTGCCTATTTAGTAGTTCGGTTTACTTTTCCCTCCGGCTGGTTTCAAAACGGATTTCTATGGAGCGCTCCAATATCCGAAAGGTTTTAAAAGTTTGTTCGGTAGTTCCGGATCATTCCTTATAGGGGTGAACTCGCCAGACGCGTTTCAGGGACGTCTCTCCCCTTCCTCAGAGCCACTGCTGTGTGCTATTGTAAACAAAAGAGCCCTTGCACTGCGCGATTTAGCGCAGGGCAAGGGAGTGCATCGGAGCATGAGATGCCCTAATGATAAAATCAGGGGGCCTGCCTGGGTGAAATTATGGTATATCCGGGTTCAGCTCTGAACCCGGACAACCCCTTTAAGTGAGACTGTTTACCATACTAATAGTGATGAGTGAGCATACTTGGCTAAACTGCTGTTCGGCTCGAGCATCGCTATGCTCGGCAGATCCGAGTGCTCGGCCGAATACTTTGGGTGCTCGAGTACAATTTAAATGAAAGTCAATGGAAGACCAGAGCATCAAACCAGGCACCCCCTGTTCTGAAGAAGAGAGGGTGTCTGGTTCACAAAAAAAAGGTTAGAAATTGATGGAAACCCCATCAAAATAGTTTGGAAACAGCATTAAGAAGTTGCCTGGATGCGTTTTGGGCTCCTATTATCTACGACATACAATAGATAACCACACAAAGGCTATATGCCAAAAGCCAGGTATGTGCAAGCCGTCAATCTATCCATGAGACAGATAACAGCCAGCATACCTTACAATGGCAGCCTTGTGCACTATGAGATATTCCAAACCAGCTCTCATCTGACTGAAAACCAGTAAACCTCAAAGTTATTTTGCATCTGTTGGATGGCTTGGGTGGACCTGCACACCTAGATCTATTGGTTTCACAGTCTTATGACAACAGACTAATAGTTTTGTCAGAAGACTATAAAACCAATAGATAGCGTTGTTCATAGCTTAATATCACCATCTATTGGTTTTATAGCCGCCTGACAAGAATATAAGACTATGAGTCTTATGACAAGCTTATTAGTGTAGCCTTTTGCATGGAAAATTCACAATAAAAATTTGCGATTAGAATATTCACAATCTACACTAGGATGATATCTGTCACTAGGAAAGCTGGGTAATAACTCAGTGATAAAATATGACACTGGGAAAGCTGGGTAATAACTCAGTGATAAAATCTGAAACTGGGAAAGCTGGGTAATAACTCAGTGATAAAATCTGAAACTGGGAAAGCTGGGTAATAACTCAGTGATAAAATCTGACACTGGGAAAGCTGGGTAATAACTCAGTGATAAAATCTGACACTGGGAAAGCTGGGTAATAACTCAGTGATAAAATATGACACTGGGAAAGCTGGGTAATAACTCAGTGATAAAATCTGAAACTGGGAAAGCTGGGTAATAACTCAGTGATAAAATCTGACACTGGGAAATTTGGGTAATGAATATGTATGCTGACTAAGGCTACTTTCATACCTGCGTTAGGTGCGGATCCGTCTGGTATCTGCACAGACGGATCCGCACCTATAATGCAAACGCTTGTATCCGTTCAGAATGGATCCGTTTGCATTATTCTTTTTAAAAAAAGTCTAAGTCAAAACGGATCCGTCCTGACTTACATTGAAAGTCAATGGGGGACGGATCCATTTTCAACGGCAACATATTGTGTCAGTGAAAACGGATCCGTCCCCATTGACTTACATTGTAAGTCAGGACGGATCCGTTTGGCTCCGCATCGCCAGGCGGACACCAATTTCTAACCTTTTTTTATGAACCAGACACTGTCTTCTCTTCTAAGCAGGGGGTGCCTGGTTGTCTCCCATTGACTTCCATTGTGCTCGGGTGCTCAGTAGAACACACAAGCATACCAATGTGTTTGGCCCTAGCACACAAGCACTTTGGTGCTCGCTCAACACTACATACTAATAGTCAAGCCAAGAAATTAGATGGGAACTTGAATACGAGGAGAGATTTTAAAAAATGCTATCCAGAAGACTATTCACCCATTAAACAATACGTATAGTATTCACATATAGATTGTTATCATGTGATTAAAGAAAATTTGATGGAAGTGTCCCTTTAAGGATTGAATCTACCCTTGAGAAAGCGGAGCAAAACGCGCATCGGGGTGCGCTCCCTGCAGGTCCGGGTTTGATCTCCCTATTCTACATTACTACACCAGGTATTCGTTGCCATTATGCTTCACTTAGGTTAGATTATTTGCAAGTGTTATTTCCTTGTTGTCACTTATCTTGCCTATTGGGTTAATGTAATTGTAGCTTTTGTACCTTACTTGTAATTTGCAGTGTATTCCTGTTTGTTAGTTTTTTTATGCTCTTCTATGTATTATATTGATGGACATATAAGTTACTCCCAGGGGGGATCTATTATCCTTGTGTACCTGCTGGGGAGCTGCTTTTCGCAGCATTGTTGCTACATACTTATTTATTTATTTATATGTTGTTTATAATTGATGTAATTCAATAAAATATGTCATTGTATTACATGTGTGTCCTTGGTTTTTGGTGATATTATGTATTTTGTCACACACTGATCTTCATCTTGTCGATGATTATATAGGCTGTGATAGCTTGGTCTGTCAGACAGACGTCTTCAGACAAGTACTTGACCTGACTGATGATAACTTCCTTCACCTGATCTGTCAGGATGTTTCTCATCATCTGTAACATTTACAGAGAATTTTCTTTCATGTCCTCTTCTATGCAGTCTATGGGTCATGCACAAGGGTATTATTTCCTAATTGAGTCCATATTTAGTTCAGTGTTATCAGCATGCCATTTTGTGTTTAGTCTAGATGCAATTGATAGAATTTACACATGCACTTCCATATAGCATGAGACACTAACAATCTCCAATCTCTGAAATGTAGGAATATAACAAAATAATTGTATCCAAAATACAAAGCCTCATGCAAATGCAGCGAGTCTCTGAGGACTGGAGCCGATGCAGAGGATGGGAGTGATAGTGGCCCTGATGAAATGTTGTGTCACGGTGTACTCCCTCAGGCTGTTGCTCCCTGGGAATTGGTGCAGTAGAAAAGTGGTTTTCTTGTAGTACATCCAGCAGTAGTTTGGACAAAGTGCAGTTTCTCTCCTCAGATGAGAAGGTATGGGGGCTGGCAAAGTAGTAGTTAATGGCACCCCTGATGTGCTCTCTTGCTGATGACTCTTTCTTGAACTTTTGGCTAGCAGCTGTAAGCAGGCACTTGCGGCTATGGGTTTCTACTCTGTAATGCAATCTTTGATTTGGTCTAGCCTGGATGCAATCTAGATGATGGGTGTCTGAGCTGTAGTCCCTCAACAGCAGCAGGGTTTGGATCTCTATGGTTGATTGCCCCTCTGCTGACTAAAAACACTGTCGTTTTGAAGATATCTGTAGTTTTTGGATACTTTATTCTCTCTGGATTAGTGGTCTCATAGATGAGCTAGTCCTATGGTCCCTAAATCCTAGGAGCTGGAGAAATAGGACATGCTTGCTCACTCTTCACAGTCCTAGCTACAACTTCCTCTCCTGGTAAGAAGAAGGCCAGCCCATTCATGCCAAGAGGGGAGGAATGGGATAATGGGATGGAAAGTCCCATTCCAAATACTAACCATTGCCAGCCATATTCCATCTGCTAGTGTACAGGGCAACCATGACAGAACATTGCAAACATTGAATAGCAAACCACAGTTATATGTGTTATCTTATGTTATAAGACTATTGCTGCAAATTTTAGGTAAAATTTATGGCGGACAATGCTTTTTGCACATGGAGATTAGCATGTGGTGTGGATTTACATGGCTATGGTTAACTTTGAGGTCAATTTTATATTATTGTATTCTGCAAACTTTGGGCTAAAAATATTTTTTTGCAATTGGTATTTGTTAAAAACTTTTCAACTGTTTTTCCTCTACAGCTTTCACTTTCACTACATCTGCAGAATGTTACTTCCCCCATCTCAGTGAATCTGTCAGAGAGCTGCTGTGATGGCTTGATATGTAGCCCTTATCTGTACTTTTCTAACAGCTCAGAAACTTATTTCATGCAATAAAATGCAAATTAATTATTAACAAATCATACAATGGGATTTTCTGGATTGTTTTTTTTAGATTCTGTCTCTCACAGTTGACGTGCACCCACGATAAAAATTCTTTGTAGATGGGAAAACTTAAATACCAATGAGAAAAAAGTCAGGCCCTAAATGAGGGTCCACAATTATGAAAAAATAAATCACAGGTGCTAACATACAATGACACCTATACGGGAGAACCCAAGCACTACTTATGCAAAATTCTGCACATAGGTATACCAAAATATATCTTTATTAAAGTTGATAAAATACAACACAACAAATACAAGAGTAAGTTGGCAATGAAAAACACAAGGAGTATGCCACACAAACAAGGGTCAAATATAAATAACCTAACAAGGCACTAATATATACAGGAATGGGTGTAAGTGAATAATCAAGGAGGCGAACGTGAAACACATGTCAGGGTTTTCTGGAGGTGCCATCAACTGGGTCTGTAATGTAATATGAAAAAGGAATGTTCTCATGTCAGGAGGGTGAACCATATAGTTTGATTATTCACTTACACCCATTGCTTTATATATTAGTGCCTTTTTATGTTATTTATTTTTGACCCTTGTTTGTGTGGCATACTTGGTGGGAAAACTTGCAAAATCGCCAGTGTATTAAATACTTATTTTCCCCACTGTATACGTTGAGCCATCAGTGCAGCTGTCTGACAGATTCACTGAGAAGGAGGAAGTAACATTGTGCACATTTAACCATCCCAGGACCGCCGCACGCAGGATTGCATCCTGGCGGAGGCCCTGTTGTTCCTCCTAGACGCGCCGGCAAGTCATCTCGCAAGAGGCGAGATTTCCTGTGAACGCGCGCACACAGGAGCACGTGTTCACAGGAACCGAAGGTAAACCAGTGGATCTACAGCCTGCCAGCGGCGATCATTCACTGGCAGGCTGTAGATGCGATTTTTAACCCCTGAAAGGTATATCAGACGCTGTTTTGTTAACAGCGTCTGATATACCTGCTATTTGGTCCTCTGGTGGTCCCTTTTGCTTGGATTGACCACCAGAGGACACAGGCAGCTCTGTAATAAGTAGCACCAAGCACCACACTACACTACACCCCCCCTGTCACTTATTAACCCCTGATCACCACCTGTCATTGATCACCCCCCTGTAAGGCTCCATTCAGACGTCCGTATGTGTTTTGCGGATCCGCAAAACATGGACGCCGCGGATCTGCAAAACACGGACATCGGCAACGTGCTTTCCGCATTTTGCGGATCCGCACATTGCCAGAACTATATAGAAAATGCTTTTTCTTGTCCGCAATTGCAGACAAGAATAGGACATGTTCTATAGGCTCTACAAAAAACAGTGTTCGCCCGATCAGGCCTGATCTTGTGCGCACACTTGCGTTCAGTCCGCCCCACCGCAGTGACAGAATTTTTTTTTTCTGATCACTGCAAAAACACTGTAAAATCGCTGCGGCGCAATAAAGATCACTTTTGAGGGGCATGGCGAGTTCATAGAAGATTTATTTTTTTTTGGCACAAGTTAGTGGTAATTTTTTTCTTTTTTTTTCTTACAAAGTCTCATATTTCACTAACTTGTGACAAAAAATAAAATCTCACATGAACTCACCATACCCCTCACGGAATCCAAATGCGTAAAAATGTTTAGACATTTATATTCCAGACTTCTTCTCACGCTTTAGGGCCCCTAAAATGCCAGGGCAGTATAAATACCCCATAAGTGACCCCATTTTGGAAAGAAGACACCCCAAGGTATTCCGTGAGGGGCATGGCGAGTTCCTAGACTATATTTTGTTTGGCACAAGTTAACGGAAAAAGTTTTTTATTTTTTTTTCTCTTACAAAATCATTTTCCGCTAACCAACTTGTGATATTCTAGGAACTCCCCATGCCCCTCACGGAATACCCTGTGGTGTCTTTTTTCCAAAATGGGGTCACTTGTGGGGTATTTATACTGCCCTGGCATTTTATGGGCCCTAAAGCGTGAGAAGAAGTCTGGAATCCAAATGCCTAAAAATGCCCTCCTAAAAGGTACTCATTGGAATTTGGGCCCCTTTGCGCATCTTGGCTGAAAAAAAGTGTCACACGTGTGGTATCGCCGTACTCAGAAGAAGTAGGGCAATGTGTTTTGGGGTGTATTTTTACATATACCGATGCTGGGTGAGAGAAATATCTCTAAAAGACAACTTTTTTCCATTTTTGTTTTATACAAAGTTGTAATTTTAGAGAGATATTTCTCTCACACAGCATGGGTATATGTAAAAATACACCCCAAAACACATTGCCCTACTTCTCCTGAGTACGGCGATACCACATGTGTGACACTTTTTTGCAGCCTAGGTGCGTAAAGGGGCCAAAAGTCCAATGAGTACCTTGAGGCTTTACCGGGTTGCTCGCAATTTAGCCCCGCCCAAAATGCCAGAACAGTAAACACACCCCACAAATGACCCCATTTCGGAAAGTAGACACCCCAAGGTTTTTGCTGAGGGGCATATTGAGTCCATGAAAGATTGAACTTTTTGTCACAAGTTAGCGGAAAGGGAGACTTTGTGAGAAAAAAAAAAAAACTTCTATGAACTTACCATGCGCCTCACGGAATACCTTGGGGTGTCTTCTTTCCAAAATGGGGTCACATGTGGTGTATTTATACTGCCCTGTCATTTTAGGGGCCCTAAAGCGTCAGATTCCAAATGCCTAAAAATTCCCTCCTAAAAGATACTCATTGGAATTTGGGCTCCTTTGCGCACCTAGGCTGCAAAAAAGTGTCACACTTGTTTGGGGTGTATTTTTACATATACCGATGTTGGGTGAGAGAAATATCTCTAAAAGACAACTTTTACCATTGTTTTTATACAAAGTTGTCATTTTAGAGAGATATTTATCTCACCCAGCATGGCTATATGTAAAAAGACACCCCAAAACACATTGCCCTACTTCTTCTGAGTACGGCGATACCACATGTGTGACACTTTTTTGCAGCCAAGATGCGCAAAGGGGCCCAAATTCCAATGAGTACTTTTAGGATTTCACAGGGCATTTGGATTCCAAACTACTTCTCACGCTTTAGGGCCCCTAAAATGCCCGGGCAGTATAAATACCCCACAAGTGACCCCATTTTGGAAAGAAGACACCCCAAGGTATTCTGTGAGAGTATAGTGAGTTCATGTAAAATTTTATTTTTTGTCACAAGTTAGTGGAATATGAGACTTTGTAAGAAAAAAAAATAAAAAATATTTTTCCGCTAACTTGAGACAAAAAATAAAAAATTCCATGAACTCACTATGCCCATCAGCGAATATCTTAGGGTGTCTACTTTCCGAAATGGGGTCATTTGTGGGGTATTTCTACTGTCTGGGCATTGTAGAACCTCAGGAAACATGACAGGTGCTCAGAAAGTCAAAGTGCGTAAATTCAAGTGCACCATAGTTTGTAAACGCTATAACTTTTACCCAAACCAATAAATATACACTTATTGCATTTTTTTTGCAAAGACATGTAGAACAATAAATTTAGAGAAAAATTTATATAGAAATGTAGTTTTAATTGAAAAATTTTACAACAGAAAGTGAAAAAGTTTGTTTTTTTGGAAAAATTTCAGTCAATTTCGATTAATATAAAAAAGTAAAAATGTCAGCAGCAATGAAATACCACCAAATGAAAGCTCTATTAGTGAGAAGAAAAGGAGGCAAAATTAATTTAGGTGGTAAGTTGTATGACCGAGCAATAAACCGTGAAAGTAGTGTAGTGCAGAAGTGTAAAAAGTGGACTGGTCATTAAGGGGGTTTAAGCTAGGGGGGCTGAAGTGGTTAAAGCCGTACAGGAAAAACTGTCGAAAAATGTTAATAAAGGCCAATTGAAAAAATGATTTTTAGCCCCAAATTAGTAGAATGCAATGATTAAAAAAAAATTAAAAAAACTGCACCCAGGTGTCCATAGCCTTTAAGATCTGCAACATGTCAATTTCTGTTGTAAATTGTCACCATCCACCCCTTTCAGTGTAGTATGGCTAAAATCCACAGTGAATCCTTATCAAAATCACCTGCAAAATTTCTGTCTAAGACAGATTTTGATGCAGATTTGCAGCAGTTTTTTCCCCCCTGTAAGTGGACTTATGCTTAAACTGTATGTGGCCCAAGGATTGCTTGGTGACAATGGTGGATGATAAATTTGGTTCATGGGTAGACAGTTTTGTCTAGCTACGCACTAACTTGTGGCAATTTTGGTGCACATTGGCACATCTTAAGCCTAGTCCTTTTCTTACTAAGCCCCTCCACTTTCCCACTAGACCACGCTTCTTGCCGACAGAGGGGCAGCAAATGTCTAAAACAATAAACCAGTGTTTCCCAACCAGTGTGCCTCCAGCTGTTGCAAAACTACAACTCCCAGCATGCCTGGACAGTCTTTGGCTGTGCGGGCATGCTGGGAGTTGTAGTTTTGCAACAGCTGGAGGCACACTGGTTGGGAAACACTGCAATAAACAAGCTTTAAAGCAAGTAGGACTTTTTTGTTGAGCAAATTGCGCTAAAATTCTGATTCTTATTGAGTAGAAAATCTCCCCACCGTCTTTTCTAATCAAGAAGGAACCTGATGACCTATCTTTTAAGTTCAGAGATACAAGTTACAGGATTTAGCTCTGGTTTTTGCTCATGCATTTATTTTAAGTGATATTTTTTTTTATTTTGCTGCCAGCCTAGCAGCAATGAAGACGCCAGATATTAGAAGATGGCATAAAACTATAAAAGTGTCTGAAAGACCAAAGTCAAATGGAAATCACAGTCTTATTTCTTCTACTGCAGACTACCAATTCAAGTAAGCACATTCTGTAGAAGTCTCCAACTATTGATTTTAATTAGAGATTTTCTGAATACGCCTGGTACAGAAAATAGATTAGGTTTAGTCCCGAAACGAATCAAAATCCTGTTAAGAACCTGCTTGCGTGTATTCTTTAGTCAAGCAAAGCACTAATGTATTCAGCAACATGGGAGTGCACTATACCTATGAATATGACCACCATCGTCCTACCCTCAAATAACCGACATCCAGTAAGCTAGAAGATGGTTTTTCATGATCAGACATATTCTAAATTATAATTACTAATAAAATATTAGAGAAAAATCTCTTCTGCTCACAGAAATATCTGCAGATGCAGAGGAACATCTGTTTCTCTTCAAAGACTGCTAATTATTGCATAAAGCCGTACATCCCCCCCCCTACAGTTATCATATTTGCAGACCTATACCTATCACTGGCCACTGTTGACCTGACCCTATGTAGCCTATTCTATATCTGTTCATGCAGAACTCGGTGAATAACATAGTTGTCTGCCCAAAAGGAAATGTAACACAAGTCAATCTGGTAAATTAACCACAAGGTGGCAAATACATGACATTTTACATTTCCCATGACCCTCTATTATCAAAACACTCAAGGGCATGGTATACAACAGATTATGGTCTGCAACATAGGTTATAGGGCAACTCTTATGCCTGCAAGTTATTACTGAGCTACTCTTACATTATAAATGGGTTGTGCTAAAATGTATCCTTATCCACAGAACCCTTTGGTTGGACCCCCACCAGTCACTAGAATGGTGGTCCTGTATCTCCCCGTATGAATGCAGGTTTAGCATGTGTGCCACAACTCACAAATATTTACTAGAAGTGCACAAATCATCCCACAACATGGGCAGTGACATACCAGAGGGGGATCAATGGCAAAAATTCCCACAAAAAATATGTATCTTAATCAGAGGCAGGGAAGAGTCTTAAAGGGAAACTGTCAAAAATGTGCCCTGCTGGAGCCTAGAAAATTTTTATTTTAGACCACGGGAGTACAGGCCCCAAACATTAGGCATTCACCGGACAGAAAAAATCAAGTGATTATGTGGCTGGAGGTATATTAGACGGTCAAGGGATATCAATTTTACTGCAGGCCAGTGGACTACAGGTCTCAAAAATTATTAATTTAACGTACAGAAAAGAACAAAAGATTATGTGGCTGGTGGTATCTTAGACGATCATTGGATATCAATGTTACTGCATGCCAGTACAAATACATGTCAAATACACATATTTAAAAGAACTAATATAAAATTGGATTAAAAACATGGCTAACGAAATCCCCCCTCTTGAAAAAACAAACAAATGATAATAGTTGAAACTCGATAACACGTAGTCGTCACAGGTGTTGAATTCCTCCGTGGCCCCAAACATTAGGCATTGAACTGACAGAAAAGGCCTTTTATGCCGCTGCATTTACATAAGACAGGGACCATTATTTGTTCTGAGTGGTGGCGGATATATGTGAAGGCTGGCATGAGGAAATTCAATTAAACGTGGTCGTCGCAGGTGTTGAATTACTCCGAGATCCATGCCTCATTAATTTTTAGAAATGTGAGGTAGTCCACACTGTTGTGAACTAGGCGAGTGCGCTTATCAGTCATGATCCCCCCCTTCTGCGTTGAACATCCTTTCGGACAGGACACTCGATGAGGGGCAAGCCAAGAGTTCCATGGCAAATTTTGCAAGCTCTGGCCACAGGTCAAGCCTGAACACTCAGTAGTCCAGGGGTTCCTCGCTTCTCAGAGAGTCCACATCGGCCGTTAACCCGATGTAGTCAACCACCTGTCTGTCTAGGAGTTCCCTAAGGCTGGATCCGGAGGGCGGCTGTCGATGGGTTGGCTGCAAGAATGATCCCATATCCAAAGTGACCAACACATCTTCAAACCGCTCCCTCTTCTTGCATGCGCTGTAGAATAGGTCCCCACAACTGTTTCTCTGTGGGTGGAAATTCCTCTGCCAGCGCCCGCAACAGCAGAATGCAGCATCTCTTGAAGCAAGGCCTGGAAATTCGGCATTCTGACAACTCTCTGTGATGGTGGTAACATGTCCACCATTTTGTGTTTGTACCGGGGGTCTAAGTACGTTGCCACCCAGTACGGGTCCTTGCCCTTTATGATTTTTATACGGGGATCCCTTTTCAAACACTGGAGCATAAAGGCCCCCATTTGAACTAAATCGGAAGTGTTGGAGTGCCCTGGCTCCGGATCATTGTCCAGGAGAATGTCGTCCTCGGTCTCCTCCCCCATCCATGGACAACACCAGGGATCCCGGAAAAGTTTAAAGTCTGCTCTTCTTGCTCCTCCTCAGCACTATCCTCCTCTGACTCCTCTTCAAACTCCTGCTGACTTGTCTCAGATGGAGTAGCCCCCCCCTGGGAATTTATTCAGCATTGCTACTTCCTCATCTTCCTGCTCCTGCTCCTCGACAGCTTGATCAATGACACAATGCAATGCGCGCTCCAGAAACAAGTCGTACGGTACGAAGTCACTGATGGTGTCCTGGCTGCGTCTGAACAGTTTAGTGATGTCAGTTTAGTGATGTCATCAAATGGCCGCAGAAGTCTGCATGCGTCGCGAGCAGCCACTGGCGCGGTGAAAAAAAAACAAGCTCCCCAGTTAATGGCATGTTTCTGCTGGAGCAGCCTATCAAGCATATACAAGGTGGAATTTCAGCGCATCGTACAGTCACAAATCAGACGTCTGACGGGCAAGTGGTGTCGCCGCTGAACATCAGCAAGGCGAGCCATGGCCGTGTAAGATCTTCTAAAGTGGCCAGAGATTTTCGTAGCCTGCCGCACGAAGTCCTGGACCCCGGGGTATTTGGCAATGAATCGCTGCATGACTAAGTTCAGGACATGTGTAATTTTGCCCTGTTTTAGCACGCTCAGCAGATTGGCACCGTTATTGCACACCACTTTACCAACTGTCAAATTGAGCGGCAGTCAGCCGAGGAGGAGACGGAGGATGGAGAAGGAGGATAAGGAGAGGCAGGCCTGCATGCAATCCGTGGCGGTAACATCAAATCCACACGGGTGCCAAGGGTTGCATGCGTGACAGCTGTCAGAAGGTTCACCCAGTGGGCAGTAAGTTATGTACCTTCCCTGCCCGTGTTTGCTAGACCATGTGTCTGTGATTAGATGTATCTTGGCACCGACACTGTGTGCCAGAGATACATTCACTTGCTGCTGAACGTGGCCATATAGCTCTGGGATGCCATTCTCGGAGAAATATTTCCTTCTGGGGACCTTCCATTGCGGTGTGCCAATGGTGACAAATTTTCTAAAGGCCTCTGAGTCCGCCATTTTATATGGCAGTAGTTGGTGGGCTAGCAGTTCCAACAAGCCAGCGGTCAGCTATTGAGCAAGAGGGTAATCCGACATCATCAACTTTTTATGTTCGAACATTTTGGCTACGGAAGCCTGCCTTTTGCCAGATAAACGCGATGACGGCACGGTGGAAGGTGGAGTGGAGGACAAATGGTAGGAGAGAGGAGAAGAGGCAGAACGTGGAGCACCGGGAGTGTGGCTTTGTGGGTTCTGATGGTGTTGCTCCCACTGGGATCGGTGACCGGAGGCCAGGTGCCTTCGGTCCCTAAGTGAGTGTAGGGCTTACCGCGACTTATGCATTGACAGCACAGGCTGCAGATGGCAACACTATTATCAGCAGCTGACACGGTAAAAAAAAGCCTACACTGCGGAGTCATGTGTTGGTGTCCTGGGAGTGCCAGATGTGACCGTGCATGGTGGATGGCTCGCTCCAGATACATTTGCAGTCTGCTTTTTGTCTCCTGTGCACTGACAGTTCTGCCTGCTTCTCCTCCTTCTCCCTCTCTGCTCCTCCGTCTCTCCCTCTGAACTCCCCTCCTCTTCCTCTCTTGTGGGTACCCACATGACGTCCATCGTCACCTTCACCACCACTGACATTAGAAATCTCGGAGTAGGCAGCAACAGCGGGGACAACCCTCCTTGGGCTGATCTGGGTACTGTTGTCAGACCGCTGGGTAGCGGCCGTTGCTACCTCCTCTTCCGATGCCAAGAATGGCAGCGCATCGGTAAGGTCTGGGAATGGATGAGAAAATAATCCCTCTGACTCGAGTGGAGGGGCTATTGTGGTGGTGGTGAAGAGGGTGCTGATACAAAGGATGAGGAGGGTGCAGAACCAGAAGGCTGAGTGAGCCACTCAACCAACTCTGGTACTTCCTTTGACTAAATCGCGCGCACCTTCTCCAACTTCCCACTTAGGCTCCGGCCTGGTGCACCTGTCCGACCCCTACCACCCCTGCGGAATGGCCTGCCTCTTCCTGTCATTTTCAAAATGACCCTGTGACAAAGTCCCTAGAGAAGAGCAGTATTTGTGGAAGCAGGCATTTCGCAGGCCTCAATCAAAATTTTGTGGAATCCGGTATATCATTCCCCTCTATCAGTATTTTGTGGAAACAGGTATATAGAACCCAATAATGAGTATTTGGTGGAAGCCGGTTTATCTCAGGCCTCAATCAATATTTGGTGGAAGCCAAGTATATCAATACCCTGTATCAATATTTGGTGAAAACAGATATATAGAACCCAATAATGAGTATTTGCTGGAAGCTGGTATATCAAATTCCTTAATCAATATTTGGTGGAAGCTGGTGTATCGCAGGCCTCAATCTATATTTGGTGGAAGGTGTATCACACCCCTCATTCAGTATTTTGTGGAAGCAGGTATATCACACCCTTTAATCAGTTTTTTAGGGGGTATTAGGTATATCACACCAGTTGCAATTAGTTATTCGAGTAGCGTTTGTCCCTCTATATAGCTGCAATATCTCAGCAAAACCGCACACAACTGCTGCACAATACAAATGCACTATAATATACTTTCTATGTTAGAATGTATATTATAGATATATCACACCCCTCAATCAGTTTTTTTTTTTTGGGGGGGGGGGGGGGCAACAGGTATATCACACTAGTTGCAATTAGTTATTCCAATAGCTTTCAACATGTGAGAGTGAATCTAGATCGCACATACTCAATGCTATGCTTTTGATGTGACAACAGTTTTTTGGCATAATAAAACATGGCTTCTCAGCACAATTATTAATAAATATAACCTTATGCTATGCACTAAAAGGATGCATTGGTATACAGTTTGATCAAAGAGCATAGGCCCACTTACCACGACAAGGTTGCCTCTTCAAGTGGGGACCTACTCTAATTTTCGCGCGGCACTGCGCAGCGACCACCGGCGCCCCCACACCGCACTAGCAGGCGACAGGACCCAGTAGCCACACAGAGCCCTCACTGTGCAGCAAAGCCACATTGGCCCTGGGCCCTATCACTCCACCAGCACAGCACAAAAGCAAAAATTGCCACCGTTCAGCACCGCATAATGTGAACAGGTGCAAAAGGCTAACCGGTTCACAGACTCTCAGGAACTCCAACTGAGAGGTGGTAGGAATTTATAGACCCTTTGCAGACCCTTTGCAGACGAATAGGAGGAGTGCTGATCCAGAGAGGGGGAAAACAGAGAAAAGACTATACAAAGTATTCAACATGTGAGAGTGAATCGAGATCGCACATCCTCAATGTTATGCTTTTGATATGACAACTGTTTTTCAGCATAATAAAACATGGCTTCTCAGCACAATTATTGAATAAATATAACCTTATGCTATACATTAAAAGGAGGCATTGGTATACAGTTTGATCAAAGAGCATAGAACCCAATAATGAGTATTTGCTGGAAGCTGGTAAAATCAAACCCCTTAATCAATATTTGTGGGAAGCTGGTGTATCGCAGGCCTCAATCAATATTTGGTGGAAGCCGGTATATCAATACCCTCTATCAGTATTTTGTGGAAACAGGTATATAGAACCCAATAATGAGTATTTGCTGGAAGCTGGTATAGCAACCCCCTTAATATTTGGTGGAAGCTGGTGTATCGCAGGCATCAATCTATATTTGGTGGAAGGTGTATCACACCCCTTAATCAATATTTTGTGGAAGCTGGTGTATCACACCCCTCAATCAGTATTTTGTAGAAGCAGGTATATTGCACCCCTTAAATCAGTTTTTTGGGGGGCAATAGGTATATCACACTAGTTGCAATTAGTTACTCGAATAGCGTTTGTCCCTCTATCTAGCTGCGGTATCTCAGCAGAATCGAACACAACTGCTGGACAACATAAATGCACTATAATATACTTTTTATGTTAGAAGGTATATTATAGGTATATCACACCCCTCAATTAGATATTTTTTTTGGGGGGGGGGACAAACAGGTATATAACACCAGTTGCAATTAGTTATTCTAATAGACTTTGTCTCTCTGTATAGCTGCGGTATCTCAGCAGAACCGCACACAACTGCTGCACAATACAAATGCACTATAATATACTTTCTATGCTAAAAAGTATATTATAAGTATATCACACCTATCGATAGCACACCTATTCCAGTCCTTAAAAAGACTTTTGTGGCCCTATTAGCTAGCGTTTGGTGTCACTAACAGTTTGTCCATGCTTCACACAGCAACCTCTCCATACACTGGCAAAAAAAAATAATGTAAAATTGCTGCCAGATCGGGTTTATTTATAGGGTAGGGGATGTGTCCATGTGCTGAAACATCTCAATTGGCTGTCCTGTACCACCTGATGGATGTGTCATGGGTCAAAGTTCGGCGCTATGCAAATATGCGATATATTCGCATGTTCGGCGAATCGCTAACAAGCAAAATTTGCCGCAGAATGACCGCCGGGTGACCCGCAAGGCCATCTCTACCTGCACTCTCCTGCAGTTTATTTGACAGTAAACACAGAATATTAATCAGCTCTGACATGCCCATTTCTCCAACCCCAGCGCTCTCCTGCCCTACAGGTGGGAGCCCTTCTTCTGCCATCTGATTTTCCTCCTTTTCCGCATCATCTAATATCAATGCTGACATTTCTAGGACATGGAGACTTTGAAGGATGATTTGGAAGAAGTAAAGCCAGCAAACAACAAGGATAGTCATCTTTAAGACCTGGCCCTCCTAAGGGGTGTAGACTGGATGGTATTGGTTGGCACGCTGGCACCGAAATAATAAAGGCTTCCATCTTATTGGTATTGTATTACATTTATGGCACTCTGCCCTGCCTCTATGCTGGATGCTGAAGGAGGCATTAGTGTACATTTTGGCCAAAGCATAATAAGCCACTCACCACGTCAAGGTCGCCTCTATGAGTGGTCCCTAACACTAGTTCCTACCCGTTATGGGCCATGACAGCCACACAAAGTCCAGAGAGCGCAGGTACAGCATGCACGCCAAGCACACTCTGCTTTTAACCCCGTCCGGTGCCATAACAGCTTCCATCGGATCCAGGGATGCAAGTACCAACATGCATGCTGAGCCCACTATATACTTCTCCAGGAGCCCAGGTAGGAACTAGTGTTAGGGACCACTTATAGAGGCGACCTTGACGTGGTGAGTGGCTTATTACGCTTTGGCCAAAATGTACACTAATGCCTTATTCAACATCCAGCATAGAGGCAGGGCAGAGTCCTGGTTGTAGAGTGCGATTGCATTTGTGTTTTTGCGTTTATGTGTATTTCGCCATTGTAATGTGCACCTGCATACAGGGTTGTGCTGACTGAACCCCCCACATTTTATTCTAATGAAGGAATAAGTTAATGTAGGAATTAATAAATAAAACTCAGAATAAGTCTCCCTGCAGTCTTGCTGCACTCTTCCTGCACTCTCCAATATTCTTCTATTAATCATTTTCAGCAACACTGTTCCTGTAGCTCACATGACAATGGCGGAGGCTGTGCAGGATGAGGGTTTTATAGGACTGTGACATAACAGGGGATGGCTACCTGTGGATTGGCTGACTGCACAGCATTATGGGTGATCTCGTGTTCCCAGGCTTCTAACGTTCACTTTATAGCACGTGCAAGCCGCCATTTTAGGAAAAACTGATTCATTACCGCAAAGCGCAAAGGAAATTTGGATTCATTGCGAATCTAAATTTTCGAATTACACTTCGAATGCTTTGCTTCGCTCAACACTAGTAACATACATTTAATAGGTTAGCAAGATGTAAATGACAGACAGAACAGAGTATGACGTGACTGCATGAGCTGACTACACAGGATTTGTTTGTAGTCTGTAACCATGAAGACAATAATGGTAGAACATTTTTCTTTGGGAGCACATTGTATCCTTTCCCTTATTTCACACTATATTTGTTTTTGGCTGCATAGCTCACAGAACAGATAAGGAGCAAGGAGGGATAAATCCTACTTACAGACACAGGAGGCTCCTGTGAATTCAGAAGTAGTGTTGGAAGCAGTTGTTTTATCAAGCTCATGAACTCAACTAACTCTGATACGCCCCCACCTCCTCTCATCCGCCTTGTGAGTCCCCGTTACCAGGGACAGATCTCTGTTTAATCAAATGAAATTGTGTGAAAGTATGGCGGCTCTTTAAATCTGCTGCCTTTTTTCTTTGAGATGCATTGCACAAAAATATGTTTAGGTTTATATTCCTCCCATCTGCAGGTACCACAAAAACATGTCTAAAGGAAGATTCTTCGGAAAAATCAGCAAACAAAATCTATATGTAGCATTCCATGTGTAGAAAATCACAACATAATTTAATTAAAACTAAAAAACATTTCCAAGGCGGCCGATCAATGATTGAATTTACCCGGAGTTGTCATCATCAGGTAAATGTAATTATTAGCTTCATTGTGAATATAATGTAGGGAAAACAAGTTTTGTTAATTGTACTTAGTATATTTCATGCTTTGCTGACTCACTGGGGGCAGGGGTCTCATGTCCCAGTGGTGTCTATTGTACATCACATTCATATTCTAGGAGTACTACTAAGGATCCATACACATGTCTGTAGTTCAGGGTCCACATCGTTTCGAAATTTAGCGGAACGGGTGTGGACCCATTCATTTCAATGGGGCCGCAAAACATGTGGACAGCGTACCATGTGCTATCCGCATCCGTAGTTCCGTTCCACGGCCCAGTTTAAAAGATAGCGCATGTCCTATTCTTGCCCGCAATCGCAGACAAAAATAGGTATTTCTATCATAGGGCCAGCCATCTGCAGCCCGCTAAACACAGACGTCTGAATGGACCCTAAAATAAAGTAAATTGGTGCATTTTTAGCTCAAACTGGAAAGAAACCCATTTTGATATGCCCTATTACCCTAGCAGAGAGCAGATACAAAGAGTCCTTCCCTGTAGAGCAGCCAGCATGTCTTTGTTTTACATATTGGGCATATTGGGAAGAATTTATTAAAAGGGTTTTCCGGGATTTTAATATTGATAAACTATCAGGATAGGTCATCGATATCAAATCGGCGTGGGTCTGACACCCCTGCCGATCAGCTGGTTGAAGAGAAGGATGCATGCCTGTCACGGACGTTCCCGTGGCAGGTACCAGGAGATCGGAGAGACTGGCAACTTGTGGGTTAAATTGAGACGTTCACTGTGGATCTTATTGTGTCTGTGTTTTGGTGAATGCCAGACTTCAGGTGTTGCTTGTTGGTAATTAACTTTTCCTATAAGTAGCCGCTTCTCACTCTTTATAGTTTTTCTTCCTGCCTTGTAACTAGCTGGTTGGTTGTACTCTGTGGTGCTTCTGGAGTTGCCAGTTTTCTACTTAAGATAAGTCTTGTCTTTTCTTATTGTTTTGTGTTTGTCATATTCCCTGTTTGTATCTGGGCCTGAGACAGAGACTTCCATTCGTCCATCTGGGGAGGAATGGGTTGTCTCTGGTCCTAACCTCATTCCAGGGCCTTATAGGGATATAAGGGCCTAGGTATACAGCATGTGAATATTCCTACCTTCAAGGTCTATTCATATTGATAGGTAGTTAGGGCCGAATTAGGGTTGTTTAGGAGGTGACCTGTTCCTTCCTAAGTTTCCAGGCCCAGTTTCTGTTCCCCTTCCCTCCTGTGTTTAATGTGGGGGATCGTTACAGTACCATGCCAGCGCTGCCTTCCCTTAATTGCTCACCTGTTAGCTGTCAACATCACAGCCGTAATTACAAGAAGTCGTCCCATTCACTTCTATGGGACGGTCCGTTGCTATACAAGATTGTCCTTTCTTGCGTGACATTTCTTCATCACTAGCCCCTTCTGGTAGACACAAAGTGATTGTCCAATGTAGACAACATGCTTTGGATTGTTTTAGCTTTTATTTTACAGCTCAAAGCAGTTTTCCAGGATTTTAAAGGAAATCTGTCACCAGGATAATCGCTATTGAATTAAAGCCTTAATAGCACTTAGTACCTTATTCCCAGATGTGCCTTTGTTTCCGCAATAGTAGCATTCCTCTGCACTTTTGCCCTTCCTATCTCATAGACCGCCTTGATTAGGGGGTACATATGGCTGTGCTTGCTCCTCTTCCCATCGGTTGCTTGACGCACATGGAGGTGACTAGGAGCAGCACACCATATGTGCGGGGTCTGCGCTCCTGAACATAGAAGCCCAATGGCTTAGGTAGGTTTAGCGTAGAACCCGCCTGACCTTGGCGCTTGGTAGGCGGGCACAGATGTGTTTTGATCAAAATATATTGGCTAAGTGTCTCCGATTTTATCATATCAGAGTGAGGACTTTGTCCATATATAATGCTTGCATCTACTTTACTAAGTGTATTATTATCTTATTTCTGTGATTTTCTTCAATAATATGGCCAGTGACATATGCAAATTTATATATCATACCGTGCAGGATGTTTTTACCTTTGTTTTTTCTGTGGATTTTTTTTGTCTATATAGTATTTGCTTGAGGCACCCGTTTTATCTTGGGAGTAGCATTCCTGTGCACTTTTGCCCTTCCTATCCAATAGAGCGCCTTGATTAGGTGGTACATATGGGTGTGCTTGCTCCTCCTCCCATTGGTTGCTGGATGCACATGGAGATGACTAGGAGCAGCACACCATATGTGCGGCATCTGCGCTCCTGAACATAGAAGCCCAATGGCTTAGGTAGGTTTAGCGTAGGACCTGCCTGACCTGAGACCACCTTGGCGCTTGGTAGGCGGGCTCAGATGTGTTTTGATCAAAATATATTGGCTAAGTGTCTCAGATTTTATCATATCAGAGTGAGGACTTTGTCCATATATAGTGCTTGCATCTACTTTACTAAGTGCATTATTTTATTGTGATTTTGTTTCAGCAATAGATGTTTTTATCCTCTGAAAATCCAGTTTATTTGGTATGCAAATGAGCCAGTAAGGTGCCCAGAGGGGCGTCACTCTTGCAGGAAGGAGCCCAGACATGCCCCCTGCCACAATGTGTCCACCCACCCCTCCTACATCACATTCAAGCCATAACTCTGCCCCCCCTTTTCCCTGCTTCCAGCTTAAGGGGACGTGCTTGGGCTCCTTCCTGCAAGAGTGACCCCGCTCTGGGCACCTTACTGGCTCATTTGCATACCAAATAAACTGGATTTTCAGAAGATAAAAAATATCTATTGCTGGAACAAAGGCACATCTGGAAATAAGGTACTATGTGCTATTAGGCTATGGCTTTACTTCAATAGCAATTATGCTGGTGACAGATTTCCTTCAATACTGATATTTTGATCCATAAGATAGACCGTCAATGGCAGAATGGGGTACGCAGCTCCCCGTTGATCAGCTGAGAGGTTGAAGCCCCTTTATTGTTTATCTAGCACAATGTCATTTGGTAGGGGCTTTGCCTGGTATTGAAGCGCCTCCCCATCGATTCGAAATGGAACCGAACTGCGAAAAGATGCTGTACCATCAAATGTATGGCTCTGCACCTCATAATGAATGATAGGACAGTGCCTCTACACTTTGATTGAGAGGGCCAGGAACTGTAAACGTCATCACACCTGGCCCTGTCAATCAAAGTGGAGAGGGCACGGCAGTGGCAGAAAGAGCAGAGCGTCTAGGTTTAATGGTAACACCCCCGTTGCTCCTAGAGGCTCATTTGCATTATATTAAAACCTCATTTTTCTCAGCAATGCGGGCACATATGAACATGGCACTAACACAGATGCCGTCAGCTGCCAAGTTCACATGTAACAGGTCAGCCAGCGTCATAGGTACAAATCTGCTGACAGACACCCTTTAATGGGAATAAATGTCTGGGATCAGATAACTCCAGTTCTGGATGTTGGAGCCTGGCTGTCAGCTCTGTATTATAGCCAGTACCCACTGCTGATGGCGCGGGCACAGCTCTGGTGCATGTGCCGTACTCTGGACACACCATTGCACCCTATTACAATTAAAAAAACACAATTGGGACATAAAAACACACCCATTTGCTGAAAAATGGTGCCTTAGGGCTCATGCACGCGACCGTATGAATTTTGTGGTTTGCAAAACACGGATCCGCAAAAAAAAAAAAAAGGGTGATATCCGTGTGACATCCGTATTGCATCCTTTTTTATTTTTTTGTGGAGCCATTGTAACAATGCCTGTCCTTGTCTGCAAAACGGACTAGAATAGGACATGTTCTATTTTCTTTGCGGAACAGATTTGCCGACATAAGGATATGGTAATTTCAGTTTTTTTGCGGACCCTTTGAAGTGAATGTTTCCGCACACGGGCCGCAAAAAAATTGGAACGGACAAGGAAACTAAATCCAAGCTCTTAGGCTACATGCACACGACCATGCCATGTTTTGCGGTCCGCAAATTGTGGATCTGCAAAATACGGATGCTGCCCATGTGCGTTCTGCAATTTGCAGATCGGAACAGGCGGCCCATTATAAAAATGCCTATTCTTGTCCGCAAAACGGACAAGAATAGGACATGTTCTATTTTTTGGTGAGGCCACGGAAAGGTGCAACGGATGCGGACTGCACATGGAGTGCTGTCCGCATCTTTTGCGGCCCTATTGAAGTGAATGGGTCCGCATCAGAGCCGCAAAAATTGGTTGTGTGCATGAGGCCTTAAGTTGATGAATATCTGCATGGTTTCCGCTCCATACTTACTTTACTTTTCGGTTGTAGACAAATTGGTATGTGTGCATAATTGTACGAGCGTGTGTCAGCTTCAGATTCAGCACCCGCCATAACAAATGACATAATGTGAGCTATCAGAACAGACTTGTCACCAGATCTGATCTGTATACACCAGTGGTATTTATGGCAATTATTTGTGCCTTCCTTGCTTAGTAAAGTCATTTTCTTCTGGATTTGCTAATCGTTACATTGGATCAGTTAGTCCCAGATATGACTGTCAGACAGCTTTTACATCAACGGGTTTGTCAGGATTAGAAAAACCATCCCAATTCTCTATTACAGAAGTTAATAAGGAAGGGGGGGGGGGGGGCATTTCTATCAGCAGGAGCATAAAACAGCTACAAAAAGCATCTCTCACCCTGGAGGACCAGACATATCTTTGCATTACACAGCTAACCCATTGAGGGCCGGTGTAATGCCTAATGTTCCCCTGTGGTGGCTCCGTAGGGGCATTTACAGGCTAATATGTCAGCCCCAGTTACAGGAGAAATGAATAGTGAAAAAAAAAAGTGAAGTTAAATGCCCCCCCAGAGGTCTTGTATGACCTTATGGGGGATGAAAAGTGTAAAATGAAAAAATTAAAAAAATGAAGTGTTAAAATAAAAAATTAAAATTCCCCAAGTAAGGAATTTAAAAAATATATGTTAAAAGTAGAAAAAATAAATTAAATAATAATAATAAATAATAATATAAAATGACCACTCTTTCCACAATAGTAACACAGTTTGTGCAATTTCCTAAAGTCTCTACTATCAGAATGGCAAGAAACCTGACCCAGCTGCATGGGTTCCTCCGCTACCCCAGAGTTACCTGTAACATCACCCGGGGAGGCAGTAGAGATGCCTCCCCGGGTGATGTATCCTTCAATCTCTCAGATAACCCCTGACAAAACTGACTACGTAACGCGGGATCATTCCACTCTGATTCAGTAGCCCATCTCCTAAACTCAACACAGTAAGCCTCTGCAGTATGTTCACCCTGAAATAAATTACGTAATCTCGACTCCGCCATCGAGACCCGATCTGGGTCAATGTAGATTAATCCCAGAGCCTTGAAAAATTCCTCCACCGACCAGAGGGCCCGAGAACTGGGTGGCAGAGAAAAGGCCCAGGATTGCGCGTCCCCTTTAAGCAGAGAAATGATTATACCTATCCTCTGGCTCTCATCACCTGACGACGATGGACGCAGCCGAAAATACAATTTGCAGGATTCTCTAAAACGGATAAAGTCATCTGTACCCCCTGAAAATCGATCAGGAAGAGCCACTTTAGGCTCCACACAAATTTGACCTGCACCTGATGCCAGAGCATTCTGACACCGTGTGACCAAACCACGTAGCTCCGCAACCTCTAGGGATAGCCCCTGCATGCGGTCAACTAACGCTTCAATTGACGCCATCACAAAACCGCTGAGCAATGACAGTCAAAGTTAGGCGGGTTATAATGTCACGGCGGACGAGCACTCGGACACACAGATAAACCAACAACCAGGCTCTAGGCGAGAAGCAGGGGAAGGGTCACCTCCTAACTAATCCCTGGCCTCTCTCCCTGCACTGCTCAGCCCACATTCAGACCTTGGTGGTAGGAATGATGTGTCCCCGTGCCTGGGCTAAAACACCCTAGATTCCCTGAGATGGTGAAAAGGGGAAATAGGAGCAGCCTGCTCGCACAGAACCTGGATGGGAGAGATGACACCAAACACAACTTAGACAGCAAACAACAAAAACTGAAACCACACTTATCTTTTCTGAGCTGGAACAGACAACCTTCCTTCCTTGCTTCCAAGGCCAGACTGATTTCTATAACCCGCTCAGAGCACTGGAATTGAAAGCCATTTAAACTAATGACCCCACCCAGTGCACCTGATGGGAGGCGGATCCAGCACGACTCCAAAACAAACACTAAACACGTGCTGCTATTCTGTCCGACCTCCGCACATAGTCAGAGCCGGGCATGACAGCGGCCTTGAATGACCAGGGTGAACTAATACTGTCATAGTACCTTCATGTATTGCTGCTATTTATTTTATTTTGTGATATGTTGTTTGTTGTATGATTTGTTCTACTAATAAATTTTGGTGTGATATCATATGTGCGCTTTTTAATTGGTGTTTTTATTTTTTACCAAGTTATCAAAAAGGCGTATGTCCCACAAAATGGTAACAATAAAACCGTCACCTTATTCCGCAAAAAATGAGCCCCTATATAAGAAAATCGCTTAAAAAATTAAAAAACTATAGCTCTCAGAACATGGATAGTGTTGCGCCCGAATATTCAAATAGAGAATATTAATTGCGAATATTGCAACTTCGCAAATTCGCAAATATTTCGAATATAGTGCTATATATTTGCTAAATTGAATATTCGTCATTTTTTTACATCTGAAAACATGATTCCTGCCTGCTTCTTTCTTGTGAGTCATTGGCCCACAAGCAACTTAAACAGAAAAGAATCATGTTTTCAAATGGAAAAAAAATGACGAATATTCTAAAAAACAAATATATAGCAATATAGGGAACATATTCCTTATTTAGAATATTTGCCTTTTTTTCCCAATCTGTACAGTTGTTCACATACTCCTCCCCAACAAGCGTCTCCGTCACCATGGGAATGCCTGTGGGTTAGAAAATACCATCGGATCTAAGTTTTCCCTGAGATTGTGAAAACTCAGATCTGATGGTATATTCTAACCCACAGGCGTTCCGATGGTGACGGGGATGCTTGTCGGGGAGGAGTATGCCAAAGTGGAATAACAGTACACATTAAAGGGGATTCATGGAATTGGCTGTGAAAATGAAAAATTATTTTTTTTTCCAGAAAAACTGACTTTAGGCCCAAATTTTTCACTTTCACAAGGGGGAACTGGAGAAAATGCACCCCCTAATTTATTGGCCAATTTCTCCTGATTACAGCAATACCCCATATGTGCTTGTATACTGCTATATGGGCATACCACAGGGGTCAGAAGGAAAGGACCACCAAATGGCTTCTGGAAGGCAGATTTCACCGGAATAATTGACAGGTGCCATCTTGCAATTGAACACACCCTGAGGTACCCCTAGAGTGGAAACCCCCAAAAAGTGACCCCATTCTGGAAACTACACCGCTCAAAGAATATTTCAAGGTGTGTAGTGAGCACTTTGACCCATCAGGCGTTTCACAGTTTCAATTAGGAAACGCTTGGCTCTGAACATGAAAAATTAAAAAAATTTCCAGAAAAAGTTGCTTTACACCCACATTTTTCATTTTCACAAGGGGTAACAGGACAAAATACACAGCCTATTTTGTTCCCCATTTCTCCCAGAATACACCAACACCCCATATGTGCTCAAAAAATGAGGTATGGGCGTACAGCAGGCTTCAGAGTGGAAGGAGCACCATATGGCATTAGGAGGGAGTTTTTAGCTGGAATGGTAATTGGGAGCTATGTCGCATGTGAAGACACCCTGATGTGGCCCTACAGTGGAAACCCCATTCCGGAAACTACACCCCTCAAGGAATATTTTAAGGTGTGTAGTGAGCACTTTGACCCATTAGGCGTTTAACAGAATTTAAAAACTCTTAGCTGTAAAAATGAAAAATTAAACATTTTTCCAAAAAAAGTTGATTTACACCCACATTTTTCACTTTCACAAGGGGACACAGGACAAAATGCACCCCACATTTTGTTCCCTATTTTCCCCCGAATATGCCAACACCCCATATGTGCTCAAAAAATGATGTATGGGTGCACAGCAGGCTTCAGAGTGAAAGGAGCACCATATGGCATTAGAAGAGAGTATTTAGCTGGAATGGTAATTGGGAGCTATGTCGCATATGAAGACACCCTGAGGTGGCCCTATAGTGGAAACCCTCAAAAAGTGACCCCCATTCCGGAAACTACACCCCTCAAGGAATATTTAAAGGTGTGTAGTGAGCACTTTGACCTATCATGCGTTTCACAGAATTAGGAACCTCTTGGCTGTGAAAATGAAAAATTACAATTTTTTCCAGAAAAAGTTGCTTTAGGCCTCCAGCACACGGACGTGTGCGCCCCGTGGCCGTGCTGCGGCGTGCAAAATGCGGGCGGCAATGCACAAACATCGACTGCGGGGTAGCCACAGCGGATCGCAGACCCATTCACTTTAATGAACATGTTCTATCTTTTTGCGGAATGGAAGAACGGGGGCGAAACCCTACGGAAGCACTCCGTAATGCTTCCATAAGGTTGCTTCCGTTGCGCACCATTCCACATTGAAGTGAATAGGTCCGCAACCGTGATGCGGAATGCACACCAAACGGTGCCCGTGTATTGCGGCTCCGCAAATGCGGTCTGCAATACGGCAACGGGACACCTACGGTTGTGTACAGGAGGCCTTACACCCACATTTTTCACTTTTGCAAGGGGTAACAGGACAAAATTCACCCCACATTTTGTTCCCCATTTCCCCCCCAATACGCCAACACCACATATGTGCTCAAAAAATTATGTATGGGCGCACAGCAGGGCTCTAGAGTCAAACCGCTAAATAAGGATTTTGCTGACCTGAATTGGCAGGCATACATTTTAGGTGCCATGTCGCATTCAATAAATTCCTGAGGTCCCCAGAAATAAAAAAATAACAATAAGTGACCCCATCTCGGAAAGAGCACCCCCGTACGAACATTTCAAGTGATGGAAAGGGTACTTTTCAGCAAACAGGTGTCTCACAGAAGGCAGAAATACCAGAGAAAACATTTCAAAGCACACATTTGTAAAAATGAAAAATTACAAGCAGACCCCAATTTTTCACTTTCACAAGGGGTTAAAGGAGAAAATGCACCCCAGTATATGTTCCCCATTTTCTCCCCATTTTGTAAACACCCCATATGTGCTTGTAGCCTGCTGTATTGGCGCACAGCAGGTCTCTAGAGGCAAAGTGCAAAAAATTGTGTTTGCAGGCCTGAATTAACAGACATGTATTTTAGGCTACTTTCACCCTGGCGTTTCTGGGTCCGCTTGTGAGATCCGTTTCAGGGCTCTGACAAGCAGCCCAAAACGGATCAGTTCAGCCCCAATGCATTCTGAATGGATAAGGATCCGTGCAATGCATAAATTTGGCTGCGTTTGGTCTCCATTGCGTTTTTTAGATGGTCACTAAAACGCAGCTTTCAGTGTTTTGGTGTCCATCTGACGAAACGGAGCCAAACGGATCCATCCTGACTTACAATGTAAGTCAATGGGGACAGATCCATTTTTCACTGACACAATATGGTACAATTCAAAATGGATCTGTCCCTCATTGACTTTCAATGTAAGTCAAGACCGATCCGTTTTGACCTTTTTTTTATTATGAGTAATGCAAACGGATCCATTATTAACAGATACAAGCGTTTACATTATTGGTGCGGATCCGTCTGTGCAGATGCAAGACGGATCCGCACCAAATGCAAGTGTGAAAGTAGCCTTAGGTGTCATGTTGCATTAGATAAATTTCCTGAGGTCCCCAGAAATGAAACTCCCCAACAGGTGACCCCATTTCGGAAAGAGCACCCCCGTACGAACATTTTAAGTGGAGGAAAGGGTACTTTCCAGCAAACAGGTGACTCACAGAAGGCAGAAATACTAGAGAATGCATTTCAAAGCACACATTCTTAAAAATGAAAGATTACTAACAGACCCCAAGTTTTCACTTTCACAAGGAATTAAAGGAGAAAATGCACCCAGTATATGCTCCCCATTTTCTCCCCTTTTTGCAAACACCCCATATGTGCTTGTAGCCTGTTGTATGGGCACACAGCAGGCAAACTGCAAAATATGAATTGTGCTGACAGGCCTGAATTGGCCGACATGTATTTTAGCTGCCATGTTGCATTAAATAAATTTACCCTCCCGTTGAAAAGTATCAGGGATTCGTCTATGCAGACATTTTGTTCTGCGGTGTACACTTCTGAAAACCTTGCTTTGAAGTGGTCAAGGACGGGCATAATTTTGAACAGACGGTCAAATGCGGGGTCATTCTGGGGTGGGCACTGATCATTATTGTTGTAATGCAAAAACTTAAGTATTGATTGGAATCAATTACGAGCCATGGTATTACTGTATATTGGAGTGTGGTACAAGACATCCGCACTCCAATACTGATCTTTTTTTTTTTTTACTACGCCCATATGCAGCAAGAGCCCCCAGAAGGTCATCATCTCTGCTGCATTTACTGGGGTACAACCTTGGGGTCTAGCGTATGGCGATGTAGGGTGCTGGGAAATAAATTGCTGGGCATATAAATTTATTTTGGTTACCATCAAGTTTCTAAAATCTTCAGAGAAAAAGGTAAAAAAAAAAAACATTTCAGTGAAGCCCTCACAGTCTATCTGAATTCCTGAGTTGCCCACAAACTCAGGAATTTGGGGCTGATAATTCTCAGGGGGTGGGGTTCATGTGGGCCCACTCTGGGGGGCTGCCTCCTCTGCTACCCTGGGGCGCCTTCTAGAGGGTCCCTCATCAGCGGATGATGATGATAATAATGATGAGGGGGTAGAGGAGTAGAAGAAAATGGTATCCTCTTCTCCCTCACTGGCAGACTCAGTTTTAGAGGCAAGCATGGCGTATGCCTCTTCAGCTGAGTTAGGTCTCATGCACACGACCGTTGTGTGCATCCGTGGCCGTTGTGCTGTTTTCAGGGGTTTTTTTGCGGACCCATTGACTCTCAATGGGTCCGTGGAAAAATCGGAAAATGCACCGTTTTGCAGCCGAGACCGTGATCCGTGTATCCTGTCCGTCAAAAAAATATGACCTGTCCTATTTTTTTGACGGACAACGGTTCACGGACCCATTCAAGTCAATGGGTCCGTGAAAGAACACGGGTGCACACAAGATTGGCATCCGTGTCCGTGATCCGTGGCCGTAGGTTACTTTCATACAGATTGATCCGAAGATCCGTCTGCATAAAAGCTTTTTCAGAGCTGAGTTTTCACTTTGTGAAAACTCAGATCCGACAGTATATTCTAACACAGAGGCGTTCCCATGGTGATGGGGACGCTTCTAGTTAGAATATACAACGAACTGTGTACATGACTGCGCCCTGCTGCCTGGCAGCACTCGATCTCTTACAGGGGGCTGTGATCCGTACAATTAACCCCTCAGGTGCTGCACCTGAAAGGGTTAATTGTGCCCCCCCCCCCCAGTTTCAATATCATTGGTGGCCAGTGTGCGGCCTCCCCCGGCCCCCCTCCCTCCCTCTATTGCATTATTAACATTGATGGCAGTGTGCTGCCTCCCCCGGCCCCCCTCCCTCCCTCTATTGCATTATTAACATTGGTGGCAGTGTGCGGCCTCCCCCGGCCCCCCTCCCTCCCTCTATTGCATTATTAACATTGGTGGCAGTGTGCCGCCTCCCCCGGCCCCCCCTCCCTCCCTCTATGGCATTATTAACATTGGTGGCCAGTGTTCGGACTCCCCTCTCTCCCCCCGATCATTGGTGGCAGCGGAGTTGCGATCGGAGTCCCAGTTTAATCACTGGGGCTCCGATCGGTAACCATGGCAACCAGGACGCCACTGCAGTCCTGGTTGCCATGGTTACTTAGCAATAGTAGAAGCATCATACTTACCTGCTGGCTGCTGCGATGTCTGTGTCCGGCCGGGAGCTCCGCCTACTGGTAGGTGACAGCTATGCACCGCACAGACCTGTCACTTACCAGTAGGAGGAGCTCCTGGCCGGACACAGACATCGCAGCAGCCAGCAGGTAAGTATGATGCTTCTACTATTGCTAAGTAACCATGGCAACCAGGACTGCAGTAGCGTCCTGGTTGACATGGTTACCAATCGGAGCCCCAGCGATTAAACTGGGACTCCGATAGCAACTCCGCTGCCACCAATGATCGGGAGGGGGGGAGAGGGGAGCCGGCACACTGCCACCAATGTTAATAATGCAATAGAGGGAGGGGGGCCGGGGGAGGCTTCTGAAAACCTTGCTTTGAAGTGGTCAAGGACGGGCATAATTTTGAACAGACGGTCAAATGCGGGGTCATTCTGGGGTGGGCACTGATCATTATTGTTGTAATGCAAAAACTTAAGTATTGATTGGAATCAATTACGAGCCATGGTATTACTGTATATTGGAGTGTGGTACAAGACATCCGCACTCCAATACTGATCTTTTTTTTTTTTTACTACGCCCATATGCAGCAAGAGCCCCCAGAAGGTCATCATCTCTGCTGCATTTACTGGGGTACAACCTTGGGGTCTAGCGTATGGCGATGTAGGGTGCTGGGAAATAAATTGCTGGGCATATAAATTTATTTTGGTTACCATCAAGTTTCTAAAATCTTCAGAGAAAAAGGTAAAAAAAAAAAACATTTCAGTGAAGCCCTCACAGTCTATCTGAATTCCTGAGTTGCCCACAAACTCAGGAATTTGGGGCTGATAATTCTCAGGGGGTGGGGTTCATGTGGGCCCACTCTGGGGGGCTGCCTCCTCTGCTACCCTGGGGCGCCTTCTAGAGGGTCCCTCATCAGCGGATGATGATGATAATAATGATGAGGGGGTAGAGGAGTAGAAGAAAATGGTATCCTCTTCTCCCTCACTGGCAGACTCAGTTTTAGAGGCAAGCATGGCGTATGCCTCTTCAGCTGAGTTAGGTCTCATGCACACGACCGTTGTGTGCATCCGTGGCCGTTGTGCTGTTTTCAGGTTTTTTTTTGCGGACCCATTGACTCTCAATGGGTCCGTGGAAAAATCGGAAAATGCACCGTTTTGCAGCCGAGACCGTGATCCGTGTATCCTGTCCGTCAAAAAAATATGACCTGTCCTATTTTTTTGACGAACAACGGTTCACGGACCCATTCAAGTCAATGGGTCCATGAAAGAACACGGGTGCACACAAGATTGGCATCCGTGTCCGTGATCCGTGGCCGTAGGTTACTTTCATACAGATTGATCCGAAGATCCGTCTGCATAAAAGCTTTTTCAGAGCTGAGTTTTCACTTTGTGAAAACTCAGATCCGACAGTATATTCTAACACAGAGGCGTTCCCATGGTGATGGGGACGCTTCTAGTTAGAATATACAACGAACTGTGTACATGACTGCCCCCTGCTGCCTGGCAGCACTCGATCTCTTACAGGGGGCTGTGATCCGTACAATTAACCCCTCAGGTGCTGCACCTGAAAGGGTTAATTGTGCCCCCCCCCAGTTTCAATATCATTGGTGGCCAGTGTGCGGCCTCCCCCGGCCCCCCTCCCTCCCTCTATTGCATTATTAACATTGATGGCAGTGTGCTGCCTCCCCCGGCCCCCCTCCCTCCCTCTATTGCATTATTAACATTGGTGGCAGTGTGCGGCCTCCCCCGGCCCCCCTCCCTCCCTCTATTGCATTATTAACATTGGTGGCAGTGTGCCGCCTCCCCCGGCCCCCCCTCCCTCCCTCTATGGCATTATTAACATTGGTGGCCAGTGTTCGGACTCCCCTCTCTCCCCCCGATCATTGGTGGCAGCGGAGTTGCGATCGGAGTCCCAGTTTAATCGCTGGGGCTCCGATCGGTAACCATGGCAACCAGGACGCCACTGCAGTCCTGGTTGCCATGGTTACTTAGCAATAGTAGAAGCATCATACTTACCTGCTGGCTGCTGCGATGTCTGTGTCCGGCCAGGAGCTCCGCCTACTGGTAGGTGACAGCTATGCACCGCACAGACCTGTCACTTACCAGTAGGAGGAGCTCCTGGCCGGACACAGACATCGCAGCAGCCAGCAGGTAAGTATGATGCTTCTACTATTGCTAAGTAACCATGGCAACCAGGACTGCAGTAGCGTCCTGGTTGACATGGTTACCAATCGGAGCCCCAGCGATTAAACTGGGACTCCGATAGCAACTCCGCTGCCACCAATGATCGGGAGGGGGGGAGAGGGGAGCCGGCACACTGCCACCAATGTTGTTGATGCAATAGAGGGAGGGAGGGGGGCCGGGGGAGGCGGCACACTGCCACCAATGTTAATGCAATAGAGGGAGGGAGGGGGGCCGGGGGAGGCCGCACACTGCCACCAATGTTAATAATGCAATAGAGGGAGGGGGGGGGGCGGGGGAGGCCGCACACTGCCACCAATGTTAATAATGCAATAGAGGGAGGGAGGGGGGCCGGGGAGGCCGCACACTGCCACCAATGTTAATAATGCAATAGAGGGAGGGAGGGGGGCCGGGGGAGGCCGCACGCTGCCACCAATGTTAATAATGCAATAGAGGGAGGGAGGGGGGACTGGGGGAGGCCGCACACTGCCACCAATGTTAATAATGTAATAGAGGGAGGGAGGGGGGGCCGGGGGAGGCCGCACACTGCCACCAATGTTAATAATGCAATAGAGGGAGGGGGGGCCGGGGGAGGCCGCACACTGCCACCAATGTTAATGCAATAGAGGGAGGGAGGGGGGCCGGGGGAGGCCGCACACTGGCCACCAGTGATATTCAAACTGGGGAGGGGGGGGGTCTGCCCCCTGCTGCCTGGCAGCCCCTGATCTCTTACAGGGGGCTATGATACGCACAATTAACCCCTTCAGGTACGGCACCTGAGGGGTTAATTGTGCTGATCACGGCCCCCTGTAAGAGATCAGGTGCTGCCAGGCAGCAGGGGGCAGTCATGTACACAGTTTGTAGTATATTCTAACTAGAAGCGTCCCCATCACCATGGGAACGCCTCTGTGTTAGAATATACTGTCGGATATGAGTTTTCACGATGTAACTCATATCCGACAGTATATTCTAACATAGAGGCGTTCCCATGGTGATGGGGACGCTTCAAGTTAAAATATACCATCGGATTGGAGAAAACGCCGATCCAATGGTATAAAAGAGAACTCCAGACTTTACATTGAAAGTCAATGGGGACGGATCCGTTTGCAATTGCACCATATTGTGTCAACGTCAAACGGATCCGTCCCCATTGACTTGCATTGTAATTCAGGACGGATCCGTTTGGCTCCTACGGACCCCGTTTTTACGGACCGTAAAAAAAAACGGTCGTTTGCATGAGGCCTTACACTCGGGATGAATGGGACATTTTTATTTTTATTAGGGGTGTAACGAATGAAATGTGTAAACCTTTATTTAGTGTGAGGGGTGTGTATGTAGTGTTTTCACATGTGAAGGGGCTTGTAATAAATTAGAAATTAAATTTAGAAGAAAAGTTGTAAAAAAAAAAAAGGTATTTTCTGAAAAAAAAGTCTTCTGCACAAAAAAAGTCTTTGCTGCACAAAAAAGTATTCTCTGCAACAACAAAAAAAAAACTTGCCGTGCAATCTGAGCAGACGCAATTATTAATGGTCACTACTGATCGGTGCTCAGTGGTTGCAAAATGGACGCACGCAGATGGTGCGTTGGTGTAAAAACCTAAACTCACACTAAGGCCTCATGCACACGACAGTTGTTTTTTGCGTCCACAAATTGTGCATCCGCAAAAAAAAAAAGGGATGCGGCATCCCTTTTTTTCACAGATCCCTTGAAATAAATGCCTATCTTTGTCCGCAAATGTGAAAAAAGTAGGACATGCACTATTTTTTTTTGCTGAAGGTAAACACGGACAACGGACGCGGAACACAAACGGATGAACTATCAGCATTTTTTTGCTGACCGATTGAAATGAATGGGTCCTCATCCTATCCGCAAAAAAAAACAGAACGGAGGCCTTGTGTGCATATGGCCTAACTGAAACTTATATATATATATATATATTTTTTTATTTTTTTTTTATATATATATATATATGTTAAAGGGGGTATTAATTATTGATATTTATGCAAATCTCAATAATTAATATTCATAAATAGGCGTAATCGTCTGGTGATGACTCCGCCTATTTATGCCTTAATGAACAATATTTTACTGCTGATTACCCTAGTCTAATCACCAACTACACTTACTGCATGCGCCTTACTGACTACCACTAGTAATCACACGTTACACAATAGGTGTGAATGACAACGTATTTATTAATTATACACTAGTAACACAATGCCAATAATATACTACCTCTATTGCGGCAAATACTTTACAACAATAGAGGTATTATTATGTTTATAACTATATATATCTATAACAAGGGGATAGCTATATATCGTTATAACAGCGCACTACAATATAAATACACACACTAATACAATATACTAACACGGTTCTAACTATACAGCACAATCCCAAATTCCACCCCACATAGTATTCATACACACAAATATCAATAACCAACCCGCCTTACTAATCACTGTCCCTACGGGGTACAAGGGGTATGTACGCAGGGGATATCAGGTCTTGGGACAGGGGAAGGTAAGGGTAACCAGGGATACAGGGGATGAAGGTATTGTATGGGGGTGGGGTAAAGGTATGAGGGGAACAGGGGAACCAAGGGAGGGTTATGAGGGTGTATAGGGGGGTAAATAGGGTATAGGAGGGTGTATTGTAGGGGGGTAGATAGGGTATAGGAGGGTATTGGTAGTATAGGGGGGTAGATATCGTTGGTGGTATAGGGGGGGTAGATAGGGTATAGGAGGATATCGTTGGTGGTATAGAGGGGGGGGGGTTGATACTTATGGTTTTCTTGCTCGTTGTCCAGGGGGGGGCTCGTTTGTCCGGGGATGATTCTCCTGCTGGGGTGGCCCACCTGACTACTGCAGCGTAGCGCTGCTGGACTATTTAAGTCCAGCAGCGCTCGCTCCCGAGGCCGCCCGTCCCGCGGCGCGCATGCGCGCCGTCGGCCCGAACACGTAGCTGGGGATAGTTAAATACCAAAAGGCATCGGATCTCTATTGATCCCATGCCTTTTGATGTCACCAGAGGCCCATCCATACCTGTATCTGTACATATACACGGAGATGCAGGCCGAAAAGGGGCCTATATACATCTCCGTGCATATCCACAGATCCCACCCGGACGAGCCCATGGACAAGGGCTAATATATATGTATATATGTCAAGGCATACATACATATATATTTAAATATGACATTTCCCTCAACAATCCCCCTGTTGTCGGGAATACGACAATAAACATTTTGGGGGAAGGGTTGGGAGGCATTTGCCTCCTCAATCGTAGCCTTGGTGACAGTTCAGGGAGGACTAAAGTAATCTGACTCTTAGGTACCTAGACATCACTCATCGTGTATAACATCTCCATCCTGCCTCTCATTAAAAGGTCTCCATCCACCGAATACACCATCTTCGTCTCCTTGGATAACTTTCTTGGTATCTTATGATCTTCAGGTGACAGCCACTCCCAAACTCCGGAACGGCTTCACCCTTGCAGTCTTTTGATCACTCCACTCAGCGACCGTGTATGGTCTTTTCTTTCTCTTTACCAGTGTTGCTTTCCCGGCGTCAGTCCCCCGCAATGTCAGTGCCAGTCCTTCGGTGTCAGTCACTCCCAATGATTCTGGAATGACTTTACCCTTATGTAGCACCTCCTTCTGGGGTACTGACGGCTGTAGGTTGGCCTTTTAAATTATCTTGATTGAAGACTTAGTTGTTCGAGAGGTTCTCCCATGGACAGATACGTAGATATTTATAAGGCAGGACAGAGTTTCTGGTGCGGGGTGATGTCATAGTACCTAAATTCTAACCGCGGGAAGGAACCCCGCACTACCACCATTCAGTCCAACCCTTACAAAAAGTCACCATTGTCGATGTTAAAGTGGCAAATGCTTTGGTAATAAGGGGCCTGACCCTAGGGAATCTACTCTTCCCCACTCACGCAAACAGGTCCCATCCCTCCCCATACAGCCTAATTCAATTTAGTGTGTACCCATAGAGTCTCAGGCAACCTGGCCTATCTTTCTACACCTCCAAAGATGCCGGTAGTTAACAGACTTCCGTGTCATTGGGAAATGACTATAGGATGCAAGTGTGCGTTCAACCATAATGTAGTATGGCCGTCGCACAATTGCACCCAGAGCCTCCACGGGCACACAAGGAACTCACAGGCTTATCATCAATATGAATCTATACACAGTATAACGGTTACAGAGTGGCCTAGGATACATCCCGAACCCTTATATGAAACTCTACTATATTATAACACACATATATATATATATAATGCTATGAGGTTACAGAATGTCCTTTGGATTTTCATCCCGATCCTCATAGGAAACAGTATGTCCATTCAGTCTCTGGCTTCAGGACTTTGTTGGAGCTAAGTCCTGAGCCTCCTACGATTGACTTCATGAAGCTCTGTCTGGTTCTGGTTTAGTTGGTCCGCAAGTCTCTTGACCCTCCTGTAGATTAGACACAGTCCCGTGTACATGATGATTACCAGAACCAGAAGAACTATCACCGGGTGTATCAATAGATTAAAGAAGGATGTTGCCTTGGGGCTGTAGCCGAACAGGCTTTCCCACCAGGAAACTTTGGAGTCTTTGTCCAAGGCGGTAGTGATTGCCGTTATTTTGTTCTTGTCGTGGGTCAGTTGGATGGTGGCCCGTTTCTCAGTTTCTCGAAGATTTTGAAGTATTTCGTTTTCTTGGCTGAAGTCTAGTAGGAGGTGTTTGAGCTCTATCCCAAAACCCAGAGGAATCTTCTGGAGTCTCACCGGAACGTCAGGGCGGATGTCGAGTCTCTTCTCCGGGGTGATTGGTGTCCTTCCTTGTAGCTCTGCGACATCTAAACCTAGGACGGGACTAAGGGTGCAATACGCTCCAGGGAGGAGTTCTCCTCTCTCGGTGCAATTAGTTCCATAAATGGTGTAAGACATATTTTGCCTCTGGTACCAGCACCAATACCCTTGCCCCAAGTATTTAGGGGAGGAGGGCATTGGGCTGGCCTTCATCTCACAGGACCCCTCGGTGCTCCAGCACTGGTGTCTTAACACCCGATCCTGACCACCTTGACAGAGGATGGCATCCTCTTTCTTCCAGCATCCCTCTGTGTCTAACAGATAAGGATGGCCTCCCTCATAGGTTAGAACGCCCGAGGGGAGCTGTGGATGAAGCACCGTCTGGTTATTTATGACAATCCCTAGGTTAACTGCACTGTAACCCTGTCTAAGATGACCAGATACCGGAGCCAAGGATGACGCAGTGCAAGTGAGATTCCTACAGCCGTGCCACTGTACTACCCACCAGTTGGTGTGATTGGCTGCAAAAGGAGATATAAGAGGACTTACCCGTTGGCGGAGGTTAAATGGAAAATGTCCGCCGTACAACGATGATACAATATGTTTAAGGTTGCCTGAGAGTTCACTCTGGACTTGCGTACACGCCAGAGCGAGCTGAGCTCTATCCTGTTCTTCCAAGAGACCCACAACTAACCTTCTAAACTTCTCTCGTAAAGCAGAAGATAGAGAGGTAGTGGCATCTATGTGCGAATGCTGCAAACCCTCTAAGACGTGGTTTACATCAAGCTGGGTCTCGAATCCTTCTCCGGCGTGTCACGCAACATCCCCAAGTTTACCTCTCAGGACTTCCATATCCATAGTGTTCAGGGCGCCCACTCCCAATGCACCTCCGCCTAATCCCATGGCTATCAGATCTCTTCTTCTCCTTTGATTCCTGTGTATGAGATCATCCTTTCTTACCTCTTGCCCCGCCTCTATCCAACCTCTTATCATGTCAATTTGGTTTCTCACAAACTCCCCACATCTGTGATCCCATTGGTCGACTCGGAAGTCATCTACGGAAATTCTCCAAGTAAAAAGGACGAATTTTGTCCCCGTGATGATCTTCCATGGGGATGACAGTTGAGGAGCTATAGGATCTGCCAATTGATGGATAGGGGCGTTGCAAGAGTCTAAATGCATTTTTACAGGTTGGAGACCTGTTGCTTCATAGGGGATCCTCACCACGGTTACACAAACTTGCCCTCTACCTTTGAACGGATACCATTGGTCACTTTCTCCAACCTGTAGCACTAGTTTTCCTACGGGTTTGGATTTAGACAGATAGACCCATTGTGTAAAGGTCCAGCACCCTTCATCTACTGCCTCGCAAAAAGGCCATCTAAACGAACCATCTATATTGATGTCAAAGTTAATATCCCTGCCACTGGGGTCTTTCCAATCGGAAGACACATACCTCCCCCGGTATTCCTCATTCATAGGGGTACCGTCCATCCATACATCCACTGTAGGGGTATCCACTCCATTGCACACCAAATCCCATCTCCAGGGATTAGTGTCCAAGGTTACCATCTGGGTATCTTGTTCCCAGTGGGCATAGGTGATGAAATAATATCGAGTCACCTCCTGAACACACTTGTCTCTCATGATGGTGATCATAAAAGACCGTATGGATGGAGATCCCCTTAACTGAGCATACCTGAGATCCTTGGCATCTGTCCGTACTTTTAAAATGGTGGCTCGGTAAAAGCCTTCCAGTTTTACCGGACCACTCTGGTCATTCCATAGGACCTGGCCAGAGTTACTGCAGTTTAACTTTAGCATCATTATACTGGTTCGTATGTAATCTGTGGACACATGTCCCTGAACATAACTGGATTCCCTAGTGATAATCATCTGGGAATCTCTTAACATACAATAAGCTTTTAGGGTGCCCTTTATCGGAATGGGTCTGTCAAAATATGTCCTTACCCTCAGCCCATCTTGGCTATCCCTCCTTATGAAGGTAGCTTTAAGGATATACCAGCCACTATATTCTGCACCCGTGACATCCTCGGGGCTCAGAACCCCCTCCTTGGTACACAACACTGTGGTAGTGTTGGCTTCTACTTGTTTGTAAGGATGTAAGTGAGGGTCCCTAGACACCCATCTTAAGGAACTCATAGGAGTAGGGTCAGAGTCCCGAAAATGTCTGAATTCTTTGAGGCAGAGGGCATGTAAATCATGTTGTATGGCAGACACATTCTCCACAGGGGTATAATGTTGAATTACACCTTGGGCAAAACTCTCCCTCTGGAAACCATACAGATACCACTGTCCTGGTGTAAAGGAAAAGTTCTCGTATGGTTTCAGGATTTTGCCCTCCAAACATTCCACCATTAAAAGGCCGGGTTTATTCATAACTCCCAGGCCCTCCCCCGAAGAGGTTGAGCCCGCCATCATCATGCTTACCACCAGTGCCACAAGTTGGGGATATGCCATGTTCAGAGGATTTCTATATCTTTTCAGGCTAGTCGTAACCTTGGTGAGTCTCCCTCCCGTGATCTGTTAATTCAATGTGTATGTAATTAGTTTCATGGATCCACCCTCGACCCACCAAAACCCCCCCCCCCCTGTTTACCCAACTGTGTGAGGGTTATGTTATTGTGTTGGGGAGGCTCGGGTGGCCTTGGCCTGGTCGATATGGATCCATAAAACTCCCTGTCGCCTACGTGACTTTTTCTTGGTTGTCATCGGCCTTTGCACCTTTAGCATGGTGTCACCCATTACTTCAAGGACCTGATAGGGTCCTTCCCAGTTTGCATCCCAGGGGCCGGCCCGACGGAAGATTTTCACCATCACCAGCTCTCCTACAGAGGGCATTGGTGTTTCCCCCTGTAGATACGGTCTGTGTAGCCGTATTGCTGCATGAGGCAATAACTCCTTCAGGTTTAGTTGTACCTGTTGGAGAAACAGGTCTCTGGCGATGGTGTTCTTCACTGGTTCTGACACTAGGGGTTCATTGGGCAGGCATAAGGGCATTTTGCGTCCGGTCATTAGTTCGAACGGGGTGATACCGGTACTGGTAGCCTCGGTAGCTCGGATTCCCATGAGCACGGCTGGCAGAGAGGTTACCCATGAGGAGCCTTTCTCCAGTAGTGCTTTAGAAAGTCGTGTTTTTATGGTATTCATCCGCTCCACGATGCCCGCTGACTGAGGGTGGTAAGGCACATGAAACCTTTGCTTTATGTCTAAAAGACCACAAAGCGCTTTCATTACCTTACCCGTGAAATGGGTCCCTCTGTCTGACTCTATCAATCTGGGAATACCCCATCGTGACAGAACCTGTTCCCAGAGAACACGGGCAGTGGTTGTAGCCGAATCGTTGACCGTGGGGATGGCCTCTACCCATTTAGAGAAAACATCCACTACCACCAGTGCGTAACGATAGTTACGACTTCCTGTTGGTAAAGGTCCTATAAAATCTATTTGTAGTGCGGACCATGGACCATCTGCAGGAGGGACTCGCTGCAACACCGGCTTCAGGGCTGACGCCCTTGGGTTAACCTGAGCACATACCAGGCACTGTTGTGTTACTTCCTCTACTGTGTTGGACATTCCCGGCCAGTATAATTTGTCTCTCAGGAGAGACAAGAGTTTATCCCGGCCCAGGTGTCCAAACAGTTGGTGGTTCAATCGGGTCAGTTCTGCTTGCAGATGCTGTAGAACCACGGGAAGAGGAAGTTGTTGTGTACCGGTATCATAACACAGGATCCCTTGCTGTCTTGACCAGGGATGCTGAGGAGATGTGAGGTGTGTCATTAGAAGAGGGTCTTTTGCTTGTTCCTCCTCAAATGACACCGGGCCTTTATTCAGGTTGGTACGAACTGCAATGTGGTAGGCCGGTAGCGGCTCAGTGTCTGTTTCCTGAAGGATCCCAGATACTGCCGCTAGTTTGGCCAATTCATCCGCCTTGTTGTTACCTAGCGTCAAAGGCTCATCCCCTTTCTGATGCGCAGGGATTTTTATGATGGCTGCTTCCGCCGGGTGTGCCATGCCCCATTCCCAAAGTTCTTTCAGGACCGACAAATGAGCCAGAGGTTTGTTTTGGCTATCCACAAATCCTCGTCTTTTCCATGTGTCCAGGTGCAGGGTGAGAGAACGAACTACATATGAACTGTCGCTATATATAGTTCGTTTCCCTGGGGGTTGAAGAAGTAAGGCTTTCTTGACTGCCTCCAGTTCCGCCCGCTGTGCCGACATGTGACCTAGGTAACTTGACAAGATTCTGGGTACCTGTGGTCTCATCCAGCACAGCAAAACCTGTGACATAGGTCCCATCCATGAAAAATCGAGAGCCATCAACAAAGATGACTCTGTCTTCTGGATGTTTATCGGTCCTGTAAATTTGTGGCGCGTTGATGTGCGCTGGTTGGCCACAGTCATGTTCGGTGCCAGTTAGGTTCAGTAACTGGGACAGAACATATTTGGCTTTGTGGTTCACCTGTAGGCTCCGGCCACTGAGATCCATAATCCACCTCCCAAATCTCTGTTGGGAGACTCCAGGGAGTGTATCATGGAGCAGGAGGGCCAATGGAGAGTGTGGAGTCTGCAAAGTGAGGGGCCTGAAGCCTACAATATGCTCAGTGGTTTTGACGGCATAGTGTATGGCTGCCAGTTGTTTGGCACACTCAATCGAACCCTCGTTCAACAGGCGAAAGTAACCTGGAGAAGTATTCCAGCGGTCTAGTGTCATACCCTATCTGCTGTAGGAGGACCGCTGAGATAGACTCCGTCCCTGCATGCGCCTGTATGGCTATTTCCCCTTCAGGATGGGGGGTAGCCAATACAGGGCAGAGGAGAGGTCCCTTTTCAAAGTAGAAAAGGCCTCTTCCTGTGCATCAGACCAACCTTTGATTGAAGGGTCTTCTCCTCTGAGGAGTTCATAGAGGGGTTTTGCTTTGGCAGCAAAATCCTCTATGAACTCCCTCATGAAATTAGCAACTCCCAGGAATTTTCTTAAATCCTGTAGAGTGCCCGGCCTAGGTAACTTTACCATGGCTTCCACTCTGGCTGCCATGATCCCTTTGGCTCCAAAAGAAATTTGGACTCCAAGAAAAGTCACCTCCGTTCTGGCCAAATTTGCCTTGTGGGGACTCAGCTTGAGTCCTGACTTGGCCAGGAGTCCCAATAGCTCTTTTAACAGAACCAAGTGTTCTTCTATGGTTTCTGTTTGTAAGAGCAGGTCATCCACGTATTGCAGAAGGCATCCCGGCCGTGAAAATACGCTCAGAACGGCCGCCAATGCCTGGTGAAAATACGTGGGACTACTGTGGAATCCCTGGGGGAGTACACCAAACATGTACTGTTTGTCCCCTACTGTAAAGGCAAATTTGTACCTACAGTTTTCAGTGAGTTCAATAGAGAAGAACCCATTGGCAACATCTATGGTTGAGAATATGCGACTTTTGCCGCTTATTCTGGCCATGATGTCGGGAGTCTGTGCCACCACTGGAGCGGACATTGGGGTGTACTTGTTGAGGACCCGGAGATCTATGGTGAGCCTCCATGCATTGGTGTCCTTTTTCTTTACTGGCCAGAGGGCATTGTTGCATTTAGAATTGCCCTCTATGACCACCCCCTTAGTTTTCAATTCTTGGACAGTGTCCAAAATTGAATGGGTGGCTTCTGGCGGAAAGCGGTATTGGCGTTGAGGTGGAGGGTCGGGACCTTGTATGTCCACCTGAACTCCAATCAGTCTGCCACAATCGTTTTTTCCCTGGGCCCACAGATCGGGGTACTCATACACAATAGGCTCAAGATCTGGATTATGCGAGATCTCAGGCCATTTGTGTTCAAGTACTTCAGTAGAGTCATCTACTGTTGGCAATGGTGGTCCCAGAAACTGGCGTTGGATGACAAACACCTTGGATTGTCTGGGACCCTTCCACACAATACTATTTGCCAGATCTAGGATCCACCCATTTTGTGTCATTACGTCGGTTCCAATAATGTTGTCAGAACCGGGGTAATACCACATGGGGATCCTAAGGGTCGTGTGAGTGGTAATCTGGACAATTACTTCTTCTATTCTGTGGGCCTTCACCCCCCCTTGTTGGTGATCAAATCCGATCACCACACACTGAGGGCTGTTGGGATGTAAATCATGTTTGACATTGGTAATGGAAATTTCCGCACCAGTGTCCAGCATGATTTCGGCGTCCTGATTTTTGATTTTGGCTTTTATGTGGGGTCTCCCTGAAGAATCCAGTATGATAGGACATACTGGCGCCAGTTCTTTAGGGATCCCTGATCTTCAATCAATTTCTACCAGACTCCCAGTAGGTACCTGTGAGGTACATACTGCCACTTGTGGGTTCTTGTTATGGACCCTTAGTGTGGATTCCAGGGATTCCACACTCCTTCCTAAACGCGCAGGGTCATTCACAACAGCCACACGTTTTGGTGTCTGGACCTGTGAATGTCCCAGATATTCCCCCACTGGTTTGGCATAATTAGGTTTCATCTTGAAACCGTTATTATTGCCCGTTCTCTCAGGATTTGTCCGGTTATTACGTGACCATTGTGGACAATTCCTCTTTATGTGCCCGTATTGTAAACATAGGAAGCATCGAATGCTTCCTATCCTTTCCAATGGCGGGGCCGTGGGGCGAATAGTTAAATTACCCTTTGTGTGCTGTACCCGATCATCTTGAGATATATCAGGTACAGGCGCACGCTCCGTCACTTTGACGAATTTCTTATTGAGCAGTGTATCCTGTCTGCACTGCTCAATAATCATAGCAGCATCCGTGAGGGATGGTTCCCTGGCTGCGCTTAACCGGATTGCGGTATCAAGGTATGGGAATTTTTCCACAAACATACGTATCATACCCTGTGGAATTCCGACACCGTGATCCTTTGTAACCCTTCTATACATGGCTTCAAACCGACTACACATAGACAAAGGTTTGTCATGTATAGTGGGTTTGAACTTGGACAGGATATCTGGAGTGACGTCCCAATGGCCCGTTGCCAGTCTCATGAGTATGGAGAGACGTTCCTCCTTGTCATAAAACTGTCCATTCATGGGTTGTGTCCTCCCCGTTACCTCATACCTTTGGTTTAGGTGTGTAGGTAACCATAACTTGAATAGCTCCATGCGATATTCGTGAGCCACTGAATACTTGTTACAGTGACCCTCGAAGATATCACATGAAGTAAACGGATCTACAATGGGATCATATTTTGGGATCTCCTTGCAGATCCGTAACAGGAAGTTTATCCTTTCCATACTGGAATGGTTAGGATAAAAATCTTCCTGTCTTTCCGGACGCGTTGGTGGATTGGAAGTGGTAAATGGCCAACCACTTTCCTCTCTCCAATCGTTGTCCTGTTCCTGGAATCGGTTGCTACCCCTATTCTCCCTGGGTGTTTGGGTAAAAGGTAGCGTCCGTTCCACCTGTCCCCTGGTGTCTACTGCCTCGGGTGTTTGATCCGTGGAAGATATTGGCGCTGTCGCCGCTGTCTCCCCATGTGCCGTTCCCGAAACACAAACCTGTTTCGTGGGCAACATGCTGTTAGTACCAGGCCGTGACAGATTCGAGATGACCTGCTGCAAATCCGCAATGGTTTGCGTTTTTGCAGCCAGGTCCTCTCGAAGTTGAACAATCATGCTATCCATGGATACCGTATTGTTCCTGAACTGATTTATCTCAGTGTACAGTCTGAGCAGTTCCTTGTCCATGTCAGAGTAGAAACTCTCCTTGTCCGAGAGTCTAGACTCTAACACGCAAATCTCCCTGCCCCTCTCGGCCGTACACTGGGACTTCTCTTGTAGTTGTGTTTGTAATGTGTGTAACTGTTTAATGTTCTCAACACAACAATTGCAGTGAAAGTCTGCCATGTTGGAAACTTCCTCTGCCTTTGTTGTGCTGTTAAGTGTTTCTAGATGTTCTGGCTTCCAAATGATATCCTCAAAGGTATGAACCAATTTGGCTAGCATTTGGAGTCGTTTTTTTGTTTTTTTGAACACACTACGATTAATGCACAGTTTATCGTGAGCGTATGCCTGGTCCAATAAAGTGGACCATAGCAGCTCAGTGGATTTGTAAGTGGTGGGGATGATGGGGTTGTATGTGCTATGTTTGCTGAGGTGTTGCAGTGTGGTGAAGTTCATACTCACTTTTTGACGAGAGGCCATCTTCATTGGTGTCGTTGATTCTTGTGTTGTTGCGTGGAGGAGGTCCTTCAATATTCGGAACGCCTTCTCCCGTTCAGCTAGACGACTTCTGTTTCAACGATGATGGTTCTCTCTTCAGTGGTGTTGTGATGACTTCTCTCCAGTTGGCGTGTAAGGGAATCAGAAAATATTAGTACACAAAGATCAGGAAAGATTTTAGATTCTCTGCTGTAGAGTTTGCTCTGTGTCCGGTTCTGATCGAGAAAAACCCGCTCTTACCCGTCCGAACTTGCAGGCTATGGACGCTCAGATCCACTGACCGCGTCCTTCCCACCTGATTAGTTCACAGCGTAAGCGGTTTTTCTGTTCCAAAACCAACCACAGATACAAACCCACAGCAGTGGGCCTGGCTCGCCAATGTTAAAGGGGGTATTAATTATTGATATTTATGCAAATCTCAATAATTAATATTCATAAATAGGCGTAATCGTCTGGTGATGACTCCGCCTATTTATGCCTTAATGAACAATATTTTACTGCTGATTACCCTAGTCTAATCACCAACTACACTTACTGCATGCGCCTTACTGACTACCACTAGTAATCACACGTTACACAATAGGTGTGAATGACAACGTATTTATTAATTATACACTAGTAACACAATGCCAATAATATACTACCTCTATTGCGGCAAATACTTTACAACAATAGAGGTATTATTATGTTTATAACTATATATATCTATAACAAGGGGATAGATATATATCGTTATAACAGCGCACTACAATATAAATACACACACTAATACAATATACTAACACGGTTCTAACTATACAGCACAATCCCAAATTCCACCCCACATAGTATTCATACACACAAATATCAATAACTAACCCGCCTTACTAATCACTGTCCCTACGGGGTACAAGGGGTATGTACGCAGGGGATATCAGGTCTTGGGACAGGGGAAGGTAAGGGTAACCAGGGATACAGGGGATGAAGGTATTGTATGGGGGTGGGGTAAAGGTATGAGGGGAATAGGGGAACCAAGGGAGGGTTATGAGGGTGTATAGGGGGGTAAATAGGGTATAGGAGGGTGTATTGTAGGGGGGTAGATAGGGTATAGGAGGGTATTGGTAGTATAGGGGGGTAGATATCGTTGGTGGTATAGGGGGGGTAGATAGGGTATAGGAGGATATCGTTGGTGGTATAGAGGGGGGGGGGTTGATACTTATGGTTTTCTTGCTCGTTGTCCAGGGGGGGCTCGTTTGTCCGGGGATGATTCTCCTGCTGGGGTGGCCCACCTGACTACTGCAGCGTAGCGCTGCTGGACTATTTAAGTCCAGCAGCGCTCGCTCCCGAGGCCGCCCGTCCCGCGGCGCGCATGCGCGCCGTCGGCCCGAACACGTGGGCCGGCGCGGTGATATGACATCACCGCGCCGGCCCGCGCCTCCCAGAGCGCGCTTCTAGGTGGAGGATTCCTTTGATCCTCCGCCTGTAGTCCCCTGCATACCTCGCGGCGCGATAATTATTGCGCCGGAGGTATGCAGATAACAGAGGGAGGGATGTTTGTTTCCCTCTCTCTGTTATGTTAACTATCCCCAGCAGCTGGGGATAGTTAAATACCAAAAGGCATCGGATCTCTATTGATCCCATGCCTTTTGATGTCACCAGAGGCTGGACATGATTGTCCAGCCAGCTGGTGACCTTCCTCATCCCCTGCAGGGATGCAGGAGGAGGGGGGGGGGGGGGTCACATATTGTCTGATACTATATGTGTATGGATGCTTGGGGCACATCCATACACATATATATCTATATACATATATATATATTTATCTAAATACATAGGTGTATATTCATTGATGTTTGGGGCACATCCATGAATATACAGCTATACACAGGGCACAAATATTAAGCCCATCCATACCTGTATCTGTACATATACACGGAGATGCAGGCCGAAAAGGGGCCTATATACATCTCCGTGCATATCCACAGATCCCACCCGGACGAGCCCATGGACAAGGGCTAATATATATGTATATATGTCAAGGCATACATACATATATATTTAAATATGACATTTCCCTCAACAATATATATATATATATACAGGTCCCTCTAAAAAAATTAGCATATTGTGATAAAGTTCATTATTTTCTGTAATGTACTGATAAACATTAGACTTTCATATATTATAGATTCATTACACACCAACTGAAGTAGTTCAAGCCTTTTATTGTTTTAATATTGATGATTTTGGCATACAGCTCATGAAAACCCAAATTTCCTATCTCAAAAAATTAGCATATTTCATCCGACCAATAAAAGAAAAGTGTTTTTAATACAAAAAAAGTCAACCTTCAAATAATTATGTTCAGTTATGCACTCAATACTTGGTCGGGAATCCTTTTGCAGAAATGACTGCTTCAATGCGGCGTGGCATGGAGGCAATCAGCCTGTGGCACTGCTGAGGTGTTATGGAGGCCCAGGATGCTTCGATAGCAGCCTTAAGCTCATCCAGAGAGTGTTGGGTCTTGCGTCTCTCAACTTTCTCTTCCCAATATCCCACAGATTCTCTATGGGGTTCAGGTTAGGAGAGTTGGCAGGCCAATTGAGCCCAGTAATACCATGGTCAGTAAACCATTTACCAGTGGTTTTGGCACTGTGAGCAGGTGCCAGGTCGTGCTGAAAAATGAAATCTTCATCTCCATAAAGCTTTTCATCAGATGGAAGCATGAAGTGCTCCAAAATCTGCTGATAGCTAGCTGCATTGACCCTGCCCTTGATAAAACACAGTGGACCAACACCAGCAGCTGACATGGCACCCGAGACCATCACTGACTGTGGGTACTTGACACTGGACTTCAGGCATTTTGGCATTTCCCTCTCCCCAGTCTTCCTCCAGACTCTGGCACCTTGATTTCTGAATGACATGCAACAGTCCAGTGCTGCTTCTCTGTTGCCCAGGTCAGGCGCTTCTGCCGCTGTTTCTGGTTCAAAAGTGGCTTGACCTGGGGAATGCGGCACCTGTAGCCCATTTCCTGCACACGCCTGTACACGGTGGCTCTGGATGTTTCTACTCCAGACTCAGTCCACTGCTTCTGCAGGTCCCCCAAGGTCTGGAATCGGTCCTTCTCCACAATCTTCCTCAGGGTCCGGTCACCTCTTCTCTTTGTGCAGCGTTTTCTGCCACACTTTTTCCTTCCCACAGACTTCCTACTGAGGTGCCTTGATACAGCACTCTGGGAACAGCCTATTCGTTCAGAAATTTCTTTCTGTGTCTTACCCTCTTGCTTGAGGGTGTCAATGATGGCCTTCTGGACAGCAGTCAGGTCGGCAGTCTTACCCATGATTGCGGTTTTGAGTAATGAACCAGGCTGGGAGTTTTTAAAAGCCTCAGGAATCTTTTGCAGGTGTTTAGAGTTAATTAGTTGATTCAGATGATTAGGTTAATAGCTCGTTTAGAGAACCTTTTCATGATATGCTAATTTTTTGAGATAGGAATTTTGGGTTTTCATGAGCTGTATGCCAAAATCATCAATATTAAAACAATAAAAGGCTTGAACTACTTCAGTTGGTGTCTAATGAATCTAAAATATATGAAAGTCTAATGTTTATCAGTACATTACCGAAAATAATGAACTTTATCACAATATGCTAATTTTTTGAGAAGGACCTGTATATATATATATATAAAACTACCACTAACTGCAGGTATTTTTACATTAATGGTAGTCTCCTATGTACTGTATATTCCTGCATATAAGACTACTTTTTAACACATAAAAATCTTCGCAAAAGTCGGGGGTCGTCTTATACGCCGGGTGTCGTCTCATATGCCGGTATACAGCGTGCTGAAACTTACTTCCTAGCAAGACTGGAGAAGCTGTCCTTCTCCAGCTTCAGGGACAGGCGCCCTCTAGCTGAGCCACCGTGTGCTGCATCCCGGCCAGCCGCTCCTGAAGCAGCCCCCTCTTCCTGCTCTCAGTGGTTTTCTCATGCCGGCAGTATCACATTGCGTACTACCGCTCAGATCGTCTTGAAGACAGGGAGGGCTGGGCAGGGAGAGCTGACCCACCCAATCCAAGCAGGCTTTGTATGCAGTGTGCACAGAAAATACCGGTACATCGCTTGCTGTGATTGGCTGGTTGTTGTATACTGGGTTGGATTGGCGATTCTGAGGGAAGGCAGGGGGGGGGGGAGCAGGAGCATCTGCACTTCAGCCAATTCTAATGTTGGCGGATCTCTAATGAAGTTTGGTGTGCATCTTATCTGTGGTGAAAAAACAGAGTCTATCTGGGGAGCAGATACATGTGGTGGTGAATACAGTACAACACCAGTATCTGTACCTGTACATACAGTACAGCACCAGTATCTGCATCGGTTCATACAGTATAGCGCCAGTACATACAGTACAGTATACAAATGGCTAACAGTCAAGACCCCATCATGGCTCTACCAGCAAGAAGAAAGAAATATGAAGCCAGTTTCAAACTTAAAGTTGTAAACTTTGCCATGGAACATAATAACTGCGCTGCTGCAAGACAATATGGAGTAACAGAAAAGATGGTTTGCGACTGGAAAGCAAATTAAAAGCATTAAAGAGTATGCCAAGGGGTAAGTGTGCATTAAGGAGAGGCACCCCACATTGGCCAGAACTCGAAAAACATGTAGCAGACATGGTGAATGAGCATCGCCAAAACGGTTATGTAGTGACACAAAATTAAATACGTTTATTTGCACTTCAGTGGCCAAATCTAACCGAGATCACAGCAACAGATTTCTGGGCATGCGCTGGGCTGTGACTCCGTGTGGTCACATGATTTTTCTCTCTTTTTTGGTCAGGTGACTGTTGTATATTCCTACTCCTACTGTCATCGGGGGTAGACAGAGCAGGTGTGTATATTGACATGTCGCTGTCTGTAATACTTCTGTCATGCAGCCTTTTTATGCACAGGGGTGTCCGGTACATTTTTTGTTGGATTGTGTATACCCAACTGCCGCATGGCGTAAGTCAGGTCGGGACTAGAGGGGCAGGTCTAGATGGAGGGATCGCAGAAATCCTATACTTATCTGAAAGACATGCCGCATTATTGTGTATGGTAGCTGGTGCTTGTTATTGATGGTGAGATCAGTAGAGAGACTAAAAATCTTTGGATTTAAAAATATATACAGTACAGACCAAAAGTTTGGACGCACCTTCTCATTCAAAGAGTTTTCTTTATTTTCATGACTATGAAAATTGTAGATTCACACTGAAGGCATCAAAACTATGAATTAACACATGTGGAATTATATACATAACAAAAAAGTGTGAAACAACTGAAAATATGTAATATTCTAGGTTCCTCAAAGTAGCCACCTTTTGCTTTGATTACTGCTTTGCACACTCTTGGCATTCTCTTGATGAGCTTCAAGAGGTAGTCACCTGAAATGGTCTTCCAACAGTCTTGTAGGAGTTCCCAGAGATGCTTAGCACTTGTTGGCCCTTTTGCCTTCATTCTGCGGTCCAGCTCACCCCAAACCATCTCGATTGGGTTCAGGTCCGATGACTGTGGAGGCCAGGTCATCTGGCACAGCACGCCATCACTCTCCATCATGGTCAAATAGCCCTTACACAGCCTGGAGGTGTGTTTGGGGTCATTGTCCTGTGGAAAAATAAATGATGGTCCAACTAAACGCAAACCGGATGGAATAGCATGCCGCTGCAAGATGCTGTGATAGCCATGCTGGTTCAGTATGCCTTCAATTTTGAATAAATCCCCAACAGTGTCACCAGCAAAGCACCCCCACACCATCACACCTCCTCCTCCATGCTTCACGGTGGGAACCAGGCATGTAGAGTCCATCCGTTCACCTTCTCTGCATCGCACAAAGACACGGTGGTTGGAACCAAAGATCTCAAATTTGGACTCATCAGACCAAAGCACAGATTTCCACTGGTCTAATGTCCATTCCTTGTGTTCTTTAGCCCAAACAAGTCTCTTCTGCTTGTTGCCTGTCCTTAGCAGTGGTTTCCTAGCAGATATTCTACCATGAAGGCCTGATTCACACAGTCTCCTCTTAAGAGTTGTTATAGAGATGTGTCTGCTGCTAGAACTCTGTGTGGCATTGACCTGGTCTCTAATCTGAGCTGCTGGTAACCTGCGATTTATGATGCTGGTGACTAGGATGAACGTATCCTCCGCAGCAGAGGTGACGCTTGGTTTTCCTTTCCTGGGGTGGTCCGCATGTGAACCAGTTTCTTTTTAGCGCTTGATGGTTTTTGCGACTGCACTTGGGGACACTTTCAAAGTTTTCCCAATTTTTCGGACTGACTAACCTTCATTTCTTAAAGTAACTGATGGCCACTCGTTTTTCTTTACTTAGCTGCTTTTTTCTTGCCCTAATACAAATTCTAACAGTCTATTCAGTAGGACTATCAGCTGTGTATCCACCTGACTTCTCCACAACGCAACTGATGGTCCCAACCCCATTTATAAGGCAAGAAATACCACTTATTAAACCTGACAGGGCACACCTGTGAAGTGAAAACCATTTCAGGTGACTACCTCTTGAAGCTCATCAAGAGAATGCCAAGAGTGTGCAAAGCAGTAATCAAAGCAAAAGGTGGATACTTTGAAGAACCTAGAATATGACATATTTTCAGTTGTTTCACACTTTTTTGTTATGTATATAATTCCACATGTGTTAATTCATAGTTTTGATGCCTTCAGTGTGAATCTACAATTTTCATAGTCATGAAAATAAAGAAAACTCTTTGAATGAGAAGGTGTGTCCAAACTTTTGGTCTGTACTGTATGTATATATATGTGTGTTTGCCGGTCTAGGCAATCAATAAATGATTAACTGGATAGAGTGATAAATAAATAAAATAAATTAGTAGTTAAAAAAGAGAGTAGTAATGCGTGATATATATGTATATATATATATATATATATATATGTATATGTGTGTATATATATATATATATATATATATAATCACGCTTTACTACTCTCTTTTTTAACTACTAATTTATTTTATTTATTTATTTATATATCACTCTATCCAGTTATTCATTTATTGATTGCCTAGACCGGCAAACACACATATATATACATATATATTTTTAAACCCAAAGATTTTTTGTCTCTCTACTGATCTCACCATCAATAACAAGCACCAGCTACCATACACAATAATGCGGCACGTCTTTCAGATAAGTATAGGATGTTCTGCGATCCCTCCATCTAGACCTGCCCCTCTAGTCCCGACCTGACTTACGCCATGCGGCAGTTCGGTATACACAATCCAACAAAAAATGTACCGGACACCCCTGTGCAAAAAAAGGCTGCATAACAGAAGTATTACAGACAGCGACCTGTCAATATACACACCTGCTCTGTCTACCCCCGATGACAGTAGGAGTAGGAATATACAACAGTCATCTGACCAAAAAAGAGAGAAAAATCACGTGACCACACAGAGTCACGGCCCAGCGCATGCCCAGAATAATAAGACCTATCAGAAGTGAGAACTCAACCCTGCCTCTAAAATCGTCATCCAGAGGCCTGTCCAATAAGGGACAACACTGGGAGCCATTGCATCACCGTAAGACCAGCCCACTTATATCACCGATAGGCCGGATCTACCGCGTCATCTAAGTACCGCCCCTGATGTCATCCAGATGCCTCACCGAAAGACCGGCCCACTGACATTACCGATAGGCCGGATTTACCGCGTCATCTAGGTACCGCCCCACTGACGTCATCCAGATGCCGGACCAATCAGGGAAACTTCCGCCCACGGCACGCCACTAGGAGGAGTAGAACAGAACAATAGCACAGCCCACAAGGCAAAATGATTGGCCACCTGACCCTGTGGGAGTGTTTGGTATCCTAGCGACCGGACAAACGCTCACGCCCCCAAGCTTCTTCCCACCCATGTGACTCGCACACATTGCGCTCAAACTGAGTGCATAAAACAACTGGAAGCACCTTGTTTTAAATGTAATAATAATTTTTATTGTCCTGATGAAGGGGGATGTTCTGCCCCCGAAACGCGTAGACCTTCTTTAATAAAAAGATTACCTTTATTGGTACCCTCTGAGTAACGAGTTCTTCCTGCACCAGCGCCACCGAGAATGGTCTGAATTTTCTTCACTTCTCTGCACGTATTTTATCCTGATAACCGTAACTACGGCAAGGGATACAGACCAGGGGCAGCAGGCGGTCTTTTCTTCCCCCGTTAACTCGACGGGTAATCATCCAGAAAAGCGATTCAGAGGCGTTGTGACCTTTCACAACCCCATTTGGTAAGCATAATCAGTGGTTTTTGCTTATACCTAGTGCTGTAAGGTTCTACACAAGAGGCGCTGCCTCCTCTCTTCTTTTTTTCCCAGTCATGAAGTGGGGAGGGAGGGAACAGCATGAGAAGTCCTCAAAGTGGCCCTATGACATAGTTGTGAGGTGGCACAATGACAGAGAGTGAAGGTGGCAGCAGCAGCATCAGGAGGAGGCCACAGGGTGGCACAATGACAGTGTGGAGGTGGCAGCAGCATCAGGAGGCCACAGAGTGGCACAATGACAGTTTGGAGATGGAAGCAGCAGCAGCATCAGGAGGAGGCCACAGGATGGCACAATGACAGTAGCAGCAGCAGCATCAGGAGACCTGAATGGTGAGGTGGCAGCAGTATCAGGAGACCACAGAGTGACCCGTTGACAGAATGGGGAGGTGGGTGGCAATACCAGTACCAGATGAAGATGGTGGGTGAAAGAAGGAGCACTTGGCATCAGATGTGTGGCATCAGGTGGGTGGAAGCATCAGAATAGTAGCTGAGGCAGGTAGCCAGAAGAAACCGGTCTCTTTTGTCAGTGTTGGTGTGGCACCATGGATGATCTAGTGTGATGCATCAGGCATTGGTGGGTGGAAATCCTGGCTGATTCATGCCTGATTCATTTTGACAAAGGTCAGTCTCTCCACATTTTAGGTAAACAGGTGGGTTCTTTTTGGGGTAACTATGGCCCCCGCCGCACTAAACACCCACTCTGATGCTGGGCAGGACAGCTTTTCCAGGGCAAACTCTACCAGTTGCGGCCACAAATCCAGTTTGGCTGCCCAGTAGTTCAGCTGATCTTCAATGTGGGGTGGCAGGGTGCTTTCCAAGTATGCTACCACCTGCTGGTTCAGGTCCTGCTCCAGGTCTAGCTGCTGCTGCTGAGGCATATTTTTTCCATGTAAATGTTATGTTCAAGTGTAATATACCTGGTTCACCATCAGATGGTGGCAGCAATGGCAGAGCTACCTTGCCTAGAATGAAACCTTCTTTCCATTCTAGCTCTCCCACTTGGGAGGAGTTCAGTTAGTTAGAGGTCAGTCTAGAGTATCCCCTGCTTGGGGAAGGAACATGCCCTCTTACCTGCTGGACGGGCCCTGTCAAAGTCAGCCTAGCTTACCCCTGCTAGGGTAAGGCTGTGTGCCAGCCAGCAGAGCACCATCAGCTCTGGTGGATCAGGAGGCCAAATCAAAGAGCCTCAGGAGCCAGGAGGAAAAAGTTCCCTGGATAAAGACCAAGACAATGTTTAAATATTGTTTCCTGATTAAAGTTTATTCAAGTAAAGCTGTTATCAACTTCAACACAAGTCTGGACTCAATTTATTTCATCATCCCCTTCAGCAACTATCCCTTGCTCTGCTTTGCATGGCAACGTCTGGGGTTCCAGGATATCCAGGTAGGAGCACCGTGACATGTGCACAGCCACATCTAAAGGGACATTATAGGCTACCCTTACACCACTCTGGCATTCCTACACCTGGGTAGTACTAACACCATCTACTTAAGGGGACTCTGTCCCTTGTTGCTTCAATGCAACTGGCCTCACAACAAAATTATTAAGGAGGGACCCCGGCCACTGACGGGGCATCTTACATGTCCTAACACGTGCAGCAGCAATTTTAGATAAAAATGCGATTCGTTACCATTTTTCCTGAAATTTGGATCGAATTCCACTTCATCAACTTCGATTCGCTCATCTCTATTAATTATGTCACTACCTCAGTACAGGATTATATTGCAGGCTTTTTCACAATTGTACAGCTGAATTCATATACCTACCTTACTCGTCTTCCTGTAAATCGAATGATATTCAGATTATATTTGGAGAGGAAATTTTGCAGGGATGACTGAACCAAAATAATGGTGTATTTACTACGAGGTTTACATATAAATTAGAATGATGCATCTGTTTCACACATTTTGCTAACAAGGGAATTACTTTGAAGAGTTTATCTGGCTTAGAATTCCTATTTTCAAAATATTAGGAAATTCTAAATTAATAGAATGTATGTTTCTGATAAATGGCAAATGAAGCACTACAAATAAAAATGTACAGTAAAGCTAATTTTTTGGTATAATTTCGTTGAATCAGGTGAATCAATTTTTTTTTTAATTCGCTAATCTCTAACAGTGATGTCACAGTACAGAGATAATAAACACAATGATGTCACAGTACAGGGATAATAAACACAGTGATGTCACAGTACAGAGATAATAAACACAGTGATGTCACAATACAGCCATAATACACACAGTGATGTTACTGTCCAGGGATAAGAAACACAGTGATGTCACAGTACAGCGATAATAAACCCAGTGATGTAATAGTAAAGGGATAATAAACACAGTGATGTCATAGTCCTGAGATAATAAACACAGTGATGTCACAGTACAAGGATAATAAACACAGTGATGTCACAGTACAGGGATAATAAACACAGTGATGTCACAATACAGCCATAATACACACAGTGATGTTACTGTCCAGGGATAATAAACACAGTGATGTCACAGTCCTGAGATAATAAACACAGTGATGTCACAATACAGCCATAATACACACAGTGATGTTACTGTCCAGGGATAAGAAACACAGTGATGTCACAGTACAGGGATAATAAACCCAGTGATGTAATAGTAAAGGGATAATAAACACAGTGATGTCATAGTCCTGAGATAATAAACACAGTGATGTCACAGTACAAGGATAATAAACACAGTGATGTCACAGTACAGGGATAATAAACACAGTGCTGTCACAGTACAGAGATAATAAGCCCTGTGATGTTACAGTCCAGGGATAATAAAACAAAGTGATGCCACAATACAGAGATAATAAACATAGTGATGTCACTGTACCGTGACATCATTGTGTGTATTATCCCTGTACTGTGACATCACTGTGTTTATTATCCCTGTACTTTGACATCACTGTGTTTATTATCCCTGTACTGTGATGTCACTAACAGGGTAGAACATGTGCTATTTTTATAGAGCAGATTGTTACGGACACAATGATATCAATATGTTTACTTTCTTTTTTTGTTTGTTTTAGTTTTACATAATAAAGCATTTTTGAAAAAAAATTATGTTTTTCTGGGTCTCCATTTTCTGAACGCCATATATATATTTTTTTTATGCCGATCGTCTTGTGCAGGGGCTCGGTTTTTGCAGGAATAGTTGACGTTTTAATTCGTACAATTTTTGGGCACATATGATTTTTCGATCATTTATTTTTGGCACAGTTTTTATTAATTTATTTTTCCAGCGTTCACCTGAGGGTTTAGGTCATGTTATATTTTTATAGAGCTGGTTGTTACGGATGCGGCAATACCTAATATGTGTACTTTTTTATTTACTTCACTTTAACACAATAATAGCATATTTGAAACAAAAAAAATATGATGATTTAGTGTCTCATGTTCTGAGAGCTAAAGTTTTTTGTTTTTTTCAGCGATTTTCTTATGTAGGGGCTCATTTTTTGTGGGATGAAGTGACGGTTTTATTGGTATTATTTTGTGGCACATATGCCTTTTTGATTGCTTGGTGTTGCACTTCTTGTGATGTTAGGTGACAAAAATTGCTTTTTTTACACATAATTTTTTTTTTATGGTGTTTATCGGATGGGGTGGATCATGCAATATATTTATAGAGACCGTCATTACGGACGTGGTGATACCTAATATGTGTATTTTTTCCTTTTTTTTTAAATGAAAAATCAGGGGGAAAATGGGCGTTTTTTCTTTTTCACTTGAAACTTTATTTTTTTATTAAAAACACCGTTTTTTTAAAAAAAAAATTTACTTTATTTCTGACTTTAACTTTTGGGGGTCTGATCCCCTCTGCAATGCATTACAATACATCTGCCTGTTAGTGTATTACACTGAGTAATACACTAACGGGTTGCCTAGAAGACCCAGCCTGGGGCTGAATCTCCTGGGCACCTGTAGAAGGCATATCCCGATGCCGTGCAAGGGTTGCCTTCTCACCCATCGGGTCTCCGCCACAGCAGCGCAGGGACTCGATGGGCTCCCTCACCCACTCTTCTATTAAACCACGGCATAGAAGGGGTTAATGCACCGGCATCACCGTTTTAACTGATGCAGGCGCATACAGCAGGGGAATAGCCAGTCCCCTGCAGCTGATTGAGTGGGCGCAGCTCCTGCACTGGACCGATCAGCGGGCCGTAATAGTACGCAAACAGGATAAAAATGAATGGGTCAGTGTGTTGTCTGCAAAACAATTTAGATAGCATGCGGATGAAAAATATGGTCTTGTGTGTGAAGCCTTACAAGGCTACTTTCACACTAGCATTTTTTACGGTTCCATCATGGATCTGCAAAAACACTTTAGTTACAATAAAACAACTGCATGCATCCGTCATGAACGTATCCAGTTGTATTATGTCTTATATAGCCAGTCAATATGAAAGTCAATGGGGGACAGATCAGTTTTCTATTGTGTCAGAGAAAACAGATCCCTGTCCACGATGGGGACGCAACCAAATGGAACTGAATGCATTTTGGTGCACTCCGTTTCGTTCAGTTCAGTTTTGTCCCCATTGACAATGAATAGGGAAAAAACGGAAACGTTTTCTTCCGCTATAGAGATCCTATAACGGATCTCAATAGCGGAATTGAAAACGCTAATGTGAAAGTAGCCTAAGGATTTGAAGACCTGCATAAATACAAAGAGGTGCCCACAAAGCGGTGACCAATATTTAACATATATTCAATTGTGACTAAATGATATATAAATTGTGATACTAAATTATATTATAATCTGGTTTCTGACTATTTTTGTCTGATGTTGGATTATTGGGATTTCTTGTTTTTCATATACAGGTGCATTTCAATAAATTAGAATATCATCCCAGTACCCCTATCTCTCCACTCTATCCTCCCTCCTGTCCTTGCCTATTGGATTGTGTACTGTTTTGGAGACAATTAGAGGTTGCATTGATAGAATTTTCGGTGTGTCCTTGTCTCATTTTAATATAATTTTGGGACCTTTTACTATGATATATCAATAAATGTTATGTTTTAATTGCGGTGAATCATTCATGTGATAAGAGCATAAAGATTGGACTCTGGAGCAATGGAAGAAGGTCATGTGGTCTGATGAGTCCAGATTTACCCTGTTCCAGAGTGATGGGCGCATCAGGGTAAGAAGAGAGGCAGATGAAATGATGCACCCATCACGCCTAGTGCCTACTGTACAAGCCTAGACTTATATCACCCCTTAATACCGATCTCAAAATGTTCGCCAAACTCATTGCCCTTTGGTTAAAACCGATTTTACCCTTCCTCATTAGTAGTGAACAGGTTGGATTTGTGGCTGGGAGAGAGGGCAGAATGAACACCACCGGACTTATCCATATCATAAACTACGCTAGTAGCCGCCAGGTGCCCCTAGTGTTACTGGGCACTGACGCCGAAAAAGCGTTCGACCGCATTGATTGGATATTCATGAAGAGAGCGCTCAACAAATTTGGTATACTGGGACAATTTATCTCTACCATAATGGCAATGTATAACAAACCCACAGCCAGGGTCCTAATAAATGGCACATTATCCCCCCCCCCTTGCAGATCAATAATGGTACCCGACAAGGATGCCCCCTGTCTCCTCTACTATTTGTCCTCACAGTAGAATGCTTGTTTCAGGCAATTAGACAAGACAATAGAATAAAGGGTATTGATCTACAGGGGGTAAAACACCACCTTGCCGCATTCGCGAATGACATCTTGGTAATGATAACACACCCAGATTCAGCATTCCCCGCTATACAACATATATTTGACCTTTTTGGGAAACTTTCTAACTTCCTTATAAACCCAGCCAAATCCCAAGTTCTAAACGTGACGCTGGATTTACTTACCCAAAACAGATTACAACTGATTACACCTTACCAATGGTCCAACATCTCCCTAAAATTCCTGGGAATTTGGTTAACAGTCGACCCAAAAGACCTATATAAAGCAAACTTCCAAGAGCTCCCCAAAGTTCTATGCCAAACCATTAGTACTTGGGACATCCAATTCTCATCCTGGTTAGGCAGACACTATTTAATTAAAACAATACTATTGCCTAAGATACTATATTACTTACAGACCTTACCAATACCTCTTCCCAGATCTTTCTTTACACAGATCCAGCCCATCCTCTCCAATTTCCTGTGGCATAAGAAAAAACCTAGACTTAAAAAACAGTACACTATACTACCTTCTCTTCAGGGTGGGATGGGAGTACCGGATATACGTAGCTATTATCTAACTGTTTAGGGGGTAAGATGTCTAGACTGGCTTCGCCAGTCAGAGTCCCGACCGGGCAGTCAAGCTGAACAAGCAATCAACCGCACCACACTAAGATCCCTCCTATTATTGGACACATTTTTGTCCCATACAAAGCTTTTTAGCCTCCTAACAAAAAACAAGGTTAGATTATGGAATCTCCACCTAAAACACTTGCTGATTTCTACCCCTATATCTCCTTTACTACAAATAAGAGACATACTATGGGATGCGCCACCTCATTTCCTCCAGACCCTTCCTAGCTCCCTCAGACGTCTTACTACTCCAATCATAGACCTGCTGGATTCGCAGGGATACTTGCTAGAAAACTGGGAACAACCCTTCCAAGTACCCTCTTTGTCCTACCTCCATTTGTCACACGTCAAAAACTCTATAAAAACACTACTTCCAGCAAAATATACAAACCCGACTCAATTTGAGGCAAAAATATTACAATTGAAAGAGCCAACTAAAAAGATAACTACTATATATGCCGAGATACTTCAGCATAACAAACCTGACACCCTATCGTTTATGATTAAATGGGAAAAGGACCTACAAATGACACTGTCACAAGAATCCCTCAATAGGTGCTTAGCAATCACCCCAAAGATCTCCTCATGCGTTCACTTACAGGAGAATTATTATAAGATACTCATACGTTGGTACTACACCCTGGAGGTCCTTCACAAAATATATCCAGACATCAGCCACCTATGCTGGCATTGTAAATGAGATTCCAGCACATGTATCCACATATGGTGGCAATGTAGCCATATAACTTTGCAGTGTCCCAGGGGGTCAGTAGTGTGTGCTGGGCTTTGTAGTGCAGATTGACCACTAACCTGGGATCCACTGTCGTCTTCAATTGGGGCAAATACTGGAACAGGCAGGTATTTAACAGTTCGTGACGCCAGTGTCAATTAAACGGTGACACGCCGTGTAAAGTATGGTGGACGCATGAAGCAAGCACAGGATAGCCAACAAAAACTGGAACTTTTACTGAATATCAGTCAGGATAATACATGGACACAGGTACAGCACAGTTCCATGAAAGACGGTTGGTTTCTTATAACAATACAGGTGGTTCTTGGGAGTTACAGAATGGCCGGTCTTAGCAAGGCATTATACAGAGTGTTGATTACAGGAGATGTAGTACAGGCGGATTGCTCAATATTCCTGACTGGTCCTGCTACATGTGACTTTCTCTCCAAGGTCTAATGCCCTTTATCTGGCGTACCCTTGAATCTGTCCTTATCTAGTACCTCCTCTGTTATCTTGAGTACCTCTTGCTTTCTCTGATCGGCCTCTGTGGTATTCTGTGTCTTCAGGCTGATTAGTTATGCCCTTCTGACTTCTATGCAACCTCTCTGCACTGAGTCTGGAAACTTCTACCTTCTGAGCTAGGCCCTAGCCTATTTATACTGAACTGGGGGCTCCCTCTGCTGGCTGTGACAAGAATTACCGGTAACCGGCCTGACTGGCTTAAAGGGAACTACACACTCAAATCTAGCAGTGTCGGGTAGCCTACCCGTATGCTGCACACCCCCAGACTTTAACGTGAGTAAGGCCTCGTACTCACACACATGCCTGAACCAACATAAGCTGCTGCATAATTTAAACATTGCATTATAAATATAATAAACAACTATTTCACATAAAAATATAACATTTGCAATAACTGACGCAAGAAAAAGGGGCGTCTTCTTTCTTCTTAGGCACGGCCGCTGACCTGGCACAGCGGACTTAAGGTGAACCAGGTTAGTCTATTTTTCTTGACTGAAGTATAATAAGGAACTACACAGGGTTTCCCCGTGGGTGTAGAACAGGCAAGGGCTCACGTGGAGGAGTCCATTCTTGCGCACACACGTCAAGCAGGCTATTTCTAGTAACAACTGTTCGGGAGGAGACACCACCAGCATAGTCAAAGTCTCTTAAATGGACTGGCGGACGTCCCCTGGTCATCCGGGTGGACCTTCTCAACACAGGGGTTTCCTCTTCCCTTAGCACCGAGGTAGAAGAGGGAGTAGCAACAGGAGGATCTCCATCCGTGAGACCTTGGTCAGGAACAACGGGAACAACAGGAACAACAGGATCCACTGGAGGGGGAACTGGATCCGGGGCATCTTGAACCGGCTCTTCTGGAAGTAAAGGTACAGTAGGTGCCGGAGCGGGCACCAACAAGTTCAACCATGGTGTCAGAAGCCAATGCATGGGATCGGCGTCATACCTTAGATTTCGGACAGCCTGCATAGGATCCTCGGGCTGTATCGATGACTCTGACACAGGGGGTTCAGATATAGCACTCTCGGCACTGGGTCCTGGTGTCAGGCAGAGCTTTAACCGGTTTCGGTGTACAATTTGGGATCCCCTGCCCTCTCGGGTGATCTCATAAGTGTGAGTTCCAACATTTGGGATTGCAGTGACAACATAAGGACTTTGCTCCCATTTACTGTCCAGTTTACTGGTACGGCGGTTATTTTTTAACCATACCACAGCCCCTATTGTCAAGGGTTCTGCATGGGCTGCTTGGTCATAGTCTCTCTGCTGCCGGTCTCTAGCATAGTCCATACGTTCCTGGACAATAGCTTGGGCTGTATTCAATCGCCTTTGGTGTTCAGCAACCCAGTCGGTATTAGGGAATGGGTTGATGCAATCAGGTACGAGTACATCTAAGGAGTGGTCAGCAGGCAATAATCCTTGGCGCCCAAACATCAAATAAAAGGGGGTATACCCGGTGGAACAGTGTATGGTATGATTGTATGTGAACATGAGTTGTGGCAACAGATTAGGCCAATCTCCCCGGGTTTCAGGAGGCACGGTCCTCAGCATCTCTATCAAGGTCTGATTCATTTTTTCACATAATCCATTACCTTGCGGATGGTAGGCCGTCGTCCGGATCTTCTTACAGTTGTGCAGGCGGCACAGTTCATGGAACAGATGGGACTCAAAAGCAGGACCTTGATCGGTGAGGATCTTTTCTGGACAACCGTAGGGCAGGAGGAAGTGTTTCCAGAACAGTTCGGCTGTAGTCTTGGCCGTCTGGTCTCTCACAGGCACCGCTACAACAAACTTAGTGAAATGGTCAATAATAGTCATAGCGTACACATACCCTGAGCGACTAGGCTCCAGTTTCACATGGTCGATGGCGACAAGTTCAAGAGGACGAGTACTTACAATGGGTCTCAGTGGTGCCCTCTGATCATGGTGTTCACCTCGTTTCAAGGCACAGGCTACGCACTCCCGACACCACTTCTCCATGTCTTCTCTCATGCCCACCCAGTAAAACCGCTGGCGGATATTTGCCTCAGTCTTTTGGACCCCAAAGTGACCGGATTGATTGTGGTACATCTCCAACACCATACCTGCATCTCGTCGGGGTATGAGAATTTGATGCACTCTTTCGTTGGACACTGGGTCTAGGCTTCTCCGTAGCAACAGGCCCTTTTGTATGAAGAGTTGATTGCGTTGTCTCCACAGTTTGATGAGCTCAGGATCTGTACTCTTACGCCGAATCCTCTCAGGGGTTCTGCCACTGGTAATGAAGTCCAACAATTCACCCATCACTCTACTTTCAGACTGTAGTTTCACCCACCTTTCTTCTTTGAGTTCCGGCCTACTGGAGGGTGAAGGAACTGCAGCTCTGTTACTGGTAGCCCGAGCCTGATCCTGTTGAGCAAATTTATGGTAGAAGGCCGGCATTTCTACATCTTCCCAAGCATCTCGCACATCATCAGGAGCTGTCTCTGTGGGGAGTCTGGATAAAGCATCAGCATTGTCGTTAGTACGTCCAGCGCGATATTTTACAGAGAAATCATAGTTGGCGAGACGAGAGGCCCATCTTTGCTCCAGAGCCCCCAATTTAGCTGTATTTAGATGTGCCAGAGGGTTATTATCAGTGAATGCAATGAATGGGGTAGCGGCTAGATAATCTTTGAATTTTTCCGTCACTGCCCACACTAATGCCAGGAATTCTAGTTTGAAGGAACTATAATTCTGGTCATTTTTCTCAGCTCCTTTCAGGGAGCGGCTTGCATAAGCTATCACTCTTTCTTTTCCCTCTTGAATCTGGGCTAACACAGCCCCCAGGCCTCGCTTGCTAGCATCAGTATACAGATGGAAGGGCTTGCTGTAGTCGGGATAACCTAACACGGGAGGCTCGGTCAGTTTCTTTTTTAACAACTGGAACGCTATCTCTCTCTCTTCATTCCACTCAATGAGCACGGGAGTTCTAGGACTTTTCTTGGGCTGCCCCCTCAAGAGTTCCTGGAGAGGATCGGCTATTTGAGCAAAATGGGGGATGAAACGTCTATAGTAGCCGGCAAAACCAAGGAAACCCCTCACCTCTTTGACGGTAGTGGGTACCGGCCAGTTACGGACAGCCGCTAACTTATCAGGGTCAGGTTGTACGCCCTCTCCGCTTACCACATGCCCCAGGTATTTTACCGCAGGTTTGAGCAAGTGGCATTTAGATGGCTTTACCTTCAGGCCATATTTGACAAGGATTTCAAAGACCTCTGCTAAGTGTTTCAGGTGGTCTTCATATGTTTTTGAGTACACAATGACGTCATCTAGATACAGCAGCACTGTTTCGAAGTTTTTGTGACCCAAACACCGCTCCATTAGTCTCTGGAAAGTTCCTGGGGCATTACATAACCCGAACGGCATACAATTAAATTCAAACAGGCCCATGGGAGTGGTGAAAGCAGTCTTTTCCCTATCTGCCGGGGCCATGGGTACTTGCCAGTAGCCACTGGTCAAGTCCAATGTGGAGAAATAGGCAGCGGAGCCCAGAGCAGTTAGTGACTCTTCAATGCGGGGCAGTGGGTACGCGTCTTTGTGGGTTATTTGGTTAATTTTTCTATAGTCCACGCAGAAACGGATACCACCATCCTTCTTCTTTACAAGGACCAGGGGTGCCGCCCACGGGCTACGACTGTCCCGGATTACATTAGAGTCTTTCATCTCTTGGATCATTTCTTTTACAGTCTGATAAGAAGTAGGCGGTAAGGGTCGGTATCTCTCCTTGATAGGAGGATGAGAGCCAGTAGGTATGGTGTGTTGTATGGCACTAACCTCTCCATAATCAGCAGCATGTTTACTGAAGGCCTGGTGGTGCTCTTTGACAAGCCGTAGTATCCCTTCTTGTTGATGTTGGGGGGTAGTCTCGTCCCCGACATGTAGCTCTTCCCACCAGGGTACTTGTGACTGGGGCACCGGCGGACATCCGCTGACTGCAGCTGGCGGCTTTTCTGTCACTGGAAGACGGATGATGTCTTGGAAGAACACCTGAGAAAGCTGGGCAACAGGGTAATGCTTAGTAAGCGCCACAGGATGATCACTCAGGTTAATCAGACGGACAGGTACTTTACCTTGGGAGACGTTCACCAGGCACTTGGCAGCTCTCACATAAGGGTAGTTCTCCATCTGGATTGGCTCCACCAGGGCTGGATAATCTTGGCCTTGGACTCCCAGGACAGCACGACACCATAAGAGAGTTTGGGAATTAGGAGGCAAAGTCACAGGCTTATTATCACGAATCTTGGCAGTACAAATTTCTCCTTTCCCGTTAGCAAACCTCTGCTGGGCACTTAACACAGTGATAGTCTTTTGAATCACCCTCTTGGACGCAGAGGAAGCGGTGGGCAGAGTCTGATGTAATACGGCAAGTATTTCAGCATAACAGTTTTTGAAGACATTGGTGCCTAGAATGACAGGATGTCCTCCTCTGTCGCCGGCCTGTACTACTATCACCCCCTGTTGAGGCAAGGTGACTTCTCCCACCTGCAGGGTGGGTTCCCAGTATCCATGGATCTTTACCGGTTTGCCATTGCTGGCGATAATCTCTACCCAGGATTCGGGCGGCTGGGTCAATTGATTGGTGTCCCAGAATCTTTCAAAGGCGGGCAGCTGAATAGTAGTGACCTGAGACCCAGTATCTAATAGGGCTTCAAAGGGGACCCCGTTAATCTCCACATTGATTTTAGGATGGGATCCTACATACCGTGGCATCCAATTTGGATCTTTTGGACCTAGTGTTCTACCTCCCGAGGGGTGGTCCTCAGCCTCAGGGGTTGCCCGTTTAACTGCCAGCAAGTGGATTCTGTGTGTCCCATCTTTTTGCAGTATGTACACACGGGCCGCTGGCGACCCCTATTGCGCCTCCCCGGATCCCTGGGGTGAGTCTCTTGGTATGGAGGTGGGAACGGCTTAGAGGGTGACAGGAACTCCTCTTCTGACATCATAGGTTTTTCCCATTCCTCCATTTTTCTGCACACTCTCTCTAGGCTTTTAGTGAGGTGATTTACTTGCTCTGTCAGCATGGCGATAGTATCGGTAGCTGTAGCTTGAACAGCTTGACCGGCCTCAGCTCGGTTAATGATAAGCGGTTTTGACCTGCAGGCTGATAACTCAGGTGGCGTGCTCAGCTCTGTAGATACTGCTGACCCCAGAATTTTTATAGCCAGCTCTTTAAAGTCCAGAAAGGTACTGTTAGGGTGTTGGGCGGACAGCATCTTTAATTGGGTCCTTATTTGCTCACTAGACACTCCGGTAATAAATTGTTCCCTCAGGGTCTGATCCTGGTTATCAGCTTCCTTGGGATCTATCGGAATTACAGCCCCCAAAGCCTCCTGAAGTGATAGGGCATAGTCACGGAGGGACTCACCGGACTTCTGTTTCTTGCCAAAGAAGTGCATCTTTATCTCTGAGGCAGTCCTCGTTTCAAAAGTGGCCCTGAGGCGGGTGAATATCTGCTCTAGAGTACTCCTTTCAGCAACAGGCCAGGATAATACCTCTCTGCGGGCAGCCCCCTCCAATTGCGCTAGCAAGATTTCCATTTGCTGATCGGCATTTATGGGGTACAGTTTGAATAAGGCCAGCAACTTTTCTTTAAAGTCTCTTAGGGTATGGGCCTCTCCGTTATAGCGGGGAAACCATGGGGCCCCAAAATAGTAAGGCATGGTAAAGGGCATCATGCTGGGGGCTATAGGATGATTAGGAGCCGCAAGCTCTCCCGGGTCCGGCCGCTCGGCAACTCCCGGATCTGACATGTTAACTTATTACGAGGTGGCCGCTGGTGACTAAAGGGGCCGGAACAATCCCCTTCCCTCCGGATACAAGTTCTTACCGGTATCGGCGGGTTCGCGCAGGCCAAATCTCGTGAGACTCCGGACGTCCTGTGAACGCGGTGACGTTGCTGACGCAGGAAAAGCAGGGCCGCGGCGGTGCGATGATGAAGAGGGGCGGGATTCTCTGTGTCTTTGAAGGGATCCGCCCACGGAGGTCCTCAGCAGCGCGGGAAACTTTACTCCAGGCGGCCGGTGGCCATCTTGATCACGATTCCCTGACAGCAAGCAGGGTGTTGCAAAGTCCAATAAATCACAGTCCACAAATACGATTTTCCCTCTGGGGGTAGCGCAACACAGTACAGCGCCTCTGATTCCTCCCAGGCACAATTTTAATCCACCGGCTTGGAAATAAAGGGTTACAGTCTTTGCCATACGGTGGTGAAATAGTTAAAGCACACAGTTCACACTTCTCTGCACTGTAGAAGTATGCGGATCCTGTTCGTGACGCCAAAAAGAGCGATGCAGTGTCCCAGGGGGTCAGTAGTGTGTGCTGGGCTTTGTAGTGCAGATTGACCACTAACCTGGGATCCACTGTCGTCTTCAATTGGGGCAAATACTGGAACAGGCAGGTATTTAACAGTTCGTGACGCCAGTGTCAATTAAACGGTGACACGCCGTGTAAAGTATGGTGGACGCATGAAGCAAGCACAGGATAGCCAACAAAAACTGGAACTTTTACTGAATATCAGTCAGGATAATACATGGACACAGGTACAGCACAGTTCCATGAAAGACGGTTGGTTTCTTATAACAATACAGGTGGTTCTTGGGAGTTACAGAATGGCCGGTCTTAGCAAGGCATTATACAGAGTGTTGATTACAGGAGATGTAGTACAGGCGGATTGCTCAATATTCCTGACTGGTCCTGCTACATGTGACTTTCTCTCCAAGGTCTAATGCCCTTTATCTGGCGTACCCTTGAATCTGTCCTTATCTAGTACCTCCTCTGTTATCTTGAGTACCTCTTGCTTTCTCTGATCGGCCTCTGTGGTATTCTGTGTCTTCAGGCTGATTAGTTATGCCCTTCTGACTTCTATGCATGGACTCAGGAGGAAAACCTCTCTGCACTGAGTCTGGAAACTTCTACCTTCTGAGCTAGGCCCTAGCCTATTTATACTGAACTGGGGGCTCCCTCTGCTGGCTGTGACAAGAATTACCGGTAACCGGCCTGACTGGCTTAAAGGGAACTACACACTCAAATCTAGCAGTGTCGGGTAGCCTACCCGTATGCTGCAACTTCCTTTTGGTAAACCATATGTTCCTCGATTAGTGAGATATGTAAAACCAAAGTTCAGCCAACTCCACAAATATGCCTACTTAACTTGTTGGATCCGATACCACTCCCTAAACATGCAAAGAAATTGATAACCTCCTTGCTAGCCTCTGCTAGGACACTTACCGCCTCTAATTGGAGAAGTGACTCTCCTCCCACATTAACTATGTGGCGTAATAAATGTGACAATATCTATAGAATGAGGCAGATAGCTGGTTGGGAAACTAGATCCACTCAAGTTTTTCAGAAGACCTGGTTTCCTTGGGCATCATTTAGAGACTTCTATAAACAAGGGATCTCCTGTATTATTACACAAAACCCTACAGTAGATTAAATCTTCCAGATGGCTATATACCCCCCCCCACCCTTCCCTTTTTCCCCATTACCTACCCAATGTTTATTTTTCACGTTATTTGTGACTATTCACGATCCTCATTTTCTGATTCTGTACAATGATTACTGCACATTTGACATTTTAAGAGAAAGTATTACTCTTATACTGAAAAAAAAGAGACAAAATACTTTTATGATTTATACTCTTCAATAAAAAGTGTTTTGAAACAACTACTGTACAAGCCTGTGGGGGCAGTGCTATGATCTGGGGTTGCTGCAGTTGGTCAGATCTAGGTTCAGCAACAGTATGTTCTCCAAGAATGAGATCAGCTGACTACCTGAACATACTGAATGACCAGGTTATTCCATCAATGGATTTTTTCTTCCCTGATGGTACGGGCATATTCCAAGATAACAATGCCAGGATTCATAGGTCTCAAATTGTGAAAGAGTGGTTCAGGGAGCATGAGACATCATTTTTACACATGGATTAGCCACCACAGACCTTAACCCCATTGAGAATCTTTGGGATGTGCTGGAGAAGGCTTTGCGCAGCAGTTAGACTCTACCATCATCAATGCAAGATCTTGGGAAAAAATTAATGCAACACTGGATGGAAATAAATATTGTGACATTGCAGAAGTTTATCGAAACAATGCCACAGCGAATGCGCTCCATATTCAAAGCTAAAGTCATTTTTTTTTGGTGGTGACTTTTTTTTGGACAGGCAGTGTATATACAAAAAATTCGAATATTATATAAGACCAATTCAAAAAAAGATTTTTAATATAGAAATGTTTACCTACCGAAAAGTATGTTCAGTATATGCTCTCAATAGTTGGTCGGAGCCCCTTTTGCATGAATTACTGCAGCAATGCAGTGTGGCATGGAGGCGATCAGTCTGTGGCACTGCTGAGGTGTTATGGAAGCCCAGGTTTCTTTGCTAGCGGCCTTCAGCTTGTCTGCATTGTTGGGTCTGTGTCTCTCATCTTCCTCTTGACAATACTTCATAGATTCTCTTGGGGTTTAGGTCAGGTGAATTTGCTGACCAATCAAGCACAGTGATACTGTGGTTTTTAAACCAGGTATTGGTACTTTTGGCAGTGTGGGCAGGTGCTAAGTCCTGCTTGAAAATGAAATCAGCGCCTCCATAAAATTTGTCAGCGGATGGGAAGCATGAAGTGCTCTAAAATGTCCTGGTAGACGGCTTCAATGACTTTGGACTTGACATAACGCAGTGGACCAACACCAGCAGATGACATGGTTCCCCAATCCATCACTGACTGTGGTAACTTCACAATGGACCTCAAGCAACTTGGATTGTGTCCATCTTCACTCTTCCTCCAGACTCTGGGACCTTGATTTCCAAATTTAATGTAAAATGCACTTTCATCTGAAAGCAGGACTTTGGACCACTATGCAACAGTCTAGTCCTTTTTCTCCTTAGCCCGGATAAGGCGCTTCTGACATTGTCTCTGGGTCATGAGTAGGCAGGAATGCGACAGCCCATGTCCTGGATACATTTGTGTATGGTGGCTCTTGAAGCCAGCCACAGTCCACTGCATAGGAATCTCCCCCAAATTCTTGAATTGCCTTTTCTTGACAATTCTTGGCTGCTGTTATCCCTGTTGCTTTTGCACATTTTTCTACCACACTTTTTCTTTACACTCAACTTTCCATTATCATGCTTGGATACCTCAGTACGTGAACAGCCTGCTTCTTTAGCAATGACATTTTGTGGCGCACACCCTCCTTGAGGAGGATGTCAATGACTGTCTTCTGGACAACTGTCAAGTCAGCATGTGTAGCCTACTAAACCAGACTGAGGGACCATTTAAAGGCTTAGGAAGACTTTGCAGGTGTTTTGTGTTGATTAGCTGATTAGAGCGCGACACAGTGAGTCTACAATATTAAACTTTTTCACAATATTCTAATTTTCTGTGATACTGACTTTTGGGTGACATGGTAGGGAGCAGTGAAAACTGAACTACCCATCCCACTGTCCCTACTTACTTGCACAATCCGCCCTAGGCAGTGACCCACAACTGGATGACAGTCCCTTCCTAGATAAGTGCAGGGGCCTATAAAGAAGAAAGACGACCACACTAGGAAATTGGAGGAACAAACTGGCTGGCTCACACCAGGAGAGACAAATAGAATACAAATTAAAACCAAAGAGACAGAGTAAAAAAACTGGATGCAAGAGTCAAAACTAGCATAACAATCAGAGCAAACCAGAATCAGAACCATTACCAAGCCAAAAGTCAGAACCAGGAGGTCGGGTCAAAATCCAAATTGTCAGCCAAGTATCAAAAGTCAAGATCCAAGTAGAGTCAGAATACCAGGAGATTTTAGGAACGCTATCAAGTAATCCAGAAGACAACATGTGGCATGCTTAAGTAGGCAGCACTTCTGGTAAGCACCCGACTGTATAAGGAGGGTGATTAGGGACTGATGGTCCCCCCTCCCCTTTACCCCCTTAGGGCGTTAGGGAGCTGGCCCCATTACATTAGTGCTTATGAAGGTGGTTGTTTAGGGCCATTAAGGGTTAATGCACTGGGGAGCCTTCTTAGACAGAATGTAGGCGGTTCAGAGGATCCTGGAGATACATATACTCCCTCCCGGTGCTGGCACTTCCTCTTGCCAGTGGAAGCAGATTGGCCCTCCCTCTGTGGTGATCCTTGAGAGACAGATCAGGGTTCGGGGTTATGTTTGGCTATGGAGACTTGGTTATTCTGTTTTGTTTTTCTATTCTTAAGAATCCACGCTGGGAGTCCAGCATTTTGGACATCGCTCTGATGATTACGGCTTTGGAGAAAGACGAATTATGGTCAAGTTTATGAAGTCACAGCTGGCGGCATTTGAGTTCAGCAGAGATATGGTGGTGGCAGATGGCGTACTTGCCCGCTGGGAGTCCGGCGTTTGGCATACCGCTCCGATATTATGGTTTATTAACGTTTGCCGCTTTAATAAAGAAGCTGTGGCTGATCACCACCCAGCAATAAAAGTGACACAGTTGTCAGTGTTTTTGTTATGGGTCAAGGTTGGGTAAAGGGGCCAGAGGTGAGTAAATGGTGGTCCCCTTCCCCTTCTTCCCTAGATACCAGCAGTCCTGGTCATGTGACCCCTTCAGAGTCATATGACTGTTTCGCAACTCTGATTGGCTGTCACTTCCTGAGCCAGGAATCGTGGCTTTGTTGTCCTGACACCAGAATGCCGACGGCGCTGCCCGCTGAAGAGCGCACTGTTGTCAAAACGTGGCAAATGATTATTAGCTGTAATCATCAACATTAAAGAAATAAACTCTTCAAAAAGATCAATCTGTGTGTAATCGATCCATTTAATATATGAGTTTCCCTTTTTGAACTGAATTACTGAAATAAATTAACTTTTCGATGTTATTCTAATTTATTGGGATGCACCTGTATATTGACCTTCCTCTTTTCCCTGTATGTGCAGAATTCATATCACTGTTTTCTCATCGATTTTTTTTATGGTTAAACATTATAGGAATCCAGTCAAACCTCTAAATACTGCTGTATAAAGGAATTTTATGGGTGGTTTGGAGCTTCTCTCCATCAGAATACATCCAGACAGTTAGTTTTCTATAATTAGATCTGTCACCTGGGTCCCTGAGGACCTTTTGTGAATGAATGCAAACTACCAATTAGACAGCAGTTCATCCGACTAATCCCATGCTGGAAGGAAATGCTTAATGTCATGTCATTCCCCTGATCATCTGCTGCATTCACATTTCTGCTTTTGCTGTAAAACTTGGTCGGAGGCATTTATTAAGTGCAACATGCTGCGAGCAGACTGAGCTTATAAGCGCATCTGCTGTCTGTAATAGCCCTAGTTATCGGAGTTACTAACTTCTGCCCATGCACACCAGCGTGCAACAGCTCTGCACAAACTCTTTTGTGCACCCTTGGGGTAAGTTCACTTGTGGAGTACATGCTGTGTATTTTCTGTTGCAAAGTTACATGCGGTAAAATCCGCAATATACTACAGTATTTTACAAAATCTAATCCGCATGCTGTGGAAAATATCCTCTATGGAATCTGCAAACAACTTGACCTACACAATACTGCAGTGAATCAGTATTTAACTTGTGAAATTTTTGGTGGCCAGAATAGCATCTGCAGCACTTGTCTTCCCGTCAGATCCTAAATCAGATTTCGGTATAAGTCTGTGATATTCTATGATCCATCTATAAGTGAACACAGTACAGATAAATACAATAGACCTTCACTTTCTCCTTTCTTCTCCATCCTGCCCAGGCCACCATTCAGATTTCTTTTAGCCACAACTTGAGGATATAGATGGAGCTGAAAGTGGTGCTTGCCAGGGGCACTGGGCAATAAACCCAGGGATGCCTGTTGCAGCCTGACCCTCACTAATACAGTGTGCACATAGCAGTGTCTTTGGTTGCTACGACCATGGTCATGCCACTGTCATGATTTCATTAAAATGGATACTCATAGCCACACATACCCTCTCCTGGAGCAAAAATTCAATGTGCTGTCCTGGCCATGAATATAAACAATATGGCCAAGGCAGAATGGGTTGTTGAAGCCTCCATGGCACCAACATTAGAGGCACATGCCCAGCCACCCCTTCCCCCCTCCAATTTACTCCAAACTGTGGCATGGTGGCTCAGTGGTTAGAACTGTTTCCTTACAACATTGTAGTTCTGGTTCCAATCTAACTAAGGGTAACATCTGTGCATCAAGCCTCTGAGAAGCCGGTGCAGAAGATGGGAGTGGTAAGTGGCCCTGGTGAGATGTTATGTTACAGTTTGTTCCCTCAGGCCGTAGCTCCCTGAGAATCGGTGCAGTGGAGATGTAGTTTGAAGAATGAGACCAAAACAGTTCCTTTTTACTAAGAGAAAAAATATAACTTATGGTACATCCAAAAGCAACAGATTCAAAGTGCAGTTTCTGGCACCAGTTAAAGAGGTATAGAGGCAGGTTGGATGGTTGGAGATGATCACTTGTACTTTATCTGGCCTAGTTGTGGTTTAGGCGATGGGTGTCTGAGCTGTAGTCACTCACCTTACAGCAGTGTCTGTAATGCTGTTCTCAGCTGTTCACTCTGCTGTCTTGTCTCTCAAGTGCTTTTCTTGATGCTCACTCGAGTTGGTCTCGCTGGAGAATCTTTACCAGGAGCAGGAGCTCTGAAGTGTGCTGCCTTTCCCTTTTTTGTCTATTAGTAACTCACCCCTCCTGGCATGAAGCGAGACCAGCTCACTCTCACCAAGAGGGGCTAACCACCCTGTCCCCACCAACCACTCCCCAACCATACCTCCTGCAGGAACCTAAAGCCAAAATAACATGAAACATACATAACAATATACAATACATAATTAATAAACAATTTGCAGATACCCCAAGATCTGGAGTACTGCATCTGCATGGAGTTTGTATGCTCTTCGGTGTTTGTGTGGGTTTCCTTCAGGTACTACAGCTTCCTCCCACACTCCAAAAACATACAGATCAGTTCTTTCAAATTTAGGCTGTGAGTCCCAATGATGACAAATCTACATACCACGCTGTGGAATATATAAGTGCTAAATAAATAAATGAAGAATTACTATAGTTTGGAGTGGACAGGCACAGATGGGATCACGGGATAAGTATCTCTTAATTAAACTCTTTTTAATGTAATTCAAACATATTAAACATAAATTATAAAATGTGTATATACACAAACACGAAGATAAAATCATAAATATAAAATATACAATAGGTATGATATATAATACAGAGTTGCGTGGTCAGATGTCATAGGTCAAGTGTCTGTAATGTCTCGGCCATATGACACCGCCACACAAGTTGTTGCACCCAGCTAATCGTTGGTATATATACAAAGTAAAAAATAAGTTTACATATAGATGGAGGAATGATCAGTGTTGGTCTCAGTATGATATTCCATAAGATAACTGTATTTCAACTGTTTAAATTATACGCAAAATAGATGAATAAACTAGCGAATAGATGGATCCTCTTGAGGGGTTCAATATATCGCCACTTTGTCTCAATATTTTGCAAATATGTCTTTAATGAGACCATTCAAATGTATTGTGGCAAGGTGGTATACTTTTCCCTGTTTCAACAATCCACAACCATGTCATTCGCAGGACCTTCCCATTCGCAGGACCTTCCCATTCGCAGGACCATTATAAAAGTTTCAACGTACAGTTATTGGACTGTACTCATGGTTGAGGTGTGCAGGGACTTCTCTGTAATGGCCAGAATGTGGGCGCTTACCTCTCCCTATATTCAAGGAGCAGGCGGGTGTCCAACATGTGAGTTCGGCATCTCGTCTGTTCTGCTCTATGTTCCCATTGTCGACTTCTCGCGAGATTGGAAGGACGTCTCCTTGTTGTTCTCGCGTACAATATGCTTATATTTATCCAGGTCATTTGCAAATGAGAATATATAAAACCATACGCGTTTCAAAGTGAATCTCTACCTCTTCCTTAGTGGTTATATTCAAATTGCACAGACCACTGAGGAAGAGGTAGAGATTCACCTCGAAACGCGTCTGGTTTTATATACGCGTCTGGATAAATATAAGCATAGCCATGCAACAAAAAACTGTAAAGGATCCAAAGTAATTGGACTTATATCCAAAACATCTCACTACAGAAGACTATGCGAGAACAGCAAGGAGACGTCTTTCCAATCTTGCGAGAAGTTGACAATGGGAGCATAGAGCGGAACAGATGAGATGCTGAACTCACATGTTGGACACCCGCCTGCTCCTTGAATATAGGGAGAGGTAAGCGCCCACATTTGGGCCATTACAGAGAAGTCCCTGCACACCTCAACCATGAGTACAGTCCAATAACTGTATGTTGAAACTTTTATAATGGTCCTGCGAATGGGAAGGTCCTGCGAATGACATGGCTGTGGATTGTTGAAACAGGGAAAAGTATACCACCTTGCCACGATACATTTGAATGGTCTCAAGAAAGACATAGTTTCAAAATATTAAGACATAGTGGCGAAATATTGAACCCCTCAAGAGGATCCATCTATTCGCTAGTTTATTCATCTATTTTGTGTATAATCTGAGCAGTTGTAATACAGTTATCTTATGGAATATCATACCGAGACCAACACAGATCATTCCTCCATCTATATGTAAACTTATTTTTTACTTTGTATATATACCAACGATTAGCTGGGTGTCACAACTTGTGTGGCGGTGTCATATGGCCGAGACATTACAGTCACTGACATCTGACCACGCAACTCTGTATTATATATCATACCTCTTGTATATTTTATATTTTATATTTTATCTTAGTGTTTGTGTATGTACACATTTTATAATTTATGTTTTATATGTTTGAATTACATGAAATAGAGTTTAATTAAGAGACACTTCTCCCGTGATCCCGTCTGTACGACTGCCTGTCCACTCCAAACTATAGTATATTCGCAACTTTGAAGAGGGTGATTCAAATAGGACAAGAGCACCAGGCCAGGGTGACAGAGGGCGAGCCATCTCATATGATATTAAAAATGAAGAATTACGTTTGTGCTTTTGCAATTTGGTAAATGAGGTCCTGAGAAGCAATGAACTACATTAGCAGATCAAATATACACACCGAGGCAATTATATCTGAGCCTCATGGTCTCAGTTTCTCTTCCAGGACCATCTTCCAATATCTACAAACCTCCTTGTTTTGGAAGATCATCTCTCACAATAGTAAAGACCTGAGGGAGATCAGCAATGTTCCCTGCTAGACAACAAAACTAGAAGAAAAACAGTTGTGAATGTGAAATGTGAGCACGATTAATGTGGAGGGCAGGAGCCGGTATTCAAGATAACAGGTCTCATGTATCATCTGTGTCTTATTCTCAAGCTGCACTCTGCAGGGGATTTCATTTACATTTGCCTGAAAAGCAATTGTACTTCATTTGGCAGCAGAAACCTGTTCTTAGCCGGAAAGTCATCTTATTTCCTTCCAAGGTATCCGATTAACCATTTCACTATGACAACGCTTTTATCAAAAATACCTATGAGATGCAGATAAAGGGAAAATGAGCCAGACAATTCAATAGCTACCCACATTTCCAGTGGAAATTTACCCGGGATGCACAGCAATTTGTGCCCACCAATAGAGCAGATTTACTAAGGCCTCTTGCACACGAACATGTGCACCCCGTGGCCGCGCCGCGGCCCTCAAATTGCGGGCTGCAATGCACGAACACCGTCCGTGGGGCAGCCGCAGCAGATTGCGGACCCATTAACTTTAATGGGTCCGCGATCCGCCCATTCTGCAAAAAGATAGGACATGTTCTATATTTTTGCTGAACGGAAGTATGGGACAAAACCCCACGGCAGTGCTTCCGTAGGGTTCCATTCCGTGCTTCCGTTCTGCACCATTCCGCATCTCCGGATTTGCAGACCCATTGAAGTGTCATTAAATGTCCACAGAACGGCGCCCGTGTACTGCGGATCCGCAAACGGGGTCCGCAATACGGCAACGGGCAGCACACGTTCGTGTGCAGGAGGCCAAACCCTGATTAAAATGTAGACAACATAATTATAGGCAGTTTGAAGACGTGCCTCATTTCTTACAGAGGCTCGGGCTGTACAGGTCCTTCTAAAAAAATTAGCATATTGTGATAAAGTTCATTATTTTCTGTAATGTACTGATAAACATTAGACTTTCATATATTTTAGATTCATTACACACAACTGAAGTAGTTCAAGCCTTTTATTGTTTTAATATTGATGATTTTGGCATACAGCTCATGAAAACCCCAAATTACTATCTAAAAAAATTAGCATATCATGAAAAGGTTCTCTAAACGAGCTATTAACCTAATCATCTGAATCAACTAATTAACTCTAAACACCTGCAAAAGATTCCTGAGGCTTTTAAAAACTCCCAGCCTGGTTCATTACTCAAAACCGCAATCATGGGTAAGACTGCCGACCTGACTGCTGTCCAGAAGGCCATCATTGACACCCTCAAGCAAGAGGGTAAGACACAGAAAGAAATTTCTGAACGAATAGGCTGTTCCCAGAGTGCTGTATCAAGGCACCTCAGTGGGAAGTCTGTGGGAAGGAAAAAGTGTGGCAGAAAACGCTGCACAACGAGAAGAGGTGACCGGACCCTGAGGAAGATTGTGGAGAAGGACCGATTCCAGACCTTGAGGGACCTGCGGAAGCAGTGGACTGAGTCTGGAGTAGAAACATCCAGAGCCACCGTGTACAGGCGTGTGCAGGAAATGGGCTACAGGTGCCGTATTCCCCAGGTCAAGCCACTTTTGAACCAGAAACAGCGGCAGAAGCGCCTGACCTGGGCTACAGAGAAGCAGCACTGGACTGTTGCATGTCATTCGGAAATCAAGGTGCCAGAGTCTGGAGGAAGACTGGGGAGAGGGAAATGCCAAAATGCCTGAAGTCCAGTGTCAAGTACCCACAGTCAGTGATGGTCTGGGCTGCCATGTCAGCTGCTGGTGTTGGTCCACTGTGTTTTATCAAGGGCAGGGTCAATGCAGCTAGCTATCAGGAGATTTTGGAGCACTTCATGCTTCCATCTGCTGAAAAGCTTTATGGAGATGAAGATTTCATTTTTCAGCACGACCTGGCACCTGCTCACAGTGCCAAAACCACTGGTAAATGGTTTACTGACCATGGTATTACTGTGCTCAATTGGCCTGCCAACTCTCCTGACCTGAACCCCATAGAGAATCTGTGGGATATTGGGAAGAGAAAGTTGAGAGACGCAAGACCCAACACTCTGGATGAGCTTAAGGCCGCTATCGAAGCATCCTGGGCCTCCATAACACGTCAGCAGTGCCACAGGCTGATTGCCTCCATGCCACGCCGCATTGAAGCAGTCATTTCTGCAAAAGGATTCCCCACCATAACTGAACATAATTATTTGAAGGTTGACTTTTTTTGTATTAAAAAAACTTTTCTTTTATTGGTCGGATGAAATATGCTAATTTTTTGAGATAGGAATTTGGGGTTTTCATGAGCTGTAAGCCAAAATCATCAATATTAAAACAATAAAAGGCTTGAACTACTTCAGTTGGTGTGTAATGAATCTAAAATATATGAAAGTCTAATGTTTATCAGTACATTACAGAAAATAATGAACTTTATCACAATATGCTAATTTTTTTTTAGAAGGACCTGTATATCAAATTTGGTGCATGCTAGATGCTTTTCTCTAACTTCACATCGCCTATTGGTCGTCATAATTTGCAGAAAATCTTTTGGCACATTCTTGGCACACAAGGTTGCATCTTAATCCACACTCTCTTTCCATTAAGCCATACCTCCCTTGTTGAGCCAGAAACCAGAGAGGAGCAAGGCACAGTGGTTTATTTTTTTCTGCTACATTTGTTTCATGAATAGGTCTAAAACCTGGTGCGAAATTAGGTGCCAGAGATGTGCTAATTTTTTTAAATCTCAATAGGTCCAAAATTACCTTCTGATTAATTAACATGTCTTTATAATGGCCAGAGCTGTGTATTTATAATACATGTTAGGCCTTGTTCACACTTCCGTTATTTGATCAGTTATTTTCATCAGTTATTGGGAGCCAAAACTAGGTGCGGGTCAAAAACACAGAACAGGTGAATATCTTTTCATTACACCTTATCTCTGAGTAGCCTTACTCCTGGTTTTGGCTCACAAAAACAGATGGAAATAACTGACCAAATAACTGATGTGTGAACTGGGCCTTAAATGCTAAAATTTTGTTGACTTGAAACCACCACAAGAGGGCGCTTTGGCACAGAATGACTACTGTTAATACACTGAACTCAGTAATGAAATAGCATATAGTAAGTTCCTAGGATCTCCCTAAGGGTGGTTGAAGACAGCCAGGATATTATCATTTACAGAGAACCTTCAAATAATTATCCTTCCAATATTCATAGGATTAAAGTGAACCTGTCACCCAGTTTGGGGCCGCTAAACCAGAAGCATGCCATTATTCAGCTGGTATTTAGGGCCCCAAACCTGCTTATAGAAACTCATCCATCCCCACAAAGAATAGTAAATGAAAGTTGAGTTTACCAGGAAAAGAGTCCAGGGCTTATCTCCATTGGCACTGTATGAGTGCGAACTGCGCAGATGAAGCCGGGGTTGGTGTGCCCACCTTTAGTTTGTGCAGTGCATGTGCAATGAAGTAAAGTGTACCTTCCTTGGCTTCATTAGTGCATAGAGCATGCACTCTTTGCTGATGGAGTCCTGGACACTTCCCAGTAAGTTTAATTTTCATTTATTATTCTTTGGGGGGACTGATGGATTTCCTATGGCCAGGTTTGAGACCTTAAACTACAGCAAAATAACAGGATACTGGTGGCTTAGTGGCCTCAAACTAGGCGACAGGTTTCCTTTAACCCCTTAAGGACCCGCGCCGTACATGTATGGCACAGATGTCCGTGACTTAAAGACCAGCGCTGTACATGTACGGCACAAGGTCCGTGGGGCTCTGGGAAAGGATCGGGGGAAAAATCGCAGCACCATGCCTGCTCTTACCTGCCAGGTAAGGGCAGCGGGGAGCTGAAGCGCCCCCCCTGCAGCCCCGATCGCTGCTATTGGCTGTATTCTTCAGGCATGCGCATCGCAGCTCCAGCTGTGATACGGAGCTGCAGGGGGGTGGGGTCACACCTGTCTCCTCCTAGGTCAGGCAGGGGACACCATGCAAAGCGAAACAAAAACCATAGCACGATGTGCACGCCACCCACTATCCTCGGACAAATCATCACTCCCAGCACCAAAGCCAAAAGTCTCGGAGTCATTTTTGACTCAGACATGACAATGGATGCACAAATAGGATCAGTAGTCAGCGGATCCCATCACCTTCTTCGGCTGCTGCGTAGACTCATCCCCTTCATCCCTGAAGGAGACGCAGCAACAGTAGTTGGAACAACTATTAATTCCCGACTCGACTACGCAAACTCCCTCTACCTAGGACTTCCTAAATCCCAAATTTCACGTCTACAAGTCATCCAGAACACAGCCGCTAGACTGATAACGGGGGGAAAAAAACTGGGAATCTATCACTCCGTCCCTAAGGACCCTTCATTGGCTACCAGTGAAAGATCGGATCACATTTAAGACCCTCTGCCTCACCCACAAATGTATACAAGGGAAAGCCCCCCAATACCTCTGCGACAAAATAAAGCACTACACCCTAGGTCGCTCCCTCCGGTCAGCTAACCAGAATCTCCTCCATATCCCCAAGACCCGTTACAAATCAAAAGGCGAACGAAGATTCGCAGTCCAATGACCCCGGCTATGGAACACCCTACCCGCAAAGATCCGCTTAGAAGAAAATCATCTGGCCTTTAGGAAGAGGCTTAAGACCTACCTCTTCTAAAGGCACAGGCAGAAAATGACTGCAAAAGCGCCCTGAAGGCGATTCAGTTCGCAAGTGTAGCGCTATACAAGTTATTCATTCACCAGTGTTTTGGGTCCCCTGCCAGCGCTGCTATTGGCTGGAACAACGCTCCAGCTAATGGCAGCGCTATAGCTGCATAGGAAGAGGCAGAACTTCCCTGCATGCAGCCATTCTAGCTGGTGACTGCATGCAGAGAAGTTCTGTGCTGTTTGTGGCTTGCTGGGAATTGTGGTGCACCACCACAACGTTTTAACTCCGTTCCTGCTTAAAAGAAGAAGAACATCTGGAATAGCTGCACAGATTTTTTTTTTTCATTTGCAGCTGTTCCAGATGCCTAAACCACCCTCCGTCCGTGTCCCTGAACTTCAGTTAGTGGCAGTAAGGCCTCTTTCACACGGGCGTCATGTTTTTTGCCCGGATAAGAGGCGGGTGCGTTGCGGGAAAATGCGCGATTTTTCTGCGCGAGTGCAAAACATTGTCATGCGTTTTGCACTCGCGTGAGAAAAATCGCGCATGTTTGGTACCCAGACCCGAACTTCTTCACAGAAGTTCGGGCTTGGGATTGATGTTCTGAAGATTGTATTATTTTCCCTTATAACATGGTTATAAGGGAAAATAATAGCATTCTGACTACAGAATGCTTAGTATAATAGTGCTGGAAGGGTTAAAAAATAATAAAAAAGTTAACTCACCTTCTCCTCTTGTTCGCGCAGATGCCACTCTGTTCTTTAGCTGTGGACTGAATGACCTGAGGTGACGTCAGATCACATGCTCCAATCACATGGTCCATCACCATGGTGATGGAGCATGTGATCTGACGTCATCAAAGGTCCTTTAGCCCACAGATAAAGAACAGACCGGCATCTGCGCTAACAAGAGGAGAAGGTGAGTTAACTTTTTTATTATTTTTAACCCCTCCAGCACTATTATACAAAGCATTCTGTATTCAGAATGCTATTATTTTCCCTTATAACCATGTTATAAGGGAAAATAATACAGTGAATAGACTGTCACCTAGAACCCATGCGTGAAAATCGCACCGCATCCGCACTTGCTTGCGGATGCATGCGATTTTCACGCAACCCCATTCATTTCTATAGGGCCTGCGTTACGTGAAAAACGCACAAAGAGGAGCATGCTGCGATTTTCACGCAACGCACAAGTGATGCGTGAAAATCACCGCTCGTGTGCACAGTCTCATAGAAATGAATGGGTCAGGATTCAGTGCGGGTGCAATGCGTTCACCGCACGCATCGCACCCGCACGGAAAACTCGCCCGTGTGAAAGGGGCCTAAGTTAGATATACACTCACCTAAAGAATTATTAGGAACACCTGTTCTATTTCTCATTAATGCGATTATCTAGTCAACCAATCACATGGCAGTTGCTTCAATGCATGTAGGGTTGTGGTCCTGGTCAAGACAATCTCCTGAACTCCAAACTGAATGTCAGAATGGGAAAGAAAGGTGATTTAAGCAATTTTGAGCGTGGCATGGTTGTTGGTGCCAGACGGGCCGGTCTGAGTATTTGCACATTGCTGAGCAGCTGGTTTACCTGTGAAATCTGTGCACATTCATTAGAAAGCGGTGCTGATTTTTGGTTAACCTGTATGTTGGCACATTTTTTGGTCACATCAGGGATAGACAGTGGCCACTTGTGTCTCCTTTTCCTGATATATATCTGATGTGTAATTTTATCAATTCCCTCAGGCCTCATGCACACGATAGTGTGCTCTCTGCGTCCGTATGTCCGTTCTGCAAAAAGATTGAACATGTCCTTTTCTTGGCCACAAAATGTGTACCACAGACCCATTATATGGGTCCGCAAAAAAATGGATGCAACATTGAGATCACAAGGATATCTTCCGTATTTTGTGGACTGCAAAATACATAAGGTTGTGTGCATGAGGCCTGATTGTTCTTTGGTGTGTGGATTTCTTATTCAATACATTATGGTTACTGTGTGCATCATAATTCATTTTTCACAACTATCTAAATGTTTAAAGTGAGCCTCTATATACGGTAGTTTCCAGAATGTTAGCAATCATTTGTAAGTCAGCACGGTGCACCCTCCTGAGAGCTCCATGTCCATCTCATCATAGTATAAATACTGTGAAGGCATTAAAATGCCAACAGCAATTAACAAACCCATTAATCTACTAATCATCGTGTGGACATGCAAACCTACACTCTGCAAATGCCGTGTTCCGTTATTCTATAAGAGGCTGCGTCTGAATCAACGCTGCTGAATTATTGGATTCAGCTCTCCTCTGAGGAAACGAAACGTTCTGTATCCATCAGTGTACAATAGGATCTTAATGCCTGGATGCTCTCCTTGAAAAATAAAATATTGCATGTTATGGGTGCTAGATTTTTGAAGATGAAGTATTGATTCAAGAGATTTATTCTGATTGTCAGATTTGTAGTCAGGAGGAATTTTTCAGTTGGCATCCACCTCGTAGGGTTTTTTTTCGCCTTCCTCTGGATCAACACAGTAGGATTATAGGTTGTACGTGATGAAGTCTTTTTTCATCAATATCAGCTAAGTAATATAGGGTAATGTGAGTTTTGGTGGTAGGATCTTCCTACTGACATTAACCCAGGGATGTACACAGATCTCATAGGCCCCCATAGCAAAACTTATGACGAGTTTATACTGCCCGACGAGCAGACAATTATAGTTCCTTCCTGACAATTGCCTGCTCATTAGTGGAGGTGAAGAGCTGCATTGACATGCCTTTCTGCTGCCTGAGGCGAAAACTGAAATGGAGCCCCAACCACCAATGCCAATTTTTTAACCTAACCCCTTCCCTCCAGCCCTACTGTTAAAGACATACATACAGAGCTACAAAACATACAGGGTTATACAGCACCTCATACAGTTCCCACTGTGCTTCCCAATACTATACTGCAGAAACAGATAATCCTCCTTCCACTCCTACCCCTTGCCCCTACCTGGTGCTGCCTGAGGCAATCGCCTCACTTTACCTCATTGGTGGTGCACCCCTGATCACCTCCACTGCAATGTCTATTGCCTTCGCTCATGCTCATACAGATTCATTGTTTCTTGGCAGCAAATTGCTGTTCACACAGCAGGACCTGCTGCCCAAAAAGGATTGACGTGTCAGCTCCAAAGACCATTTCATCCATGGAACAAGCGTTTTGCTCGTTCATTGGGTGATGTGCGGCCCCTTTACACAGAGACATTTATCAGGACTAGTGTTGAGTGAATCCGAATTTCAGGAAAAATTCAATTCAGCGTGAAGCCAAATTTCCTTGTGTTTCGTGGTAGCAAATCAATTTTCCCTGAAATGGTGTAAAAAAAAAAAAAAAAAAAAAAAAATCATACTTACCTCATCCATTTGCTCGCGAGGAGCTGGTGGCCGCCATCTGGATTGAAGATCTCTCGTGAAATCCCGTGCGTGGTGGCGTATGACGTCACCACGCAAGCTGCCGTTATGACGTCATCATGGGCCGCACAAGATTTTGCTCCAGATCTTCATTCAAGATGGCAGTGTTTAGCTATGAACGCGGCATCTGAGGGGTACAATGATGGGGAGCGGAGCAATCGCCGCTCCCTGTCATTGCACCCATTACTTACAAAAAAGTGCACTTTGTGACGAAGTAATTCATCCCAAAGCAAATTTTTGGGTAAAATTCGGCGAACCGGCCAAATCGAAGTTTTGAATTCGCTCAACACTAATCAGGAACAAACAATCTACATATTGTTCCCGATAATTAGTCCTTTTAAACCCGCCGTTGGTATATAGCGCCACGTGGAATTTCTTAAAGATGTAAAAAAAGAAAATTTAAATCAACTGGAAGAAACATTTAATTCGTAAAAAAAAAGTTGCACTTCACCTGCTTTACCCAACTTTTATGTTGGAAAAGTGGAACAGGTCCTTCAGAAATATGAAGATCATTTTGAATACTCCATTTCTTAATGTATTTGCATCAGTTGACCGGCATAAATGCTTTGCCAAATCTCCCTATAGCTGTGCATCTGCTTCCTTTCAGTACATGATTAAACAGGCACTCACCACTAGAGGGAGCTCAATGCATGTAAATGTATACAGTTACCATTTAAATCAATGGAAGCTGTAAAATCTCTGTCCCCTGAGCTCCCCTAGTGGTGGCTGTCGGAAAATACTTTGGATTTATTTAGGGAACAAAGGGGGTTCAGTGCAGGGCCCCAGATCAGTCATGTGGTCTGCCCTCATGGTAAGTACACCACTACCTAGACCACATTCTGTATAGGGTGAAGTTAAACCCACGTCAGTTCTAACCCTTCTTCCAGTGCTGATGGGACCAATTGACAATATACAATCCCTTAGCCATGCCAATCTATGTGGTTGGGGGTACAAACCTTTACATGGATGGGGTCCATTTATATTTGTACAGCAAGGGTTCCTGCCAGCAAGGGTTCAGTTTTCTTGCATGGCCAACACATGGGAAATATTGCACAGTTTCTAGTCAAAAGAATGGGCCGCCTGTATGATACATAGGTGGACGTGGACATATAGGTGCACTTCTCGTGTTCCCTGTAAGCTCTGGAAAGGATAGTGTTAAAACAGCATACTAACGAGGATTAACAAGCCCAATAACAGCTAAGAGCTGCGTCTTGTAACGAGCCGCGCGCCTGCTAGTCCAGCACTTAACCAAGACAGAAATTGATCTCCAAGTCGTAAACAATGTACTTCATCTTGAGTGGCAAGGGCAATATTAGAATTTGCGATATTTCGCGAATATTTGATATAATTCATAATTATTCGTCATCATTTGCGATTATTTTCTTGATTGCGAAAATTGGCAGTGTAATATTCGCACGTACATATACAGACGTGGGTTAATTTTGCTACATTTTTCAAGCTGCTAGAAGTTTTCTGAGACTGGAGAAAATGGTTGGCACGGCAGAACATTACAATAGCTTTATATGCAGATAGAGTGCTCCAATATATTCGCGATTGTGCAAATCGGCAATTAATGATGAGCATATTTTTGCGCAATACGTGCACCTTCACATTCTAGCAGGTCTGACTACATATTACTGATTGCTGCGCTAAGTATTGTTGTGAACGTGTGACATCACAGCACTATGTCTGTAGCATGTATGTATGGACAGCAGAACCTATCACACCGACTACCTAACACCCTGCCAGGTCCATCTTTAATGTGGGGCAAAAGGGGCAGCTGCCCCGGGCCCAGTTACTTCTGGGGGACCCAAGGCAGCTGCCTCTTGAGCCCCGCGAGTGCTTTTTTTAAGTGTGGCGGCGGGCCCTCCCTATATGTTAAGTGCGGCTGCACTCAATGTCATACTTCTTCCGCTCCGTACTTGCGGGCTGCCCAGGCGTGAGTTCGTTGTGCAATCCCGCGAGACCCGTGAACTCCCGCGGCAGGTTTTGCACAACAAACTCACGCCTGGGCAGCCCGCAAGTACGGAGCGGAAGAAGTAGTTAGAGGTAGTTAAGTAGGTAAGTGTGTGGGGGGGGGAGGAACTCGGGTGCGTTGCGGGAAAATGCGTGATTTTTCCATGCGAGTGCAAAGCGTTTTAATGCGTTTTGCACGCGTGTGAGAAAAATCAGCATGTTTGGTACCCAGACCGAAACCGGACTTCTTCACAGAAGGGTTAGGTTGGGTTAGGTGTTGTGTAGATTTTATTAGCTTCCTTTATAACATGGTTATAAGGGAAAATAATAGCACTCTTAATACAGAATGCTAAGTAAAATGTCCATTGAGGGGTTAAAAATAATTAACAAATTTAACTCACCCCTTCCACTTGATCGCATAGCGGATCTCCTCTTCTTTCTACTTTCTTCAGGACCTGGCTAAAGGACCTTTGATGATGTCACTGCGCTCATCACATGGTCCATCACCATGGTGATGGACCATGTGATGAGCGCAGTGACGTCACCACAGGTCCCTTTTCATCAAAAAAGAAAGAAGACATGCCAGGCTGAGCGTTCAAGTGGATTAAGGTGAGTTTATTAATTGTTTTTTATTTTTTAACCCCTCCATCACTATTTTACTAAGCATTCTGTATTAAGAATGCTATTATTTTCCCTTATAACCATGTTATAAAGGAAAATAATTAAGATCGGGTCTCCATCCTGATCGTCTCCTAGCAACCATGCGTGAAAATTGCACCGCATCCGCACTTGCTTGCGGATGCTTGCGATTTTCACGCAGCCCCATTCACTTCAATGGGGCGTGAAAAATGCACAATATAGAGCATGATGCGATTTTCACGCAACGCACCAGTGATGCGTGAAAATCACTGCTCATGTACACAGCCCCATTGAAGTGAATGGGTCCGGATTCAGTGCGGGTGCAATGCGTTCACATCACGCATTGCACCCGCACGGAATTCTCCCCCGTGTGAAAGGGGTCTAAAACATCACCTGTGCAACTATCGGAGGAATGGGAAGTCGCACCCATGACAAGTGTTTCCTAAAGAGATGACAGCGCACATTACATAGCATTAAAATCATATATACACATAATGTTACAGTTTGGGCAGGGCCGTGACAACCTCTCAGACATGATATACAGTCTGGTTGTCAGCAGTAATAGATGATGATAAATAGCTGCTCCTCTAGGTGTGTGGATCTCATGTCTGATCACAATGTAATTATAGTACTATAATATCAGTGATGTCAGTAACAGGGGGCGGGGCTGTGACAACCTCTCACACATGATATAGAGGTTGGTTGTCAGCATGAATAGCTGAATAGCTGTTTTGCTCAATGATATCTTCCCAATCCCAATGATTTTCTTCACCCTCAACCCAACCCCCCACTCATGTATTCCTCCACCATCTACTTAGGTCTCATTCATTAATTTGACCTCCTCTTCTCATGTCATTCTCCTTAGGCCTCATGCACACGACAGTTGTTTTTTGCATCCGTTTTTTTTCCCACTGATCCCTTGTAATAAATGCCTATCCTTGTCCACAAATGTGAAAAAAGTAGGACATGCACTATTTTTTTTTTGCTGAAGGGAAACAGGGACAACGAACGAGGAACACAAACGGATGAACTATCAGCATTTTTTGGCAGACCCAAATGGGTCAATGGGTCCCCATCCTATCCGCAAAAAAACTGAACCGAGGCCGAGAAAAACAACTGTCGCGGGCATGAGGCCTAACTGTGACCCCCTGCACTGATGTCTTCCTTCTTAGGCCTCCTGCACACGACCGTTTTTTTTTCTTCCGTTTACGGGCCGTTTTTTACATCCTCCACTTATATACAGTATTTCTTCTTATCTTAACCACCTGCACTTATGTATTCCTCTCTAATGTAAGTCTTCCTCCTTAGCTTGACCCCCATCAGTCATGTCTTCCTCTTTACCTTAACATCCTCCACTTGTCTTTCTTCTTACCTTGACCCCTTGCGTTCATGTCTTTCTTTGGACCATTATCGACTCCACTTAAGTCTTCCTCCTTACCTTCACATCCTCCATTTATGTCTTCCTTCTTACCTTGACCTACTGCTCTCAAGTTGCTAAACCTGTATGGACTGTGTGAACTGTTAAACATGAGCTTTGTTTAATGGACCACAGTCTGGAAAAGACCCAAGGGTTATCAGCATTTACCCTACTCGCATGCAGCTGTGGTTGGTCAAGGTACAAACCGGATTCCAAAAAAGTTGGGACACTAAACAAATTGTGAATAAAAACTGAATGCAATGATGTGGAGATGGCAAATGTCAATATTTTATTTGTAATAGAACGTAGATGACAGATCAAACGTTTAATCCAAGTAAATGTATAATTTTAAAGGAAAAATACGTTGATTCGATTTTCACGGTGTCAACAAATCCCCAAAAAGTTGGGACAAGTAGCAATAAGAGGCTGGAAAAAGTAAATTTGAGCATAACGAAGAGCTGGAAGACCAATTAACACTAATTAGGTAAATTGGCAACATGATTGGGTATAAAAAGAGCTTCTCAGAGTGGCAGTGTCTCTCAGAAGCCAAGATGGGTAGAGGGTCACCAATTCCCACAATGTTGCGCAGAAAGATAGTGGAGCAATATCAGAAAGGTGTTACCCAGCGAAAAATTGCAAAGACTTTGCATCTATCATCATCAACTGTGCATAACATCATCCGAAGATTCAGAGAATCTGGAACAATCTCTGTGCCTAAGGTTCAAGGCCGTAAAACCATACTGGATGCCCGTGATCTCCGGGCCCTTAAACGACACTGCACCACAAACAGGAATGCTACTGTAAAGGAAATCACAGAATGGGCTCCGGAATATTTCCAGAAACCATTGTCAGTGAACACAATCCACCGTGCCATCCGCCGTTGCCAGCTGAAACTCTACAGTGCAAAGAAGAAGCCATTTCTAAGCAAGATCCACAAGCTCAGGCGTTTTCACAGGGCCAGGGATCATTTAAAATGGAGTGTAGCAAAATGGAAGACTGTTCTGTGGTCAGACGAGTCAAGATTCGAAGTTCTTTTTGGAAATCTGGGACGCCATGTCATCTGGACCAAAGAGGACAAGGGCAACCCAAGTTGTTATCAACGCTCAGTTCAGAAGCCTGCATCTTTGATGGTATGGGGTTGCATGAGTGCGTGTGGCATGGGCAGCTTGCATGTCTGGAAAGGCACCATCAATGCAGAAAAATATATTCAGGTTCTAGAACAACATATGCTCCCATCCAGACGTCATCTCTTTCAGGGAAGACCCTGCATTTTTCAACAAGATAATGCCAGACCACATTCTGCATCAATCACAACATCATGGCTGCGTAGGAGAAGGATCCGGGTACTGAAATGGCCAGTCTGCAGTCCAGATCTTTCACCTATAGAGAACATTTGGCGCATCATAAAGAGGAAGGTGCAACAAAGAAGGCCCAAGACGATTGAACAGTTAGAGGCCTGTATTAGACAAGAATGGGAGAGCATTCCTATTTCTAAACTTGAGAAACTGGTCTCCTCGGTCCCCAGACGTCTGTTGAGTGTTGTAAGAAGAAGAGGAGATGCCACACAGTGGTGAAAATGGCCTTTTTGGGGATTTTTTGACACCATGAAATTCTGATTCAACATATTTTTCCCTTAAAATTGTACATTTTCTCAGTTTAAACTTTTGTTCCGTGATTTATGTTCTATTCTGAATAAAATATTAGAAGTTGGCACCTCCACATCATTGCATTCAGTTTTTATTCACGATTTGTATAGTGTCCCAACTTTTTTGGAATCCGGTTTGTATTTGTGAAGCTGGGTACTAATGTAGTGGTTACAGACATCCTTGAAGGTGCTGGGGCATCATATACATGGCTGGTTCAATGTCAGGTAGGTAATGGTGTGGTAGTGGGTAGCCTTCTTTAGACCTATAGCGGCACGGATGGTTTCAATAAAAGCCAGCAGCCATCTTTGGTGTGATCTGACTTTGGACCTCAAAAAGTTTTCTGCACCTGTTTTGCTATTTAATAACACGTGTGGTTTGGACCTTAGAGTGAACCTGTGAGAGCAGGGTATGAAGGAGGGAGAGAAGCTGAGCTCTCTGATATATACAATGATATGATCTGGAGATGGATTTGTTTGGCGTTGGATGATCTGTGGTGCGGCTGGCACTAATGTCTGAATTGAGAAAGTCTAATTTTCTAAAGAGCACAACAGGGTGGCACTGCCCAAAACTTTCTTCCAAGACACAAAAAACCTCCGATGGTGAGTTTTCCTCACTACAGATGGTGCTCTGTCTCCAAATTACAACTTATGTCACGATGGAGAAAACAAATGTGGGCGGCACCAGACATTATTATTGCAGACATCAAACATTATTGTTGCAGACATGGGGCTGACTTGGTATAGCGCAGGCAACAAGGATTGTGGCGACAGTCATTTCGCGTCTCAGCGCATTGCATGCTAGGGTGTGGGAAGGCGGATCCAGGGGGCCCAAGTAAATTCCTGCCCAGGGTCCAATCAATATTAAAGACGGCCCTGCACCCTGCACTGGAACCTACAGCTACACTATATTAGGATATAACCTACACTGACTATCTGTATTATATATATGAGCTAACTAACTATCTATCTAATGTAATGACACAGCAAAGCACAGAGCACAGCAATACATAGTAACATAGTACAAAAAAGGCCGAAAAAAGACATCTGTACATCCAGTTCGGCCTGTCATCCTGCAAGTTGATCCAGAGGAAGGCAAAAAAAACAAAACTGTGAGGTAGAAGCCAATTTTCCCCACTTTGGAGTCGGGAAGGAATTTTTTATTCCCCTTATCAGGCATTCAGAATAACTCCTTGGATCAACGACCCCTCTCAATGACACTGCTGTCTCTCTCAGAACTACAATTACAGCACAAAATGGCAGCTGGGGAGGTTCTTATATAGTAAGGGGTAGGCAACTTTCCTATTGGTTGCTAGGGATGTTGCTAAGCTGTGACAAAGACATTGCAGCCTTCTCATTGGCCCACAAGCAAGAAGCAGTGAGGGATCATGGGTTCAGATGAAACAAAATCTAGAATATTAGCGAATACGAATATATAGCACTATATTCTACATCTTTGGGAATTCTCAAAGTGGTGATATTCGCGATTCGAATATTCGCGATCAACACTTATCTTGAATGACAGCAAACCGAAGTCTTGAAGATCATGAAGAAATTATACAAAAAGTATATCAGAAAATTGTAGAAATTCTCAATATACAAAAAATAAATATTTGCTAAAAATCTAAATTTAAAGAGAACCTGTTACCTCTCCTGACATTAGTGTTTTCTCTCCCGACTTGTATTACCCATGTAAACAAAACTAAAAAAAAAAACACATCAAGAAGGAGTTGTTGGAATGGAACTTTCTATCTACAGGGAGTGCAGAATTATTAGGCAAGTTGTATTTTTGAGGATTAATTTTATTATTGAACAACAACCATGTTCTCAATGAACCCAAAAAACTCATTAATATCAAAGCTGAATATTTTTGGAAGTAGTTTTTAGTTTGTTTTTAGTTTTAGCTATTTTAGGGGGATATCTGTGTGTGCAGGTGACTATTACTGTACATAATTATTAGGCAACTTAACAAAAAACAAATATATACCCATTTCAATTATTTATTTTTACCAGTGAAACCAATATAACATCTCAACATTCACAAATATACATTTCTGACATTCAAAAACAAAACAAAAACAAATCAGTGACCAATATAGCCACCTTTCTTTGCAAGGACACTCAAAAGCCTGCTATCCATGGATTCTGTCAGTGTTTTGATCTGTTCACCATCAACATTGCGTGCAGCAGCAACCACAGCCTCCCAGACACTGTTCAGAGAGGTGTACTGTTTTCCCTCCTTGTAAATCTCACATTTGATGATGGACCACAGGTTCTCAATGGGGTTCAGATCAGGTGAACAAGGAGGCCATGTCATTAGATTTTCTTCTTTTATACCCTTTCTTGCCAGCCACGTTGTGGAGTACTTGGACGCGTGTGATGGAGCATTGTCCTGCATGAAAATCATGTTTTTCTTACCGTGCAGACTTCTTCCTGTACCACTGCTTGAAGAAGGTGTCTTCCAGAAACTGGCAGTAGGACTGGGAGTTGAGCTTGACTCCATCCTCAACCCAAAAAGGCCCCACAAGCTCATCTTTGATGATACCAGCCCAAACCAGTACTCCACCTCCACCTTGCTGGCGTCTGAGTCGGACTGGAGCTCTCTGCCCTTTACCAATTCAGCCATCTGGCCCATCAAGACTCACTCTCATTTCATCAGTCCATAAAACCTTAGAAAAATCAGTCTTGAGATATTTCTTGGCCCAGTCTTGACGTTTCAGCTTGTGTGTCTTGTTCAGTGGTGGTCGTCTTTCAGCCTTTCTTACCTTGGCCATGTCTCTGAGTATTGCACACCTTGTGCTTTTGGGCACTCCAGTGATGTTGCAGCTCTTAAATATGGCCAAACTGGTGGCAAGAGGCATCTTGGCAGCTGCACGCTTGACTTTTCTCAGTTCATGGGCAGTTATTTTGCGCCTTGGTTTTTCCACACGCTTCTTGCGACCCTGTTGACTATTTTGAATGAAACGCTTGATTGTTCGATGATCACGCTTCAGAAGCTTTGCAATTTTAAGAGTGCTGCATCCCTCTGCAAGATATCTCACTATTTTTGACTTTTCTGAGCCTGTCAAGTCCTTCTTTTGACCCATTTTGCCAAAGGAAAGGAAGTTGCCTAATAATTATGCACACCTGATATAGGGTGTTGATGTCATTAGACCACACCCCTTATCATTACAGAGATGCACATCACCTAATATGCTTAATTGGTAGTAGGCTTTCGAGCCTATACAGCTTGGAGTATAACAACATGCATAAAGAGGATGATGTGGTCAAAATACTCATTTGCCTAATAATTCTGCACGTAGTGTATGAATGTAAAGATGATCTATGGAAGTAATTACAATATTAGAGCGAAAGGAGAAGTTTATTGGGGAAAACTGTACAATAGAAAGGAGGCTCTAGGACCCTGTTGGGTCAGCTCTAGCCTGGATACAAGATGAGATACGGCCTCTAGCCTGGATACAAGGTGAGATATAGCCTTTAGCCTGGATACAAGATGAGATATGGCCTCTAGCCTGGATACAAGATGAGATACGGCCTCTAGCCTGGATACAAGATGAGATATAGCCTCTAGCCTGGATACAAGATGAGATATGGCCTCTAGCCTGGATACAAGATGAGATATGGCCTCTAGCCTGGATACAAGATGAGATACGGCCTCTATCCTGGATACAAGATGAGATACGGCCTCTAGCCTGGATACAAGATGAGATTCAGCCTCTAGCCTGGATACAAGATGAGATATAGCCTCTAGCCTGGATACAAGATGAGATATGGCCTCTAGCCTGGATACAAGATGAGATATGGCCTCTAGCCTGGATAAAAGATGAGATACGGCCTCTAGCCTGGATACAAGATCAGATACGGCCTCTAGCCTGGATACAAGATGAGATATGGCCTCTAGCCTGGATACAAGATGAGATACGGCCTCTATCCTGGATACAAGATGAGATACGGCCTCTAGCCTGGATACAAGATGAGTTATGGCCTCCAGCCTGGATACAAGATGAGATACAGTTGGACATGGTGGCATACAGGTTCTGTATGGTATCCTGCAGTACATTTGCCCACAGATGTTACATCTAGGAAAGCTTTGCCATGACACCAAATCTTCTTCTACTAATTACCTGGAAATGGCCCAGGCAGAGACAGTGCTTTGTAATAAAGGGGCCACCTGTGTCTGGATATTTGGGAGCTGCTCCTGCTTGTCAGTGGATCAAATGATCCTCTCTACTAGTGGCCTATCTGGACCATTCGGACGATGTGTACATGCCCTTACATAACCACAGCTCCCAACACCTCCTAACAACTATGTCAGAACAGCCTAGGTGGTAATTCATTGAAATGACAATCCTACTTCTAATGATGTGCCTCTCCCAAAGTCTGTCAACTGTGCAAAATATCCTTGAGTGCATCGTAGAGGCACGTCTAACAGTCAGTGATCTCTCACCAAGAGGTACACTACCCAAAAGTAGCCTCTGAGAGCTTTTTTTTTATAGGACAACCTCTTGCGGCAAAACTCAGTGTCTAATCCTGTTACACCTATAATCATTTACAGCAATCTGACATTTCTGTCTTTTTTTTTTTTTTTTGGGTCAATGAGTGTAATAACAATTTTGGATTATCTATTCTAACAACTCTGTGCTATATCATTCATTCATTTACTATTTCTTGAAGTTACAGTATGAATGAATTACTAGCAGTTAGCAATGAAGGTCCAGCTGGGTGTTACCAGTTGAGGTGTGTCCCTGCACAGTCTGACACTATTCTATCAGTGCTGCCAGTGTCAGACTGCTCAGGAACACACCCTACTGGTAACACCCACCTGGACCTTCATTGCAAACTGCTAGTAATTTATTCATAACTTCTAGCAGGAAAAATAAAGGAATGATACAACATAAAGTCATAAGAACAGAGGCTCCAGAATTATTATTACATGGGGAATGCAAGTAGTTACTAGAACAGACAGGTGAGGAGCGTTGACAGGTCCTCTTAAAGGGGTTTTCCCATCTGCCAGTTTTACCTGCTCTTCCAGCTCCCTCCTCTTGCCTGCACTTGTGCTGTTGGCGGGACGCTTGCTTTTGATTGACAGTTTGGCTAGCAGATCGTGCACGCTCCCGCTGCTGGTAGTGTAGCAGGCTTTGGATCGTGACAACCAGCGTTGAAAAGTGTGGCTGTCACGATCCCTCAGTTATATCGTTCCGTCCCTGCAGAGCTGCTGCCGAGACCGAGCAGTCTCTAAATTTACATATAGAGATAACAGTAATTTAGAGACAAACTCACTGCTCGAGCTTATCTAAAGCTACATGCTCTTTGATCAGTGGAGGATGGTGCGGCAGGCAGATCTAAAACTCTTTCTATGGAACAGCTTCAGGGCTTCAGCACATGCCCTGAAGCCTTCCATAGACATCTATGCAGCCGAGTAGAGCTGGCCGGGCAGAAAGCTCTGAGGTGCGCGCTCCCAAGGGGCCAGCGACCCATGGAAAACAGCACAGCTACAAGAAACTGCGCAATCGCGGCCACCACTGCTGTATCGCTGTGGTGGCCGTAACTAAAGGCTACCAAGTGTAAGCACAACATAGATCAAAGTCCAGATATCTTAAAAAGGATCGAAGACTGAAAATTGAATATATTTAGTAAGTTATCATTTATGCTATTTGGAATTTAATCACAACTGATTCACAAGATGGGAATACCCCTTTAAGTGTAGCGTCCCCTTTAATTTATGGAAAAGCATGGTCAATTACAAGACCCTATGAAATGGATTCGGAAGGAAGGAAAATGTTTATTGATTCACTCGCCTGATTTTCCTCCTAATGTTAAAGGTTTAGGAATGACCCAGTTATCTTTAAATATAAACTTCAGAAATAAGCTCCATGAACTCGATTGCACTAGAAAAATTCAATTCAACTTCATTTCACCATCTGGCACAAGAGAGAATTATTCTTCGGCGTTACTTGCAGGAATAATGGAGTCTTTTACGTGTTCCTTGTGGAGAATGTCAATGTATTATCAATGGAGGCAGCAAACTGTTGATAAAAAAAATCTCCGAGCTCTGCCTTCCAGGCTTTTCTTCTTCTATTCAATGGCTTCTTTTAAGAAAAGAATAGAGTGCAGATTATAATTTTTTTTGCATTCTTTCTTCTCCAAACATGATGTTTTCTTTATTCCATAAGTAAGATCTTCTTAAAAGAGAACAATAAGAAGCAGATCAAGTCAGTTCTATTCATCATTAAGACTTCCCTACAGCTGATATGGACGATAACATGTCTCTGTAGGGTATGTCCACATGGCTTGTGATCCATGGCAGAATCCGCATATGTTATATAGAGATTTGCCGCAGATTTTACTGTGGATTTTGCATTGCAAGGTGTGAAAATCCACACCACAAATTTACCTGCAGCAGATTTACAGGTCAATATACAATGCAGATATCTGGTTCTGGTATATCTCTCCAGTGTGGAGGTTCCCTCAAAGGAGGTTTTCCAGTTTGCATCAACATTGGAAGATCCTCACCTGTCTCGCACTCCTGTGTGACCAAAAAGGGTCCTCGTGGAGCTGCGGGACAGGTTACGCGTGTCTCCATTGATACACCAGCTCCGACCCCTTTGCGAACCGACGGGGGGATGCGCTTGCATGTGCGCCAGAGGGAAAGACCGCATGGCTTTCGGGGACTGCTTGGCCGGGCTAGTGGCAGTGCGCTGCCGCCGAGCTTGTCTCCGGTGCCTATTGCGGATTCCATTCCGGTGGCCATGTCGACACGCTTGCGCACTCTCGCAGAGCCTGTTGTGCAGCCGTGTGTATGTTCGAGAACGGGTTCGCAAGGGGATACGCGGTCGCGCGTACTTGCTTCTTATGCGCTTCGCTGACCAGCGAAGGGAATAGCACCTGGCCGCAAGTTCAAAGTAGATTAGGGGGCTGGCATTGGTTTAATTGACTAATGACCGACCGAAGCCTTGTACACAGGTGTAGGGCAGGATCATGACCTATGGGGAGTGGACACTTGGCGCCCTGGGATTTGTTAGCAGGCACATAAAAGGTGGCCTCCCAGGTCGGTCAGTGCCCACTGTTATCCTTCCTTATCCAGCTGCAGGTCAGTACTGCTAGCTACTGACTGAAGTTTGCTGGGACTCCGTCCGTTCCAGTGGGACCCAGGACTCGGCACTTTCCGTGACACATCCGTTTACCTGGCAAGTTGCACAGAGACTTATGCACGGATCGGGACTTCTCCTTCGTTTTTTGTTTGCCTGATATTTGCCCAGTGAAGTTTACCTGGACTTTGTTTATTTTGTTAATAAACCCCTTTGACTTCATCCTCACTGGTCTGTTTCGTTGGTGCCTTGCATTACAAACATCCTATAAACAGGGGTCAGCATGCTCTATTCATTTTTATGAGCGTTCTTAGAAGAGCAGACCCAGTATGAGTGCTGGGAGTTGTAGTTTCACCACATCTGGAGTGCCAGAGGCTGCCTACCCCTGCTATAAAATAACCATTTATGTAGGTCGCTATAATTTTGAAATATATTTAATTTATATATTTACATCTCCCGTTCTGGGTTGTGGTCACATGACCATGTCCATGCAGCTCTTTCTTATTTCCTGTGATCTCATCTCAGTGATAGGGCAGTGTCTACGTAACTAGCTGGTTGGAGGAGCTATAAACTAGCAGGGTGTTGTTAGGGGCAGTGATAGCGGAGTGTCTATGTAACTAGCTGGTTGGAGGAGCTATAAACTAGCTGGGTGTTGTTAGGGGCAGTGATAGCGGAGTGTCTATGTAACTAGCTGGTGGGAGGAGCTATAAACTAGCTGGGCGTTGTTAGGGGCAGTGATAGGGGAGTGTCTATGTAACTAGCTGGTGGGAGGAGCTATAAACTAGCTGGGTGTTGTTAGGGGCAGTACTGGAGGTGTGACAGAGGAAGGAGAAGTGCATCATGGGTTTGGTTGGATACAGGAATACAGGAACAGGAAGTGTTACCAACAGGATGGAAACAAATCGGATGGATTGGTTTACATGATGAACAAAGGTCAGGAGAGTCCAAACTAAAAAAAAAAGCATGGATAAGATGTGCATAAGTTAAGCAACTACATGAGCATATCTGTTAAAAACCATAGTAATTCCAGAAAAAAACTGTGGCTGCCTGCATGAAACCACGCCATGCCCTCCCATGGCAGCCAATCACTGAATAACATTGTGCGCCCTTTGGCTGCCATGGGGGGGGGGGGGGCGTGGGTTGGCTACATGCAGCCAGCTGCACCGTTGGGCTGTACCCTAAGCCACCTTGCAGACAAGGGGTTGAAAAACTCATTGGTCTGGAAATACAGATGCAGATACTGAGTGGTAGGCAATGGAAGCACTATGGAGTTCTTCCGTGGCATTTAAGTCCGTGCCTCCGCACTGCAAAAAAATAGAACATGCTAAATTTTTTTGCTGTGCGGACAGATCACACACCCATTCAAGTTGAATGGGTCCGCATCCATCAGCGCAGGCCACATGGACGGTGCCTGTGCATTGGGGACCGCAATTTGCACATGTGTTCGCATCATGAGCCCTTATTTTTGACACATGACACAGCGGTGTGTGAGCCCTAACATGCACCTCCTTCCTTGAGCTTCAGACACAACGTCTGCACATGAGTGAAGGCACATAGACGGACTGAGAACTGACAAAAATCCCTTTTAACAACTTCTGGATGTCTAGGGTAACATGCATTCTCCCATCTTTTACTCCCCCTTTTCTCTGATGTTACTGCCTAAAGAGGCACCAAATTTATGACAGGGCATGTGCCTTGCCATAAATTAGGCCCACCTTCAGCAGTCCCTGGAGGAAAAAACTAGATCAGTCTCTGCCCCTGCCACTCCCTTGACACTCTTAAGTGTTGGTCGCGGCACATAAACACCCATGGAACAACATATTGTCTCACGGGCATTTAAAAAGTTGCAAAAAAGGGAATGTGAGGCAATTTTAAGCCAAGACTTGGTGTCAAACTTTTGTAAATGACCCTCGTTGAGTCACAAATAATTGGGCAGTGGGTGCTGAAACTACAATAATCCTTACTGAAGATGTCAACAGGCAGCCAAATCAGGAGAAGTTCTCTAAAAATCTGCAAAATCAAAGTTTCAGATGAGATGTCCAGTTCTTAAATGTTACATAGTGGCACCCGTCATGTGTTACAGATGGCGTATGTGGTACATACAATGATCTCTCCCTGATTCAAGGGTATGTGACTATATGTTGCAGAGTCTCAGTAAAACCTGCTTGTAGACCACCGTAGATCCCACCACTACCACCACCCACTGTCTCAGTTACTTTGTAACTGGTTTTGTCACCTGGACGCTGTGGAATCTGGCTGAACAGACGGCATGCCAGTAGTATCAGATGCCGGCTCCTTCATGGGATCCTCCCAGGCTGCTGCCATTAGGCTGATGTCACATGTAGGTTTTATTTGGCCGTTTTTGTGGTGTTTTGCAATTGCTGTTTGGTGTGTGTTTTTTCCCCCGTAGCATTTATTGCTACATCTTTTAGGCAAAAAAAGATGTTGCATGGACACCTATGGAAAAAAAATATATTTATTTCAAATCGCAGCAGGCTTGTGAGTCTATCATTTTTTCCCCTTGTTGTCTTGTGTTTTTACTTTTTATCAATTTTTTACTGCTTTAAAAGTTTAGTTGCAGACAGATTGTTTTCTTTACATTCAAAAGTTTTCAACTTCTCAATTTATAGCTAGGTTGATGATGTGTCACATTATAGCTACCTCACTAATGATTTCCTGCAGAACATATTTGCTTTAGTAGTGGATTTCCTATTGTGTCTTTTATACTTGGAGGTTACTGATCCTCCCTTCATGTATTTTTACCCATACGGTAGCAACTCCACGGGTTCATTTCTCTCACAGATGAGAGGTCACTTTGTATAACTGCATTTGTAGATACTGAGAGATGAGCCCGGCCTCCCTCTTTGTGAAAAAATAGTCACACCTACTGCTCTCTGAGCCTCACAGACTTCTACTTTCATTTCTTCCTTTTGCTGGCAACGATGGAATACACCGGCCTGGGGAAGGAGCTAGAATGTTCTGTCTGTCTGTCCCTTTATACAGATCCTGTAACCCTGAGATGTGGACACAACTACTGCCGGGTCTGTATTGATCAGTTCCTGAATACACAGGACAGCTCTGGAGTTTATTCCTGTCCTGAATGCAGAGCAGATTTTCAGGAGAGGCCTGCACTGCAGAGGAACATCACTCTGTGTAAAGTCATGGAGAATTTCCTTTCTACTCATCGGGTCAAACTCAACACCTTGAATTTTTGCAGTTACTGTCTAGACTCTCCTGTTCCAGCTGTAAAATCCTGTCTTCTCTGTGAGGCGTCCCTGTGTCATAACCACCTGAGAGCTCACAGCAAGACAGCAGAACATGTCCTTACTGAACCCAGAACTTCCCTGCAGGACAGAAAATGCTCCATCCATAAGAAGATTCTGGAGTATTTCTGCATTATGGATGCTGCTTGTATTTGTGTGTCCTGTTGTCTGATTGGGGAACACCAGGGTCATAAGATGGAGTCTCTAGATGTGGCCTCTGAGAAGAAAAAGGAGAGCCTGAGAAATATTTTGCAGAAACTGACTACAAAGAGATTAGAAAATTCAGAAAAGATTTGGAGTCTGGAGGAACGCAGGATAAAAACTCAAGAAAAAGAAGCTACAGAAGTCAAGAGTGTCAATGCCTTTTTTGCAGATATTAGGAGATGGCTAGATAACCTGGAAAAGAAAGTTCTGAGTGAGATCTCAAGGCAGAAAGACCAGGTGTCTTTGTCTCTAATGCGGTCCAGCCAGAAGCTGGAAACGGAAATGGATGAGCTGTCTAGAAAGATAAGGCACATTGAGGAGCTGTGTAACATGACTGATCCACTGACTGTCTTACAGGATCTGGACACAGGTGACTTGAGTGATCTTAAGGAGGAGAAAGGTGGTGAGGACACATGGGGACATGATGAAGGTGATCGGGGTGTGGAGATGATCTCCCACATATCACAGACATTATCTGATATGATAAGAGATGCAAATGCAACCTTCTATGTGCAGGGTTCTGCAGAGATATCCCTGGATGAAATGACAGCCGATAATAATATCCATATATCAAATGATGGCAAAATTGCAACCTGGACACGAATAGAGCAGAATCGTCCAGAAACATCAGAGAGATTCCTGAATCTTCAGGTTATAAGCAAAACGTTTTTTATTTCAGGGCGACATTACTGGGATGTGGAGATCAGTGAATCTAAAGAATGTATGGTGGGGATTTGTTACGCTTGTATACACAGGAGAGGGCCGCAGTCATACATTGGCGATAATAAAAACTCCTGGTGTTTACATGGAGAACTGTATGACAATCAGTGCTCAGTGATACATGATGGGAAAGTTATTCGGTTACCTCACCAGATCACCAGTGGTGGCCAATTCTCTGGGGCTAGATTCAGGATATTTCTGGATTATGAAGCTGGGCAGCTGTCCTTTTATGAGCTGTGTGAACCCATCAGACATTTATACACCTTCACTGCCACCTTCACCGAACCCCTCTATGCTGCATTCTATGTATGGAAGGGTTGTATAAAGCTATCAGGAGAGGAGCAAGAGCTATCAGGAAAGATGTGTGAGCTATCAGCAGAGGAGCAGGGCCTGTTTGAGGTCTTAGACGTAAGCGAAATCTGCCTCGATGACTGATGACATCACATAGAACAGAATCTGTTTGGTGGAACTCTCTTGGTATTTATCTGAGATGCCCTCTCTATAGAGAGCTATAGAGAGACTGGATGTTATCTTCATTGCATTCCATGGATACAAGGCCAGGACTACGCTTGGCTCTCATAACAAGAACTCATGTAGCGGACAGTTGCAGGTCTTGACCAGACCACAGATCTTTTTCAGGCTAGTCAGCAGACAATGTAGTGAGGTTTCCAGCCTGTGCTACACTGCCTGCTGACCAGCCTGAAGAAGGACTCTGAAATATTGTTACTTAACACTCCAAGATAGAATGTGCTGAGGTTTAAGGCAAAATATCAGCCATTCAGATATCATATAGCCATATGGTAAAATATCACAAAGGTCACAATGTAAAGACTAAGGTGCATTTATTACATATAATTCACCAGAAACCTGCATCAGCATTTACAAACAGTATATTGTACATAAGTGTATATACAGTATGTGTGTACATGTCATCAGAATTTCTCAGCAGTGCAACCTCAAGTTTTGGGCCTGGAAATTCCAGCCATGATAACTTAGCATAAGGCTACATGCACACGACCGTTGTGTGTTTTGCGGTCCGCAAATTGTGGATCCGCAAAACATAGATGCGTCCGCGTGCGTTCCGCAATTTGCGGAACGGCATGGACAGCCTTTAATATAACTGCCTATTCTTGTCCGCAAAATGTGGACAAGAATAGGACAGGTTATATTTTTGGGGCGGATCACGGAACGGAGCAACGGATGCGGACAGTACACGAAGTGCTGTCCGTATCGTTTGCATCCCCATTAAAGTGAATGGGTCCGCATCCGAGCCGCCAAAACTGCGGCTCGGATGCGGACCAAAACAACGGCCATGTGCATGAGGCCTAAAAGTAATATATCTTTAACATTTTTTATTTACATTAAAATAGATTTTTTCTAGTAATTATTTTTTATGTGCTCAGTGATATAATACTATACTGCAAATATATAATACATACTAAATGCTGTGACAACCAGATTTTTTTGACTACCTCCAAGATTCCAAGAAATTTTGTTTTTGTTAGACCATTTAACCTGCAATAAATCAGTGTCTTAAAATGGGAATGTCTCATTAGAAAAGGACCTATTGTTTAAATCACGTTTTTATGTTTAATACATTATTTTTTTTAAATAACATTGATGTTATTTTTAATTTTCCATGTCAATATCTATATTTACACAAAAACCATAAAATCATGCAGTTTTCACACTGGCCACTAATCCTAATAATTTGCACCCCCTCTTGTTCTGTACAGATCACTTTACTGAAGTTACCTGCTTATCTGTCATTATAATCCTGCTTGTAATGATATCACCTCTGCGTATAGATAAGACAGGATCCACCATTCACGATAGGTGATTGTCAGAGCTTATCAATTCTTTCCTTGTACAATGAGCTCTGTACAGGTCACAGAGCATGCCTAGATGACTCTCCCATAAAAGTCAATGAGGTCCCCTCCTGACCATTGTGTCTATGGACCGTGTGGCTGCCCTAGTGCAATTTTCTTAATGCTCTCTCAATGCTGTTAAGAACAACTCAGGCAAGATAGCCGCCCCATAATCATGTTCAGAAAATAGAATAAATAAATCTGCAATCAGCAAATAAAAACAGATTAGAAAAAATTATATGTGTCACCATCTTGTTTTAACTGGCAGATAAAAAATTTTGGTGACACATTTCCTTTAAGAGTTCCAGTGATGTACCAGGTCATGGCATTAGATTCCTGCAGTTTTATTATATTGTGCTGTGAACATAAATATCAGTTCAGTAAGTACAGATGAATAATTGATGAGATTAATTAATACATGGGATTTGGTGAAATAAAAACTAATGATTAAAAAAAAAAATCATGGCTCCTCGACAACCTTTTTTTCTGACGAATGGAAAATGGAGACAGTACCAACACTTCTACAAAACTGTGGCAATAGCTTCAGGCCTCAACCTATGGCACTAAGGTATTTTGTCACCCCAAAATATGTAGTTCAGTACCCATTGGGTCAGTGGAACATTCAGATCATTGATCATTAATCTAAGTCAGTTGTCTGATGGAACAGTAACCTATGTCCCATGTGTGCAAGGGGGCTAGGGTCAGTAAATACCTTCTATAATTGATACTGTATATTTTACTGATTTGCATGATGTCCTAAAGGTTAAACAACAGGGGACAATTAGGTTGAGAGATGACCTACTCACTGCTTCTGGGTTTATTTTAGAGAATGGACATTGTAGCTCTAGATCATCAGGGGCTGAATGTTGCAGTTCTAGGTCTCTACGAACAGACCCCTACAGATTTGGGTGACCAGGGTCTGGATACTATAGCTCAGGGTCATCCGGTACAGGGCACTGCAGCTCTAGGTCTCAAGGGACAGAGCACTACAGATTTGGGTGACCAGAGTCTGGATACTATAGCTCAGGGTCATCCGGTACAGGGCACTGCAGCTCTAGGTCTCGAGGGACAGAGCACTACAGATTTGGGTGACCAGAGTTTGGATACTATAGCTCAGGGTCATCCGGTACATGGCACTGCAGCTCTAGGTCTAGGGACAGAGCACTACAGATTTGGGTGACCAGAGTCTGGATACTATAGCTCAGGGTCATCCGGTACAGGGCACTGCAGCTCTAGGTCTCGAGGGACAGAGCACTACAGATTTGGGTGACCAGGGTCTGGATACTATAGCTCAGGGTCATCAGGTACAGGGCACTGCAGCTCTAGGTCTCGAGGGACAGAGCACTACAGATTTGGGTGACCAGGGTCTGGATACTATAGCTCAGGGTCATCAGGTACAGAGCACTGCAGCTCTAGGTCTCGAGGGACAGAGCACTACAGATTTGGGTGACCAGGGTCTGGATACTATAGCTCAGGGTCATCCGGTACAGGGCACTGCAGCTCTAGGTCTCGAGGGACAGAGCACTACAGATTTGGGTGACCAGGGTCTGGATACTATAGCTCAGGGTTATCAGGTACAGAGCACTGCAGCTCTAGGTCTCGAGGGACAGAGCACTACAGATTTGGGTGACCAGGGTCTGGATACTATAGCTCAGGGTCATCAGGTACAGGGCACTGCAGCTCTAGGTCACCAGGGATAAACATGGAGTAAACACTAGCCTGCAGGAAATGAAGATTCCCAAGTAGATGATGGATGAGAATGACATTGGGGTGTGACCACTGACATTGTATGTTTGGATAAGAGTAAGCCAAAAGCTCGATCAAAAACATAAAAAATCTGTCAACTTGAAAACTGGCTTCAAAGTATGCATACCCAAACATAACGACCTTTTTTTGTGAAATTACGGTTCTCTAATCCTAACAAAAGGATTTTTATCCCACTCAGCGTGCATCAATGCTTTATTTGCATAAAAGTAAAAAGAAACATTTGTCATGTGGCAACTATTAACATTAGACAGCATAGCCAACATATGGCCCCAACATACAACTTTTAAATCAGAAATCATACACATAGACCCCCTAAATAAAAATATACACTGCTGGCCCTTTAAAAAGGTACCCAGGCCAGACTCACCCTGTATATCAGACCCTAGGTCAGTCTCCTCTTTATATAGACCTTAGGCCACACAGAATATTTCAGACACCGCAGCCCTGTATACAGAGCTAAGCAAGAACATTCTTGTATGTAGACCCCAGGACAAATGCCCTAAATGTGTTTATTTTTATTTTTTAAATGCTGCAAAATTTAAGAGCATCTGTCAGCGTTAGTGTTGAGCAAAACAAAGTATTAGAACCTTTAGGAAATTTGATTTCCTTGCATTTTGTGGTAACCAATAAATTTTTCCTGAAATGGTGGTTAAAAAAAACAAAAACCATACTCGCCTCATCAGCATGCGCAAGATTTGGCATGTTTTCTTCAATCTACGTGGGCGCTACGGCCTCTCTGCGATCAAATGGATGAGATGAGCATATACTTTGGCGTCAATTTGATCACAGCATCTGAGTGGTTCAATCACCATTCCCCATCATTGCGCCCAGGGCCGGCTCCAGGTTCAGGTGGGCCCTTGGGTGATAAAGTCTCAGTAGGTCCCCTTACACAGTGATAACTCTCTTAGTACAGCTAAAATAGTAGATGTCCCCTGCATTCCTATGTAACACCACAGATAACACTAGTGCTGATAATGTGGTAGTGTTACCTGCGTCTTTAGTGTGCCTCCCTGTGCCTCTCCCACGGACTCCATGCTGTCGACGCTACCTCCTCTTCCATCTCCTTCTTCTTGTCCCGCACAGAACGTCAAGGCCTAGGAACACTATTGGCATGGTGATGGCGACACACACAGGCACACACACACACACACAGGGACAGGCGCACACACAGGGATAGACGCACACACAGGGACAAACACACACAGGGCCAGACACACACACACAGGGACAGACACACACACAGGGACAGACACACACACAGGGACAGACACACACACACACACACACACACAGGGACAGACACACACACACAGGGACAGACACACACACACACAGGGACAGACACACACACAGGGACAGACACACACACACAGGGACAGACACACACACACACAGGGACAGACACACACACAGGGACAGACACATATACACACACAGGGACAGACACACACACACACACAGGGACAGACACACACACACAGGGACAGACACACACACACACAGGGACAGACACACACACACACACAGGGACAGACACACACACAGGGACAGACACATATACACACACAGGGACAGACACACACACAGGGACAGACACATATACACACACAGGGACAGACACACACAGGGACAGACACACACACACACACACACACACACAGGGACATACACACACACACACACAGGGACATACACACACACACAGGGACATACACACACACACAGGGACAGACACACACACACAGGGACAGACACACACAGGGACAGACACACACACAGGGACAGACACATATACACACACAGGGACAGACACACACACAGGGACAAACACACACAGGGACAGACACACACAGGGACAGACACACACACACACACACACACACACAGGGACAGACACACACACAGACAGACACACACACACAGGGACAGACACATATACACACACAGGGACAGACACACACACAGGGACAAACACACACAGGGACAGACACACACAGGGACAGACAGACACACACACACACACACACACAGGGACAGACACACACACAGACAGACACACACACACACAGGGACAGACACACACACAGGGACACACACACACACAGGGACAGACACACACACAGGGACAGACACACACAGGGACACACATACACACACAGGGACAGACACACACACACACACAGGGACAGACACACACAGGGACAGACACACACACAGGGACAGACACACACACAGGGACAGACACCTGTGTGATGGTGAGATCGTCAACCAACTTCTAGCTAATGTGTGGGGTCACCTTAAGGGGACATTAAAAGAGAATTCCACCTTTAGCTATGCTCCAACCTTTTGTTAGTGTACCTTCTAATATGACTCCCACTGATTCCCAGTACTGAGGGGACATGGACTTATTAAAAGAGAAATTATTAAAGAGGTTTTCTGGTCCCAAAATAAAAAAAAATGATGTGCTCCTAACACCCCTCACCATGCATACATATTCCCCCAATACCTGTTTTTCATGTCTGAGCTTTCCTTCCCCCCTGGAAGACATCACATTATCCTGGCAGTTCTGTTTACTTTCTCCCCTTCTTCTTTTGTTGAATACATAACTTTATTGATACACAAGCCTGGCTGCACTGCACAGAGATGAGTCACAGGCTGGCCACGCCCCCCACTCTGCTCTGCCTGCAGCAGCCACACCCACTACAACTCAGACAGGAATCTACTTCTCACTCAGTGTCTAATCCCATCACTGACCGTCCACAGCCTCTGCCCTCACATGTGTATCTAATCCTATCCTGTGTGATACAGCCTGCTGAGCTGTGTATCTAATCCCATCACTGACCGTCCACGGGCTCTTCCCTCACTATATCCAGAGTGTGATAAATAGCTGGAATCACCAAGCGTATCTAATCACATCTGTATCTAATCCTACCCTGTGTGTGTGCCTGATACACATCCTGTTGTGTTGTGTGCTGATTTGCAGCCAGGTGGGGTCAAACACCGGACTGGATTTTAAGTGCCGGTCCGTGTTTTGACAACACCTAGCTGTCATTAAAAGACAGCTGGGCTCAGCAGCAAGGTGTCTCTGTTTTGGGATCTGAGGCATGGTGCCGTGCTAGAGGGCTGAGAGCAGCACGCTGTGGAAACAGGCCTCCTAAAGCCTGTTGTGGATTGCAGATTTTTTTGTTCTGTAGACTTTCCCTTGTGTGAACTAACACTAAGACTGAAAAATGTTGCTTTGTTTTTGCCTTGTGTGTGAATATACACTGAAGTTTTGCTTTACAAACAGTTTTTTTGCCTCTGTTCTGAGTCCGCTTACCCTGCCTACCAGAGCGAATCCCCACAACTGGTGGAGGATGCGGGCAAGCGCAGAGAGGCTGGAGTAAATCCGAAATATTTTCGTTTTTGGGTTTGGCTGGATGTTCGGCATTAAACCAGCTAAATTCAAACCTGTGTCACGTGACAAAATGGAGGCTGTAATGAAGGCTCTCCTGGGGGCTAACCAACACCAGCAAGAAACAAACCAGCTGCTGTTACAACACGTGATGGCTTTACAGGCGGCAGGAGCGTCCCAGACTGTCCATGATGTCCGGAAGGCGGTCCATGCGGCGATCCCCAAGATCACACCATAAGATGACGTCAAAACCTACCTGCCGATGTACGAAAAGGTGGCCACAAGGGAGAATCTACCCCGAGATCAGTGGGCTGAGGTCGTTGCTCCATTCCTGACATCCGATTCCCAGTGGGTGTATTTTAACTTGCCGGGCGATCAAGCGTCCGACTACCAGAAAGTCAAGAGTGAGATTCTGGCAAGACTGCGGGTGAATGTGTTGGTCCGGGCCCAGCAGGGGCAGCAGTGGGGGTTCAACCGGGCTGAGCCCGCTAGACCCCAGTATTATAACTTGCTTCACTTCTTGCAAAAGTGGCTACAGCCTGACGTGATGAGACCCACTGTAATGCTGGATCGTCTGTTAGCTGATATCTCCAGCACTGGATCGGCCAGGTGTCTCCTGGGAATGCCCTTAAGATGGTAGACCTGGTGGAACGCTATTAGGCTACCAGGAACCTAAAGGGGGGTTCTTTTGGAAGGGGGCCAGTCAAACCCCAGAAATCTCCACCCCAGCCCAGAGGTTTGAGCCGATAAAACCCGCCCAGAATGTACCCACTGCGGACCTAGCTCCTATAGTCTGCTGACGGTGTCAGGGGCCTGGCCATGTAAGGGCTGACTGTCCACATCGGGTTGAGCCCATGGACACTAACTATGGCTACTGTCAGTCGCTATATGCCAGGAAGCTGTGTGCAACAGGTACCCCAGAGACTCTAGGTCACTTATGCCAGGTGGAAGTGGGAGACACTCCAGCGGAGGCCCTGCTGGACTCAGGCAGTCTGGTGACCCTAGTAAGGGCTCCCCTGGTACAGTTCGCTGAGTATACTGACCGGAAAGTCGGGATCATGTGCATTCATGGGGAATTGAAAGACTATCCCACCACAGGGGCCGGCAGGTGGACTCACGAAGTGGCAGTTGCCACAAACTTACACTACGAACTTATAATCGGGAGAGACTTTCTGGGTTTTCCGGCACTGTGGCCTGCTTCGAGGGTGACTGGTACCCATGAGACAGGGGTAACCCCAGCAGAGTGGCCTTGCTCCAGAGGGAGGCCAGAACCCTGGGAACCCGAGGCCGAAGGGCCAGTGGTAGGGGTGACCACTACGGTGGAAGAGGGGGAGACACCCCCACTGAGTGTAATGGTGGGAGACGTGGAGGACCTGCCGCCGGGCCTGAGCTGGCAGACCTCAATGTCTCAGCGGATAATTTTGGTACTGCACAACACCGGGACCCAAACTTATCCCGAGCCTGGAAAAATTTATTAATAATGGTTAACCACAACAAGCTGGGGCAGAGTTGGTGTTCTCCTATTTTGTGGTTCGTCAGGATATGTTGCATCGGTTAAACCAGCAGCGGGGTGAACCCATTGAACAATTGGTGGTGCCCCAGGCTTATCGCAAACTCGTGTTAGCGTTAGCCCACCAACATGTTCTTCTGGGTCATCTGGGAATGCAGAAAACACAGGACCGGATACTACAACGGTTTTACTAGCTCAGTGTGTTTAGAGAGGTGGATGAATTCTGTAAGTCTTGCTCGACCTGCCAGGCAACTAGCCCCCAGCAGCTTTTCTGCAGTCCCTTGGTACCTCTCCCGATCATCGAGGTACCGTTTGAGTGAATCGCTATGGACCTCGTAGGCTCAGTACCGAAGTCCGCTAGAGTACATCAACACATCTTGGTTGTCCTAGACTACGGCACTCGGTACCCGGAGGCGGTGCCACTGCGACATACATCGGCTAAACTTATAGCTATTGAGCTAATGGAGATGTTCTCTCAAGTGGGGCTCCCTAAAGAGGTTCTGACTGACCAGGGGACCCCTTTTATGTCCAAGGTCATGAGGGAGCTCGGTAAGTTGCTGCATATCAAACAGTTACGAACGTCCGTGTACCATCCGCAAATGGACGGTCTGGTAGAGAGGATTAACAAAACATTAAAAACAATGTTAAAAAAGGTGGTGTCTAAAGATAGGAAGGATTGAGACCTTCTTCTGCCCTATCTCATGTTCGCTGTGCGAGATGTACCCCAGGCCTCTACTGGGTTCTGGCTCTTCAAACTGCTATATGGCAGACATCTTCATGGTTTGTTGGACGTAGCCAAAGAGGCATGGGAAAAGCAACCTACTCCGCACAAAAGTGTTCTTGAGTACATTACTCAGATGCAAGAAAGGATACAGACAGTGTTACCTCTTGTTAGGGAGCATATGGAGGCAGCTCAGCAAGCTCAAATTTCGGATCTATAATCAGCAGGCCCGGTTCCGGATCTTTAACCCGGGTGATTGGGTTTTGGTTCTGGTACCGACACTGGACAATAAGTTCCTGGCCAGGTGTCAGGGGCCCCACGAGGTACTCAAGAAAGTTGGAGAGGTAAATTACAAGGTACACCAGCCAGCGGCGAAAGCCGGAGCAGGTTTACATGTTAATTTGCTAAAACCTTGGAAAGAAAGGGAGACCTGTACTGAAGACAGCCCGCAGCCGGGTTTTCAAGCGGAAGAGGTTCCGGTCCCTCTGTCGGATGCAAGGGAAGCGGTTGCCACAGTAAAAATTGCTGACAGCCTCTCCTCTAAACAGGCTCAGGAGACCAGAGAGTTCATTAGTCGGAACACGGATGTGTTCTCGGACCTCCTTGGACGCACTTCCGCAATCCGGAATGACATTGTCACTGAGCATCAGGCAAAAGTCCGGTTAAAGCCATACCGGATACCTGAGGCTCGGCAACAAGCCATCTCGGAGGAAGTTCAGCTAATGCTGCGACTAGACGTCATCGAGGAGTCTAGAAGTGAGTGGGCTAGTCCTATAGTCTTAATACCCAAGCCAGAAGGAAAGTTACGGTTTTGTAACGATTTTCGTAAGCTGAATTAAATATCTAAATTCGATGCATATCCCATGCCACGGGTGGATAAGATAATCGAGAAGTTAGGACAAGCATGGTATTTTTCTGTTTTGGACCTCACGAAAGGGTACTGGCAGGTGCCCTTAACGGATGCTGACAAAGAGAAAACTGCCTTCATCATGTCTGAGGGGCTGTATCAGTATAAGGTGTTACCCTTTGGTCTGCATGGCGCCCCGCCACTTTTCAACGTCTATTGGACAGTGTGCTTTGTCCACATTGGCGGTACGCCTAGGCTTACCTGGATGATATTGTCATACACAGTACCGACTGGGAAACAGCTAACCCAAAGAAATGTGCGATAGGGTTAGAGGAGACTAAATACCTGCGGTATGTCATTGGGCGCGGAGTCATCAAACCCCAAGTAAACAAAATAGAGGCAATACGGAATATGCCCCGACCTGTCACCTTTAGGCAAGTAAAGTCGTTCCTGGGGATGGTGGGATATTACATGAGGTTCTTCCCCCACTTTGCTATGATAGCTGCGCCATTGACAGGACTGTAATGGTTCGCTGGGATGATCAGGCAGAAGAGGTGATCTCCGATTTGAAGTCGGCCCCGGTTTTAGTGACGCCCGACTTCAAGCGGGAATTTATAGTACAGATGGATGCCTCCGAAGTAGGCCTTGGTGCTGTACTGTCAACGGGGAGGAGCATCCCGTTGTCTTCCTCAGCCGTAAGCTCACCCCAGCCGAGACCAGATATAGTATAGTGTAGAGAGAGTGCCTGACTATCAAGTGGGCACTCGGGTATCTCCGCTATTATTTGTTGGGGAGAAAATTCCACATGGTGACCGACCACTCCCCTCTCAAGTGGATGAGCCAGGCCAAAGACAGAAATGCCCGGGTCACCCGATGGTTCCTTTCCCTACAGAACTTTAAATTTACAGTGGAACACAGAGCAGGCCGGTTACAGGGAAACACTGATGCCCTGTCCAGAGTACATTGTCTGCCGAGTGTTCACCCCCTCAGGGTTGAACAAAGGGGAGGGGGGGGGGTATGTGACGCAGTGAAGGGTATGGTCTGGGAGGACAGATATTTTCCTCCCAGTGTGTGCTGCTGGGCTGATTTGCAGCCAGGTGGGGTCAAACACCGGACTGGATTTTAAGTGCCGTTCCGGGTTTTGACAACACCTAGCTGTCCTTAAAAGACAGCTGGGCTCAGTAGCAAGGTATCTCTGTTTTGGGTTCTGAGGCATGGTGCCGTGCTAGAGGTCTGAGAGCCGCACGCTGGGGAAACAGGCCTCCTAAAGCCTGTTGTGGATCGCTGGAGATTGTACCGCCAACAACATGATTCTGTGGACTTTCCTTTGTGTGAACTAACACTAAGACTGAAAAATGTCGCTTTGTTTTTGCCTTGTGTGTGAATAAACACAGAAGTTTTGCTTTACAAACTGTTTTTTTGCCTCTGTTCTGCGTCCGCCTACCCTGTCTACCAGAGCGAATCCCCACACCCCATAACAGTGACATCCACAGTGCCCCCCTAACAGTGACGTCCACAGCGCCACCATAACAGTGATATCCACAGTGCCCCCATAACAGTGACATCCACAGCTCCCCCATAACAGTGACATCCACAGTGCCCTCATACCAGTGCCATCCATTTCCCCCATGTGCCATCCATTACCCCATAGGGCAATCAGTGCCCCTTGTTTGCCATCCAGTATCCCCTTGTGCCATCCATTGCCCCTTGTGCCATCCAGTGCCCCACTTGTGCCATCAATTGACCCCCTTGTGCCATCCAGTTCCCCTATTGTGCCAACTATTGCCCCTTTGTGCCATCCGGCTCCTCCGCAACTGGTCACATGGGCGGATGACATCAGGAAGGTCCTTTAGCCCAGTAGGAAACTCTATCTTCCCTATTCTGAGTCCTGGGGCCGCCCAGCCATTCTTGCCTCCAGCTGTAACCCCCAGCTCAAAGGCACCACCGAATGACCCCCCCTCAATTCACCACAACCGCTTGGTCCACCTGGGAGTCCAGCCCCAACCGTGGGGCCCCCAAATGTCCTCAGATTCCACCGTGACCAACTCCAAGGACCCCCCCACCGCCTCTAGCCTCTGTGACATGTACTCTCCCCAAAGAACCCCTCCCCCTGCCACAACCCGATTCCCCCAACAACAAAAAGGGAAGGGTGGGTGGGAACTTTTCTTTCACCTAAAATGGCGCCCTGCCTTCCTCCTCCCTGCCTATTTAACCCATTAACTCCTCCCCCTTACTCAAACTGACCTATCCTAACCCCCCGCCCTACCTATAGCTCCTCCCCAACCTGCTAAACCCCGGGCTCACTAACCAAACTCCCGTCATGGGGGCCTCCCCTAAAGGGGGCTCTGCCCCCCCTCAGTCCGGCCATTGCTTTACGGGGGTATTCGTTATACATATCCTTGAAGCCCCAAAAACCTCAAGCTGCCGAACCAGGGTGAGCCATTCTTGCCTCCAGCCGTAACCCCAGCTCAAAGGCACCACTGAATGACCCCCCTCAATTCACCACAATCGCTCGGTCCACCTGGGAGTCCAGCCCCAACTGTGGGGCCCCCCCAATGTCCTCATATTCCACCGTGACCAACTCCAAGGACCCTCCCCACTGCCACCGACGACCGGAATTGACCACCTCAACTCCGGGCGTTCCTCCACAACCTTAGGGCCACCTCAATGCCTTCCTGCAACGCCAAACTCCACATATCCAGCCCCACTGCATTCAAATGCACACCATCCGACCTCCAGTAAGCCCCCACTCCAGCCTCCAACTCCCTGTGTCTGACTACCACCGCCCCGTTCCTAGCCATAAAACGCCCTATCACCCTATTCACCTTCACCCGCGCTTTATTCACCGCCTCCACTGACTGAGCCTCCCTCCACACCTTCCTGGGAACAATATCCGACCACACGGTCACCATACCAGGGAACAATGACCATAACCGCAAAAAATCCCACTTGACCTCCTTAATCAGCTCCCGTATAGGCTTTGCCGCCAGATCATTGCCCCCTGCATGGACCTCTAACACATCAGGTGCCCTATCCATTCTCACAAACCTATGGATCTCAGGCAACACCCCCTTCCAAACCATACCCCTTTGCCCAATTCACCTTACCACCGCCGAATCCCTGTCCAAACTTAACTGCTGACCGTCCGGCTGAACTGCTGCCCGGACGGCCCCCCAGAAGACATAAGAATGCCCCAGAATCCACACCAGAGCGGGTGCCACATCTGCAACGATATAAACACAAGAACAATACCGCAGCTTTTGCACGCAAAAACACAACAAACCCCTAAACCCACAAACTGCCCCATTCCACTATAAGCGATCCAAACAAACGTACGACCTAAACCGAGCCGATTCCCATCGCCCAATCCACTTAATAACATCCTCACCCAGGCCCAACCTTGCCGCTTCCGTCGCTGCCCCATTCCTGAAGGAGTGGCTAGAATACCCCTCCCTATCCAACCCCGCCTGGTTTAAACACTTATAGAAAACCGCCGAGAACTGAAAACGAGACAAAAAGGTGCCATCTGCGTGCACCAACAGAGGGGACACTGCCCCCACAGACCCCGCCCCATAATCCTGCAGACATTGAACTGGGCACATATCACAACCCTCAACCCGGAAAAGCACCACCCTCCGGCCCCTACCCAACGTATCCGTCTTCGACCGTCGTATCACAAACTCCACCCTATCCGCAAACAATTCAACATCCTCCCTCAAAAGCCCCCCTACCCTACACACCGATGAACAAACCAGTTCACCCAAACGCATCGCCCCAAGGAACGCCAACGAGAAAGCCAACTGAAACAACCGAACTTCCCACTCCGACCTGCAAACCCCCCGCAACTGACCACCCAACTGAAGCAACAACCCGAACGATACCGGCCTCCTCCCATCCACCCCCGCACCCATCCTCCACCACCCTTTCAACGCCTGCACCACCAAAAAGGATTTTGTAACATCCACCATACCCCGAGCCTTAAAGCCAAACGCCAACCCTGCCATATATCTGTTAATCTTACTAACCAACCAACCCTCCTCCCTACAATGGCCCCAAAACATTGATAAATACAATTCTAGCTCCTCATTCCCCATTCCCAAACCGGTACACCAAGCCTCCCAAGCCCTCCAAGCCCTCATATACATAGCCCACGTACCTGGCTCCAACGACGCTCGAATGAGCCTCATCAACGTTCCTCCAACAGCTCCCATACTCCAGGCCAACCGCGTAAGCCTCCGGAGCCCACTGCTAACGAGAAAGGGCGTCAGCAATACAATTGTCCACCCCTGGCATATGCACCACTACAACCCAAGCATTAAGTGACAAACACTCCAACACCAACCGCTGCAGCAGCCGCACCACTAAAGTTGACGATGCTGACAAACCATTGATCGCCTGAACCACCCCCATATTGTCGCAGTGAAAAAGTACCTTCCTGTCCCGAAAACGCTCCCCCCATAACAAAACCGCCAACACAATGTCACGGCTGTAAGTGAGCAACACACAGTAAATAGCAACTGACCGGACCCAAACTAGGGAGGATAAAGGGTGACCCCTGTCAGACCCTAAAAGCTCTCCCTAAGCTGCTATGCACATGTCCGGATCCATATGGTGGATCGAGACATGCCCGCGTACCTCAGGCTGATGACCACTGAAACCCCTACAATAGTGGAAGGGGCACGGCCACCGGTGCCCTGCTCAGTATATGGACGGAACCGGGGTCGCCTTGGATCCAGTCAGCAAAGAAACAGAAACACACAATGTCTGAACACTTATCTGAAGGAGCTGCGGCTGCAGTGAAAACAGATCCAAAGTCAGCAGACAATATCCGAAGTACTTGCTTCAGCAGAACACAGATCCAGTGAAAAGATATCACACAGGTGAAGCTACTCAAGCGAGAGATACAGCTCAAATGAAAAGTATAATCCGCACCTCTACAAAGGAGGAGGGGTGATTTAAAGGCAGCGAAATCAAACACAGGAGAGACAGCTGGGAGGAAGGAAACCCGAAAGTAAAGACCTCATCACAGGGGCGGAGAAACAGGGCAGAGGGAACTCCTCCAGGCTCTAGTAGTGACATCATCACAGGGGTGGAGAAACAGAGCTGTGAGAACATCTCAAAGCTCTGGTAGTGACACACAATGGGAAATAACTCTAACAAAGCTAAATTTCTCATCCACCCCCGCTCAACCCACACAGCCGGCCAAACCCCAGCACACCATTGACCCCCACAAAACACCCCAAAACCCGAACCCCCTGCCGCATCAGTAAATAATTCAAAATCAAAAGAATCAACAACTTCACCCATTATCAGCGAGCGACCGTTATACTGGTCCAGAAACGAACTCCACACCTGCAAGTCCGCTCGCAAATCCCTCCCCAATCGAATTTAATGATGCGGAACAACCACCACCCCCCGGTCGCCTGCGCCAACCTCCTGCAGAACACTCGACCCATGGGCATTATCCGACAAGCAAAATTGAGCTTCCCCAGCAGTGACTGAAGCTCCCTTAACTGCAACTTCTTCGCCCGACTCGCCCTAGCCACCAGCCCTTTCAGATCCTCCAGCTTATCCCCCGGCAACCTACACTCCATTCTCACCGAATCAATCACTATCCCAAGGAAGCTCAATTCCGTTACAAGCCCCACCGTCTTTCCATCAGCCAATGGGAGCCCAAACCTCCCAAAAATCGAATTCAACGTCTCCAATAATAACGTGCAAACAGGCGACCCCGGGGGGCCAATACACAAAAAATCATCCAGGGGCCGCCTCTGTGCCCGGAGTTACAGAGGCGCCCACAGTGCCAGGTCCCGATCCCACGCCGTCGCCACACGCAGGTGGAGATGGCCGGGCCCGGACACCCCCAAGGCTCCGCCTACCAGAAGGATTCCTCCCACGTTGGGGCCTAGATGGAGCTGGCGCCGGCAGCACCCGACGTGGAGGGTCCCGCGAGGGGCTCCGAATACGGTGCTGAGCCCGAGGGCGGGAAGAAGATGGGGACAAGCGCACCCGCGGGCTGTAATACCGGTGGGTGAGGCAAAACGGGCACCTCACCCGCCCCCTCAGCAGCAACTGGATTTGCTCATGGGCCCACGCTGGGCCCCTCACCTCCGCCGCTGCCCGCAACGCGCCGATCATAGCCTCCAACTGCTCCATCGCTCAGGTACCAGACAGCTTTTTTTTCACCTAAAATGGCGCCCTGCCTTCCTCCTCCCTGCCTATTTAACCCATTAACTCCTCCCCCCCTTACTCAAACAGACCTATCCTAACCCCCCACCCTACCTATAGCCCCCCCCAACCTGCTAAACCCCGGGCTCACTAACCAAACCCCCGTCATGGGGGCCTCCCCTAAAGGGGGCTCCGCCCCCCCCTCAGTCCGGCCATTGCTTTACTAAGGCACCTCTTCACCTTCAGGCTCTACCCACTTCTACTAGACTGACAGGGCTAAGCATTTCCTCAAGACTTGTCTTTTTGCATCTATGTCGTGCACTTGCTCATTCAATCTCCAGCAGCTCTCCAAGCAAACGCAGAGACCTGTCATTTCATGCCGGAGACCGAGAGACTGGGAGCTACAGCTCAGGCATGAGATGACAGGTCTCGGTCCTTGCTTAGAGAGCAACTGGAGATCCAGTAAGCAACCACTCAGACTGGGAGACAATCCAGGGGAAGGGGGAGGAACTGAAGCTGAAGAGGTTTAAAAAACTGGTGCTCCGAGGGCTTAGGCCAGCCCATCGGTGCACCAGTAAGGTCATTTGCATATGAATAAAAAGGCAGTTTTATCAGCACACAGGGCAACAGACTGACCTAATAAGGGTATCATTTTTATCAGGCTGATCAACCCTACTAGGCTGTATGCCCAGCTTAATAGGCTTCATCATGCTGACAGATGCTCTTTAAAGGGGTAGTCCCATTTCAGACATTGAAAGCATATTGCTAGGATATGTTCCCATTGTCTGATAGGTGCTATGTCATAAAGCAGCCGGCAAAGTGAATGCAAATGTGCAGCTGCCCTCCATTAATTTCTATGGGGCCGACAAAAATAGCCAAGCACTGGCTCGGTTGTTTCCATCGGCCCCATAGAAATAAATGGGAGTGGTGGCCATGCAAGCGCGGTGCACTCCATTCACTTCTATGGGGAGAGCGCTTGGAGGTGACCAGACCAGAGTCCTCCAGCCACCACCTTCCAAGCTCTATTCTCAACATAGGTGCAGGTCCCAGCGGTGGGATCCTAGCGATATGCCCCTATTGTCTCAGATGGGAATACCCCTTTAAGTTTGATTAAATCACTGGTGTCAAATGGCACAGGCACCACAAACCCTTTTTGCCAGTGTTGGTAGTTTTTGTCGGGAAAGGCAAACCTAATTGTATCTGTGCCTCTATTCAAGGGGGTGTGGTGTGTGCTGCAGTATTATATTGAGGAGGACACGGTTTGTAGCAATATTATATTTAGGACCCATTTGTTGATTATGTTCTATGTATAACTTATGTATTTGATGATTATGTATTAGGCTACTTTCACACTGGCGTTTTGGCTTTCCGTTTGTGAGATCCGTTCAGGGCTCTCAAAAGCGGTCCAAACCGGATTCGTTTTGCCCTATCGCATTCTGAATGGAAAAGGATCCGCTCAGAATGCATCAGTTTGCCTCCGTTCCATCTCCATTCCGCTCTGGAGGCGAACACCAAAGCGCGTCCTGCAGTGTTTTTCTGTCCGCCATGTGGTGCGGAGAAAGAGACGGATCCGTCCTGGCACACAATGTAAGTCAATAGAGACGGATCAGTTTTCTCTGACACAGTCTGGCACAATAGAAAACGGATCTGTCCCCTATTGACTTACATTGTGTGTCAGGACGGATCCGTCACGGCTATAGAAGACATAAAACAACCGGATCCGTTCATGACAGATGCATGCGGCTGTATTATTGTAATGGAAGCATTTTTTCAGATCCATGATGGATCCGCAAAGAACGCTAATGTGAAAGTAGCCTGACTCGTATAGACAGAGTGTAGGGATGTACTGCAATAGCAGGAAGCCAAAGGTATCAGCAGTAAACTTTGTATACACAAGTTGATGCAGCAATTATGTTTAGTGCTAATCTAGGTTGTAAAACAACAATCATACTTCAACATTTTTTTTACTTGGTATAAACTGATATAGAAGAAAGGTTAACCTGACTTTGAAATTTATCTTTGTACTGTGAATGGTTCTGTAGCTGGATTTATGTTATGAGCTTGATTGTGGTACTGTATTTATGTATTAGGCTTGGTTCTGGTGATGTACCGTATTTTTTGCTTTTTAAGACGCACTTTCCCCCCCAAAAGTGTGTGGGGGGGGGGGGAATGGCTGTGCGTCTTATAAAACGGATCTCCCATTAGTGTTATCCACAGATCCCCCATCAGTGTCATCCACAGATCCCCCATCAGTGTCATCCACAGATCCCCCATCAGTGTCATCCACAGTTCCCCCCATAACAGTGCATCATCCACAGATCCCCCATAACAGTGCGTCATCCACAGATCCCCCCATAACAGTGCGTCATCCACAGATCCCTCATAACAGTGCGGCATCCGCAGACCACCATTAGTTCAAAACCTACCAAAAGCACACCTTTTGGTTCAAAATATTTTTTTCTTATTTTCCTCCTCAAAAACCTAGGTGCGTCTTATCATCAGGTGCATCTTATAAAGCGAAAAATACGGTATATATGTTCTGAGCTGGGTTGTGGTGCAGTATTTATGTGCTGAGCTTGGTTCTGGTCCTGTATTTATTTTATAAACTTGTTTCTGGTGCTGTATTTATGTTATGAACTTGGTTTTGGTGCTGTATTTATGTTAGGAACTTGGTTCTAGTGCTGAATTTTTGCACTGAACTTAATTATGTTGCATGCTTAGAATTTTCTTGTGGTGCTGTATTTTTTTATTTTTTTTAATATAAACTTATTTCTGGTGATTTTATTTACTGAAATTTGTTCTGGTGGTGAATTTATGTTATGGGCTTGGTTCTGGTGCTGTATTTATGTTATAAATTTGGGTATGGTGCTGGATTTGCATAATGGTCTGGGTTCTGGTGCTGGATTTATGTTATATGCTTAGTTCTGGTGTTGTGCTTACGTAGTGATCTTAGCTCTGGCACTGTATGTGTCACGGACGGTGTACAGGAAACAAGGCAAAGCAACATGTATAAACGACTTGCTGGATCCAAAAACTAAGGAACCAAGGGAGACCCCTGCAGAAGACCTGGCACTTTCCCTGGCTGCTCAGCCTATGCAAAGATCCGAATGGTGGAGGTTTGCATATCCACGAACCTTGACTATAAAGCCCTGAGCACCCTACAATAGTGAGGGGACTCGACCACCGGCTCCCTACACAAGATACGGAGGGAGTCAGGGTCACCTGGGATCCAGCAAACAGATTATAACAGATAAAGGTACAACACTTAGCTTTGAAGCAAACAGGAGGACAGAGTCAGCGTGCACACACACTGCAGAAAGAAGTATAAGCCGCCCAGAAAAGCCTTCTGGGGAAGAATTTAAAGGGAAGCAATTAGTCCAACACATGACAGCTGAGAGAGGAGGAGCTGAATACCACAACACAGAAACTCAAGGAGGAGGTTCTGAAAGGCCTCTGTCAGAGCTTCTCAGCTGTCTGGTTGTGACAGTACCCCTCCCTCTATGAGTGGACTCCGGACACTCAGAACCCACCTTCTCAGGATGGGACCTATGGAAAGCCCTGATGAGACGAGAGGCCTTAATGTCCGTCACTGGGACCCACATCCTCTCCTCAGGACCATACCCCTCGCACTGAACAAGGTACTGAAGAGAACCGCGGACAAGACGAGAATCCACAATCCTAGAGACCTGAAATTCAAGATTCCCATCAACCATAATCGGAGGAGGAGGCAAAGGCGAGGGTACAAAGGGTTGAACATAAGGTTTCAATAAGGACTTATGAAAAACATTATGGATCTTCCAAGTCTGAGGAAGATCAAGACGGTATGCAACAGGATTGATGACAGACAGGATTTTGTAAGGCCCAATAAACCTAGGACCCAACTTCCAGGAGGGAACCTTCAATTTGATATTCTTGGTAGACAACCACACCAGATCACCAACATTCAGGTCCGGACCAAGCACACGTCTCTTATCAGCCACACGCTTATATCTCTCACTCATGCTCTTTAGATTATCTTGAATCTTTTGCCAAATAGATGACAAAGACGAGGAGAATCTGTCCTCATCAGGTAAACCAGAAGACCCCTCTCCCGAGAAAGTCCCAAACTGTGGATGAAACCCATATGCACCAAAAAATGGTGACTTATCAGAGGACTCCTGATGACGGTTATTTAAAGCAAACTCAGCAAGGGACAAAAAAGAACACCAATCCTCTTGATTCTCCGCCACAAAACAACGAAGATATGTCTCCAGATTCTGATTGACGCGCTCTGTCTGGCCATTCGACTGCGGGTGGAAAGCAGAAGAGAATGACAACCGAACCCCCAAGCGAGAACAGAAAGCCTTCCAGAATCTTGAAACAAACTGCGTGCCCCTATCAGAGACTATGTCTGAAGGAATACCGTGCAATTTGACAATGTGATCAACAAATGCCTGCGCCAGCGTCTTAGCATTGGGCAAACCAGGAAAAGGGATGAAATGCACCATTTTGCTAAAACGGTCCACCACCACCAGAATCACACTCTTCCCCGAGGAACGAGGTAGGTCCGTTATGAAGTCCATGGACAGATGTGTCCAAGGACGGGAAGGAATGGGTAAGGGAAGGAGAGGACCTGATGGCCGTGAATGAGGGACTTTGGCACGAGCGCAAGTCTCGCAGGCTGCCACAAAACCCTCAACCGACTTACGAAGCGCAGGCCACCAGAATCTCCGAGCGATGAGATCCAGTGTGGCTCTTACCCCCGGGTGCCCAGCAAGGACCGTATCGTGGTGTTCTTTAAAAATCTTGTGTCTTAAAGCGAGAGGCACAAACAACCTCCCAGGAGGACAAAGATCAGGAGCCTCTGACTGGGCTGCCTGCACCTCTGCCTCCAATTCAGGAAAAAGAGCAGAGACCACCACACCTTCAGCCAAAATGGGACCCGGGTCTTCAAAATTCCCGCCTCCCAGAAAACAACGTGACAGGGCATCTGCCTTCACATTCTTAACTCCAGGGCGGAACGTGACAACAAAATTAAACCTAGAAAAGAACAACGACCATCTGGCCTGTCTCGGGTTCAGACGCTTGGCTGACTCCAAGTAGGCCAGATTTTTATGGTCAGTAAATACGGTAATAGGGTGTCTGGCTCCCTCTAGCCAATGGCGCCATTCCTCAAAAGCCAACTTGATGGCCAACAATTCCCTATCTCCCACATCATAATTTCTCTCTGCGGAGTAGAGTTTTCTTGAGAAAAAGGCACACGGTCGCCATTTGGCAGGAGAGGAACCCTGAGACAAGACCGCCCCCACACCCACCTCAGAAGCATCAACCTCAACTATGAAGGGTAAAGAAACATCAGGTTGCACCAAGATGGGAGCGGAAGCAAAACTCTCCTTGATATCAGAAAAAGCCTTACGCGCCTCTACTGACCAAGAAGAAAAATCTACCCCCTTTCTGGTCATATCAGTGAGTGGTTTAACAATAGAAGAATAATTCAAAATGAACTTCCTGTAATAATTGGCAAAGCCCAAAAAACGCATCAGTGCCTTTTGATTCTCAGGAAGCTCCCACTCAAGCACAGCGCGGACCTTCTCGGGGTCCATGCGAAAACCAGAAGCGGAGAGAAGAAACCCCAGAAATTGAATTTCTGGAACCGCAAACACACATTTTTCCAGTTTCGCATATAATTTATTCTCCCGCAGGATGAGCAAGACCTGACGTAAATGTTCCTTATGAGTTTTGAAATCGGGAGAAAAAATCAAAATGTCATCTAAATACACCAATACAAATTTTCCCATCAAATGATAAAAAATGCTGTTCACGAAATGCTGAAAAACGGCTGGGGCATTCATCAAACCAAAAGGCATAACCAAATTTTCAAAATGGCCCTCAGGGGTATTGAAGGCCGTCTTCCATTCGTCCCCTTCTCTGACCCTGACCAGGTTGTATGCCCCTCTTAAATCTAATTTGGAAAAGACTTTAGCCTCAACAACCTGGTTAAATAGGTCCGGGATCAGAGGAAGCGGATAAGGGTCACGAATTGTGATATTGTTCAGCTCCCTGAAATCCAGACAAGGTCTTAAAGAACCATCTTTTTTCTTAACAAAGAAAAAACCAGCGGCAACAGGTGACTTCGAGGGTCGTATGTGTCCTTTTCTCAGACTATCAGAGATATAAGCACGCATAGCGATCCTCTCAGGTTGGGAAAGATTGTATAAACGAGATTTAGGCAGCTTGGCGTCTGGGATGAGATTAATAGGGCAATCGTATTCCCTGTGCGGGGGCAAATCCTGAACTCCACTCTCAGAGAAGACATCCGAAAATTCTGAGAGAAAATATGGTACAGTCTTAGTAGCAACCTCAGAAACAGATGTCATGAGGCAATTCTCTCTGCAAAAGTCACTCCAACCATTTATTTGCCTCGCTTGCCAATCAATGGTGGGGTTATGCTTAGTGAGCCAGGGCAGCCCCAACACCAGAGGGGTGGGTAAACCGCTAAGGACGAAACATGACACATCCTCAACATGAGCATCACTCACAATTAAACGGATATTGTGAACTATGCCCTTTAATGATTTTTGAGAAAGTGGAGCGGAATCTATAGCAAAAACAGGAATATCCTTTCCCAAAGTGCGCACCTGGAAACCATGAGTTATCGCAAATTGATTATCAATGAGATTAACCGCTGCTCCACTATCCACAAAAATCTCACAAAAAATGTTCTTGCTCTCTAGCGCCACCCTAGCCGGAAGGACAAAACGGGAACTACAAGCAAATGGAAAACCTTCAATTTCGGCCTCAACCCTGCCAATAGTAACAGACGGAACGTTTTTAAAAGATTTTTTCCTGTTTGTTTCTTTATTACTCCCAGAAAACTGCCTGAATCTCCTAGAGGGACAAATATTTGCCAAATAATTTATACCTCCACAACAAAAACAAACCCTCCCATGCGAGCTGAATCTTCTATTGTCAGAAGCAATCAACCCCAGCTGCATGGGCTCCTGCTCAGAAGGGGCTGACGGCGACTGACACCCCTGCGCACAGAGCGGGACCGCTGCACTGTCCTGGGACTGCGTATGACAGGAAGGAGACATCTCTCCTCTCTCTCTAAGACGCCTGTCAATACGAACGGCCTGAGACATAGCAGAGTCCAAAGAAATAGGCCTCTCATGAAAGGCAAATGCATCTTTCAATCCCTCTGAAAGACCATGGCAAAATTGACTTCGGAGCGCAGCATCATTCCAACCAGTATCAACTGCCCATCTCCGAAATTCTGAGCAGTATATTTCTGCGGATTGTTTACCCTGGCATAGTAGACGTAGTTTAGACTCAGCCAGAGCAATACGATCCGGATCATCATATATCTGACCCAGGGCTAAAAAGAATTCATCCACTGAACGGAGAGGCCGTGCCCCCTCCGGCAGCGAAAAGGCCCAGGACTGAGCGTTACCTCTGAGCAGCGATATAATGATCCCCACCCTCCGTTCCTCATCACCAGAGGAGTGGGGAAGAAGGCGAAAATGGAGTTTGCAAGCCTCTCTAAAACGCACAAAATTCTCACTACCCCCGGAGAACGTATCCGGGAGCGAGATCTTAGGCTCAGAACAAACTCCATGAACGCAAGCTGAACCGGTCACTTGAAGCTGAGAAAAAGTCTTACGGAGATCAGCTACCTCCAATGAAAGACCCTGGAAGCGTTCAGCCAAAAGTGAAACCGGATCCATGCTTGAGACGGTTATGGCGGCTTATAATGTCACGGACGGTGTACAGGAAACAAGGCAAAGCAACATGTATAAACGACTCGCTGGATCCAAAAACTAAGGAACCAAGGGAGACCCCTGAAGAAGACCTGGCACTTTCCCTGGCTGCTCAGCCTATGCAAAGATCCGAATGGTGGAGGTTTGCATATCCACGAACCTTGACTATAAAGCCCTGAGCACCCTACAATAGTGAGGGGACACGACCACCGGCTCCCTACACAAGATACGGAGGGAGTCAGGGTCACCTGGGATCCAGCAAACAGATAATAACAGATAAAGGTACAACACTTAGCTTTGAAGCAAACAGGAGGACAGAGTCAGCGTGCACACACACTCCAGGAAGAAGTATAAGCCGTCCAGAAAAGCCTTCTGGGGAAGAATTTAAAGGGAAGCAATTAGTCCAACACATGACAGCTGAGAGAGGCTGACGAGAGGAGGAGCTGAATACCACAACACAGAAACTCAAGGAGGAGGTTCTGAAAGGCCTCTGTCAGAGCTTCTCAGCTGTCTGGTTGTGACAGTATGTATGTGTTAAACTTTGATCTAATACTTTATTTGTATGCTTTACAGTAATCTTGTCTTTAGGGGGTGTAAAAAACCGGCCAGGAGCATTGCTGTGCACGTTGTACATCTTTTCCCCCATTCTCGCATTGAATAGTCTGAAGTGAATGGATAGGTGATAAGTAAGTAATAAGTTACTAATAGATCTATAAGTAAGTAATAAGTAAGGGAGTATAGTTTGATGGGTAACTGTCATTTTTTATTTTTTTATTTGCTAGTTTATTAGAGCTAGGCATGTATACCTGAGTTAGTCTGTCAATCATTGTCAAAAGATCTGTAATTACCTTATAATAACAGCTTTCATTAATGTTCTCTGTCCCTTTCCACTGCTCCCTTAAAAGACTGTTGCTAGGGCTTGTCTGTCTTCCTTTTAGTATAAACTGAAGACAGAGGGCGGTCCTTCACACTGCATGTCTGCATTAGGGTTCAGAGTGAGGAGGTGTGTCTCTCAGCAATCCAATCTGATTGGCTGGCAGGGAGCTGCTGGCTACAGCAAGTGTTTATGGGAAGTGAGGGAAAGCAGTTTTGGCCTCAGAGAACTGGCAGAGAAGCCATCTTGAGAAGGTCCTCATATTGCAAATGTTTAATCAGCCGTAACTAAGGGAAAAACTCAAGGGAAACAGTGGTATGTGAAGAAACTAAAGATTGCTTTATGCATAATGCTGCTGCCGCAGTAACATGTGCTAAAATAGATTTTTTGATGAAAACATGACAGTTACCCTTTAAGGTGGTTGGTAGATGTATGTACATGTTGTTATATCTATATTATGGTGCATGTTCCACTGAAAATTCCTCCTGAAGTACTCTGAGGAAATGTAAGTCTTACTACATGTTCACACATATGTTGTGAAAGATTACCTCACGTTAGTTGGGAAACCCCAATAAATGGTCTCCATGCTCTTGGAACCCTTAAAAGGGTTATGCAAGAATGCGGTGGGATTTGGAAAACCCCCTCACTAAGCCGGACCTGTAAAGGGAAAATTAATTGCCTGATTTCCAGTGCATCTGGGACCGGATCCCCAGTGGCATTTGTCATGACATAGGAAGAGTCGGTCCTTAAGGTAGGTCATCAATAGTAATAAGCGACCCTTTAAGCCGAATGTTGACATCGAGGTAGCGCAGCAGAGCATCGCAGGCCAGGTGGAGAAGGAGCGGGGAGCCGGAGCCAGGAAGCAGCTAAGTAATGTTTCCTTTACAGGTCTGGCTAGGACCTCCATTCTAGCAAAACTCCTTTAATTTGGCCCTGCTCGGCAGGCACATTTTAATGTAAAATGATTCAATATGCTAAGAAATATGTTGACTCCTGTTTAGCTGGAGGAGGTTGTGTGGGTTTCAGCTTCATTTGGATAATAGCTTCGACTCTGATCAGTCATTAGCCAGCCCTGGGTAAAAACTGACTCACATACAGTATGTAAAGCTCCAGGATAAACACAGCAATGTAATACTTATGAAGTACAGTGTAAAATCCCATCCTTTGAGTAAATTTAATTGCTGCGACCTTCCCCTCATGATTACAGCTATCTAATGAAAATAAGCATGACGGCAAAACCCAGTGCTCGTGTGATACGGGTGATATGGTGCAGAAAACATGCACATATTAATTCTTGAATTTCTGTAAATTGCTATATGCCTGAATATCTGAGCGCAGATGCTAATAATAACTGGCTTATTATAAAGTGAGACTTTCATTTTTCTCTGGGGTCTCCAGCCACAGATTCAACTCATAAAATATAATTTTATCATCATCAAATAATGTGATCTTTATGGAATTTTCTGTCTGTGAATTAAAATATAGAAAATTATCTGGAGATTTTTGAGCTGATTTATTAACACTGATATATTATAATAAGTTTATAAATGTGTAATAACCTGGTCTACAGCCCCACAGCGTACTGAAGCACAAGAAAATATACTGTAAACTGTATGCTAAAGCAGTAAGGGAATACCCATGTTCTCACCCATCTATTATTGCCCCAGTGCATCTAAAATGTGAAGCGACTATGCAAATAGTATTGATTTAAAATGTATATTTTTTTTCTAAAGGTACTGCAGAAAATCTGAAAATCTGCACCAAAATTGCACAACAAAAAAAACAAAACACACAAAACCACACTATTTATAGTTGTTTTGGTGTTTTTGTGTGTGTTTTTTTTATGTGTTTTTTATTGCAGACTTTTGTGTGCAGGGGCAGACTGGGCATATACCTTTGCAGGGAAATTTTCCATTGGGCTGATGCCCAGGGAGGCTGCCTAAGCCCTCCTCATGACCACCAGCCTGGTACATAAAGATCTGATGCTCTCAGCATTTATTAATTTAGGAGCATCAGGTACTTATGTACCTGGCCAGTGGCCACAGGTGCCCCCCTGAATTCAACTGTATATCCGTCCTCAGGATGATGATACATTTTCATACGGTGGTGAGAGCAGCAGTATTTTGTGCTGCACTGTGGTATTTGATTCTGCAGGAGCAGTATTTTGTTCTGCACTATGGTATTGCTGGCCCCACCTATTTCTGTTGTCCCTGCCTACATGTACTGGCCCTGTCATACAAGATTGGGCCATTTTTTTTTCCAGGGCCACTTTAACTTCCCAGTCCGCCCCTGTTTGTGTGGATTTTGCGGCAGGCTACCTCCTAAGGGTGATAGAGTCCCAGGGTTTAGGAATGCCGAGTGGTATATTGTGTCTCTAATAGTTTGTTTCACGGTGCTCCTACCTGGATACTGTCACTCCCCGGGGTTAGGCCCCATAGCAACAAAGGAGTTGGAGTTGGTGGAGTAAGTAGAGTCCAGACTTGGGGAAGTTTAACTGTTTTACTTGAAGGAATTTGCAATAAACTTGCGTCACCCAATCAATATTTGATCTTTCTTTTGGCTCCAGCAGGTTGAGGGTAATCTGGCAGGTAAACTTGAATACTTTGCTTTATCTATCTGCTGCTGTAATAATCTATGGATTTAGTCTGGTTCCTATCAGCTTCAGTTTTTTTATGAGAGTGAGGTATCCTGTGACCCATTTTCCCTCTCAGAGGTACCAAGCCCTTTTATATATCAGGAATGGCCGCTCTCTGAGCTACTTTCCCAAAGCTTCTGTAGCAGTGAGTGGAAAATGCTCTTTCACCACACCCTGCTGCTTCAATCTCTCCATCCAACTCTCAACTCACTACAGCTCAACTCCAACTTTCTGCAAACCCCTCCCTTAGTAGGAAGCATAACTAGTCCACTACTGACCAAAAGGGGGAAGAATGGAATGGAAACATCCATGCAGAAAAAACTCACTTAATCTGCATCGTTTGCAGGTAGCCTAAAGCTCCAATGGGGACAGTGACACAGCGTCGGTTGCCAGCACCCGGGGCAAGCCATCTATTGCGCCCCCCAACTTGTTGACATGCCCTTTTTTTACAGATAATGTAGCAGCCCTATGTAACACCACAGATAATACAGTAATCATTTTCTGAGTACAGATACTGTAGTAGATGGGTGTGAGGCCCCAGAATTCAGAACACTCACATTGTGGCCTGAAGTCTGGGGCCAGGATGCAGCAGGGTAGGCCATATTCTCAATCCACCCCAAACCCTCCCGTGAAACAAATATGTGTTTGGATATTACATACATCACTACAAAATATACAGAATAAGGGCTCTTTCACACCTGCGTTATTTTCTTCCGGCATAGAGTTCCGTCGTCGGGGCTCTATGCCGGAAGAATCCAGATCAGTTTTATCCTCATGCATTCTAAATGGAGTGAAATCCGTTCAGGATGCATCAGGATGTCTTCAGTTCCGGACCGGAACGTTTTTTGGCCGGAGAAAATACCACAGCATGCTGCGCTTTTTGCTCCGGCCAAAAATCCTGAACACTTGCCGCAAGGCCTGATCCGGAATTAATGCCCATTGAAAGGCATTGATCCGGATCCGGCCTGAAGCTAAACGTCGTTTCGGCGCATTGCCGGATCCGACGTTTAGCTTTCTCTGAATGGTTACAATGGCTGCCGGGACGCTAAAGTCCTGGTAGCCATGGTAAAGTGTAGCGGGGAGCGGGGGAGCAGTATACTTACCATCCGTGCGGCTCCCGGGGCGCTTCAGAGTGACGTCAGGGCGCCCCACGCGCATGGATGACGTGATGCGCATGGGGCGCTCTGACGTCATTCTGGAGCGCCCCGGGAGCCGCACGGACTGTAAGTATACCGCTCCCCCGCTCCCCACTACTAATATGGCAACCAGGACTTTAATAGCGTCCTGGCTGCCATAGTAACACTGAGCGCATTTTGAAGACGGATCCGTCTTCAAATACTTTCGGTTCACTTGCGTTTTTCCGGATCCGGCGTGTAATTCTGGCAAGTGGAGTACACGCTGGATCCGGACAACGCAAGTGTGAAAGAGGCCTTATACAGCACCACACCTCATTCATCCAGTGACATCTCCTGAAATGTAGACTTTCCTCAACGTCTTCATTCGGAGATAAGACCGCCATGACACCTTATTTCAGTTGCGTCTCATCTCTGCAGAGTTTTATTATTATTAGTTATTATTATTATATATAATGGCCCCCTCTGTATAATGTATAATGGCCACTCTGTAATATTAGGATATATAATGGGCCATAATATGGAGCGGGCTATTATATATTATAATAATACTGGGGGGGGGGTTATTATATATAATGATTATACAGAGAGGCCATTATATATATATGTAATTGTAACGGATCTCCTAGCACCCCAACCGGGTACCTCAGTCGATAGATGCTCCTAGTGCTTCCCGAGGTCTCCAAGCACTCCACTTGACACCGTAAGCGCTGCAGACCCCACGAACCGCCGAAGCTTGGTTGCGGCCTCACCGTCTCCTACCCACCCTGGACTTACAATAAGGCTCCAGGCTCCAGTGGGTGAACCTCTCCTACAGCCAGAGAGCAGGAACAGCTCTTACAAGAGCTAGTAGTTATGCCAGGGGAGTATAGCAAATCTTCAGCGTATAGCAATCCCCCAGTGTTGATCAGTTACCCAAACACCAGCCTCAACATGATGAAGGATAAAACAGGCACTCTTTATTGAGGTCTACCCGCCCGTATTTATGCAGGTCCCCATCTGGTGGACACTCCCCTACTGGACCAGATGGAAGACTGTGACACAGGACAGATATGCAGCAATTCAGGATACACAGACACAATACATCCCCACAATGCATCATGGTTTCCTCCTCTCTGCCCTAGAGACACCCGAGGAGTAATTCAATTATCTCTCAGGACAAAGGGAAATCGCCAATACACATGTGGGGACAACAGGACAGAAATCACCATTTAAACATACAATGTCACAACCCTTACAGTAAACACAGACATTTAACATATCCCCAGATAGCTCAAGTCTGAGTGCATATTATTAGGTGAATGGCACTCAGACTACACGAATACAATAAAATTAGCTATCTAGGTACCCTCACATAACATAAAATACAATTCCAAAGACAGATTTAAGCTGTGCGGCCGGTCTGTCTTCTCCTTTAAAGTTAGTATGGGCCATAATCCTGAGGCAAGAGGCTGGTAGCCAGGCCCCTCCAAAACCCAGTGGCGAGGTTGGTTTTGCCACAGTAATAATAATACAGAGGGGGCCATTATATATTATAATTATACAGGGGGGCCATGATATATAATTATACAGGGGGCCAATATATATTATACAGAGGGGTCATTATATATTATATTTATACAGGGGGACCATTATATATTATACAGATGGGCCATTATATATTATACAGAGGTGCCATTATATATAAAAAATGATACAGGGGGACCATTATATATTATACAGAGGGGCCATTATTATTGGACCCTCTGTATAATTATAATATATAATGGCCCCTCTGTAGAATATATAATGGCCCCCCTGTATAATTATTATATATAATGCCCCCTCTGTATAATATATAATGCCCCCTGTATAATTATTATATATAATGGCCCCTCTTTATAATATATATTGGCCCCTCTGTACAATATGTAATGGCCCCCATTCTTTCCCCCACCTCCATAGTGCCCCCAGTATAGCCCCTAGTACTTACATAAAAAAAAAAAAAAATGACCTCTCTTCATCGCCTCTTGCAGCCTTTGCTTGGGTGTCCCGATGCAGGTGGTCAGGAACACATCACCGAATGTGATTAAATAAGATAAATTTTTTCCAAAATTGTTATTTTTCAGTATTAAAACAAAATAAAAACAATATAAAAGTGGTATCGTTGCAATGGTACTGACCTGGAGAATGAAGAGCATGGGTCAGGTTTACCATATAGGGAACGCCATAAAAGCAAAACTCAGAAAACTGTGACAGAATTGCATTTTTTCCCAGCTTCCCACTGCATTGTATGCAACAGTAAATGTAGCAATTAGAACGAAAAGCTTGTCCCGCAAAAAACAAGCTCTCATGTGGCTATGGGAACTGAAAAATAAAAAAGTTGTCTCCAGCAATGCAAACAAAATCAAATCAAAATCTGTAATTTTTATTGATACCATTTTGGAGGGAGAATGATCTTTTGATCACTTTTTATTCAATAGTTTTTTCCCATTACATCATTCACCGTATGGTATAAATATTTTTATATTTTAATAATACGAGCATTTTAAGACACAGCAATGCCTAAATATAGTTTTTAATTTTATTTCTCTTTTAATTCTGGGGAAAGCAGAGGCATTTAAATTTTTATTTATTTTGTTGGATTTTTACAAAACTTTTTTTTACACTCCTTTAAGGGTCAACAACATGCACAACATACAATCCACTTCTATTTAGCAAAGGGATTTAGTACATTACTTAATAAAAACATTCAGCGTATTTAAATGTAGTGCTGCCACCTGCAGGCCTACACTGGAATATGCCTGTAAAAGACCTGGTAGTCTCCAGCAGCAGTGGCGTAGCTATAGGGGTCACAGCAGTCAGGGGCGTAGCTATAGGGGGTGCAGAGGTAGCAGTCGCTACCGAGCCCAGGAGCCTGAAGGGGCCCAAAGATCCTTGTGCTGTATAATAGGACACCGGTATTATAAAAATTGCATGCTGGTTTCAATTTTCATCTCAGACATCAGGAAGGTTATGTGCTCCCCTGCCCCTGGCCACAAAGCCCCGAGGGAAGAGGCGGCCAAACTAAACTCTTGCACCAGGGCCCATGAGCCTTTAGCTACACCCTTGACAGCAGTCACAATCCACAAGGCACCCCTTGCAAGTGGCATACCGCCAATTACTGTAGTTTTCACTTTATAAGATGCAATGTGCTAGTGAGCACTTCCATTATGGAACTCATTAGTATGTAGGATATGGGTCTCACATGGAGGTCTAAAGGGGCTCTGATCTGAGGTCTGATATAAGGGTTTGACATGGAGGTCTAAAGGAGGTCTGATCTGAGGTCTGAAATGGGGGTCTGACATGGAGGTCTAAAGGGGCTCTGATCTGAGGATCTGATATTGGGATCTAATGTCTATATAGGGGTCTCGACTGAGGTGTGATATGGAGGTCTGATCTAAAGATCTGATATGGTGGTCTGCTTTGAGGTCTCATATGGGGATCTGATTTGAGGTCTGATATACGGGTCTGATTTGAGGTCAGATATGGGGGTCTGTTTTAAGGTCTTATCTGAAAGGTAAGGCAATAAGTAAGGGGCCATATTTTATACTGGCACATGTTATAAAGGGATATTTTTTATACTGGTGTACATCTATTTATTTCTATTGGGGGAACTTTGGAAGCACTGTTACTGTGGGGGGGGGGGGGGCACCGTGGCACAGTATCAACTTAGCACAATTATTTTTTGGGGACATTATGTTTACGCTATTAGTGTTAGTAAAACTATTTGCTGGGTGCAGCCATTTTTTGTGGCACTGTGTGCCAATAAATATTGAGGAGGGCTCGGGTATCTGCTTGGTACTAGTATTTTCCGGGGGACTGTTTCTGCGGTACAGTATTGGGGAGCACAGTGGGAACAGTATTGGGGGTGACAGGATGGGAAATTTCAAGGTGGGGAGGATGATGGGAAGGTAGGAAACTAAGATGTCTGGGGTTTAATGAGGGTTAATGACCCATTAAAAAAGTGTACATCATGAAATGTGATATCATTGTACAAAAGCATTAATATGTAATAAAAATACACATATTGGTGTCACCAAAATCATTCAGCACCACAGAATAGCACATTATTTATGCCACATAGCGGTGGGGGGGACCATTCAAAAGTTTGCTATGGGATCCTGCCTGTTTTGTCTATTCTACTACAGACATTATCGGTTAGTCAGAATGTAATTCTAGCATGGGTCACTCTTGTATGTAAGGATTTAACTTTTTGGGAACCTAACTAGACCTGGGTAGCAATGCTAAAACACAGCATTGTCCTGTGTTGATGATATTGGAGTGCTTGGTTATGTGAGATGGGGAAACAGCTCTCATTGTTTTAACACTGTTTGTTTGGATTAAATAAAATGTTCTGGACTGACGTTCTGCTGTTTGGCCTCAAGATGCCGCTGTTTCCTAGGCACAGCTGACTGCATATATATTTCCATATTCATGAGAGGTGTGGTTTTCAGAGCATGGAGAAGAAGAGGAGACAGCCATCTTAAGGAGCAGAGCCAGAGACTAAAGAGCTGTGTGAGTAGAGAAGCGGACGGCATCCAGGTCTCAGAGCATCCTTCAGTGACCAGATCTGGAGCCAAGTGAAGCTGATCATGTCCAAGACCCTGATCCTGTCCAGAAGAAGGAAGATCTCTGCCAGGAACACTGATGAGAGCAGAGGAACAAAGCAACATACACTGCGGTACCTACACTGGAGAGACATTTGTTCTGTTCAGAGTCACCCGCGGATGCAAAGCAGACCCGGGTCGGTAAGATCGTGCACGCACCTCATCACCGTGTTGGCGTCTAGAGACTAAGACCAGGCCTGTAGTTAGATAGTTAGGGTCTCTGTTTGTGTCAGGCCACAAGTGTTAATACTGTTAATTGCAAGGACTCCATAACTTAAAGTGACATTTCGCATTGGAGAGCTGATAAAATTCCCACAAACTCAAGCCAGGCTGGCATTTTGCTCAGAAGTAATACTCAAGCACGTGCTCAGGACCAGTTATGGGAGTTAGAATACTGTAGATCTGTGTAAGATTGTAAGCTATTATGCTGTACCACAGGTTAGCCCGTACCACACACCCATACAGTGATTCTTGGTCTTTAAGGGTAATAACAGGTAAGGTGTGGCAGTTTAGTTGTGCCCGCCAGTAGGTAAATTGCAGCATTTTCCTCCTGCAACCATCAGGGGGCGCCGTGCTGTGCAGGACAAGGGTCTCAGCCTTCGGGCTGGGTGTATGTCAATTTATTTTATGTTCCCAGCATTTGTGGTTGTGTTCATTACCACGTTTTAGTAAAATTTGGTTTTGTCAAAAGCTGGTGTTGGAGTTGCTTTCCTCGTTCGTGACTTCACTGTATCCTGTGGAGCCCACCCCGGTACACGGCTTACAGTTATATGGGGCACATTTTATCATGGACTTGAAAGCTATAGCATAGATGGAATATAACATTATAAATGACGATGCTTTTGAAAGATTGATTTACTGTTAAGAGCAGCTGCAGACGTCCTCTGGGGATGAACCCAGTACAATGTTATTGTTCCCAACTCAATTAAAAGACTCCTATGAGGGAACCGGAACAATGCAATAGATCAATAGCAATTGGTAAACAGGCTGCGGAGTGATGGATCCTCGCTCGATCTTTGTTTTTCTCCAGTTGTACATAAAGTCTAGGGGGTATTTGACATTGATTGGCATCACATGTATAATGTATACGGAGAAGGCAATATTCAGAATTAGTGATGGCCTTGCGGTTTGTGGCGAACTTTGCTCGTTCGCGAGTCGCCGAACATGCGAACATATAGCGATATTCGAGCCCGCCATATTCTTTTACATTGTGAAGAACTTTGACCCATGACACATCCATCAGGTGGTACAGGACAGCCAATTGAGACATTTCAGCACATGGACGTACCCCCTACCTTATAAATAAACCTGACCTGGTGGCATTCCATAATAACTAAGTGTAATAGGATTTGTGGTACCTCTTTGGTGTGTTCTCCTGAACTGACTCTCCTAGGCCTGGGGCTGGAAAGGATACACAAGAGGGTCCGGTCCTTATTGCTTATATTATTAGCTGCATCTAGAATTTTAGTTGCTGCCGCCTGGCTTTCTACAGAGGCCCCAGATGAGGCTAAATGGACACAAAAGGTGGACCAACTGTATAGATTAGAGGAACTTTCTCATTGGGAAACCCGTACTAGAAGCGCCTTCTTGGACATGTGGGTTCCTTGGAAGACGTTTAGGGGCCTTCCTTGACTTTTCCTTAACTTGTACTAGCTTCTTTTTTTTTTTTTTTTCTAGCTTTCTTTTCTCATTATTACCATTCTACCCTTTCTCTACTGTGTTGGGCATATAACTGACCTAGTGCCATACCTTGTTGCTGCACCTAATGAGCTATAGTGTATATTTATGTCTCACCTGATTTATACCATTTGTTTGGTTGATGTTTTCTCCACTTCCCCTTCCCTATTTATGTTAATTTATGGCATTGCTTGCTGATTTGCTGTGTTAGGATGTGCTGGTATGATGTAATACCATATATCTTTACTTTTGTACCATTATACTGGCGCTATTTTTCCGCCAATGTCATGTATCTTTTGTTATTATTTGAAAAAAAAAAAAAAAATTGTTAATTAAAAAAAATAAATAAACCTGATCTGGCCGCCATTTTACAGTCTTTTGCCAGTGTAGGGAGAGGTTGCTGTGTGGAGCAGGGACAGACTGTTAGGGACACCAAACGCTATCTAATAGGGCCACAAAAGTCCGTTTAAGGACTGGTATAGGTGTACTATTGATAGGTGTGCAGTACAGAGGGGTGTAATACACTTATAATATACTTTCTAACATAGAAAGCATATTGTAGTGGATTTGTATTGTGCAGCAGTGGTGAGCGGTTCTGCAGCGATACTGCAGCTACACAGAGTGACAAACACAATTTGAAAAAATAATTATAACTGGTGTGATATACCAGTCGCCCCCGAAAAAACTGATAGAAGCGGGCGTATACCAATAATATACTTTCTATATATTGCATTTGGGTAGTGCAGCATTTGTTTGCGGTTTTGCTGCGTTCCCTCTGCTACACACAGTGACAAACGATATTGGAAAAAATTACTATAACTGGTGTGCGCATGCGCGTACGCGAAAATTATATTGCCGATATTTTGCATTGAAAAAAATAATGAATGGAGATCGCAAATTCGAATAATACATCTGGTATGTCACTGTCCATGTTGTGGGACTATTCGTGCACTTCTAGTAATTATTTCTTGGCTGCAAATATGAGCTGAAAGTTTTTCAGGTTTGTCTGTCATTAAAATGAATGGGACCCGCCACAAACTTGCGGTTCGCGAACATTTGATCGCGTTCGCGAACCATCCCGGCAGATGTTCTTCCATCACTATTCATAATACCTACATCAGGCAGAACGCTCTGTATCTGGTGCTGCCTTTGTGTGAAGTTAAGGTATTATGCAAAATGCCTAAAATTGGAAGGTGATATGTAAAAATAAATAAATCTGTACACATTTGCTATGTACAGCATTTTAGGCAACAACCAAAGGATAAATTCAATTCACCACAAAGCCGAATTTCCATGTTCTTTGTGGTAGCAAATCGATTTGACCTGAACTAGTGTAAAAAAAACAACAAAAAAATCATACTTACCTCATCCATTTGCTTGTGACAGGCCGGCCGCCGCCATTTTGCCTGAAGATCTCGCATGAAATCCTGTGCTCGGTGGCGTATGACATCACCACGCAGGCCGACGTGATGATGTCATCACGGGCAGTGCAAGATTTTGCGCCAGAAAAGGTAAATACGATTTTTTATTTTACAATGTTATTACTATCAGATGCCTCAATCAGCCATGAACGCGGCATCTGAGGGGTATAATGATGGGGAGCGGCACAATCGCAGCACCCACTACTTACAAAGAAATGTGCTTCATGGTGAATTAATTTGGAAGCAGTTGAATTGAATTTTGGAATACTTTGCTTATCTATAAACCAAACTATAGGATATTTGTGTGAAAATAAGGTATTGTATAGACCCCAGCCCTAACGTTAATCCTAATAAAGTCTTTGCTGTCTATTCTATTTTTAATTGGTGTGGATTTAATAGGTTTCCATATCTTAATAAAGTGTCCCGCGTTGTCTATTATATTATTTACACGTGGAACCTACACTCCCTGAATTGTACGGTAGCCGTCATGGCACATAAAGGGTAGTATTTAGTGTTACAGAGATAAGTGGGGTAGACGGCTCTACTTTTCAAGCAAATGGTAGAGGTGCAGAATAAAAGAATAGAATAAGCAGGCGCACTCTTATATGGGTCAATCTATTTTGTTTTTTTTATAGTATTAAAATATTATTGTAGTTGTAGGGGGGCGTGGTTCGCGCGTCTGGAGTGTGACGTGGGCGGTCATGTGATCGCGATCTTCTCAATGTTTTTTTCAGAGCGCTCCTTTTGGTATGGTTAGGATGACTTCTTATTAGCCTATAGAGGATTGTCAGAACACTAACTACGGTGTACCATCCTAACCATACCAAAAGGAGCACTCTGAAAAAAACATTGAGAAGATCGCGATTACGTGACTACCCGCGTCACACTCCAGACGCGCGAACCACGCCCCCCGGAGTCCTAGGCAACACGAGGTACGCCGGCGACTTCTCCAAACCGTGCTGGACTCCACAAACTCTCCCAGGAACAGCCGACCGTCATTGGAGGACCTGGTACAACAGCGCCGGTTGATGGGTAAGTGATCTCTGCAGCCAGAGACAGTGCGGGACGCCGCACTCAGGCACAGAGCATCTCTTCTTCCCACAGTATTGTACAAAAATACAGCTATTTGTACTACATATATATTGTTACATGTACCTCGAAGTCTTGATTTAAAGAAGATCATTCCTAACTCAATACAAAATTATCAACGCATATCTTCGTTGATTTATGAAAGACTATTCCACAAACAGAAGCATCATTATAAAAGCGCATCATTCATCTTCTATCCAGTGGCGATTACCCATTTTTATTTTTTCTATATTTTTCTATATTTTATCCATTTTTACCATAAAGGACATTTTCATAGACTTTTATCTTTGAACCATTGACCCTATAGAGTTTACTGCTAGCACTCATACATATTTTAATATATAATCTTTTATTATTAAAAAATACCCTACAACTACAATAATATTTTAATACTATAAATAAACCAAAATAGATTGACCCATATAAGAGTGTGCCTGCTTATTCTTTTATTTCTCAGTATTTAGTGTTAGGTTCCCGTCTTACAGAGATCGCCTTGACGTGCGGCAGACGGGCTCAAATAATTTTGTACAATATTATTTGCCAAACATTTCTAATTTATTAGTATAGCACTAGCAATTATTATGCATTTTTGTACTTTATTTGGTTTGCAGAGAGCTGTTGCATTGCATGTTTTGTTTTACAGTGTTGTTCTCAGCCATAGCAACGTGCCCCTGCGCATTGGGATGTGCTGACTGACCCCCCTTTTCTTTGCAGATTATATAAAACGAAAGAATAACCTTATTTTATACTGCCAATGCATTAAAAGGGGCAAAACAAATGAGTTTCCGTGTGTCCTCTAGCCTTGTAGGTACGTGATAATCTTCCAGTTTATTGTCACTCATTTCATGTATAACATTTGCATTGTTTAGTAATGTTTTGTCTTCCTGGATGACAGCTTTTTTACATTGCCTCTTTCCCAGAGAGCAGACCCCCTAATACCAACTTGATGATCTCCAAAAGATGAAACTATTCTCCCCTAGACCCACATTAAAGGACACTTTTGGGGCTTTTTTTTCATGATTACATTTTACTCTTTTTTTGGACAAAAATAGTTTTTATTTGGTCTTCATTAAAAATGTTCATCTGTTTTTGAGATACAAGCATTAAAAAGGGGTAGCTCATGTGTAGCCCTTATCTCTGATCTCCTGACCTCATAAACACCCATTATAGCTCAATTCTTATCAAACTGCTAACATTATGGCTTAAATTAATGTTTACCAGGTCAAGAGATCAGAGATAGGAGCTACACATGAGCCATGAGATGACAGGATTCAAAGAAAAAAGGCAGGCAGCTTGCTAACAGACAGATTTTTAACCCTTTGTATCTACAAAATGTCTAAACATTTTTAATAAAGACCAATTGAAATAATGATTTTTAGCCCAAATGAGTAAAATGCAATCATAAAAAATGCCTCAAGGGTGTACGTAGCATGCTTTTCACTCAGTTAAACCAGCACACTACTCTGCACTGATGAGAGGCAAAACAAATGTTTGTGCCAGTAACCTTTGGTGGCTACAAAAAGGGATGTAATACATTTATTGTCCAATGTTCCAAAATCTGTTCAAAAGGCTATACATTGACTTATATGGTAGCCGTCCAATAGCTGGCACTATAGAGAGAGCTTTTGTCCTTAGGGATAAGAGCTTATTAAGGGGGTTGTCTCATCATGGGGGCATTACTATAATGGGCCCTAGTAGAGACCCTCGGGAGGTAAAACCTTAATATTCCACCGGTCAGAAGACCGAAAATCCCTGTAGGGGCATTACTTATTGCAACTAAAAAGCATAAACTTTATTGAGTCAATTTTAAAATAATGGTCTCTAATAAACCATAACCCCACAATACTTAAACTCTCAGGTACTGTGCTGGTTTCTGAATTTGCTTATTCCTCTAATCCCCTCAACAATGTTGTGACAGAAACGGGGATATCTACTCCTTATATGTGCAGTTTGCAATGCCCTGAGTGGGATATGTCCCTACAGGAGAATATGAGTTGGTTTGAACCTATCTCAATAAATCATCTTGGGATTGTTTGTTTGTGTCTCCAGGGTATTCACTCATGTATGCACCGCTTATTCACTGCATATTTATTGCCAACTAGGCTGTAACGTCAACACATTCCCTCACACAGCCACATTCATTGCAAGTTGGGTAATGGATATATTTCAATATGCTGAAAGATCAAAGCGTCAGTAACCTGCCTAAAATAAGTGCGCCTAACACTACTCCCCACCCGACATGTTTCGCCACGATGCGGCTTCGTCAGGGGTTCAGGGTATTAGCGTTGGCGCGCAACGGAGAGCCAGGCTTTTATTAACTAAGCCACACCCCTCATTTGCCGACAACCCCTATCACTATTGGCCGCAGCAAATTGGATGTGATGTCGATACAATGTGTCCACAGGAGCATAGTGGTTACGTGATCATCGCATCATTCAAATGCGTCCCCGCCCGGCTCATCTTGATGCGCACAGTGACCGCGCCTCTGGCGCATCATCAGTGTGCGCTCCGCCCGGCTGACCTTTGTGGGAGGAGTCACGTACGTCATGCTGTATAGTAAACAACCACAGAGAATAATTCATCTAGAAGGTAGGTGTTCTTTCTATAAGGAATCCACATTAATCCTCAACCTATCATATTTACCTACATAATTACATCCCCATTCTATATTATATTTGCAAACTATACTACATTATTCACCCACAATTTCCTACAGGGATTTTCGGTCTTGTGACCGGTGGAATATTGAGGTTTTACCTCCCGAGGGTCTCTACTAGGGCCCATTATAGTAGTGTTTGTAATAATTGGGTGTAAATTACCCCTATTTTTGCCCATATAGGAAGAACTGGTTTTCTCCTATTAAATTAAATAATGACAGGATTTCTGGCACAGGGCCTAAATAAAGAAGCATTATTAGTTGAAGCAGGTCAAGTATTTTCTAAACAACCCATTCCGTTGAGTAGTACTGACATAACCACTGGTTTTAGAAATCTAAGTAAAACCTACTAAACAAAATTTCCTTTCATGGTGGGAACTAGTGAGTCTAGAAACATACATTGCCCAAGGCATTGTGTATAGGGGCCTTAGGAACCCCTTGAGACCTAACAACCACATTGAGGATCCAGAATTTATTAAGGGCTGGGATAATGTGATGACTGAAAACTCTCTCAGATTGATGCTATATATGGTCGAATCCAGAAAACGATATCTGGAACGTGTATCTGAACAACTTACTCAGGAACTTAATGAAATACTTACCTTTAATCAGCAGCCTGATTTTAAAAATCAGGAAATTAAGTTACAAAATAGTCTAGAAAATCTCAAAACTGAGATTAAAGAAAGGAACCACCGTAACTATATACGGGATAAATTAGATTTTGAGACAGACCGTATATATTCCTGGAAAAATAGGAATAATATTCCAACCATGAGAACGAAATATACTGATTACTCTGAATCAGAGACCTCTGGCACAGAGACTACGAGTGTGACTGGTCCAAATAATACTGGGACCAAGAGAAAAATCTGATACAACAGATATCGTAATTCGAAAAAAATTAATAAGTCCAGTAGCATGTACAATTCAAATACAAAGCGGTCAATCCTTAAACAGTGGTGGCCCCTCTTTATTTACATCAGCATTAATTGATAGACAATTGGACATCCATCACTCAGTGGGGGTAAAAAAAACTCCCAGTACGAACTTTTCGAGGAGTGCCACTACAGTTACTACAACAAGGATAGATCAGGTACCGCCTCTGGATCCTACAACAAGTGGCTTGTCATTAACAATGCCTATGGGACAATTTCCCACAAATCCACCTGTCATGCCATCAATAGCCCCCTTTCTTTAGGTCAATCAGGGGTGCAGCTAAGGGACAGGGAGAAATGGACTTATTCAACCAAGTAATACAGCAGAAAAGGGCAGTTTCTGGGTTGGAGGGAACTGAGATACAGTCGCAAAGAGAGTTAGTGCACTGTGATGGGGTTGGTAGCATGATGGTGCATGATATGCTGAGTACAACTCAGGTTATAAATCTATCCTCCAAAAACTTCACAAAGTCACAAATTGATTTATTATGTAGGGGCCTCACATTCACACCAGTACCACAGTGTGATAAATTTAATTGGGTTAAAGATATAAATATTTTTGCACGCAAACTTGCACTTCATAAACAGCACTTGAGTTTCACACAGGATTCACATAAATTAATTCAGAAGGAACAGAAGGCACTTCAAACCTTGGAGAGCCTATATGTGGAAAGCGAAGGCACTTGTACTCTGCTAGTGACAGTGACCCAATCTGAGTGTGTACCATTAATAACCACCCTCTGTTTTCTATCATTCAGACAGTTACTTACCCACATACAGACGTTTTCTCCCAGTCTGAGCATTCTCATTTTATATACTAACCTTATATGCGGTACAGTACCTTTGGAGAAGTCCAGATATACGACATCCATTGATTCGCAGCTGTCAAGTCTAGAACTTACCTCCTATTAGTTTGACATGACCGATCCCTCATGAAGCTCTGCTGATATGATGTTATTTGCTTGTTTTCATTGATATCCTCCAAGATAGCATCTCTCAGAAAACCTTCAAACAGTTTACCCACAACAGATGTTAAACTTAACGGCCTATAGTTTCCGGGGTCTGTTTTTGCACCCTTTTTGAATATTGGCACCACATTTGCTATGCGCCAATCCTGTGGAACACTCCCTGTCAGTATAGAGTCTTTAAATATCAGTGTAAATATCAGAAATAAGGGTCTGGCTATGACATTACTTAATTTCCTTAGGATACGGGGATGTATGCCATCTGGCCCTGACGATTTGTCTATTTTAATATTTGTACTTGTACTGTTGTACTTCTTCCTGGGTCAGACAGGGCACTTTTAATGGGGAATTTACTTTTACATTCTGCATTTCATCTTACAGTTTATTTTGCTCAGTGAATACAGTGGAGAAAAAAATATTTAATAGCTTTGCTTTCTCCTCGTCGCTCTCTGCAACTCCCCCCTCATTGCTCTGTAGAGGGCCAACACCTTCCGATTTATACTTTTTACCATTTATCTAATTGAAGTACATTTTAGGGTTAGTTTTGCTCGGTCTCTAGTTTGGTGGCTTTTATTTGTTTTTTACATATTCAATTTTTTTTCTTATAGTTTTTCAGTGCTTCTTCGCTACCCTCCTGTTTTATTGATTTAAATGCTTTCTTTTTGTCATTTATTCCCTTCTTTACAGTTTTATTTATCCACATTGGTTTCTTCTTGTTCCTTAGCCTTTTATTCCCAAAAGGTATGTACCTCTCACAATTAGATTTTAGGATGCTTTTAAAAATATCCCATTTTGTGGCTGTATTTTTATTTTGAGG